>NC_134573.1:85811309-87011309 GCF_050947875.1 Dermacentor variabilis
GTTTAATTGATTGAATATTCTTGTTGTTAAAATGACCCACATGATGAGAATCAATATGGAAAATAACTAATAATTTAACAGTAATATTGCAAGAAACCTAAAAACACGTTTAGCGTTCTGTGCATTTTTTCTTGCTCGAAAGAGTTTAAACTTGCTGTATTGCTTACTGTGTCCGTAAAGCGGTTGTTTGAATTTCTTGGGCAGTTTGGAGTTACTTTGTTTTTGTGCCCATGGGTGAGAGATCACACAGCATAAATGTTTTAGTCGCGACGTCTGCACTGCTTATTCGGCAAAATGTTGCACTAGGTTTAATGTGAAGCGTTGAGAGCAAGACGCCTCCACAAGGAGGAGCTTCAAGAACCTCATACACACGGAAAGGTTTGCGTCGTGGAGTTTATGAACATTGCGTAGTTAGTAAAGTATTGTATTCCTCACATTCCTTATCACAAAGGGCACACATTTGCTTCAGTAGAGACAACGTTTACACCATCTACCCCCTTAAGAAGGATTATAAAATTCTTCAGAGTGCTGAGTGTAGAGTCCTATCAAATTTGTGGCCGCCACTGTCATGCAACATCAATTTCAAGCATACCTGACTCGACGCACGCATTCTTTTATAGCAAAGAGCCCGTTGCCGTGTTAATCAATAGCGTAGCCTTGAAAATTCCTGTGGTACGTACTTATGCTAAAAAAGCTAATTTTAACACGCAGTAACAATGAAATTATCTGGAAAGACGGTCACATGACAAAGCAGATAGGCGGAACACAAAATATGCGGAAATTGTGTGCCTAGTGGACTAGTTCAAGGAATAATCAGGCTTTATTAACACCAATGGCTTGCGCCGGCAGATCATTTCGTCACATAACTCTGGCAAACAGGAGTTGAGAGAACTATTTGTGCTGCCAGAAAAATTGATACCATTCGGCGGCTGCGGTGGTCCAAGTGGGTACCGCTTGCAAATTCACGGTTCAGAAATGAGAGTTCAAGCGGGTGGTCTGACGGCTAGAATGCCACGACTAGAATCTCGCCATTCTGGTGAAATATCAATATCTGGATGAAACGAATAAATCCAGGGTTTCTTACCAGATACATAGCCTCGAGAGATGGACCCGAGAAACAGAAAACGTGCAGTGCAAATCATGACGTCAGCTATTATTAAACATTCTTCGGAATTGTAGTCACCAGGCTTTCTTAGTTTTATACAGCGGTAAAATGGCCTTGAATTGAGAAATGTGCATGTACAGTTGGACTGGAAATGAAATTACCGCAAATGAAAAATAATTACGACATAACTACCAAGCGATTGGCACCGTATTGCATTCAGGACGTTGTTACACTTTGTGAACAATGACCGTAGGCAGGGTAATGCAGATGCTAGAATTAAATTAAGTGTACCTCCAGCTTAAGCATCCGCATGCCCTGATATACATCTTTAGGAGTGTCTTTCAGAACCAGAATTAGAAAAAAAAAGATGACAGCCTACTTGATCAACCTTGCAGAATCGTAATGCAGTTCCCAGCAAAACTTTTTCCTTCGAGCAGTTACAATATGAATTTCAGTAGGGTAGAAATAAATCACACAATTTAAAACGTTGCACGTGCATGACTGTGTTGTTTGAAACTGCATGGCGAAATTTTCTGCCGCTTGAAAAACTTTATCAAACATGCTTTGGAACGCCTAAATACGTACTTTGCTGCACAGGTATTAAATACAAGAAATACTTTCAATTTAGCCTGAACATGACCGGTAACGAGGAGGTCATTTTTTTTAAATATAAGCTTTGTGTGCTATATAGTTTTTTGGCACACAAAGAGAAAGATAGCGGAAATTGTTACATATGGCTTTCGAGCACCTACTAAATGAAAGTGTTGAAAAGCTGCATTTGATCCGGAATCTAATTATCTCGCACTTAGAGCTGCTATAGTCTTCCGCCTTCCTCAACCTTTCGCTAAATTGACTTCGGTGGCGTTTCAAGTTATGCTAGTATAGCCAGCTTAATCTTATACTCCTCGCAAAACACACACACAACGCTCCAAAGTGCTCAAATTGGTAAGTTATTTACATAGACCGCAATAAATCCAACCACTCTTAACTTTACCAACACTTCACTCATTGCGTGTCCCTTATCTTATCTTAATTAAATATAAACAAACTCCCTCGTTTAGCTCACCGAGAACACCGTGCCAGCCACAGTATAAGGCACGCGAATGCCCGAAAAAAAGAATCCGAGGACACATAATCACTCCTTATGAGTTGTACATGCGAGAGCATTAATGTGCAATTGTACACCGCTAAGCGGTTCTTGCCGTTACGAACTCCTCGGGCGCAAACGAGGACATTGATACGCTTGGCGTGTTTTGATTTGGCTTTACTGAGGCGCAGTTAGAACAAATATCTGCGCTTGCGTGGACAAGGGACGCTCGGATAACACTAAGTTTTCATTTCGTGGCATAGTAGCGCTGCTAAAATTTGCGCGACTCAAGAAACTGTATCACATGGGCTGTGTAGGGCTTAAATACGTACTTGATTTCGCAACCGAAAATCTTTCAATTCTGCCTACCCATAACTCCTACCACGCCCTTTATTAATGCCAAATGTAAATTTTGGGTTACATGAGGTGCTTTTGGGACCCTAGGAAATACAGTGTAATGTAGCCATATAATAGTTATGAGCCGTTAGAAATAAATGCCTTACTAAGGCTTTATTTCATTCACATAGAATGGAGTTCGTGAACAAATTTTTGATAGCGTGCCTCTCATGTTAAGTGTATTTCTTTCTAGTCCTATTTATAGTTGTGGCTAGGCAGCGGGCTAAATTTCCCGCCGCGTGTAAAATTTTAAGCCCTCCGGGTTACCTTATAATAAATATATGTTTAATAGCTGCAACTTAGTCACACGAATTTTGCCTAGACATCACCCATAACGTGTCTTTTATTTTTGGCCAATACAAACCTTGTACAACGTAAAGTTCTTTGGATACAACGGGACACAGTGTGAAAAGGTCTCCGAATGGCTTCAAGCACCACATAGAGAAATGTTTTAGAAAGGCTGTATATCATCAACATGCATCAAATTTCGAAGACAAATTTGCCAATGTTGCCTTCATGTTCGCTAAATTTGAAATTGGAGGCATTTAAAGTTATGAGGCGTTCTGTGTCTAAGTTTGGGGCCGCTTGTAAAACAAAGTTTTAACGCAGTGGAGCACTTGCACAGGCGATTTATTTAAAATCCTGCAGATAACATGGAAACGGTGAGTTTTGCCTGTGCGTTACGCATAAAATGCCCCTTATTTTGGCCAATTTCAAGCAAGGTGTATCGCTAAGTTGACCATGCCAGAAGACAGCAGAAAAGTCAGGATTTGGTAATTTCTCACAATGATTCTATTTAATATGGAATGTATTGCACAACTTACAGTAAACATTGCGCTTGTTTTATTTGTTTAAAGTTAGCACCTTATGCAGGCATTTAGGACTCTGACAAACATTGCGGATAGGTTGTTGGAGACATTGGAACGCTTGAATATGCAACCTTTTAAAAGCCTAATCTGCATGTCTTGTCTTTTCTTTACCGACCTCTCTCTCACTTTAAAGGGTGTAATAAACATACGCAGATTAACAGACTATCGTTCATCAATCACAACGTACTCACTACATCAAGAAAACTGAATCAGCATGCCTCGCTTAGGTCACTCAGAAAACTCGGAGAAAGCCAACATTATTTCTTTATTTATTTACTTATTTAAATATACCTTACAGGCCTCAAAGTTAGGCATTGATTAGGGGGGCGGAACATAGAAAATACATAGAATATATGACATTTATAAAACCGCAGAAATTTACATACTACAACCGTAAGCGCAACCGAGATAAAAAGAATTACTTTGTTCAAGATTCACTGGTAAAAAAACAATAAAGTAAGAAAGAATGAATCACACAGAGTATTTTCAATGAAGTCGTTTAAGTAACAAGACCAGAGTGTTAAACAGTATTAAATTTCTTTCAACAAACACAGAAATGTTGCAAACGCGACATTCCGACGGAAGGGTAAACATAGCGACATAATACTACTCACGCGACAATAAGGTGTAAAACGTAGTGCAAGTACAAGAAAGCATGGTGCGACAACCGTAAAACCTCAAATTTATTTAGTCTAGTAGTCAGTCAAGGCCTCACTGAATGAATCGCAGTTGGAGCTGCAGGCAATGCTAACCGGGAGCGAATTCCATAATCTGATAGCACGAGGAAGAGCAGAGTAATAAAATGCATTTGTAGAACCGTAAATGCGGGTATGGCTGAAATGATTATGAAGCCTATGTGTCGTGAAGTGTGGGTTATACAAGATAACTCCTATAACGACTGAAAATTGGGAAAGGACGAGTAATAATTAAAGAACTCCAAAGCACATATTTACCGTACACTGTTCGTATACTAGTAAACGTTACCCGTACATGTCGTCCTCATTTCCTTGAAATATGAAATTTCTACCGTTTCTCGTCATTCCAGTGAAGTTGAAGAACTTTATATGGGTTTTGCATAACGCCCCTAAATGCAGCAAAAGTGAAGATTTCGCAATTTTTCTTTATACATACATACAAGCACGCTTCAAAGTTTTACTTCGTTTGCCATCATTATTGCCCCAATTTCCTGAAGATATAAATATCTCGAATGATTTACTTTTGTTCACAAAATTGTGAAAGCCAGTATAGAACATATCTGAGTGCTTCTAGTCACATTAACAGCTTCGATGCAAGTTCACCAGCAACAATCTTCATTACGTAAAAAGCGCCGACTTCAAAGTGAACGCGGAGAGGGTGCATCGCGATGCTAGCGGCTCAAGAAGAAGTACGTGACGTCGTCGGAGGCTCGAAGGGCCGAAGGAGCTACAAAGAAGACGGTGGTAAGGGCAGTGCTGATACATGCACTGAACAACCTGGAAACCAGCGGAGACAACTTTCGCACGCTGGGCATAGAAAACGTAAAATGCGCGGCACTGCAACCAGCGGAGCTCACGCAGCGTTAACGATTGAAACATTCAAATGCTGCAGTAATATCTGAGGCAGTTTTTATAAAAAATTTACGGAGGCACATCCCAATATGAGCTCGGCAATTCGTCATGATTATTTAACATATACAGTCGGGCGCCTCCACAAGAAACATCACTACAACGAAACGGCTATTATAACGAACGAGTAGTTATGTCCCGGTCTTATTGTGAGATTTAGTGTGCGCGTCACTTACTTCGAAATGACCTCTATAACGAATTATTTTGGAGGCTCCAAACACCTCGCTATAAAGGCGTTCGACTGTAGTGAATTCGCAAGCGATTAGATGCGCACGGCTGGCGAACAATGGAGCACGCGGGAGTTCAATCGAACAAAGTCATGGTTGTCTCATCAGGTAATATTTTATCGCCTAATCATGCTTTCAGGAAATGGATAATTTTGCTTGCCACGGGAGCTGGAATAGTACGGGAGTGGTGGTGCCTCGGCAGGGAAGTAACGTACAGTCACATTATAGGGCTCTATAAGTATAGAGAAGTGCTGTGATGTTGTGATCACTTGCCTGCCGGGTAACAGTATGCAAAGCGTCAGTTTAATAATTTTTATTACGGCAGATCTGCCCCTAGGCCCGACGGGATCACCAACAAAATGCTCAAGCATCTCGACGACAACCCAATCGAGTTTCGTACACACAAGATGAATGAAAACTGGTGTACCGGCCTTATTCCCAAGAGCTGGAAAGCAGCCTACACAGGATTCATACCCAAGCCAGGTAAGGCGCCGAGCAACTACAATCGAAGGCCCATCTCCCTGACGTCGTGTGTTGGGAAGATGGCCGAGCACGCCATGCTTAACCGCCTCACTGACCATCTCGAGTCTAACAAATGCTATACACACAACATGATTGGCTTTCGGTCGGGGCTTTCGACTCAGGACTCCATGAGACTGATCAACCACCAGATCATTGACTCTACTGCTGCCGTCACTGAGGCAATTCTCGGCTTGGATCTGGAAAACGCTTTTGACAACATATCGCACGCCTTTATTTTCAAGAGCCTGACAGAGTGTAACGTCGGCAAACGGGCGTACAGTTTCGTGCGCTCCTTCCTTTCCTCGAGCTCCACTAGACTCAAGATTGACGAGTTTTTGACCCACGAAATCCAGCTTGGGCAAAAGGGAACACCTCAGGGGGCGGTGATCTCCCCGACGCTGTTCAACATCTCCCTGATCAACTTGCCTAGGGCCTTGAATAAAATTCCGAACATTAACCACATGATCTACGCGGATGACATCACGATCTGGTGCTCAAGCGGATATGAGGGTCAGGTTGAGGGCGCTTTGCAAGAGGCCATCGATGTGACGGAACGGTATCTTATCGCCACCGGGCCAAGGTGCTTGCCCGCTAAATCCGAGCTCTTGCTCTACAAGAAGAGGCCGAGAGTTGGTTCTCACCGGTCCTGGAAGCCAGCGACAGAGAGCCACATTACGTTATTCACCGGTAAGGGCTCCACAGCACCGCGGGTAGACGCTATCAGGGTCCTAGAAATGTTTATCGAGTCGAACGGGGCCAATGAAGCCACCCTCCAACGCATTTGTTCCGAGACCGAAAGAGCCCTCGGCCTGATCTGAAGAATCGCCGTCATGTACCACGGAATCAGGGAAGACGATCTGATCCGGATTATCCACGCCTTCGTGCTATGCCACCTCGCTTATTCAGGGGCTATGCACAACTGGCTCGTAACGGAGCGGCACAAGATCAATGCCCTAATCAGAAGAGTCTTCAAGCTTGCCCTCGGCCTTCGCATCCGAACGCACACAAAAGACCTCCTCAATTTGGGAATTCACAACACATTCGAAGAAATCGTTGAAGCCCAAGAATTTTCCCGTTTGTCCGACTCTCCAGTACCCCGGCGGGCCGAGCCATACTTGGCAAGCTGGGACGTAACCCTACGGTCGTCAGTCTCGACGATGTGAAGCTGCCCAACGACGTAAGATCGAAGATTTACATACACCGGATACCACGCCATATGCATCCCACCTACAATGAAGGACGAAGACAAGCCAGGGGTAAAGCTCTGCTCGCCAGTGCCCGCTTGAACAAGGACCGAACATGCTTCGTAGACGCTGCTTCGTACGTTCAAGAAGAGGCCTTCTCCTCCGTGGTCATCGACTGTGATTCTAAAATCCTTAGCTGCGCTACCATTCGCACTTCTAATTCCAGAGCAGGTTGCTAAGAGCAACCTGCAGAGCAGGTTTCTATTTCTGTTGCTTTGACGAGCAGTGAACATGACACGATTTATTCAGATTCCAAGACCGCTGTCAGGGCCTTTCAAATGGGAATGGTGGCTCCCCAGGCGCTTCGTATCATCCAAAGTGCTAAAGACATGAGCCATCACTCTTTGGCCTGGTTCCCTGCGCACCTTGGAACCATTGAGGGCGCCTTGATCAACCCCAATGAGGAGGGGCACTTGGCTGCACGGTGTTTGACTGACCTTGCGCTGGGTAACGCATCCTCTCCTGAGCTACTCGAGCCTCTCTGCTCGTACAACGAAATTTGCAAACATAATTATCTGTCAAGAAGACTCCTGCCTTTGCCGCACTCCTCGCTGTGCAGGGCCCAGGCAGTCACTCTAAGACTTCTGCCAACAAGCACTTACCCGAGCCCCGCGGCCCTGCACACAAAGTACCCCGAACGGTTCCCAAGCCCAGACTGCCCTTTGTGTGCTGATTACGCGGACTTCGAACATGTCCTGTGGGGCTGCGCCTCAGCCGGTCCCCCTTTCACCCAAGAGAAAATGATGAAGCTAATTAGGGCCCAGGACCAGACCTCTCAAATCCTAGCAGTCAAGAGGGCTCACGAGAGGGCCGTCAGGCTTCACCTGATGGTCCCCAAGTCGGCCTAGCCAGGTGACGTTGAGTTTGCTTACGTCTATAGTGGACCAAATAAAGTTGTTTCACTCACTCACATTACCAAAACCAAGTCAATGAACAGAAGAGATCTTCCCAATTGCATTAGGCAACACGCTGTTTATAGAAATGTAGAGGAGCGACTGAAAACATAAACGATAAATTAACCAACGAGGCCCTCTTTGTCATCCAACCACCTGAGCATAAGTAGTCAATGCGCTTACCTCCTTTTCACGTAAGTAATGTTTACAAAAAAATCTGAAACAAGAACTGATTACCAACATATTAAACATTATACAATAGATTGTTGAGGAGCAAATACTCTTTATGTTAAATCAGTACTTTAGGTAAATCTCAAAGCAGCATGAGCAACCAGGAATAGTGTTATAAGCTTCCATTAGAAATCCAATTACTCTCACAGAAAGGAAAACAAAGAGTAAAGGCTACGAAGTTCTGGGGAACCGAAGAAGGGTCACGCACGTCTGCACACGTTAACTCTCGGCAGAGTTTGGAGGGTCGTATGGTGCATCATAAGTGTAGGCGGAAGACACGAATGGATTATTCGAATTACGGACGCTTTATTAGTGTTCCCTTAGTGAAATACCAAGGCCCTAACTTATGCAACAAAGTTTCATAAAGCATACACAGTTGCAAGCAAAAACATAGCTGTACATGAACGGAAGGTAACTGGACTGGAATGGCGGACACAGAAAGGCCAGAGAAAGAAAAGTGCACGAAATAAATTACATAATGTCATGCCGAAATAAAGCTGCTGTAACCTGAGCCCTTTCTTGTGTAAGAAGTTTTATTCACAAATTTTATGTATTATACTCGTAGAAAAATTGCGAGAGCTATATAAAATTGAAGGAGAACCGAAAGCTTTAATTCCCTCAGAAATTTTTTTTCCCAGACACCATATGGGCAACAACAAACCCAGGATCCTAATGTGACAATCTGTTATACTTCCTTTTTGCACAGGCCCGCATAACTATTAAAGTACGTATGTTTCTAATTTTACACATCTTGTAAATTTTACAGTGAGACATATCTCTTGCGCATGTTGTCACAAAGCTAAATCAGGGGAGTTCATTATAGCAGATTAGTGCGACATTGTACAACCACAACCAAATTTACAGATAAGCTGTATTTATTTTTGTTTCTTATTTTTCAAACATTTGCAATAAAAATTTCAGTTGCCTGAACTTGAACAACATAGTATAAAAGTTGATTGCATTTAATGCATTAAATATGTTCTTAAAGATCATTACATAGACTGCATTTATCTGCAGGCATTTCCCTTCGCAAACACCTTTTGCGCAGTGTTTTGACACTTTTGACGTTTTGGAGCACTTGAATATGTAATTTATTAAGCAAGTCCCATAAACCTATAGAAAATAAGCTTTGCTTACATATACCTGATATCGTTATACCTAATAGAAACATGGTGTCTCCTTTAGTTCAGCGAGGATACCGGCCATGCCACTACAAAAATCATACAAAGGGCATGAAAATGAACAAAAAAAACGTTTGAAACAATATTTGTAACGCTTATAATTAGGGCGGGACGACAAAGGAAATTACGAAATGTCCGGCATTACGGCTGTATCCCACTTTCGAGCACTTGAGTAAGGAACTGCTTTAACTAACACAAGTCACCCTTTAAACACTCATGATGCCTAACATTTCCCAAATTTCTTCAATATTTCCAGCTTTTGCACCATTTACATCCTTTCTGTGTTACCATGTTTCCTGTGCGGCTCCTAATATCTGCTTATAGAGCTAAGGAATGGTTGCACAAACAATTTTCTTGCATTTCTCCCATTTTCTGTAAATGCATTATTTCTATCACTGTTTGTTCTAACACGGCCGCGGTAAAGCTCCGTCACCGTTTATTTTACGCATCCACGTCGGCAGAACAAAAAGATGATTCTCGCAACTTGCATCTAGCCCAGACATGTTTATTTAACCCAGACAGGTTCAAGTTACTCTGCACAGTTTTATTAGCGTCATCTTTCTTGTCTTTAAATGTACACATTGCGAATGGTTCCCTTCTTTCAGGACGTAGACTGAGCTCCCTTATAACGTTTTTGAGCTTTTCTATTGACGCGGTATAAGCTTTGCAATTAAGAATAACATATTAATTCTGGAACAAACTCACAGAAAAAGATAATAAAGAGAGAGAGCACCGAAACAGCGATGAAGCTTGAAATGGACTTGGGTATGTACCACTTAGTGTGCGGTAAGCGCAGGAATAAGCGTTCGCAGCCACCGGCGCGTCACGCTTTTCTCGGAGGCCACACGAGGTCTTCTTGGTAGTGCCGCTAGATGGCGCAGTGTGTCCGGAAAAAAGCACGAGGGAGGGCATCGGTTGCCGCATGAAGGCCAGAATACATGGAGCGAATATGCGACGAATAGTTGGCGTTCGACGCCCGGCGGCGTACGCGCGACGCGCGGCGGCGGAGAAAACGTTGTTCGCCGCCGATCTAGCTGGCGCAGAAAAGTTCGTCGGGCGTCGGCGATACCGGAAGCGGCAAACGAGCGGCGCCCCAAAGCGAGCCAATCAGGTCTCACTATCCGCCCCGACTTCCGACTAGGCTTCCCCGCTTGTCCGTGTATCCCCATCCCGCTCTATCGTTCACGCCGGTCTCTCGCTTTTCGTAGTCATGGCATTCAAAGCGGCGACTCTGGAATTTAACGACAAGTGAATTTCGGCTGTTCAGAAGCGTGCCAGGCGCGCGTTGAGCCACAGAACAGAGCCGCGGAGTTGGAGGAGCCGAAAGTTGTTTACCCGCCCAGTGTTGCCACAACGCATAGCATCGCCGCTTCCTTTAAACTACATCGGCACATGAATGTCTCAAACACATAAAAAACACTAGAAACCATTTGTAAACAAAAGTTTACGCGTTTTTAGAGTGTTCCACAATTCCAAAGCGATAATAGTTGTCGTTAAAGTTTTTTTTGTGTGTCATGTGTTTCACTACAGCGCATTTGCCTCGTCTAGCCACACTAATAACAACGCAGCGACTCGCCGGCGGCGGCCGCCGTGTCTTCGCTCCATGTAGCGCAGCCCGACGAAAATACGGCGTCGCGCCGCGGCAGATTTTCTGCCGCCCGAACTTCGTCGTGAAAGTTCGCTCCATGTATTCTGGCCTTGATGCGTTTTTATGCGCTCGCACGGAGCGGTGCGCCATGCATTTCGGAGGTCATGCACTGACTTCGCGGCGGCGGTGCTTAATGCCGCCGAGTGTTCTTAGGGAAGCGCGAAAGCGCAGTCCAACTGCAGTACACGTCTGATAGATAAGTCGTTTACACTTTAGCAACAGGTCGTGTCACTATATTATTGCAACGCTAATCCATTAGCGTCGACACTCAATGTGAGATGAGTCCTGCTGAAATTTTTTCTATAATATTTGGTCCAACTCGCACAACAATCGGGGATTGGTACACGAAGCACAATTCTCGCAGCACTCGTGCTAAATGTAGCACTTCAAAAAAAAGCATGTAGGGTTAACGAAAAATTATACAAACTAAACGTATAAGAGTACCGACTCAACTTATGTACTTAAGGCACTTTATTACTGCGAAATACTGTATGCAGTGTACCGTTAGAACAAAAAGTAAAAACGCCCGTGCCTTTCTTCAACACAACCAAGTATTCTCCCTTCTTTTAAAGAATAAGTGCTGAGCTATAGTGAACCAACGGAATATACGCTTGTGACTCAGTGCGCAGAGCACTTTTGGTTAAAATGAGCTTGCTATTTCTTATTTGCTATTTTGATTGCGGACTCTTAAGCCATGAACTGCGAAATTATGCAGGGAGGGACTTCTTAATCTATCACTCAGTTTTCTACATATATGTTTGTGTTTCACCGGCTTATAAAAGCGGGAAGAATACACTGTGATAACGGTAGAAACATCAGACCAAAATTCAGGTTAATAAAACTCACTTTGACAACAAAATATGAACGAGCTGTGGCGGGCTGTAAAATGATGCCGCCATATTTTTGCGGCTGTGTGTGCTCGTAAAATACTGACGTAAATCCCCTTCGGAACGGAAAATGGAACCAGGGCGAAGAAGCTGGCGCTTCCGCCTCTGTTTGGGCAAGTTTGTGCTCATCGTTGAAGAGTTCATCCGTGGTCGCATCAGGCAGCATCATAAATCTAAACCCCCGTGTAGCGCCATTCAACCGCACTGTGCAATGAGCCTTGACACCTTCAAACCGGACATCCGACAACCAATCTCGCAATGCCTGCTAATCGGTGAAGCCCGCCTTAAGAAGTAATAAAACTGGACAACCGCCACAGAAACAAACTGCCAATGCTATGCTCTCAAGCATAAGTATCTGGGAATGGGGGATAAAATGAGGAACTTGACACTTATGTAGTCTGCTTTACACGAGATTTTGATTGTGTTGTTTGTATTTCCTGAATACAGTGTGTATCGAAATGTTTTTCTCGTTTATTCTTTTTCATTTTTTTGTAATGTCTTGGTTCACTGCATAATTGCTGTCATCAAATCTTTTCTAGCAGTTTTGGCAGTATTTTCACAGTGCGGCATTTTGGCTCGATCAGTTTATAGTTCTCTTGTGAATTTTTTATCCATACGAGCAAAACTTCACTTTAAAATTGTGATATATATAGCGGTTGCCGTCGCATTTCTTCCTCGTGGGAAACACAGGTACTGGTTTAACACGATAAGTTTCGTAGTTTAACTAGCATAATGCTGACAGAAAATTGCCTCGTTTGTAGGTCTGGTAGTGGTTTTTCCAAGAAAACACCTTCAGATTTAGTACAAGCTCTATACGCCACGTCTGTGCATGACGTGGCATGAACATTGAAACAGCATTGTATGCTGCCCAATGTTACAAGCACTAAGCTAGTGGAGGCTGCATTTGAAAGGAGTGTTAAATGAAAACTTCCTTCTACAGCGTAGTTTTGTCCAGTACAGTATAAAGATGAAATTGGAAGGCTTTCGTGCCTGCTACACTAAGTTAATCGGCATGACATTTCTAAATTAAACAAAAATCTTCTTACGGGCTGGCACGTACTGTTCCCGCCTGTGGTTCGATAGTTGTACTAGATTTCGCGGCCTTTTTATTTATGAACGAAATCACTTATTCACTCCCATAACCTGTAAACTGGGGATGCAGCTTTTCGCACCGCTTTGAATCGTGATTGTAATGCATCTTCGATGTGCTTTTTGCCAGTATTGTGGACAATACAGGCCAATTTGGTCACTTCAGCCAAAATAGGAGAAGGTTCGTACCAGGAAGAATGAATTCATGAAGCACCGAACAAGGGAAGATGAAGAGAAACCATATATGTGGACTACGAAAATTGCAATGCTGAACTAATCCGAACACGTCGGAACTACAAAATCATCTGTGCTCTCTTTCGCTGCTAGATCGAAGGCCTCGAGTACAATGCTTCAAATCTTCTGAAAACACGGTAACACGGATTCGGTGATTTCGAATGTTCGCGCATGATCCCCGTATTTTATAGAAGAGTTGTTGCTGTTATTTTTTAACAGTTTTAGCTTCGCTGCAGCGTAGCTAGATGTGCGTGATCAACGAACGGAGCGATGCACGGGCGGATATTATGTAAAAGAGCAAAAAGGTATATGCGGGAGTGAGATGGAGCGTCGGGTAGCATAGAATAAAAGGTGTCACACATTAGCCGTACGTACGGCCGCATAATCTGCACAATACGCCATTTGAAATGGTCTTCGAAGTGGCGATCAAGTAGGACTAATGCGACTAAAACATTTTTCAACATGGCGAAGGGCACGCTGACGTGTCGCGGAAAATCCACAGCGTCGTGGTATAGAAAAACCAAATCAACAATATTTTAGCCCATGGCATGCATATGTGCAGCCCAACTTATGACTGGACGCGTATCAAGTGGTCCTACCCCCCACCCGCCCCTGTCGAGTTTGTTTTTGTTGTTGTTTTGCAAGAGCCCTTCCACTCTGTCTGGAAGCCTAAAAAAACTTAGTATTCACGAACATCATCTACAGTATTCACTTCGCTTTTTAACCTCTACACGAATTACAGGAACTGGCATGTAAACCATTGCGGCTATGAGCACAGCACAGCATGGCGTCACCGAGTTAGGAGACCATATAGTGGCCACTTTTGAATAAAACTCGCTGCAGTAAGAAACATGACACTTTTCTGAACTATCTCAATTAACCCAAATTTTTTGCAGGTTTTTCAGTGGAAAGAATGCCTTTTCAATGTTACCGGCGCACAACAGCGACAGACTGACCAACAGAGGATGCGCGCTTCGCGACACGCCTCTGACCGCAGCACCACTCTTGCCATCATGATGTGGCGAAACAGTCAACGGCACACCTAATCATCTAAACTCGTTAGCTGTGTACAGCAGCGCTGTATTTTCATCGTTACATGGTAAGATACAGATGCGAGAAAAGGCAGGGAGGTTAACCAGACGCATGTGCGCGGTTTGTTAGGCTAGCTGGAGGATGAAAATAAAGGGCGGAAAAGAGAGGGAGAAGTGCATAAAGGCAGAGCACTGGTTCAGCGCCTCCTTGAAAGAGAGCACCAAGTCTATCATGACCATAACGTGTCACGAGTTGCATGGATGTATCTATAATCCATATATAAAGATGCACTTTTTTGTCTTATCCCGATCTTTCATAAATTAGTCGCTACATATTTTTCTGGTGAGAGAAATCTCATAATTCAATTATTGTACTGTCAGTGGGTATTGTCAGTGGGCAACCTCAAATGTCCTTCATGGCTTTAAGTGCCGTTATGCGTTGCTGAAAGTGTCAAAGCTTATATTTGGGTCAATTAAACTCACTGACATTTGCCGCATGCCTAATCATGTCATACACAAAATATTTTTCTTAGACAATCCTTCATGTGCATAAGATTACGCTAAAGATGTTTCTGGTGCCACATGGGCTAACGCTGCTGTTCAGCTTATCGGAAACATGACAATTAATTTGGGTAGTTCTTCAGCCCTGACGCACGTAGAATTGAGAACGGCCTAGGCGTAAGAAATCCTTAGGGAAATTTCTTCATGTTTAAGTGTAAACGAAAATCCGCTGATATTACTGAAAACTTGGATATGTTGCATATGAAACTTGCAGATATGGTTTCGCGCTGATGTTTTATAGGGCAGCGCCATATCTTGCAATGACAATCTTTGTCGCATGGTAAAAAGTGCACTTGAAGTAACGTTTTGATTTGTCATGATGCCCCACAGTTAGGGTATTTATGTGGCAAATAAAGCTTTCATTTCGCAACGAAACATCAAACGTGTATATGGAGGAGAATATTCAATATACTGTTATAAGCACGTAGTGTTTTTATAATCATATAATAAAAAAATATGCAGGACCCATCTCACGATGACCCTCGATGGCAATGCGTTTAGGATTCAATAAGCATATAGCGAAGTATGAGACGTGGACGGCCGTGGAACTCATTTTCACCACTTTCCTAAACACTCGGCGCCATGTCGCACCACCACAGCAAAGCCTGCGCGTTGCCTTCGAAATGCATGGTGCGCCAGTGCACGCGAATGCTTAGAAACGTGCTTTGCGGCAGCCAGGTTCCTCTCTCGCGCTTCTTTCTCGACACACTGCGCCCTCTAGTGGCACTGCCGAGAAACCTGCGCGTGGTTTTTCAGGCGAGAAATGCGACGCAGCGGAGCCTTCGAACGCTGAGAATCGTTCCGTCACTTGCCACACACCCAGAGCTATACATACTCAGTGGGCCAATTTGGCGAGATGTTCATTGAGGAGCGGGGCATAGGAGTGCACTCATGGCGCCACTCGCTAAAGTACTTGTCTGAAAAGCGTTCATTGAAAAACAGCACATACCGAGTGCCATTGGCGAGTAGCATTCTAATGTGTCGAGTTCCTGTGCTTGGGGAACCCTTGTGACGTGGTTTCGATTCCGCTGAGCGTCGGAGAAGTGTAAGGTATCTTTTTTTGTCATTGTAGAGCGGCGAATTTCCAATGGCACATACTTAGCTATCCAAGTTGGCGTCAAAAACACTAATTGAAGAGTGGCACGCACCTAGTGGCACATACCTAGTGTCCCAAGTTGGCATCAAAGAGGTTCATTGAAGACCAGCACACATGGAGTGGCACTTAGCCAAAACTCCAAGTCGGCGTCAAAGAGGGTCATTGAACACCAGTACCTACCCAGAACCACATTTACAGTGACCCATATCCGCAGGAAAGATGTTCGTTTATCAAGAGCGCCAGATATGTACCCACTCCCACGTTCTCGGTTGCAAAAGTTCGTCCGACGGTTGGTTTCGACCCATGTTCCCCTCAGCACAGAAGTGCAACGTGCTACCCATTCGGCCAGGAACTACGCAGTGACCCAAGTAGGTGCCAAAATGGCTTCATACATACATACATACATACATACATACATACATACATACATACATACATACATACATACATACATACATATATACATGCATGCATGCATGCATGCATGCATGCATGCATACATACATACATACATACATACATACATACATACATACATACATACATACATACATACATACATACATACATACACGCACACACACAGCTCCAGAGAGTGTGTGAGGCACCCTAAGAATGCTAACGCAATAAAGGCTCTGAGAATTATGTCAGAATATTCCTCAAATATAGCGGGAAGTTGCTGAGATGCAACCAGCCAATTTCAATTAGGTTGCAGTGAAAGATAATTATATGGTGAAATATGCAAAAGAAGAGGAGAAATCTTCTGTAGCATCTGCCTGCTATTCAACAACACTGTCCTCACGTGGATTTGCTTTCTTCTTTGTATGTTTTGGAACTGAGAATGGTTGTACAAAAACTAACTTTCTCGTGACACCTGAACACAGCTAGGCGAGATAATTGGTTTTCGACTCAATCTTTATCATCATCATCATCATCATCATCATCATCATCATCATCATCATTATCATCAGCCTGCTTACGCCCACTGCAGGGCAAAGGCCTCTCCCATACTAATCCAACTACCCCGGTCATGTACTAATTGTGGCTATGTTGTTTCTGCAAACTTCTTAATCTCATCCGCCCACCTAACTTTCTGCCGCCCTCTGCTACGCTTCTCTTTCCTTGGAATCCAGTCCGTATTCCTTAATGACATCGGCTATCTTCCCTCCTCATTACATGTCCTGCCCATGCCCCCAAATTTATTTTTCTTGATTTCAACTAAGATGTCATTAACTAGCGTTTGTTCCCTCACCCAACCTGCCCTTTTCTTATCCCTTAACGTTACATCTACCATTCTTCTTTCCATAGCTCGTTGCGTCGTCCTTAATTTAAGCAGAACCCTTTTCGTAAGCCTCCAAGTTTCTGCACCCTACGTCAGTACTGGTAAGACACAGCTCTTATATACTTTTCTCTTGAGGGATAATGGCAACCTGCTGTTCATGATCTGAGAATGCCTGCCAAACGCACCCCAGCCTAATCTTATTCTTCTGATTATTTCAGTCTTATGAGCCGGATCCGCAGTCACTACCTATCCTAAGTAAATGTATTCCCTTACCACTTCCAGTGCCTCACTACCTATCGTAAACTGTTGTTCTCTTCCGAGACTGTAAAACATTACTTTAGTTTTTCGACCCACCCTTCGGCTTTGCCTCTCCAGGTCAGTGAGCATGCATTGCAATTGGTCCTCTGAGTTATTAAACAGGCCAATATCATCAGCGAATCGCAAGTTACTAAGATATTCTCCATTACCTCTTATACCAAATTATTCCCAATCCAGGTCTCTGAATACCTCCTGTAAACACGCTGTGAATAGCATTGGAGAGACCGTATCTCCCTGCCTAACGCCTTCCTTTATTGGGATTTTGTTGCTTTCTTTATGGAGGACTACGGTGGCTGTGGAGCCGCTATAGATATCTTTCAGTATTTTTACATACGGCTCGTCTACAGCCTGATTCCGGAATGCCTCCATGACTGCTGAGGTTTCGACTTAATCAAACGCTTTCTCGTAATCAATGCAAGCTATATATAAGGGTTGGTTATATTCCGCACATTTCTCTATCACCTGATTGATAGTGTGAATATGGTCTATTGTTGAGCAGCTTTTACGGAATCCTGCCTGGTCCTTTGGTTGACGGAAGTCTAAGGTGTTCCTGATTCTATTTGCAATTACCTTAGTAAATACTTTGTAGGCAACGGACAGTAAACTGATCGGTCTATAATTTTTCAAGTCTTTGGCGTCCCCTTTCTTATGGATTAGGATTATGTTAGCGTTTTTCCAAGATTCCGCTACGCTCGAAGTCATGAGGCATTGCGTATACAGGGTGGCAGGTTTCTCTAGAACAATCTGCCCACCATCCTTCAACAAATCTGCTGTCACCTGATCCTCCCGAGCTGCCTTCCCCTTTTGCATAGCACCCAAGGCTTTCTTTACTTCTTCCGGCGTTACTTGTGGGATTTCAAATTCCTCTAGAATATTATCTCTTCCTTTATCGTCGTGGGCGCCACTGGTACTGTAAAAATCTCTATAGAACTCCTCAGCCACTTGAACGATCTCATCCATATCAATAATGATATTGCCGGCTTTGCCTCTTGATGCATACATCTGCTTCTTGCCTATTCCTAGTTTCTTCTTCACTGCTTTTAGGCTTGCTCCGTTCCTGAGAGCGTGTTCAATTCTATCCATATTATACTTCCTTATGTCAGCTGTCTTACGCTTGTTGATTAACTTTGGAAGTTCTGCCAGTTCTATTCTAGCTGTAAGGTTAGTGGCTTTTATACATTGGCGTTTCTTAATCAAATATTTCGTCTCCTGCGATAGCTTACTAACATCCTGTCTAACGGAGTTACCACCGACTACTATTGCACACTCCTTAATGATGCCCACAAGATTGTCGTTCATTGCTTCAACACTAAGCTCCTCTTCCTGAGTTAGAGCCGAATACCTCTTCTGTAGCTTCAACTGGAATTCCTCTATTTTCTATCTTACCGCTAACTAATTGATGGGCTTCTTATGTACCAGTTTCTTCCGTTCCCTCCTCAGGTCTAGGCTTATTAGTGTTCTAACCATCCTATGGTCACAGCATCGCACCTTGCTGAGCACGTCCACATCTTGTATGATGCTAGGGTTAGCGCAGAGTATTAAATCTATTTCATTTCTAGTTTCGCCGTTCGGGCTCCTCCACGTGCACTTTCGTCTATCCCGCTTGCGGAAGAAGGTATTCATTATCCGCATATTATTCTGTTCCGCGAACTCTACTAATAACTCTCCACTGCTATTCCTAGTGCCTACGCCATATTCCCCCACTGCCTTGTCTCCAGCCTGCTTCTTGCCTACCTTGGCATTGAAGTCGCCCTTTAGTTTAGCGTAATTTGGTTTCACTCTACCCATCGCCGATTCCACGTCTTCATAGAAGCTCTCGACTTCCTGGTCATCATGACTGGATGTAGCGGCGTAGACCTGCACAACTTCATTTTGTGCCTCTGATTAAGTTTCACAACAAGACCTGCCACCCTCTCGTTAATGCTATAGAATTCCTGTATGTTACCAGCTAAATTCTTATTATACAGGAATTAATATAATAATATACTCTTTTAACTGACTGTTAAGTTGCGAACGCGAAAAGAAATGTTTTCTTTAAGTGCCAGTTTTATGGGCGCAAATATAGTCTGCGTATACATGGACAATGTAACCATCTCTTAATGCTTGAAAGGGTGAAAACTGCTTTTGTTTGCAAAAAAAAAAAAAAACGCGGAGATGTAGTTGCAACATCCCCATACTCGAAACGCAATTAGGGTTGCTTTCTGTCATTTGTAATGGCACATGCCGATGTCGATTCTGCATCAATCAACTCGAATTCTGGTGTTAAGACTCAGAATAAACCAGTTTTGTATTATTTCGCATGTATTTGAAGTTATATCCGGGGCGACCAATACGTTATCCAATCATTTCCTTGGAAGTTTGAGAATAATTGAATGCAATAAGCATCGTAATGTTGGAGGGGTGAAGCGAGAATATGTAAGGTTTCTGACGAACTTTCTTTCTCACTGTCCCGCAGCCTGGTGCAGGGTAGCAAACAGGATTTGTGGAAATGTTTAACCTCACATACTTTCTCTTTTCTTTCGTCTCTCTTTCTGAATAACTTCAAAGTGCAGAATGAAGTTTAATCAAGTATGAAAATATAGATTGCTTCCCGTTTCTGTTGACTTTCGGAAGAGACGTAACACTTTTATACTTCACGTTATTTTTAGAAAATCCCTCGCTGTTACCATAGTAAGGACTACCTAGCCTCTCGCACTTATAAAGAAAACACGTTGGCTTAACTATGAAGAGCTCAAATTTCGGCTATCCCGCTTTCAAGCTTCTGTGCTGGCAATAACGCCGCTATTCCTTACAGACTGACAGCGAACGGCCAGTTGAAAGGCAAAGCGGCCTCACACTAGTGTTCGCCGAGAGTGGGGACAATAAACTTTCGACACGATTGTCCCCTTCGTTTTTCTTTCTTTGTATTACTCATATTTGCTGCTCTTTGTGCTTTTCGTAACAGCGTTTGCTGTCTTCGCCACCTGCCAGGGACAACTTGAAGTCGGTTACAGGGACGATCAGCCGCAGCGGCCGCGTGGAACTCCGCCAGAAAAACTGTACACAGCAGCTGAACGTGGCAGAACAAGTAAATCGCGTCACTGCTTCTTCTCCTCTCACCGTACCTCACTATTGAAAATTGCCGTGGGGCGGAAATATATTGGCCGTGCTCCGAACTACACGAAAATACATGACCGTTCGTGTGGAGAGCGCAAATCCATATAACCTCATTGTTGTGGGTTAAGGGGGAGGGGGACGAACTACGAAGAGTAAAAACAAGATAAACATAGAACTTGTTGGCTCGGACAAAACGTCTCACGAAACATCGCAGCTTATTAAGGAATCAGTATTGATGCACGCTGATTCTGCAAAGTCGAGGAAAAATTGTACTACCATTATGTCGGAGTATGCCACGAAATAAATTGTCGTACAGTTCTGCTGTGACAGCATTCTTTATAGAAACGACGTATTTGTGTGCTGAACCCAATTTTTTTAGTGTGGTGCTGCTGACTGTAGGCTGAGCTTTCAGTTTTAATTTCTTCGTGTAACTTACATAGTGCTGTACATTCGTATTGGAATACGGAGAAGGAGCTGGCAAAGCAGAAAGCTGTGTGGGAATCTCCGGTGCCTAAAGAAATGGTGTAGTGCCAGCACATTTTACCAGCGGAAAAGAAAAAGAAACACAAACTTTGAGTGCAGGCTAGCATTCAAATCGCTGGTTGTTGCAACAGACCAATAAGAGAAAACTGGAAAATAAGTAAAAAATTTTTCAAGAATCAAGCCGCACGTTAATACACAATAGACAATGGCAGCCCTCAAATCATATTGTAACTAATAACAAGAACGATATATTACACCATGCCTAAGAAATTACCTATTTAACAGAAAATAGAATATTATAATATATATTAATGAATAATTTAATATGATTATATTAATTTATTACTTGTTTAAAAGCGCGTAACGATGTGGATAACTTAAAATCTAATGTGAGGGTATTTAGAAACTGTTATTCTGAGAAGTATGCCATCTTTTCTGCTTAGCTTGTTCGTATGATAGGTAAGACGACATTTTTACGGGCCACGTCTGCCTGTCCCATCAAAGTATGTTTTTGGATCTGCGCGAAACCTTTGCGTTTAGCGGTACTATGAAGGGGGCAATGTTTGCTTCTCTTTTTTCTTTTCTCTTCTGTTTTGCTTGCTGCTGGGGCAGGTGCCGAACATATTGGTGTACGATTCAAGAAATACATTTGCACACAAATCATAACTCGGACCACCCCCCATGCATTTTGGGCAGTTTCTCATATACAGGAACATGATGGGTGAACTGAAAACAGAATAAGCTCAAGGAGATGGATAAACGTAGCTAATTTCCGCAAATTGCCAAGAATAAGAACTCTGATACAAACTGCTATGAACCACAATTTTTTTATATGCAATATGTTGGAAGCGCAGTGATAATATTCCTTCATTTGTGTGAATTCAGGGTGAATTGGGTGAGTTGCGCTCTTTTGTCATGGCATCTGTAAACGTCAGTAAGTGATTGTTCAGGCCGTCAATAAGTGACTCAACAGACTTCGAACAGCTATGCCGGCATTTACGCATAAGTATAAGCTCTGTTGGCTACAGTTTGTTTTTTCTAAACAGGCAGTGAGCCACTAATTTGGAATGAATCGCAACACTTGTATTAGTGCGGACATTCTTAGAACAATACACAAAACTTGCAGCATCGAAAAAAAAATATTATGACGCGGGAACGTGTCCAAACAGTTATATGGTGTTATGAAATTAGGTGACCACCAGAGCCTCCCCGGGCTTTCACTCTTCCCCGAAAACGCTTGAGGACATTTTCACGCAATCAAAGAAGTCCTGCGAGGCAGATGTGGAGGAGCAATTTTTGGTTTTACGAGCACACTATTGTTTGTCCCACTATTTGTTCTTCCCCTCAAATAAATACCCATATACAACGATGCAGAATATAACCCGTTCACGATAAAATAGTACCTGCGCACTGCGGGAGAGTCGTAGTATAAATAGTGTTGTAAGACACAAGCAGAAATATTTCTTAAAGGCACACTGCTACAAAGTTCGCCTTTGCCTTTGTGGCTTTTAATTGAACAGTATAAATTCTATTGAGGAAATCGTGGCAAAGCTGTGGCACTGCTAATAGTCTAAAGCGCTTTTTAACAGCCTTTAAGACGCACCTAAGGACACGATGCGTGTGTCACGTTTTGAGCAGATCCGATACCAGCACCTGACCTTGGCGTCCGAAATGTTGAGCCCAATGTAGGCACCGGCAAACTTCAGTGGTGATGCGCAGAGGCCGTGCACGTTTAGCTTGCTGCGAAATGTTTGCACGTTTTTGTAGTTCCTCGACATCGTCGACATAATTGTGCATCAATAAAGTGACCAAGGTCCCTCACCTAAGTGCCACGCTGACCATGCGATTAGTCATATTTTAAATCACTTAGCATTCTTTGGAAACTTCCTTGAGTTTGCGCTATGTTGTACGCTTATCTGTTCCCCCTTGAGCTCTTTCACGCCAACTTGGATGAGTGGGTAGTCCATCATCTACTCGGTATAACACCGGCATGCTGTGCTAAGAGAACCGAGTTGGAAACGGAATGCAGGGCAACGAGGTTCTCTGGGTGACACAGGGCGTGTGCCGCTATTGGATGAACCTCCTTCATGTCAACTTGGGTCACTGTGTGGTAATGTAAGGTAGAGCCATGTCCCAGTCACGGTGGTCGTCTGAAACGTATTTGGATAGCATATCTGTAAGGGTGCGGTTCAAACGCTCAGTGAGGCCGTTAGTTTGGGGGTGGTAGGAGGTGGTAAATTTATGCTGTATTGAGCAGGCACGCATGATGTCGTCAATGACTTTGGCCAAAAAGGTGCGGCCGCGGTGTGTAAGCAATTGACGCGTAGCACCATGCATCAAAATGATATCATGTAGGAGGAAGTCCGCAACATCAGTTGCGCAACTGGTCGGAAGAGCACGGGCTACGGCGTAGCGGGTCGCGTAGTCCGGCGTGACTGCAACCCACTTGTTTCCTGATGTGGATTCCGGAAATGGGCCGAGAAGGTCCAAGCCGACATGATGGGAGGGCTCGGCAGGGATGTCGAGCGGCTGCAGGTAACCAGCAGGGAGCTGGGAAGGCTTCTTGCGTAGTTGGCAAAGTTCACAAGCGGGGACGTAACGTCGTACGGAACGGGCAAGGCCCGGCCAGAAAAAAACGGTGACGTACACGGTCATAGGTTCGAGATACGCCGAGGTGTCCTGCCGTTGGTGCGTCGTGAAGCTCTTCTAGAACGGTGGAGGGGAGGTGCTTAGGTATTACAAGCAGGAACTCAGAGCCGTCCGGATGAATATTACGACAGTACAGAGTACCGTCGCGGAGGACGAAGAGGCGTAGAGCAGCATCGGCCAGAGAGTGTTCAAAACGGTTGATGAGTGCTCTGATGTAGGCGTCACGGCGTTGCTCGTCGGCGAACTGAAGCAGCTGGGGTACACTAAATACGCAAGAAGCACTGGCAGTATTGGAGGAGTCAGAGTCGTCAACAGGGTAACGCGACAAACTGTCAGCGTCTTGGTGCAGGCGGCCGGACTAGTAAACCACGGAATATCAAAATTCCTGTAGCCTCAAAGCCCATCGACCAAGCCGGCCTGTAGGATCTTTTAGCGATGAGAGCCAGCAGAGAGCATGATGGTCAGTGACTACGGAAAAAGGGTGACCGTAAAGGTAAGGAAGGAACTTCGCAACCGCCCAGACAACAGCAAAGCATTAGCGTTCCGTAATGAAATAGTTGCGCTCCGATGGTGCTAGGAGGCGTATCACATAAGCAATAACGCGAACCTTGCCACGCTGACGCTGGGCTATGACGGCACCTACGCCATGACCGCTGGCATCTGTACGTAATTCTGCAGGGCATCAGGGTCGAAGTGGGCGAGAATGGGTGGCGAGGTTAGAAGAGTCACGAGACGAGAGTAGGCGGCTGCTTCTGCAGTACCCCACGAGAATTGTACGCCTTTGTTCAAAAGATTAGTTAGGGGCCTAGCTGTTGTCGCAAAATCTCGAACAAAACGACGAAAGTACGAGCACAGCCGTAAAAGCTTCGAACGTCTGCGGCTGTCTTCGGAACCGGAAACTCTCGGACAGCGCGAGTTTTGTCGGGATCAGGCTGTACTCCGGAAGCGACAACAAGATGGCCCAGAAGAGTAATTTTGGACGAGTTAAATTGGACATTTGGACGAGTTAAATTGCAGCTTCGCCTTTCGAAATACATCAAGTATCGTTGTGAGACGCTCAAGGTGAGTGTCGAACGTTGGCGAGAAGACGATGACGTCGTCGAGGTAGCAGAGGCATGTGGACCATTTGAAGCCTTGGAGCAAGGAGTCCATCATACGCTGAAAGGTGGCTGGGGCGTTGCGTAATCCAAACAGCATTACCTTAAATTGGTATAGGCTATCATGCGTGATGAACGCGGTTTTTTCTCTGTCCATATCGTCAACAGCAATCTGCCAATATCCCGAACGAAGATTAATAGACGAGAAATAGCTGGAACCGTGCAGGCAGTCACGGGCATCGTCTATACGTGGGAGCGGGTAGACGTCCCTCTTTGTAATGCTGTTCAGATGACGGTAGTCTACACGGAAGCGCCACGTGCCGTCCTTCTTCTTAACCAACACCACAGGTGACGCCAGAAGGTTCTGCGAGTATCGGCAACTCAAGGCGAAGGGTACTGGAAGAGCAGTCAATAAGAGCAGAATGTGCGGAGAGAAAATCGAGGCCGAGGATGAGGTCGTGGGGGCAATGAGCTGTTACGGGGAAGAGGACAGGAGTGTGGCGGCCGGCGATGCTGACGCGCGCCGTATACATGCCAATGATAGGCACAGTACCACCATCCGCAACGCAGACGACGCGTGCCAACACTGGGGTGAGGAGCTTGTTCAGTCGTCGTCTCATAATTGAAAGATGTGCTCCTGTATCGTTCAGTGCGTTACAGAATAGCCGTGAACGTCAGTGTCAAGAAGGTTTCCGTTCGTGGGTAACGCCAGCAGAGGATTTGAGGACGGGTTGCGGCGAGATGTGGCAGAAAAGGACTGCCGGGGACGAGGAGTGCTGCTGATAACTGGGGAACGCTGGGTCGAGACGTGGAAGACACGGTGTTCAGACCCATGTTTTCAAATTCCTGACGACGGCTTGAATCATCGCAATGGTGGTTGCTGGCGGATCGGGAGGCGCCGTGGTGAAGGCTGGCGAACAGGTGGCCTCGAGTTCGCGGCGAACAATACGGGTGGCGTCGTCGCAGGTGGTGGTCTGACGTGGTCGACCCTCACATGTCGACGTTGCAACAGTGTTGGCTAGCCGCCAATGTGGTGTGAGATACGGCGGCTCTTAGCCTGTTCAAGGCGACGGCATTCTTTTATAATAGCGTCGATATTCGAGACGTTGCCGAAAACAAGCAAATTGAAAGCGTCGTCGGCGATGCCTTTTAGCACATGTGCCACTTTATCTGCTTCGGACATATTGTCGTCAGCTTTACGGCATAGAGCCAAGACGTCGAGGATGTAGGAAACGTATGGCTCTGTACATGACTGAACACGAGACGCAAGAGCCTTTCTCGCGGCAGCCTTGCGCCCAATGGGGTCGTCGAACAATCCCGTAGCTTTTCTTTGAAACTGTTGCAACTAGTTATTTCGTCATCATGCGTTTGGTGCCACACGCGTGGGGTGGCGCCGAGAAAAAAGATGACATTGGCGAGCATAATCGTTGGGTCACACCTGTCGTTAGCACTGGCGTGTTCATACAGCTTGATCCAGTCGTCGACTTCGTGTCCCTCCAGGCCAGAGAACATACCTGGGCCACGGTGTGGGGCAACCGTGACGATTCGAGCAGTCGGACAAGCCGAAGCCATTGCAGAGGCGGGCTCGTCACCGGGAGGCAGGATGACAAGCTCGGTGTGCCGACCACTTCGGAGTTCAGTGGTGAGGACGGGGATCGCTGAACTCCACCAGAAATGTTACGTGTGGAAAGACACAGACGAGAGATGCTATTTACACGCTATTTACACTGGAGCCAGGCAGCCAGGCTGACACTCGCTCGTGCCAAGGGCACCGAGCAACTTCTTCGTCGTTTTCGCGGCGGCTCATCTCTTGAGCATCGCTCGATGATATCGTAACAATATGATGGAATATGCGGCGCTTTTCATAATAACAAGCATGACATATAAAACATCATAACTATTTGCACACGCATCATAGGATGCATTGTTATTCACCATACTATCGTAAATCATCCGCCAAAAAATGAGTGCGCTGCCCGTATTTTATGTTAATTGATTATGGCTCGTTCGCATGTCAACATTTACGGTAGCTCAAGTTCACCACAGTTGCAATACGCGATTGGACACATTGCAGAAATAATACTTCAGCCAGGATTTATAACTTGCGCAGGAGAATACTCAAAACAGGAGCGTTATTATGAGCGGAAGCTCGCTAAACCAGAAAAAGAAAAAGAAACGCAACCTGAAAAGATAGTCTTGTATTTTGATATTCTTGTTACTTCATGAGTGCAAATGTTTGAAAATAGGTATTACTGTATCAGTAAACGGGGATCAATATTGCATTCAAAAGGTGCTAAACTCGCCACGCACGCAATTTCAATGCGAACTTTCTCGCAACATGCGGAAATATGTCGAAAGGCGCAACACCACACTAACGTTCAAGAATTCCAGTTCTGGCCCATGTTATCAAAAGCTTATAAGCTTACCCTAATGTTTTGCAGAAACAAGGAATATTTTTGTCCAATAAATTATGGACGAGCCTTAAAAAGGTGATTCGATACACTGAGTAGTTTGTTTTGTTCTTTAACGTGGCTTGGACTCGAAAACTGCCAAGCGGCGCAGCCAACTTTAGCAGGAAGAAATATCCGTGCGCATGGGGCAAAAAGAGGGTAATCAATATAAAAACATGCATGGCGCTCGTAAAATGACAACACAATATAGGCTTAACAAAGTCAGGTTTCTCTTAACGGCATTGTGTCGATGTAGAGAGAATGAAAAGCAGGTGCCATGTCTTTTTTTTCCCTTAAGGAGACATGTAGGACCTGCACAGGTTCCACAATCCCGTCGGAATTCAACACCGTTGTTTGAAAATGCCCAACCAAAAGAATGCGATACGCAGAGAATAGGCACTCCTTTCCGTGGAGCGATCAGGATTTAAATTAAGCTCTTACAGCATCTACAAGGACTCGCTCCCTAAACAGAGTGGCAAGCCGGCGAAAGTAGAAAAAACAATCTACTGGCATGCAACACAATTCAATGGGGCCGCAAGAAAAATCGAATGGAAGTGATAATGAAGGCGAGGGAGACGCGACAAGATAACAAGAACGGAAAGAATGGAAACGTTTCAATATGAAGAGCAAAAATAGCAAAAGCAAATAACCAGAGAAGTGCACTGGGAAGCATGGTAAATATTCATGTCAAAGTCACGAGAAATACAGAAATATACAAAACCAGCTAAGGCATCGTGCGAGACGAAGAACAAAGCAATCGAGACAGGAAGAAAGAAAGAAGAAAAAAAGGAATACTTGAAAGAAGATGGCAGCCTTGATGCGACCGCTAGGAAAGCCAAAAGCGCCGTGTCTACTTTGAGCCCAGTTTCACACATGATATGCAGCCGACTCGCTGTATGAAAACTCTAGCGATATAGTCAAACAAAGAGTAAAGGAGGCACCCACTCAAAAGGTGCTGCGGATTTTAAAAAAACGATACCCACCTAATTACATTTTCCTTCGCCTCTCCAAGCTCTCGAATATTTCATTCCCCTTACGGAACTGAAGGCTTTCCAGCTGAATGTAATTCGAGCTGTCTCAGCAACGCGCTTACTTTCCTTGCACTGAACGACAGGATAAATAATGAAAACAAAGTTAATGGTGGAGTCAATGGTGAAGTGTTAAGTGAAGCGGAAGAATTGCAGGCCACATATTACTATACTTCCCATGTTCTTCCGCAGCGTGAAAAACGAGATTCTGCTTTTTCTTTCGACATTGATTATCGTAGTTTGCATCATAGCTGTTCGGCTTTGGGGCGTGTCGTAGTTTTGGAAATCTTTTCATACAATACGTGTAGACGCCATCGTCAACATTATGATTTGACCAACTTGTCAGTTCCGATGTCAGAAAACTGTACCGCTGTGTCGATGATAACCTTGTTTTCGTATATACAATCAGAATTATTTACGATGCTGCTCAGCTACTTAACGCTTTTCAAAAGTGCCTGCATCCGCTTCTAATCACCCATTAAACGCCCGAAAACGCCAACCTCAGATTACTTGATATACGGATACATTTTGAAATTGACCATGTATGTTAGTCGTATGAGCCTAGGGCCACTATTCCTTTGTCGAAATTTTCGTGTTGTCATTCTAAGCTCATAAATAGACGTAGTGCGAAGCTAACTCTAATGAACGCTCATCGCCACTCCTGTGTTAATAAGTATCAAAGCAGTTTAGTGGCCCAAGCTGACATCTTGAAAAATGCTGGGTTCCCAGAGTCTTTGGTCACTTCAGTAGCCGAAAGTTTACTTAAAGCTTTCAAACGTGGCCGCCTGAACGCACGGACTATTGCTCCACAAAAGGAGAAAGAAAGAAAATGCGCAGTAGTACCATACATACGTGATGTATCGCGCAGGCTTAAGAAGGCTGGGAATACCACCAACGTTAATGCCGCGTTTTCAGCGCCAAACAGGCTTTCTAGTCTGTGCAAAGGCAGCTTCCTAAAAGCTAAGAAAACTGTTTGCGAGATAGAACACGCAGGTGGTTTTGTTGATTGCAAAACCAATGCGGTGCTTGCGCTGTCTGTCCCATGGAAAAAAGTTCATCGGCCAGGCAGGACGGTGTGTGAACGAGAGGTTGCTGTAACAAGCCAGGAATGTGCGAAACGGTGATGGGCGTTTGTCTTAAGCTCCAGCCATACGTACGCGTTGTTGCGCGTCCGCACGCGCCGCGCTCAGTCGACGTCGCGCCCGCCAGAGGAAGAGGGCGCGCACCCAAACGATGCACTCGATGCCGCGCGTCGCAGCGCGTTTCGTCGCGGCTGCGTAGTGTGGCTAGGTTGCCATGTTCGAGACAGCCTAGCCTTCGCGTAACGGTCACGTTAAGCAATGTGTTAAAGATGGCAATAAAACGTCCAATAAGTTCTGACTTAAAATGAGTTTTTATGTTTAAAAATAGATCTTGCTGGACTTCTAGTGGCTCAGTGAGCTCAAGTGGTACTTAAGAAGAGAATTGTGAACCCGTTGAAACCTGATCACTCGCGTGCTGCACGCTGTGTGAGGTGTCGAACTTGGGCATATTTCATTATTAATGCAGCCGTTACGGCTGAAGGCTTCAGCGGCTGCCATCAACTACCAAAACGCGCAAGGAACGCCAATCACAACGCACGCAGCTTGCTCGGGCTTGCCTGCACGTCAATCCGGAGCAGATGCTGAGTCGTTTCGGAAGTCACGCTGGTTGGCCTTAATCACGTGAGGCGCGTCGGGAGGTTGACGCAGGCGTAAAAGTCCTAGCAGTGCTAGGTCCCCATGCCACCACGCGTCGACAAGAGACGCAGCCCTTGCGCCTCACGCCATACACGTCCAGACGCGGTGCGGCGCGTGCGGCCGTGTTACAACGCGTACGTCTGGTTGGAGCTGTAGCCTCCCATGCAGAAACTGCGGGTGCAAGCCCGAGTGCTCGAAGCGCTGCGTAGTAGTAAAGAGTGCCACGAAATTGGCATGCGTCACAATAGAAACGGCGCACATCGATAAAATTGGTGACACGTGTATGAGCGCACCATCAGTAGATCTAACAAAAAAAGAAATAAATTATCTCAACCTCAAGCCGTGAACGAGTCGCCGAAAAGGCCAACCGAACCATTTCATAATCTAGTAGGTCCTGCTCTGTTTTCTTCTGTTTCGCATTTTTTTTTTTGGCACTGATCATCGTTGGGGCATCAAATTGTTACAAATGCGGTTGGCACGCTGTTACTAAAACCCCATATATACGGCTTTGATAAGTCTGAAAATTTGAAGTTAGCACCTGTCTTCGTCAGTTTTCACTCTGTCCTTTACTTTTGTTGTGCGCTAAATGCAGTAGTTTGATACCCACTCGAGAAAGTTCAAATTTGTATTGAGCCCAGCCCGTATGAAGCAAGTGCTCCATCTGTTGTTTTCTCATTTATGCAAAAGCCAGCGCTCGTCCAAAGAGCGCAGTTCTATTTAATTTCTTTTCTTTCTTTTTTTTCTGTAATTGGGCTGACTATGGTAGGAGGTCGCTTGATCATTCTAATGCCAAGTCCTGTGCTACAAAATTAGCGCCCAGCACCGTAGCTGAGGTACATCTGCATTTCTGACTATATGAAAATAAGTTATATAATAAACAGCATAGCTCAATGAACTTGACCAAGTATACAAAGACTAGAAGAATACCACTTTTGCTTTACGCATATCAATTCGGTCGCACATGCACGTAAACTTGTAAACAAGCAGGAGTGTAAAAAAAAAAGTGGAGAGTGGCCTGACAGCCCGGTGAAGCAGATATGTTTCTGTCCTAAACAAATGAATATTAAATTATAATTTCATCTTGTATATGGAGCATTAGCTACCAGAGATGCTGCTCAATTTTCACCGCGAAACGGTTTAAAATTTTAACATATCGTGGAAGATACTCTTTGCTGCTTCGTACATAATTACTCTATATGCCACGTTTTGTCTCACTCGTGCCATCGGTGAGAAATTCAAGCCAAATTTGCCTTTCTCGACATCATCATTGATGTCACTTTCTAATAACGAACCTATGTGAAGCTGAGGCCGAAGAGGTGTGTTGCCTCCGCCGGGGGGCCTTAATGGTCCAAAACACCCAGCATCGGCTCAAGCCCCAGGATCCCCTTTTCCCCAGACACGGCTAAGCCGCGCACGGCTACACGCGGGAGGGTCCAACCCTCGTGTGCTCGGGTCCGTGGTGTCGCAACACACCAAACGCCTGCTGACGCAGACGCCCCTGCGGGGTAACTTACCTATTTGCTCGACATTTACTTAAGCATGATTCAAGCATTTTGCTGTAGAATAAGTGATGATGAGCAAGTGATGACTTGCTAGAAATTTCAATTGCATGAACGAAGAAATCTGAGCCACTGACGAGAATTAAACAAACCTTCACCTATTACACTCTCTAGTAGAGACGCTGCGAGACCACATTGCCTTCTCGCACCCACGCTCTCGTTACCTAAGTGACATAACGCGCAATGAAGGCGCTCCATACTGCACAGACTAAAGTCTGCGCTGTCACTCGCGACTAGACACAGACTACACCGACTCGAAGAAGCTTCCCTTCTGTGTCGTTTGCGGTTTGGCGTTGGCTTTACGAAAAGTTATTCAACACGAATCGGTATGGCTGGTATGTGATATTTGCGGAGGCGAAGAGAACGTTGAATGCCTACTGTACCACTGTACTTAATTTGAATATAAATGCCATCTATGTCGAATGCGACTAGTTGATAGTTCACTGAGCGATCAGACTCCTCTGGAGCGCCGTTCCCACTCATTAATCGACCCAGAAAGAAGGGAAGATGCTGTTGTATTTTTTAGAACGACTGCACTGTGGTAGTGCCTTCAACTGAGTAGTGCTGGGTGCGCACTTCTGCGTAATCACAGTTTCTCTCTCTCTCTTTCTTCCTTTCTCTCTCTCTCTCTCTCTTTGTTAAATTTCTCTTTTTACTTAGGCACGCCGAGGAAACCGCCGGAGTCCAAGGACTCGAGGCCGTCACCTAGGCTGGGTTGCTTATTCCCCGCCCCGCCCAAATCGCCGGACATTTAGAATGAAGTTTTCACTCACTCACTCACTCACTCACTCACTCACTCACTCACTCACTCACTCACTCACTCACTCACTCACTCACTCACTCACTCACTCACTCACTCAGTCAGTCACTGCCTTCGGCTACCGCACGGGAGCCAACCAGACACTTTTGTTGTTAACATCCCTGCCTTCTCTCTTTATTTTCTCTATGTGTTCACCTGGCCAATAAATATTGAACAAAAAACACTTTTCTCTGTTTTTTTTGTCACCTAACCAATGCTAAAGCACTCTCTGCAGTCTTCAAAATATAATTTCCTTCTACGAGAAGTAGGTATGCGCACGACAAGACCTATAATATTTTCATTATCAACGGCGAAGATTCTTTTTCGTGGGCACGCCTTAATCTTATAACAAGGAGAGCAAAAAAGACGAAACAAACGCCTTTTACAATACGGAAAGACACCAGCTAATTCTTAACGTTCGCCTTTAATTAATTTTTTTTGTGTTGTTGTTTTGCCCTTTCCACTGTCATTCTGCAAAAAAGTTAGCGCGAACTTCGTATTTTACATGCGCACTCGTTAGTGGCCACATACGTTTCCAATGCTGCTTTACGCACCCTAAAAAAGGTTCAATCCAAGATCGCGCTCGTTCCCTCGCGATGAGCCGTAAACGAGGCGTCGTCTGGTCATATCTGTTGCGAAGCAGCAGCTTTCAGGCAATAAAAGCAACCAGTTACACTGACACCTCCCAGCCCTATTTTATGTGCCAAAACTGCACTTAATTTTACGCAACTGCATGACCGCAATGAAAAGAAACTCTTTCCCATACCCTATGCCTCGCTCGTATGCTAGAATCCAACCGACATTTATTGGGAACAACATTAAATATGTGCTCAATTATTTAGTTGTCACAGGAGTGCCAAAACTAACCTCCTTCGCGCGGGATAGTTCGCGGGACCCAGGAGTAGTTCATTTATATTGACCACATCGTGAACTCTTCTGTACTGCTTTTGTCATTGTTTCAAACAACCGTCTCACACAGTTACGTCGTCGCTTGACGCTTGAGTGCCGCGGTCAGAAGGTTTAACCACCTCCTATAACATTGCGAAAATGGTTGGGCTTTAAGAGTAGGCTTCATGTGATGTAACCTAGCAAGTTATTATTCAGCCGGGGGCAAAACCGTGCGTTATTTTACTCGCACTTTGTAAAATTGCAAATGTATGTTTTATGCGCCGCATGTGTGCCCCCCCCCCTCAATACCTTTCCCCTACCAAGCTCCATCATCCTGATATATAGAAAACTCGCGCTGTGGACGAGGCGGCCAGCCTTTGAAGCGCTCGCTTGAAGAAAATAAGGGATGCTTGTGCAAGCTTGTGTCACAAACCAACGCACGTCCTAGGTACCGTCGCTGTTTCTTATGACGAAATGGTGAACAGTGGCGTGGAAGAACAGTGAAATGAAAATATGGAGCAAGCGGCTGATATGAACGAGTGTGCAGCGTAGTGTTACGTGCATTCACCGCACGTGCCTGCCTTGCGCAGACATGCGGGGGCAGTCTGCGCTGGCGGGCAGTCAGGAGGACTGCAGCGACCATAAAAAAAAAACAAAAAAAAACAGGCACTCATATAGAGCGGTTCTGCCATACGTGTTCGGGGCATCAAGTTTCAATTTTGTGGATGGTATGACGCACTTTTTTGAGGGAACGGAGTGAAATAACTCGTGACGCGGGCTGATAGGACGCAGTGGCACGTGAGAACTTCGCTCGCAGTTTCTGCGCCACATACTGAAAATCTTGAAAAAATTTGGAATGCCCGGGATGTACAGATCCAATAAAGGTAGCATTCATTCCAAGCATTAGATAATCACATTATGCGCAGGATGAAGAACGCTTCAGCCTATTTTGGTGAGACAAAGGAAAATACTAGTTGCACGATATCTTTCAGATAGAGATAACATTGCCAACCGGTCTATTCCGAACATGAAACATTATCAGCTTAATGAGAGGACAGACATACGAGTACACAGCTGCCACTCTATAGGTATTTAGATAAAGAGTCAATTTTCCTAGTTTGTTAATATGAAAGAATAACCGCCTATAACGTAAAGTTATGCCAAACCTTTCCATTGCAATTCTGTAATCAGCGCTCCGCCATTGGTCAAACATATTTTGAACCACTCGCACTTCGCCTGTCTGTCACGCGGCGTCACGAAAGCCGCGATAGCTCCCTATCTTATATATGACTCGTACACACTGAAAATGCATCATTAGACCGAACAAAAGAATTGTTGTTTCTGATTTGATGCCTTTCAGCCATTAATCTTCGGCTATGTGGAACACTTGCGCAAAAGGTTACGAACTATGGCAGCTTTAATCTATAATTCGCGTTCGAAATGTCCTCTCAATTTAAGAATTACCATATACAAAGCATTAGTGGAGTCTGCTTTGCGCTATGGAATAACATTATATGGCACATGCTCAGAATACAAAAGGCAAACGATTAATAAGCTCAGCAAACGAATAGTAAATAGTATATCTTATGGAACAGCTCTACACACGTCTTCTGCAAAAGAAAAATACCCTAATCTAGGCATACTCAAGGTAAGCGAAATGTTTCGGTTTTCAGTGGTTCTGCGGCACTATTTTGCAAGAGATTTCAGGGTAGCTGTCCAGAAATAAGTGACAGTAAGGAAAACAGGCAGATACGTTAAGTCAAGAGTTTTCACAAACTATGGGGAAAAAACGAGGAACTATCATGTCCCAGCGGTATTTAATGATCTCAGTGACGAGTTATGCAATATTGTAAAACGAAGAACACTGTTGAAAAAGATAAAAAAGTGGTGCTTAGAAACAATGCAAGACTGACAATTCTGGGGGGGCTTTAGGGTCTTGTTCCGTTCCGTGTTCACTCTTACGACATGTGTCTGGTCTACTTATCGCAGCTTGTCCAGTTATACTTTCTTTTCTGTTCATCGATTCCTTTCTTTATTTCTGTTTCTTTTTTATGTTGCGCAGGACGGGATCCTGCTGTCTGGTCTTCGTGTTGTATATCATTGAGCCTCGTAACTTCTGATGTATCCACCAGCTGTCAGGTCAGCCGACAAGCGCTATGGGCTTAGGCTGACCAGCAGATTGATGTGTATAAAAAAACGGGAGAATAAAACTGTATTGTATTGTATTGTATTGTATTGGTCAAAAGTTCTTGGGCTGCACCCATTTCCCCTGCCTGTCACGCGACATCACAAAACCGCGAAAACTAACCGCGTCAGAGTGACGTTTACCCGTTAAAGATGCATCAATATGCCGAAAATCGTACTTTTTTCCTGAATAGCGGCAGGCTGCCCGTTTCAGAAAGGAATAAACGATGACTGACGCTGATCGCTCAGGTACCGGCTACTCGCACGTGCCGGAGAACATGGGTTTATTTGCGTACAATAAACCTTTTTGTATGGCCGTGTAATGTTTTCATGCACTTTCGGCATGTTTACGACCTTGCTCTTCCAACTCTTCCTTATTGAGGATCCGTTTTAGCGGCATTCTTAACCTTCCGTTGCATGCCACCGCGATTTTAGACCAGAAACCTCAAGCCAAGTAAGGGAAATTGGACCAGTAGCAGGCGCCGGCACCACAGTTTTCATCCGGTTATCGATTTTCAGTCCACTGGCTCAGCCTCGTCGAATCCCTCTCCACTTGGGCGTGCTCCTAGCCTCTTGGCAGCCAATTGAATAAGACAAGTCGCTCATTGTAGGCAATATAATTCGTTTTTAATGCAAACAAAAGTGACCTCCTATAAACTAGGAGAGTATATGATTGATCTGTTCAGATAACCCTGCAAGTCACCGTCCGATGCTTGCGTCGGCGGTTACGCAAACTTGACGTCTGGAGATTGGAATAAAAACATATTGGAATAGTTTTACGTTATAGGGCCCCATATTGCATTTGCCTGAACACGTCGATCGACGTTTAACAACACTTTGTGGATCAATGCTTTTAATTGCCTTCGATTTCCTTGACACCGGCGAATTTCATATCCTTACTGCACATTTATTTTATTTATTTTATTTATTTATTTATTTACAGCATACTGCAGGCCGTGTGGCCCAAGCAGGAGAGGCATGGTAACAAATGAAAGTACATGTATAAAAGGCAGAATTGCAAATATATGAAATTCAAGAAATGAAACAATATAACACGAAACAGCAATGTTAGTTAGGAAATACTAATAATATGAGTTTGAATTGATTCAGGTGAGTTCAGATGATGAAAGCCAATTTATTGTTCGTTATCGCCAATGATGCAGCAGTAGTTCCTCTCCTAGAATTACCGTTTCTTTGTTTTATTTGGAGGCAAGAATGAGATCATTGGCTTGATTTATATGCTCTCCATTCAGCAACTCTAATGGAGCATTGGTTCTCACTTCTACGCAGAACCCTACTTCATTTCTTTCTCTTAGGAGAGAAGCTTTAGGTCGAGGCTATCTCTCATTTCTCCATTCAAATACATATAAAACGAAGTCATGGTTTTTTGAACTAACCGCTGAACGGATTTTAATAATCCTTTGCGTTTGAGAGATGATGTTAGGTAATAATGATAATGGAAACAAATTTAAAATCTAGTGCATAAATGGTTCCAGGAATCCGCAATTATTGGCAAAAAGAAAACTAAAGCATGAAGTTCGTGAATCCGTAATTCTGCACAGCAAACATACACTGCATCAGTACTATTTCCTGTTTGGGCAGTTGCTGCAAATGGAACAATAATGAAATTAGCGAAAAAAATACTATGACATATAGATGGCCCTAAATTAAATATTGTTAGATGTTGCACTTTTGTAAACTGAATTCGTTCTAGCTTTGAAAACGAACAAATATTACGTGAAATTGTTAGAATGCTTAAGAGGATTTTGAAAAGGTTTTACTCACAGATTAATTATATTTTGGAGCACTATATAACCAATTTGGTCAGTTCTAGATGCATTATAAACTCAAACTAATGTTTATGTTGATTTGTTAAGTTGTCAACATGACATCTGACTTTTTTTTTTACTTTTCGATCTGAAAGTTGAAATCAACTAGCGCAATACAGGGGTAATAGGAGTTCGCAACGAGACACCTTCATCATGCAGTGCACATAAATATATGTTGCTGATCTGTTGCAGCTTCTGATCATGACGATGGTATTTGCTCACGCAGAAAGCCATCCGTATATACAAGGTAGCCTTCAACTTAAAAGAATAACATGATGCACTTTATTGCCCGCATACAAAATCCGCACACCACAGCAATCTGAAATCGTAACCTCGAATAGTCACATGATTATAGTTCGAGAAATATGGTAATAAAAGCGACGACCAATATAGTGCATAGATGTCTTTGCGAGCCTTCACGGACTCTCTTGACCGTAGTGGATAGTATTACCATCTTTAGTACACTTATATGTGTGCAGCTGCTGCCATTGATTTCTACCTAATAACAAGTTATAAAACAAGCAATACCTAAAATATGGTCATTGCTGCATACATACGTCACCAAAAGCACAATTCGTTTAATAAAGCAAACCTTTCTAATTCTTCTATACCCAGATAGTTCCACAACGAATAGGCCACAACCGAGCGTGTACTTGAATATTACAAGCACAAATTGCCCCTTTGAATTCATGACGTTTTGTTGCTCTTGCTGTTGATTTTCGTAATATGGCACATAATCACAGCGATATCGGGCGAGAAGCAGGCGGTACATTTCAAATAAATAAAAAGACCATATACGGGCAAGTATAAGAGTCATAACACTGAGTAGCACGTGTTGACGAGAGCACATGCGCGTGCGGCAGTTTCTATTACGTGCAAATCGCAGACATACAATGAGCAAGTCTAAGAAATTTTGTTAACCGCTTCACGAAAGCCTTGCTTCACTTAAATTCGAACGTGTGCCCTGGATCATCATAATTTTTATAAAAAGAAATTCACTGTAAAATATAACAATACCGCATGCATCTACCGACACCGTTCACGCTTGTTTCAACTGCAAGATTGTAGGGAAAGATTGTGTTGGCGCCAAAACTGCGCGGGAGACCTGCAGCTCGAAGAGAAGAAGCTGGGCAGCGTCGGAACTCCGCAGGGCTCGGTGATCTCCCCGCTTCTCTTCAACCTCGTGATGATCGGGGTGGCCAACCGGCTAGAAAGAGTAGCGGGAGTCCGGCACACCATCTACGCCGACGACGTTACGCTATGGGTACCGGGAGGACGGGTGCAACGAAGACCGCTGCGAGCGTCTGGACTCGAGAGGCACACCGGGCGGAGGAGGTGGCCATCGCCTTGGCCGTCTCCGACCCCGGATGCACTACAGTGTTGTGTGACTCTAGAACGGCAGTGAAGAACTACGCCAAGGGTAGGGTATGTAGTGAGGCTGCGCGCATACTGCGCAAGGCCGAAGACATCGGACGCAAAAGCACTGTGGTGATCAAGTGGTTTCCGGCCCACATGGGCAGTGACGTGTCGGAACGCGGGAACGTGAACCACAACGAGACGGCCAACTCGGCCGCACGAGGACTAACCAACCGCGCAGCTGCAAGCACGGCGACTCGGAGTGTTGGTCGCGGTGCAGTGCCAAGGACAAGATGACCACCTTCAACAAAATAGTGAAGTGGTACAGACATAACAGACAGACTATGCCGCCACCTCACCCGGTTCTTACCCGGGAGGAGGCAGTGTTATACAGGCAATTACAGACGGGGTCCCTGCTCACCCCGGTGCTAGCTAAGCACGTGTGTCCGAGCGTGTACGCGAGTGACGTGTATAGACTGTGCGCTAAGGAGAGAGCCACCGCGGCTCACATCCTTTGGGACTGTAGTATAAATCCACGAGAAGCCAGTGAGAAGACGACGATCCCGCCGCAGCTAGAGGCTGCAACGAGGACCCTAGACCAAGATACACAACTAAAGGCCGTCCAGCAGGTCTCGGCAGCTCTAGAGAGGCAGCGACCTCGCGAAACCGAGGAGAAGGGGGGCAGCACCCCCAGGAAGCGGGTGACAGGGAGCCTCACCGACTCTGCAGGCATATTTACTAAAGTTGTTCTCTCTCTCTCTCTCTGGCGCCCCTTTGAGTTCATGCGAATCGTCTCAGTGTGTCCCGAAATAAGTTTCTCAGAAAGAAGAGAAATGTAGGAGTAGGGAACATAATTCAATGGTCAGTTTTTTTTTGTTGATTTCTTTGTCTACTAGCACCACAGGCTCCGTCGGTAGCAAAGAGGGAGCGGTTATTTAATGTATATTGACATGTGGAACTGTTATAGCGTGAAGAAAGATCCAAGCCTTCCAAGACATAACCAAAGTTGTTTTTTTGTCTTTCTACTGAAACGCAGCAAAACAGCATAATAGTTAGCCTGAAAAGAACAAACGCACCGAACAAGACATAAAACAGATTTAGAACCCGAGAAAACATAATTCCGTACATAGTGCAACACCGTGAAGTTAATTGGGGTTATCGAAAAATAAATACATGATAAACAAGCAAATAGAGGGGAAGTAACACTGAAAGCAAATGTTCATAAAAATATTGCATTTATTTAATGTCGAAACGTTTCAGGGTCAGGTAAGCTAACATTACATGTGGAACAGTCCACAGTTGAGGTGGTTGCGGTAAAGCACACAGAGCAAAGCAGTCGATGCGCCCCAAAATGCGTTTGAAGGAATGATGATTGCACTAATTCCGATATTGGTAGTGGTTATCAAAGAGAGGAAGGGAACTCAGGTGCTATATGGGTATTATCTTATGAAGTAAGCAGAAGAAAGCGATAATTCTACCTAAAGTTAATTAAGTTAGCGACCGTAATAATTTATTGTTAGTAATCCATAAATTTAGGCTGAAGTGTCTGGCAGTAAAACGCCCGGCATGATTATGATCGAATTGAAGGGCCTTGATTAGATAGGCGAGGTTGTGTGAGCAGCATATCAATAAAAGAAAAAATTAAAGAAAACAGCTATATTTAAAGGCGATATTAGAGGAAGCAGCAGATAGACGTTGATGGGTCGGTGCTTGCCTCAGCGCACGGCAAATGGTTCCTGTATATCGTCAATAAATTCTACGGATCCTTCACATGTGCACCTTCATATCGCCCAGGTATTCCTGCATGCCCTACGCCACCTGGATACATCAAAAATAAAAACGCTTGCTCGAGCTGTAGCAATGATATAAATACGAAGTACTTTCCAGTTTTAATCCTTTGTCTTATGCTATATTATACTATACAGGTTAAAGAAATATCTGTTCCAGTTAACACAATGCTAGTCCTCGTACTGATTTGTTTGAAGATGCGGACAGCTTTTTATTGACAAAGAGAAATGCAGTATTGACTAAGCAACAAATTTTCCCAAATTAGGGGCGCTATGACGAAAAACTATTCCAAACTTTTCTATTCCCATTCTGCAATCAGCCCTTCGCGATTGGTCAAAAACTTTTTTGGACCACCCCCATTTCACCTGTCTGTCACGCGACGTCACGAAAACCGCGATAGCTCCCCATTTGATATAACATGTACACACGGATTATGCATGATTTGACCAAACAAAACAAAAGTAGTTATTTCTGATTCAACGCCTCTTCGCCATTAGCCCTCGGCTATTGTTCAAATGTTTTCGGACTACGCCCACTTCACCTGCCTCTCACGCGAAGTCACAAAACCGAAAAACTCACCGCGCCAAAGTGACGGGTACGCGTTGAAGATGCAATAATCTGCCGAGCAAAACTGAATTTTCTTCTCAATATCTGTAGGCTGCCCCGCTCCGAAAGGAATAAAAGATGGCTGCCGCCGATCGCTCAGGCACTGGCTACTCGCACCTGTCGGAAAGCAGGGGTTTATTTGTGTATAATAAAATTTTTGCATGTCCGTGTAACGTTTTTGAGCGCTTTCGGACCGCTTACGACCTCGTTCTGCCAACTCTTTGCTGAGGATCCGTTTTAGCGTCATTCTTAAGCTTCCGTTGCATGCCGCCGCAATTTTCGACGAGCCACCGCAAGCTAAGTAAGAGAAAGCGGGCCAATCGCGGACGCGGGCCCCACCCTCTTCGTCCGGTTATCAATTTTCAGTGCTGTCGCTCGGCCCTGTCGAATCCCTCTCCGCTCGAGCGTGCTCCTCGCCTCTTGTGAGCCAATTAGATAAGTCAAGCCACTCAGTGTAGGCAATGTTATTCGTTTTTGAAGCAAACAAAAGTGACCTCCTATGAACGAGGAGAGCGTTTGATTGGTCTGTTCAGACAAACCTGCGGGTGACCGCCCTATGCTTGCGTCGGCGGTTACGCAAATTTGACGTCAGGAGATTCGAATAAAGACACTTTGGAATAGCTTTACGTTATGGGGCCCTAGGTTTCTATTTTGTTTACTTTACGGCATTTTTTTCACTTCACTACCGCAAACTACAGCTTATGAGTTTGCGAGCGATAGCCGCCGGCAACGATGTCTGACGACGACGCCGGCTTCAAGATATAAGCCGTCGAAGTTGCTCCTGTAAAACATTGTTCTTTTTTTTCACTCACACGTGAATATATAAGAAGAGCACCAACATTTATGTGCCTAACACATGTAGTTTAACCTCTAAAATTATTTTAGTTCTGACATCTATTCCGTGATAATCGCCTAGCGCCAAACCTGGGCACTCCCATTTTATTTCACTTATATTTGCGCATTCATTTTCGTGCCTTTGTTATGGAGACGGTCTGCGAAAAAAAAAGCGTTCTAATGAAAAAGAACACCATAATCTGCGTAAAAAATAAAAAAACAACAATACCATTCTAACCACCATCACCAATACTCACTACAGAAGACGCTGTATAAGTCCGCCAGAAATGCTGTCCAACACCACACTGAGAATACAGGTATACTAAGGAGGGTGTCAAGTATGTGGTATAAACCACAACGCACCGCATACTTCCACGGTATGCCCAAGTTCTGTGTTTTCTCTCCAATTTTTAACTCCGTACAGCATTCAACCTTTCCTTCCCTACATCTGGGAGAGATGTACAATTCCACATAAGTAACTCAACCTCACAGTATAGTCGTAAATGGTGGCAGGCATAAAACGGGTCAAAAAGTGCGGACAAATGAACCCAGCACCAAGGCCAGGGACCAAGCTGGACTCCAGCTGGGGAGAGTAAGACTAACATCTGTCTAGAAATGAAGTTTCTCTGCCTTTCGACATCGCTGCCGGGGAGCGACCTTTATTTCGCGGACGCTTAAACATTTCCCTGGAAAGCTGGTCTAATGTTGCGCAGTGGGACGATGTTGCGCGGAAACTTCACTATCCATTTTGGAAAAACAATACTAGAGGAGCTCTTGCGCAATGAATCTTTCTCATCAGTGAAATATCAAGTTACAGATTCTTCCAGTGAAAGAAAAGTCACAGTAATGTAGATCGCTTGCAGCATATGCGCTCCGCTTACGTATTTATTTCTGAGTTAGTCCGCCCTTTGTGACTGAGTTACGTATCTATAGGGCCAAACATTGGCGTAGCACACAGGTTAAGATAGGTCCCATCTCTCGTCTTGTGTGAACTGATCACGTCTTCTCTGTACTGTTTATGTATCCGGAATATTACCTTCTTATCATACCAGCAAAAAAAGAAGTTACAGCGCGTCATGCATTCTGTAAGCCACAAGGGCCGAGCACCTTTTTCGACTGTATCGAATGTGTCAGCTCTAACTGGCCGTTAAACGCATGGTGAAACGTGTGTAATGCGAAAGAAGTTGAGTAATTATTTTTTTTTCTGCAGAGCCTGAAATTCAGATAACCTGGTACTGTGTTTGTGTCTACAAGCAGCCAGTTGCAATTCAGTCAGTTGCAATGACACCCAGGCAACTCCTTAAAAAAAATATGAATTCTTCTGAAGTGTGCTCGAGAAAGTCAAGTGCAGTGGTATTATATGTGGACAAATGCGATTTGCGACTACGACACGTGAAAAGAAGATAATCTTGCCAAGAATTAAATTACCTTTCTTTATAAGTATTGCAAATCCAGAGGTGAGAATAATATACGCATGTAGCATATTTGTAATTCAACCTTTGTGTATGAGTTCGTGAACACGCGAAATATTTAAAAATTTGTAGTCACTGACGCTTAACACGTTTTTAAAATAGTTAGTTAGTTAGTTAATTCGGGTTTAATGGCGCAAAAGCAACTAAGGCCATGCTGCGCCAGCCACAAGACATTAAGAATTCAAATGTTAAAGCAGTGGAAGGTGCGTTATATTAGAGTCTGTGTAAAAAACCGGTTTCTTCTAGAAAGCTGAACAAGTCAGCGAAAGGCACTAGCGGTTCATCTCCGAGCATTGAGGCGGGGTGTAAAGGCATGTGCAAGCCATAAAGGTTCTGTAAGAGCTTTTGCCTCTGTGTTTCAATATTTGGACATGTCATAATAATGTGCATTACGGTGAGTGGCCCACGGCACTTCTCGCAAGTTGGCGGGCCCTCGTTTTGGAGTAGAAAATTGTGTGTCAGGTGTGTATGCCCGATTCGGAGTCTACATAGGATCACCTCATAGAAGCGTTGCTGGTGACAGCACGACTTCCATTCTCTAAGCACGGGTTTTATTGTGTGTAACTTGTTATTTGTGCAAGAGTCCCATTCTAGTTGCCACTTTAATGTCAGGGCCTTTTCAATAGCTCGGATACTGTCTTTGTATGGAAGTGTTGTTTGCGTTATACCTTTGTGTGCTGCCATGAACGCGCATCTATCTGCTGCTTCATTCCCTGGTATCCCGACATGGCTTGGGACCCAGCAGAATCGTATGGTTCTTCCGTATTCGTTATAAGCCAACATGTTTAGGATGTCACCAAGTAGGGGTTCGGAAGCGGAGTTAAGGTTTAGAGCTCTGAGTGCGCTTAACGAATCGGTATATATGATAGTATTCGTCTTCTTGTCACTGGTAATTTTTTTAACTGCCGTCCATATTGCGAAAACTTCGGCAGTAAACACTGAAGAAAAACTATTTATCCGAATGCTATTTTGCCAATTTTTCGTAATTATTCCGACACCTACGTATTCTTGTGTTTTGGAGCCGTCGGTGTAAAATTCCGTGTAATGTTTATATTTTTCTTGTATAGCTCGAAACTCTTGTATTATGTGTTCTTGTGGGATGTCTTTTTTCTTTAGATGTGTTAGTGTCCAGTCACATAGCTGTGAAAAGTTGTACCATGGTGGCAATCTTGGTGGCCTTTCCGCAACCTGCAGGGCCTCGTGAGGAACATCATAAGCCTGACAGTATTCTTCGTATCGTAAGATTAGTGGCCGAATCATGTTCGGTTTGCTTGTGTAGTGTATCCTTGATATGCACTGTGTAACGATGTTATAGCATATATGTTGTGGTGATGATCGAACTCGTAGTACATAGGAAAGTGTAAGCAGTGCTCTGCGTTGCTGTAAGGACGGCTCATTGCAGTCAACATATAAACTTTGGACAGGCGATGTTCTATAGGCACCGCTTGCCAGTCGTAGGCCGAGATTATGAACTGGATCGAGTCGCTTGATGTATGACTGCCTAGCTGCACCATAAACTACACTACCGTAGTCGAGGATGCTACGTACGAGGGACCGGTATATACGTAGTAGACAAGTTCGGTCAGATCCCCAGTGCTTGTGTGATAGCACCTTGAGGATATTTAATGCTTTATTTGCTTTACTTTTAGTTGTGTTAATGTGGGCCAGGAAGTTCAGCTTTGTGTCAAACGTTACGCCTAGAAATTTATAGTGTTCTTTGACCGGCAAGGTTGTACCATGCAATGTGAGAACTGGGTTCAAGTGTAATCCTCGTTTCTGGGAGAAGAGAACTGTAACAGTTTTGTCCGTAGAAAAACGGAATCCATTTTTGTCAGCCCATTGTGTAAGGTTATTTATGGTTATTTGTAGTTGTCTTTCGCAAGTGGATAGATTTGAGGCGCGGCAAGCAACTTGCAGATCGTCGACATATATGGAGTGCATAACAGAGGATGGTATGATCTTATTAACAGAGTTCATTTTGATTATGAAGAGTGTCGTGCTCAGAATACAACCCTGTGGAACGCCATTTTCCTGTGTAAATGTACGTGAAAGTATTGCGCCGAGACGCACCTGAAATGTTCTATTTGCCATAAAATCAGATAGACAGTTTAGCATTCTGCCACGGACTCCCAAGCCAGCCAGGTCTCTTAAAATTCCATACCTCCACGTGGTATCATACGCTTTCTCTAGATCGAAAAATACTGTGAGACAGTGTTGTTTGTGTAGAAACGCTTTACGTATTTCATGTTCCAGTCGTACGAGGTGGTCAGTTGTCGAGCAGCCCTTTTTGTATCCGCACTGGTGCACGTCTATTAAGTTCCTTGATTCAAGGATGAATGTGAGCCTTATGTTGATGATACTTTCGTAGGATTTGGCTAGGCAGCTTGTTAAGGCAATGGGCCTGTAGCTACTTGGGGACGTTGCGGGTTTACCTGATTTCAAAAAAGGCACTATTACTGCATTTTTCCAGTCTGTAGGCATTACTCCAGATTCCCAGATTTTGTTGAAAAATTTAAGAAGTGTTTCTGCAGATGCTTGAGATAGGTGTGCCAACATTGTGTAGTGGACACGGTCAAGACCTGTTGCTGTTTTTTTACCGGCCGAGAGAACCCTGTTCAGTTCTTGCATTGTGAGGACGTTATTATAAGGTTCCTTTGAAGCCCCAGTGGTGGGCAGTCTCTGTTTCTCCGCCGATTCTTTATATTTTAAGAATGAATTTGAATAGTGTGCTGAGCTAGAAATGTTGTAAAAGTGTTCACCTAATAAGTTGGCCTGGTCCTGTAGTGTTGTTTGTGTGCCTGGACATGTAAGTAGTGGTATAGTGTATGATGAGTACTCTCCTCTAAATTTTCTCACCTGGTCCCACATTCGTTTTGATGTGACGGTACTATTGATTGAACTTATGTATTTTCGCCATGATAATTTCTCCGCATTTCTTCGAATAAAACGTGCTTTCGCTTTGGCCTGTTTGAAATATAAAAGGTTGCTATAAGTGGGGTACCTACGTAGGATTCCCCAGGCCTTATTTTGCTTCTTTCTGGCTTCGGTACACTCGGTAGTCCACCAGGGAGTTAGCCTTTTGTGTACAATACCTGATGACTGCGGTATTGCTTTTTCTGCTGCAGAGATTATGACCTGAGTGATTTTTTTGTTAAGTTCGTCAATGTTTTGTTCTTCTGAAAAGACAACTTCCAGTTTCGCGTTTTCCATAAAAAGCGGCCAGTCAGCAAGCTGCAATTTCCACTGGCGTGGCCTAGTGACTAAGGTTGGAGGTGATGATAAATATTTGATGATTGCGGGCAAGTGATCACTGCCATAAGACTTGTCGAGGGTTTCCCATTTAAGATCATTAAAAAGAGATGGTGAGCAAAAAGCTAAATCTATACAACTAAAAGTGCGGGAAGTCGGTGAAAAGTATGTCGGTGCACCTGAATTTAAAAGGCAGGTATCATTTGACAGAATAAAACCTTCAACCATTTGCCCTCTTTGGTCAGTTTTGATACTGCCCCAAAGAGTACCGTGAGCATTAAAATCCCCCACTAAAACAAATGGCTCCGGTAATTGACCTGTTATATTTTCTAAGTCTTTAGTGGTAAAATGGGTGTGGGGTGGCATATACAGCGAGCAAATGGTGATGGTTTTGTGAGTTATAACAGTGACAGCAACGGCTTCTATGTGACTGGTAATCGGAACTTCTCTAGCTGCAATACCGCCCTGCACAACAATGGCTACTCCACCCGAAAGCCGGTTCATCTGAGTACGGTCGCGCCGTACAACAGTGAAACCTTTTAAGATATGTTTGTGTTTTTCGCCTAGGTTTGTTTCCTGTAAGCATAAGGCCACAGGAGAGAAGTTAGATAACAGGTCTTTAATGTCACCTAAGTTATGTAAAAGACCTCTACAGTTCCAGTGAATAATAAAAGCCATTGTGGAATTGAAGGGTAAGAAATGGCGTTAACAGTTCAATAGGAGATAGGAAAGATGTTAGGTGACGTAGGTCTCAAGAAGTGTGATACAAAGGAGCGATAACCTTCAGGTTATCGCCTTCTTATTTTGCGTAGTTATTGGGATCTTGTCCCTCTTACCGCGCTCAAGAGAGCGCTTGTCGTTCGGTGTCAATGACACCGGTGCTCTTGTGTCGATCTCCATCGCTCTTTCTGAAGCGCTGGAAGACCGAGAGTTGGGCGCCGAGACACGTGCCTCGGGCCTTGGGGTTCGCTTTATCTTAGGGCCCTGCGGGACTGGTGTTTGCAGGGCCTTGGAAGAGGATGGAGCAGCGTCGGCTGCTTCCATCACGGGGGCGGGAGGAGTCACTGCAGCACCACTGCGCGTGGGCTCGGAGGACTCCGGAGGCCTCTGTGACGCTGCCCCCGACTGCGTCACATCGGCGTAACTTCTTCGCGGAAGGTATGATAGCCGCTTTCTGGCTTCAAAGAACGAAATTTTTTCTTTTACCGTTAGAGCAATGACTTCTTTTTCTTTTTTCCAGCAAGGGCAGGACCCTGAATAAGCTGGGTGATCTCCCTTGCAGTTAACACAATGTGGGGAAGAGGTGCAATTCTCAGATTGGTGTTCGTTGGAGCTGCATTTAGCGCAAGTTGTTTGTCCTCGGCATGCATGTGAAGCATGTCCGAACCTTTGGCACTTAAAACATCGTCTAGGGTTCAGGATATATGCTCTGACATTGACTTTAACATAACCTGCATCGAGTGAAATAGGCATTTCGCTTGTTCCAAAGGTGAGTATAACATGTTTGGTGGGGATTTCTTGGTTGTTTCTGCGGATTACTATTCTTTGTACTTTTGTCACATTTTGTTCTTGGAAACCCTCAAGGAGTTCCTCATCGCTCAATCCAATAAAGTCTTCTTCAGAAATCACTCCCCGGCTTGTGTTCAGTGTTCTATGTGGTGAAATCGTCACTGTGGCGTCGCCAATACTGGTAAGGTCAGTGAGCTTCTCTGCTTGGTCTTTATCATTCAGTTCTAGGAGGAGGTCCCCGCTAGACATTTTGGAGGATTTGTACGTCGGTCCGATTTTTTCTTTGAGGCATTTGGCTACAAGGAATGGTGAGAGTTTTCTTACTGGCATGTTGCTTTCGCTGTGTACGACATAGAACTTGGGGAAGGATGGAGCGTTGCTCCGAAAGGAGAAATGGAATGGTACTTCGGTGCGGCATATTTTCAGACGCCGATCATAGACGACAGAGGTTTGTGCTGCCATAGAAAATGAGTATGTTCGGCAACAGCGCCGACCGCCCACCACGGAGCCCAACGAGGGGACGCGGCAGATCTTGTGTACAAGCCTGCACGACGCCAGCCGTACGCCGTCGCTATAACCAAATATGGTGTACCCAAGGTAGGATAGCCATACAAGGTTAACCCTTGCCGCCGTGGAGAAAGGAAGTAAATGGAAGAAAGAAGAAGACAGGAAAGGTCGAAAAGTGAGAGAGAAAGACGAAGATTGGAGAGGAGGACAGGAAAAGGCGACTGCCGATTTCCCCCGGGTGGGTCAGTCCGGGGGTGCCGTCTATGTGAAGCCGAGGCCGAAGAGGTGTGTTGCCTCCGCCGGGGGGCCTTAAAGGTCCAAACACCCAGCTTCGGCTCAACCCCCAGGATCCCCTTTTCCCCAGACACGGCTAAGCCGCGCACGGCTACACGCGGGAGGGTCCAACCCTCGTGTGCTCGGGTACGTGGTGTCGCAACACACCAAACGCCTGCTGACGCAGGCGCCCCTGCGGGGGTTTTTAAAATAATTATGATTAAACTCAAATAAATAATTGCTGTCTTAGTTGATCCGAGTGTACCTTGGAACTATTGTCTGATTCTTGTTTGTGTGAGTGAGTGGCATGATTTGTCACATTACCGTTCAATTCTTATATCTATTTAATAATTGAAGGTCCATCTTCAAACGCGCCGTAAGACTTTGGACAAGACTTGTTTTAATTCGCAGGTTCATCAATCTTTAATACGGCTGAAAACGCTAGCTTGGCTTCTTGCGCCCTCTTGCAGTGAGCTGAGGCATACACGCTGGCAAGGAAGCAAGGAATAGAGAGCCCTTCTTTAAATTATATACTTCCTACAAAGACACGGGTTGATTAGGAAGACATTTAGGCAGCAGGAAGACCAAGCTTAAAAAATTACTAATGAGAGGGCCCTCTACTTATCCTTCTTACGCTTCTCTTGCCCTAATCCTAATCCTGGTCCTCCGATCTTTTTTTCTTCGATCGCACAAGTGCCCTAGAACCAATACAAAAGTTCCAGCTCCGTACAATTTGTGTTGCTATTATGATAATTTTTTTATATGTGTTGTTTGGGCAGTCCAATGTATTTTACGGTTACCATGCGTGGGAACTGCGCTAGAAACGAGGGCAGGGAAATGGCAAAACAGAGCGCCGTGTCCTGTTTTGTATCCGGCCTCGTTGCTTGCGCTCTTCCAACTCTTTCTGAAATGAACTATTTCAAAGGCCTTAATACGTGTATCATACCTTAAAGTGGTTCAATTTATTTTGTGCGAAATACTGCTTTCGATGACGACAACAAATAAATGTAAACGCTAGGTTATGTAGCGCGCGCTGCGACTCATGCAATAAAGGGTCGTGTAGAGTGCGTGGATCTCCCATGTCCATATTTTTGGGGTTCGTAGCGTTGTGCACGTGTTTAATTGCGCTATACAAGAGCTCTAATAAACGCTGTGTTATCACACTTGTTTGTGTGTATCAACACAGCCTTTACACACACAAACACACTTGTGTGTGTTTGTGCGTATCAATGCAAATACCATATCAGGCCTCAATACTGCATATATAATTCCGACGAATATACATGCTGTCTTGCTGAAACAGCGAGAAGTATTCGAGAGCGCATTTGGAAAGAATTACTTTCTGTAATAATGACGTCTTAACAGAAGTGGCTTCGATATTTAGCGCACGATATTTAGCGCGTTTTTTTTTTTGCAAACATAATAAGATGCGACAACCGCCATTTTTAGTTTGTGACTTGGAGAAAATAAGAAATAGATGTGCTCGGAATTCCTGTCTAACTTACTGCAGGAGAGTGTTTCTTCTTGCATTAAAATAAGTGGCAATTGAGTATAGTTTAACGTCACCCTAGTAATAGTAAAGAGGACAGGAAAATATATATAGCTATCTCAGTCGTGGCCTCCGAGTTGTGCTTAGTCGTTGAGAGTGCAGCATTGGAGAACCTGGAGGGACGTCGACTCCTACGCGAAGCTTCTGGATGCGAAGAGTGCACCTCATGCTGTAGCACCGAAGCTCCAAGCGCTGATGAACTCCAGTATAATGGGGCACAGCAGCTGCAAACCACCAGTTAGTCTAACCACCTGCAGTGCAACTTCTATTTCTATTCTAGTCGCATGGATCAAAGATCTGTCTCCACCAGCGGTATCACTAGCTTATGCATATTGTAAAGATGAAATGAGTGAACCAAAACAATATATTTGCGACGTTTTCTTAAACAAAACAACATTCGTGGTCTTCTGAAACCTGTCAGGAATGTAGAGCCTAAAATAAATCGCACAGCTTCGGATAAAGCATAATTTTGATCGAGAGAGTTGCTTTAATAGAGCTCTGGCTGGTTTGTTGAAGATGCAATTTAACTATAGCCTGCTTCAAAGAAGCTGTACTACAGGGGCATGGTTCTCGATGCAAAATGTTTCTTATGCCTTTGCCGTTTGACGGGCAATAATGCACGTGTTTCCAACTTTTGCATTTACTAAAAAGTTCTGGAGCAAGAGCAAGCATGCACGAGAAATAAAAAGAACATTGAAAACGCAGGAGAGTATCTGCAGATGAATCAATTGTTAGAAATATTGCTTTACAGGAACGTTGCTCCAAGTGAAGAAAAACGCAATATTTTCCCCCAACACAGCAGTCCGCTCTCAAGAGGTCGCTGTTTCTTTGTTGCACGAAGAAAGTCACACCAAGGCAAGCAATATCATGGTAAGTGGATTGTAAAATTTTTAATGATGAACATGTGAAGCACATCTACGAGCATTTTCAAAGAGAAGTAACATATGTAACCACCTTTGTAGGTCAATAGAAATTAGCAATTGTTTATCTTTATTAGAAAATGACTCCGAATAAGTACTTTTTCGAAAAAGTCCTACGCCGCGATGAGCTGGACTAGAATACGAATGAAGTGTAAATTAATAATAACTTAAGTTTGGAAGCTTGAATCCGAGTAAACTAGTCTGCAAGCTTTACCGTAAGCAGCATGTAGTAAATAAGATTCTTGTAATCGAAAGAAAACCATTAGAGCAGCAATCACCTTCCTGCATGAGAACTGTACTACGTCTACGGCTTTATAAAAATATTGACTCAAAACCCCAGCCCTGCAAATGTGCATGTTCAGCAAAGCTTTTCAAAAGCACCGCCAGAATTGTCGAGGAGGGTGTGCAGTGCTTGATTACTCAACTCCTCCACCGGCGTATTATCCCGCAACAGGAGAATGCGGAGGCGCGGACTTCCCTTGTGCTGCAATTCCACGGCATTTCTTCTAGCCGCCGTCGCCGCGGCAACTTGGGCAACAGTTATCTTCACCGGTAAACGTAAATGCGGACCAACTCTACAGGCTTACAGCTTTGCTGTAAAAAAAAAGCACACCACCTCCGTTGCTCATGCTTTTTAACAGGGTGGGCTGTGAAGACCGGGTGGCGCCGTGGCACCCCTCTACACTACAGCGCTCCTAGCGGCAGCCGCAGACATTCAATGAATGCGGTACCACCCGGTAGGCCATGATCGGCACCCTAGCCAATATGTTTTAGGCAGTGCAGTATCAAAAAGCCTTAACCAACCCCTTTGCTTTGTTTTGTGTAATCGGTAGGCTTAATGCGCCCTTACTTCAGATCTTGGCAAATGACATGTGCTAGCATAGGACGCCCTTTGCAGAATCGTCGCTTTCATGGAGGCTTGTTACGTAGAAGCGGCTCAGAGCGCCAGCGAATACTATAGAAACTAAGCCAGTGACACCATTTATGTTGCTTCGTTATAATAGCGTTACCACTGCAGCGCAGTGACGCCGCAAGTGAGGAACCATATCTATTTAATACAGTCGGCACTTTTACTCTCTAGCGCCAATTCACAACCATTCACAACGCCATAACATGGTCAATACTGCCCTTCTCTTTGAACAAACAGGTTCCCTTTGAACCCTCTGTCAAAACCACCTGTAGCGTTGCTCTGGTGCCTTGGTGTTGCAAGAAATGATGTCATATCGAAAGCTGCCGGTATTCAACGAACACATGTGTCGCAGTTACTTGAAGCTCAAAAGGGCAACGAATTGCACTAGTTGATGACCGTTCATATTTTCTTCTTTCACTGTGTACTTAACGTCAAGGACCGTGTCGGAACTTGAACCACTGCGTGATCCCCATTCCAGGTGCCGTGTAAGCTGCCGCGGGAGAGGTCTGTCTTACAGGACCATCCGCAATAAAATGTTGGGCATATCCGTACATGAAAGCAATGTAGGATAACGCGAAGTACTTTAAACCAGCAAGCTGAATTTTCTTACTTCTTTATTATTCCGGGCATGGAGAGTCTCTTCATCGACTTTTCCGCCGTCCAGATTGGAACGTCCGCTATGTCATGTGGTGCGAAGTCAGGCGGCAGCAGAGCTTGTTGTGTCGGTACGGCTTCAGAGTAGGCAGCACCAGGCCTTATGCTTGCGACGCACTGGCTCACGTTGCTGATAAACTCGAGTTGAACACGCGCGTGTCTCTGCAATGCTTGTCCCAGGGGACAGCACATCGCGGTAGCCCTATGCAAATTCTTAGTGCGCGAGCCTGAGAACTTTCAAATGTGCGGATGGCAGATGTATTATTCCGATTAACTACCGGCGCATTGTAACGGAGGTATTAAAAAAAAAGAGGAACCCTTCCCCTACCGAAAAATGGGGCTAATGAAAGCTTGTCCTCGTGCACTTGACCTTCGTTACGGTTGTGCAACCCACAGGTAACGGTGCCGGATTGCTTCGGTCTGCCACTCGTTTAGCTCGAGATCTTCTCGTTGCTGTCGGATTGCCTGAGCCGTGGCAGCTCTACTGCTGGATCGGCGCGCCGACGGCTAGCCCTTTCACGGGCGAGTTCTCGCCGCCGCTCATCGAAGGCTGCTGGTTGCTCGCGAAACACACAACACGTGGCCTTCCCATTCGTTTTCGGAGACTGAACTGAACAGAAGCGAAGCTGGCGCAGCGCGCGCGATGCCCTTACCAGCCCTTCCCTGCCTTTTCGCTCCCAGGCGGAAGCGAAATGGTTCTGCGCGCCTATGCAGCTGGAATCCTTGCTAATGACTCACGCTCCGGCACCAGTGCATCTTTCAAGTCATCAAACCGCCCTTTCTTGCAGCTGCCTGCTGTGGGAGCAACTGGGATTTTTTGCTTGACCGCGACAATGCCACTTGTGAGTCAATACAAGCTTCGCTTGAAAAGTACCTCGTAGAGCTGCAGAAAATATGATTTGGATGGCCCCCACGACTTTTTAATAAACATGACCTTCTCCTTGATTTTAAACACGGTTTTCGAAAGAATCTTGCCACAGAAACAGGACTATTCACTCAAAAAGAAATAATAACAGAAACGTTTCAACATAAGGAGGTAGTTGCAAGAATATACATATGTTTTACAGAAGCTTCCCATTTATTAAATGAAAGAATTCTGCTACATAAACTGGTATCCTATGGCATCTCGCGGTCAACCACAAGACCCTATGAAATCCTGCTTCTCACAGAGAACACAATATGTAGATTTTAATAATTCATTGTCTTCAATAGAAAACATTAGTGCTGGGGTCCCCCAGGGAAGCATATTGGGGCAGCTTTTGTTTTAATTTATATACATGATATCGTATATTCTGGAACTGATAGGTAATTTCTGTCTTACGCTGACGACACTTCAGTGATTATGTCCGGGAAAATATAAAGTGATATCGAAAAGAAAGCTAGTATAACACTAGATGGATTGATTACATGGGCGGAAGCAAATAGTGTGAAGATTAATTCTAAAAAGACAAAAATACTCGTAGCGTTAGACTTTCCAAAATGTAAAGTAGTACCCAGGCCGGTCAGTGTATTCTTTAGCAATAACCTTCTAGAAATAGCAGATTCTGTCAAAATCCTTGGCGCCAGATTTTCTAAGCATTTGACTGGGAATGATCTTGCTGATTATATCAGATCAAAAATACCTTCAACAGTCAGTGTTATGTTTCGCCTGCGCACCGTTCTTACTGTTGAAGTTAGGCTGCTCATGTATAACTGTTTATTTCTCTTTCTCTTACAATATTGCTGTACCGTTTGGGGCACTAGGGGTATCACTCATTTGTCCAAGTGAAATATTTTTCAAAAAAAGAGCTGTAAGATGCATTGCTGGTGCTGCTTAAAGTTTCCCAACACGTGACCTCTTTTTAAAATATGAAATCGTACCAGTCTCTGCCTTATACACACAGACAGTTTTAATGAGTTAGCAATTTTCTTCACGAAGCGGTGAAAATTGTATTTGTCATCTGGCACAGTTTGCAAACCACACCCTTATTCTGCAGACTAGACAATAAGAAATGTGGTTAGTTGCGACACCTAGAGTATATTACACCAAACAATCTATGTCCAGTACTCTGCCAATGTTATTGAGTAAGTTAAGCAAAGAAAGGTTTGGTCGGTTCGAGCATTGAAATATTCTAATTAAAATATTTTTTCAGAACAAGTCTATTTGATGATACTGCAAGCATTTTTATATTTATGCATTTTCTTTCACATAGCGCGTTGCTCTTTCCTTTGCTCTGAAAAGAATACCGCTGTTTCTTACCTAGTGTTTTCTGTGTGAAAAGATTATCTTTTGTTCTTGATCTGTTGTACTGCCAAGTTGAGAAAGTGAGCAGGACCTCTGCCAAGCTTGCGAGCTTTTAGTCCTGTCCCCTTTCACTATTTGGGAGAAAATAAAAAAAATGATTGATTGATTGATTGACGGATTGAATGATTGATTGATTGATTGATTGATTGATTGATTTTTCAAAAATATGTTGAATTACAAAGCTGTCAAGGTTTTTTTCTTAATGCAGAGATATCCTTCGACCAAGATAAGTCACGATCGATGGTGACTACGAGAAATATGTAGTGGGTTACAGATGGTATATTCTTCCCATCAATCATAACGCGGTAGCAGGATATTGACATCCGTGCAAACGCCATGGCTGCACTCTGACATTGAGAGCTGCAGTAAACGACTGTTTAGTTATGTCGACGTCATTGACCCTGCACGCTGTAGCTTCGTTTCTACTTGCAAGAACATTAAGCTCGTGGTCGATATGCAGATGTCATCTGCGTACACAGAGACTAAGACTGTGCCTACGAGTTATTGACGAGAGCAACGAGAACAAGAGTAAATAAAATTGGGCTCAGTACACCTCACTGAGGCACCCCACGATAGTTGGCATAGTTCAGCCTATCGCCGTCTATATTTGTCATAACTATAGTTCTCTCGTGAAGATAGCTCGCTATCCACTGACGCAGACGATCACCAATACCATATTCTTCAAGGGCATTTAAAATTGCATCATGTAGAACCTTGTCAAATGCACCGTTGATATAAAAAAATACAGCAGCCGCCAATCGACGGCGACGTTTCTGATGTTCACCAGTCGTTACTAGGCCAAACGCGGTCGATTGACGACCTAACATTTAGGAAACCTGTCATTGCGTCTGGATATACATTGTGCTTCTCCAAAAACCTTTCTAGGCGCATCGAAACCAAACGTTTCAAGGATTTCCCTCCAGAACCGGGGAACGCCCAGATGAATAGGAAAGCATATCAAGTGGTGACTTGCCTTGTTTCAAAAATGCCACGATCTTGCTTCCCTTCTAGTATGCAGGCCCAGTTTCCGAAATTGTACTTACAGATGCTACGTAGCGAAGCTTCGTGTAATATACGAGGCAGTGTTGGTAGCCGCCGCTTTATTCTGAATTTGCATTCCATGGTAGCTTTCACAGCTTTCCTCTACCTCATCGTTTCACCCTCGATAACATTGCTGTCGAACGGCTTGGACGGCACTGGGTGCCGATGGAGCAGGATCGCACCTGCACACGTAACATGTCTTGCCAATGTATGTACGCTTGCTGCTTGCTTTTCCTTGAAGCCATGTGAACTATTTATGATGCAGTTTCCGAGTCTTTCTTCCATTTCATTTAACTAATGAGTCTTAAAAAAAGAGGTTTAGTCACTTTGTAATATGGACACGCCACGTCCAGCCACAAACGCCACAGTACAGTTGTTTCGCAGCGGGAAAAGCGGGAAAGCAGTTGTAGCCGTATCAAGGAGTCCCACTAATGCAATCGGAAATTGAAGGCACTTCAATTTCCGATTGCAAACTACGGAAACTCTAGAAAGCTTGTTGCTTTTTGCGTGGAAACAGAAGTTTCCTGGCAGCGTCCGTCCTCACTAAATCTATTTGACGCGTGTGGGTTTGAACTGGCTGCTGTAGGCATGATCTCAGATTTAGTTGCAGCTGGTGCTGGCGTTCTGCTGTAGTTTCCGTATTTTCAGATTGCTAACATTGCAGCACTTGTTGCAGCTCGTCCCACCTATAAAGTAACAAATACATGTAATTGCTCACAAAAAATATAGTTGTAATACAGTGAGCATTACGGAGTAACAAATGTGATCATTAAATTACAAAATTACCAAGAAATCTAATAGACTCCGACTCAATAATTAGGTGTACTTATTTCGGTGCAATTCTGGCAAGAACTTGTAGGGCGTATCAGTTACCAGTGCAAACTGTTTGCAAGCCTGCAAACACGTACGTACTCTTTGGATAACGGCCCTGAAGTCTTGAATTAGCATCACATGTCCGGTGTCTTCTGGTAAAGGTTAGTAAAGTAACATTTTGGTGAGGGGCTAAATGGTTCATATTTAGAACTGAGGTTGAACAGCGCCAATAAAAAAAGGGCACGAAGAAAGGGCACGAAGAAAGAAGTACCACATACAGGCGCTGTTCATTCGCAATCACTTGTCTAACCCTTGACCTCAAGGCTCTCCTGGAGCTAGTGTAATGTTATGTAGCTGGGAAAGAAGCAACTCAAAGGAATTTATTAAACTGGCTGATAATCCTTATGTTCACTGCGAAGCTGTATATGGCTAGACGATTCGTCTGTCCATTTGTAGGTCGCCTGTAGGCCGAAAACCCCTGCGGTGCAACTCCATGCGCATGCGCGACAAAAAGGAAGAGAGAGAAAGAGAAGCGCCCGTTTAGCCAACACCTCCTACAGTGCACAGAGCCTGTTTAGTGTGATTCACTACGTCACGCTATATGGCCCGAAATTCCCATTGACAGGGCTGGCGTGATGAAAGCGGCGACGCCAAATTCACTGCTGCCTACTCAGGAGCATGCCAATTATATCCTGTGGCAGTCGGACCTGCTAACATGATGTCATGAATCGGAGTGAAAAGGCCTTGTGCTGTCTAGGTGGTGTTGGATTAGCTGCGCCAGTAATGACGTCGCTGCTCTCCGTCGCAGTGAAGCGCGCGCGCAGCCGTTTTTCTCCAGCTCATAAATGAGTAGGCCACGCGTCCTGCATACTCCTGAGGAGCAGGCAGAACCGGGTACAAGCTCGTCTACACTGTGCCGATGCTGCAGCCCGAGCACAAGAACGGGATCGTGCAACCGAGCGCAAGCAGCAACTGATTACAGAGAATCCGGCAGCCTACCAAGTCGTCGTTCAATGAATCATCTGGATTGACTTACTGATAAACACTAGGGCCGCAAATTTCAGCTTCGCTGGTTAACCCTCTGTATGGAGAGTTTGGGCGGTGATTTTTTTTAAATCCAGCGCATAATCTGAAACATGTGTACACAACAATAAAATATTATTTTATAAATACTATCAAAAAAACGCAACATTAAATACGCACGGCACACGCAATGTAAATAAGAAAAACCTATATTTCTTAACAAATCATGCGTCTTTTTAACTAAACAATCCTACGGAATAGACAATCTTATAAGTGTATCGCATGGTGTATTTACATCGGCGACTTGCAGTAAACATACTTACTTCCCACAAATTTTTCGATTCTGTCATCTCGCATTGCTTCAAAGGTAAACGTTGTGTAGATATGTGCCTGTAGGGGGACAACTGAAAAAAAAGAAAAAGAAAACTCCGACCCGAATTTATTTTCATAACCCTATAATTCGTAGCCCGACCAGCTCCTTCTTCAGAGTTGAGATGGCGCGAGGCGTATTGCTCATATGCGTTTTTGGCGGTTTGACTGGCGCGCAGAAACTCTTGGTAGACGTAGAGTGTAAACGGTGGGTAAGGTCCTTGGCGAACGATTGATGTTAGCTGTCGCCTTCTGGATGTGCCAGGATTCCAAAAGGAGCCACCGCGTGTGGTTGTTTTCTTCCTACAAAACAAGAGCGCCGTCGGGGGCTAATCGGGTCAAAATGCCCGGAGTGACCTGGCACAGCACTGCGTTCTCCTGTTTAGGTGGCGAAGGTCGTTCTTGTGTTGACGAAATCGTTTCGGGAAGTTCTTAGTATAGTGTAGTTTAGCTTTTTTCTATAGAGAACGCAGTGCTGGGGCAGAAAACAGCCAACTTTTTCATCGCCGGATTAGCCACGACGACGCTGCCATCTTGGAGTGAGAGAAGAACCACTGGCGGCGCTCCTTTCAGAATCTTGGCACATCCCGAAGACCCCGAGGGACATCTGTCATTCGGGAGGAAAACTTCCCGCCATTTACTCTCAACCTCTACGAAAAGTGTCTGCGCGTCTTTCTGCGCGCTTGTCAATGCGTCAAAAACGCATATAAGCCCTGCCACGCCTCACGCCCTCTCACGCCTGAAGAAGGAGCCGGTCGAGCTACGAAACGTGGGGTTTCTAAAAGAGGTTTTGTTTGTAGCTTTCCTTCTCTTCAATCTTGCATTGCTCGGTCGCGCTTGTTAGTGATGACGCCAAATATTTTAAAAGCCTAACTACGAACTATAAAATGCCTATATTGGCAATTTCAGTTGGCGTCTTGGACGTACAACGAATTGGCAATCTCAGTAAAAAATGTTATTTGTATTGGCCAAGTTGGCCCTCGCATCGTTTATCCGGACATCTATGAAAAAACTAAAAAAAAAACATCTTAAGGTATCTCAAAACGTATCAACAATTTGAAAATTCATTTTCCTGTTTATCTTAGCTGCTGCTTGTAGCAAGTGAGACTCAGATGTTTTGCTAGATGCGTCCTGGCTCGTGACATATAAAAGGAAGATGTCTCAATAAAGGAAGCCTTCCTCGTGAACAATAATATATGTGCCTCCTTTTACGCGTTTCTTGTTCTCACATTTTGTCGCTACCTTAAATCCCCCACATTCACATCCCGCAATAACGTCTCGCGAGCTCGCGCGCAAACCCTTCATTTCATTCTTGGCACGGTGCTCTTCCGCAGAAACACATGCGCTCGCCTGTTCTTCAAGAATTGTTTCACAGTACTCTATCTTCTCCGCATAGTCTTTACTTTGCTCCTGCTGAATCAGCAGTGCCACCACTCAAGTAATATAGCGCGCGTGTTTTAATTTATTGGTTCTTTTTTTCAGTCCTTGTGTTTAAGCCGAGCTTGTTACCCCCAACGACACCTACGGGTCATTTCGGCCGAACACTTCTAGCAGTTTTTTTTCTTCTTTTTAGATCGCTAACACGTCCTTAGCCATGAAAAAAGAACAATAAGAAAAGATGCTCTAGCAGAATAAAAAGAAAAAAAAACGGAACGGTAGAGTTCGAGCGCTGTTTCCGTGCCACCCATCCCAATGACCCGACTTCCTTTTTAGTTTCTCGTTGACCTAAGCAGCTCTCACCTCGCTTGACGGAGTGACGGTGCTGGAACGGAGAGCCTGAATTACACACTCCCGGAACAGCCCTCGCAAAACAAGCACAACTCGGCACAGAAGTGTGGTCTGTCTGCGAAGTGCTTCGGCTGCACCCACCGACAGTGGTCCTTCCACACGTCGTCACCGAGAACAATCACAGGGAACTAGCTTCCTGATTTTTATTTTGCGCTATGCCCCTCCCATCTACCCTTTCCTTCTTTCTTCTTTTTTTCAGCTTGAAGAAGAAGGGTCGCGAAATTCCTTTCGCATTTACGGTAGATGTTGTGGAGCACCGTAGGCATCTTAAAAACAAGGCTGTTTTTTTTTTCTCATGTGAAGTGTTTTATGTTATGCTGACATTACACGGGCATGTTTCTTCACGTGTTAAACAGCGACGCGTCCTCAATTGGCTTCTGTGGCTGCTGTTACAAATATTTAACGCAGGGAATCGCCGAGCAACTTCAGTTCTTTCCAGCACAATTGGTCGATGCCTGTGCCCGCGAGAGCGGCGATAAATCGGTCGATGTTCCGAACGTTGACCATTGCGAGGATACCCCCGGTCGTTTGGGTGTCGGAGCGCGGTGGACATCTGTTAGAGCCTATAGGGTATTGATATTTCGGTCGTTCATGCATAGCATTTTCGTATGTCTCTATCGATAGCTCGAAGCTGGTCGTAGTACAGACTGGCCAGGTGGCGTGCAAGTTTATGTGCGCAGCAACGTGTTAGCAAGCTTTTCTGTCCACTTATGCACAATATTGTCTGTTTATTATATCTTGTTTTCGTTATTCCGTTATGTCATATAGTCGTGTTTATTCGAACACTTTTGTGGTCCCCGGCAAGCCCGAATCATCAGCCCGCGACTGTAGTTACTAAAAAAGAATATTCACTGAATGAGTCTTCTTCAGCACAATAAGTTATTTCACTGTTAAAGTAAGCGTTTGTTCAGCAATCAGCTCCGGGCCTTTAAATCTGTGTGCTTCACGACCAGTTATGTTAGGAATATTACATACCACAGTTTTGCTATATTGAATATTTTCGCAACCCCAGCTCTCTCTAATATAACGAGGTTCCACTGTAGTACCACAACATCAATAATTAGTAATAATAACACGTTTTACGCAGTCAACTCTGCCTATTTCTTGTACTATAGTGCCAAAAACACGCGTGAATGAAAGATGGTCCACTGCTATTAAGTTTGCTACATCGATGGCGTTTGAGCGCTAGCCGCACTCAGGTCGGCTTTAAGTGTTGATACCACTTTTTAAATACCTGCACACCGAGGGCTGGGCATATTGGTTACGCGTGAAGAGGAGACTCCCACTTCCTGACTGGACACGTATGAATATTATAGTGCATAGTAAAATGGGGTGGAAGATCTATAAAAAAATATTTACCTGCTTAGAATAATGAACACTTGCAACAGTGAAACAAATGCTCCAACTCATCCATTTGTTCTGAACTTCAACGTAATTCTTTTAGATCGGAGCTCTTAGGGGCCCGTTCCTGCGGTGAACGTTAGGGTCGACGTAACCGAGCAAACGGGCACAGGAAGAATGAAGGAGCGAACGCGAAGCAAAGCGGGAATGAAAGAAGCCAGGAGGAAAGCGGATGAGGAGCTTATGGCGAATGTCTTAGAAGAAAAGCGTAATACGGCGACGATGGCTACGAGATGGCGCAAAAGTAGCGCGCGCCATATGAGAGGTCTGTGTGCGGTGGCTGCTGGGAATCGGGCCCATGCGTTGCTGCCTCTCGCGAGGTCCATATTAGAGAGGGCGTCGTGCAGCACGTCACTCCGTTTGCAACGTGCCGCACAGAGACTGATTGTCTGCGCCAGCGAATATATCGAGCAATGAGAGCACGTAAAGAGCTGCGCTCAAATTTCGCCCTAGGGAGTATCGTAACCGTTGGTGAATTTTGTAAATTTGTGGGTTTCGATCATTTCTAGGCAGTGTTTCCCACCTTACGCGCACAAATGGAAGCTTCAATTGAAGGCGATGATTTTGAAAATGTATGAAAACTTCTCTGGCTGTTTGCTAGTAAAATATTTGCATTTAGTAAAATTTTTAAGATCACAAACGTCCTTTAAAGCTCAACTCTTCGGCACCCGTTCCTTTGTTGAGCGTCGGCACCTCTCGGCACAAGGGAAGGACGAGCACAGCGAAGGATGAAAGAGCGAACGCGAGCGCAGCGGGGTATGAAAGACGGCGAGATGGAAGAGAACGCGAGGAGGAAAGCGGTGGAGGAGGACGCAGCGTTAGCATGAGGAGCCATGCGGGGTAGGAGAGTATACGAAAGAGTGAGGAGGAAAGTGCAGTGCCGCACGAGACGTGCTCAGCGGCAGCAACCAGGCATGCGACGTGCGCATCCACCGATAACACACAGGGTTCATTATGAAACTAATGAGCATTATTTTATTATGACGCGACAATTCATAGCAGTGCCGTAAAACCGGTCGGGAAATATGGCGAGGGTCCCGCTCTGCCAACTCAGCTGGTCGCCAGTTTACTCCGACCAGTGTGAGTGGATAACACGGCGTAAATGAGTAAAGTCTGCACGAAGCTTGTGCCGAAAGTGTTGACGGAAGATCAGGAAGAACTTCGAGTTTTGCGCTGTCAAGAATTGTTGCATTTGATTCAAAATGAGCCGGACTTGTCGTAATGGCAGACGATTCCTGGATGTTCGAGTATGGCCCAGAATCAAAAGTCAGAGCGGCGAGTGGCACACAAACTCATCCCCCCGCCCCAAGAAAGCGCGAATGAGCAAGTCTGGCATGAAAACGATGCTGATTGTCTTCTTTGACGCACGAGGAATCGCCCATTTTGAGTTTGTACTGCAGGAACAAACTGTCAACTAAGCCTTTTACCTGGAGGTGCTCAAGAGATTTCAACGCCAGGTCGCGCGCGTGAGGGCTGACACCAAAGACACGGTCAAGCTCCAATATGACAATGCCCCCAGCCACACGTCCTTCATCGTTACCAACTTCCTGGCCCGGGAAAAGACAACGGTGGTCCCCCATCCGGCTTGCAGTCTCGGCTTGGCTACGTGCGACTTCATTTTGCAACCCCGATTGAAAGAGCTCCGAATGGAAAGCACTAGGAGACCATGGAAAACATCCAAAAGCATGTTACATCGCTCTTGAGAGATATTATCGTCGAGGACTTTCAGGGTACCTTTCAGGCGTGGCAGACACGTCGCCGAAAGTATATTGATACAGGTGAAAAGTATTTTGAAGAATTTAAAGCATTTGTACAGGTCTGGTCAATAAAGCTATCTTTCCCAGAAAATGCGCATTACTTTCAGAATGGACGCTGTATATGAAAAGAAACCGATGGCGTGGCCTTTGAACCCACCGCGCTTGCCCATCTTCACCACTGCCGCCACCGTCGTCCCGTCGTGGGATCAGCCGGGTGCGCGTTTTATTGCGTTTTGCTAGACCCAATAAAAGTTTACTCACTCACTCGCTGAATGCGCTCCGCGAGAGCCACGCACTCCCGTCTTCACGCTATCTTTCTGAGCAATTAGAGACCCAAGTGGTATAAATGCTTCTTCTACCACTGCTGCTGAACGAGCTGTCCGAGCAGAGGTTCAGGTCCGCCGAGGTGACCCTGTGGTTCAGAGTATTTGCCAACATAAATCGCCAATTCAAGAGGCATAAACAGCTGCGCTCAAAAATCGCAATAATGAGTATCGCAATCGTCGGTAAATTTCTTTCATTTGCTCCGCTTAAAGCAACCTGAAGCCGCATTTACCCCTTCGTTCTCTGTCACTACCACTTCTCCAACATCAAAAATCACAACAACATAAGCGTAGAGCTTAGTGCACCAGAAAAAACATTGCAGGGATGCTTCTCGACCGCTTCCGTCACGCTTTTGATTTCTAAATTTTGTTGGTTGGGTGGGGAAAGCATTTAATTGCGAGTAGGTCTCTTCATACAAAGAACGTCCAGACGCAACTCTTGTGCCTGAGACTTCCCTGAGCGTTCACTCGGCGAAGCAGCGACGCCAAACTCGGAAGAATAGTCAAGAAAGCTAAAGGAACCTTCGACTAACGGGTTTCGAGAGCTCCAGGAGGATTTTGCGGCATGACTTACTTTCGACTGCTTGAGACCAAGCGCTCACATCATATTCGGCTGGTTCAGTTAGAGCGACCACGTTCTCAACATTGAACTGGGAGTGAGATCATGATTCGACACAACTGCGATCATGTGGCGCCTCCGATTGCCCTGGAAGCATCGGAACAATCTGCTCACACAAATTACCTCTGGTTTCGAAAAGGAGAGGTCTCCGCGTGGTTCCGAACTTATTCCGATGGCAGAAGGAACCAGTCGAACGTAGGTACCTCAGTACATATGCTGCCTGTCAGTGAATGTAACTATTGTATTCCAAGTTTCCGCCATGCGCCGCTTTTATAACACTTCCTTTAACATTTGCTCGACACACAAACGGCATTAGGACCTTTCTGAGGACAACATAATATCGTGCGCTGCTATCAAGATTGACCCACCATGTCCCCACTTTTTTACCCGCCGTGGTTGCTCAGTGGCTATGGTGTTGGGCTGCTGAGCACGAGGTCGCGGGATCGAATCCCGGCCACGGCGGCCGCATTTCTATGGGGGCGAAATGCGAAAACACCCGTGTGCTTAGATTTAGGTGCACGTTAAAGAACCCCAGGTGGTCAAAATTTCCGGAGTCCTCCACTACGGCGTGCCTCATAATCAGAAAGTGGTTTTGGCACGTAAAACCCCAAATATTATTATTATTATGTCCCCACTTTTGTTACAGTCTCCGGATTGGTAGATTTTAAAAGCGCAGCTTTTTTCTTTCGAACCTCGCCAGGTTTCGTCACCATGGATGCTGCGACCTGGCTGTTCTCTTGCTGAATAGGTAAACTAATCATAGCGCAGTATGCGTGCCCGTGCGCTGCTGGGTTCCTTGTACCACCTCGAGATGGCGCTCGCATAAGCGGCAGTGGCGGCACCGGCACTGGGGAGGGGGGGGGGAATGAAACAAAGAACCCGAAACTCGGCTCCGTTGAACTGCGGCTGCAGGATAATGACGCAGTAAACGCTTTTTGCCGATAGAATAAATTCTTATTTGGCGATGTGCTTATATGCATTCTGCTTCTGAAGCCCTGATACACTGAAGGCGTCCGCTGTACTCGCTAGTAGTCGGCAACTCCGCTTAACAAAAGCTCGTTGCAAATTGCACGCGCGCACGTGTCTATTTCGTCTCTTTATGCACTCACCTAAAACTATGCTGTTATAGATGCCAACTTGTAGGATCTGCTGCATATTTTATTCACATCATTTCCGTCATCACCATAGCTACTCGGCCCGGCAGCCTTAACGCAAAATCTCAGGGGGCAGGCAAGGCAACCTTAGTTCTAAAGGATACGGCGAAGTCATGCTCATGTCTAAGTTTTTGTACTAAAATAAAATTCATCTATGTACTGAAAATCGGATCACGTCAGCAGTAGGTATACATTGCACCATTGGCGCGTCTTCAATACCGAAATTTTTCTTTTGGCCCCTGCGGTCTGTTTCAAATCAAATAAGGATGTCAGTTTTTTTACCAGCGATACGGTATAGCAAAGATTGCTGAAAACATTGTGATGAACAATAAATAATGTAGAGTTGAAAACGCTACAAGAATACAGCGTGAACCTGAAACGAAATAGTTCATACCAGCTCGAACCAGGTTAGACATGGGGTTGTAGGCTAAGGTTGCCACACATTACTGAAGTGCTTGGTTTTGTTCAAGGAAGCTAAGCTCCACAATACCTTTTGATCATGACCATGTTGCGCAGTGTAATCTCAGAACTCTCAACCTTTCATAACTATATGAATTCCATTTCGCAGCATCTCGTGACTCGTAATCAGGGATGTATCAACGTGTTTTGCTGTTGATTTCTATGTCAAATTCGAAATCCGTAAGTTTTGCATATATGGTTTGATATAAAATATTATTGTTTCGCAGCATATGAATTAAATTTGGCAGCATTCTGCGCAATTTACTCTTGTCGTGTTACGAAGATTCATTTTGCGAGGGCACCGCAATTCAAGTATGTCTGGCAGCAAAGCGCCTTCCACACTGTCAAGTGTTTTCATTAACTTGTGGTTCTATTTCACACCCATTACGCCAAATTTTCCTTTATGAGAGTTCACATTTGGGCTTGTTTGGAGATATACTGCGGGGACAGCGAAACTTAACACGCACGCAGCCAGAAATGGGCAGGTCACCACTTCTCGGTTAAAAAAAAACTTTGGCTGAAAAATCATTTATAAGTATTCTTATCGGCCAGGTAGCCTTGTTTGTGTTCATGGAATCATAGCTGCCGATGATGCTCTATTAAATTAGTCACTCAACCCCCGATTTCTTAATTACTCAATAAAGTCGCCGTTTCACCCGAAAGGCCAACCACCGATGGCAATAGCAAATTCGTGGACCGCTGCATGAAGTAAGGATAGTAAGCTTAGCGGCTGTATAAACTTGTAAATATTCGCTGACTAAATTAGCCACGACAGAATGTGTAGGGGTGACTGAACGAGGACGTAGGAAGAAACAGGCGCTCAGAGAAAGCGACGCGCTTGTGCGCCTGCCGCTTCCTACGTCCTTGTTCAGTTCCGCTTACACATTCTATCACGGTTTAAAACCAACTAGGTCACCAAAGCGTTTTGCCTAAATTAACAAGCACGGTGTCACGCGCGCGCAAGGAAACATGAACACATCTCCCTCGATGAGCGTGGAAATTCGCTGTCCAAATGCTGGAGTGAGGAATCGCGGCAGCAGCCAGCGAATCGACCTTCGTGCATCTCTCGCTTCAACGCAAACGAAACGTCGAAGGCACAGCGCATACGAAGCTACCGGCACTACGCGCACTTTGTAAACGTTGCCGGTCGCTTTGAAGATGAATCTCGCGTGGGCGCGCTCTATGGCAACGTCGCAGATCGCTTTCAAGACACACGAGCGCCGGGAGCGCGTCCCTGCGCCGTCCGCCATAGCCGTCTACTACGTCGTGCGCCATTTGCTTGCTCAACGCCATAGAAGACGCTGCGGTTGTGTCCACTCTGTACTGAGCGGCACACGAGGAGGATGCCGAGATCGAGAAGCGCAAACAGCCGCCGGAGAAGAACGCCCCTCCTCCCTCGCCTGGACCCCCCGCTTCGTGCTCGACAGGAGAGGGATTTGGGCTCGTGTTCCTCACTCGCGCACGCGAAATTGAACCACGTTCGCAACCTCACACTGGCAAGCTTTCACTCGCCCATACATGTACAGCGTACGGCGCGCGGCGGTAGTCTTATTGCCCTTGGAGTTTATAGGGAACCTCGCGGCAATGGCAACGGCAGAAATGCACCGGGAGTGCCCGTATAATTGCTATCGCAATAATAACTGTGCTCAGAGCTTAGTTTAAGTTGAAGGCACTCTGCTGGAGACTACTCGAGCATTCGGCTCTTTCAGCGTGGCTACTTACTGGGAAGCTTGAATATCAAGCCTGCACAACCCACAGCATCTTTTTGTTCGCATTGCTAATATTATATAAATGACCATCCATCCAGGGCTTCAATCTCCCTGAATAGTCCTTACCTTTCTTAGAAGATCAAAACATGTTCTTCGGCTCTAGTCTCACAACTCCAGGCTCAGGTGTGTGGTCATTGGCCTGGCGTTCGATCCATATGTGTCACTGCTTACTCCATGCTGGGGCAGGTCTTCGCCGCCGTCTTTTCCCTTTGTTTCGCCGCATCCAGCACTTGTGAGAGCAGCTTCGGCTCCTGTGACAACCCTGCCTGATCGTTCACGATGCATGTAAGCAAGAGCAGCAGAATCTCATGTAATAAAGCTGCCAAGTGCATTCGCCCCTTATTTAGCACATTCACTATCCCCCTCCCTCCCCCCCCCCGTAGTGTAAAACGTTGAGGTTGATGCTGATTAAAACAATTAGATTATGGGGTTTTACGTGCCAAAACCACTTTTTGATTAAGAGGCACGCCGTAGTGGAGGGCTCCGGAGATTTAGACCACCTGGGGTTGTTTAAGGTGCACCGAAAGCTATGTACGCCGGTGTTTTCGCATTTCGCCCCCATCGAAATGCGGCCCCCGTGGCCGGGATTTGATCCCGCGAACTCGTGCTCAGCAGCCCAACACCATAGCCACAGAGCAGCCACGGCGGGTTTTGATACCGATGATGAATAACAAACTAGGCCGTGGCTAAAGGTACGTCCGACATCTACCTCCAAGTTTCTTTTTACAGGCACATTAGGCGCTTCCGGCAGAGTTTTCCTGGAAGTATGTCCGAAGTTTCTCATAGTCTTTTTCCCTTCCTTCACGTTAGGACACGTCTAACTAAGTAAATATGTGCTTTCCTACCATCAGCGCTTATTCTGTGTTGGGGTGCAACGTGTCTGTTTTAGGGCAGCCCGCACTGGTCGGCCTGCTCATTAGTGCCGTAAAAACTGCGACGAATGCTTCCATAGCATTCATGGGCGCTTTCACAGCCAGCGCTCCAGTGTACAATACTATGACAACATGTGGTCATCGCAAATAAACTAATGCTGCAATTAAGTTTCTCGATCTATTCCCCAGGTGAGTGGTGGAAATCCTTCCGTGTTGCAACATTGCACACTTACGAAGATAAAGTCTCACTGGCAATGCATAAATTAACAGTATCGTTAATTAGTGAACACCGAGAACATCCCCCGTTCACTTAGCTCCGTGAACTTAGTCGCACTTAGTTTCGTTCATGAAAAGGCATGAGTCATCCTCGACGTACCGTTTGCTTTGTCGCTCAAAGCACTTCGTTCTTGACGCTTCTTCTGGAGATTCTTTATTGATAAAGCAGTGTATACCACTAATATAATTCGTAAGAACTGGTAATGTGGGTTGCGGCGCCGTATAAAACGTCATGCTTCTGCAGACGTTTATGAGCATTTTCGGTCTAGTCACTAGAATCCAAACTCATGAGCACTGGCGGTGCTTCGTCTCGTCGAGCGAATGCTGTGTATGTAAGATTGTGCGGAGAGCAAACGTGATAGAGACTACATACAGTAACTAACTTCGATGGTAATCAGTGATATGGCGGCTCAGGCCTCTATTTTCTGACAACGAGTGCAGTGGCTGTTTCTGTTCAATGCGTTATGGATAACATACGCAAAGCGCACAACCATTTATTCCTATAAACTTGGAAATGAGCAAAAATCATGCGGCAGTAATATGAATAGTTTACACTCAATTGTTAATGTTGCAAGTGAACTCTCAGAAGTCGTTTATTTTACTACAGGTGGGCTAAAATTTCTATTTGCTGCGCTGGGTTCCTAGTTTAGAACAGTTCACTGAATTTCTTTTTCTGATGTTTCTTTTGTTTTGCCTGTGGCAGTTAGGCTCACGTGGTGAAAGCCCTTTCGCCACCTACATCCGACAAAGCTATACGAAACGAAATAGCGCGTCGTCATTGCTGCCAGACGACCAAGCACATCGGACCGTTGGGTGTCACGCAATTGAGTAAGCTTCTGGCGCAGTTCTTACGTGCGCTACAGAGCACACATAAAAACAGCAGAATAAACGCATTGTACAAACAGCGCAATGCACATATTCTACGTGTGACCCAACGCTGCAATAAAGCTTGGTGTCGAGTGGCCGTGTGAATGTGTTGCTTGCTGTCATTTCTCATTCTCAAGTCTAAGTGAGCAAAGAATTTTCGTCACCGCAAACGCACTGTTGAAAAAAAAAAAGATCAGAAGAAATATGCTGAGACGGGAAATTGGACCCTAGACTACAGTGTCGCACGCCTACACGTAACCACGACTCCACCGCTGAAGATTGCTAAATATTTTTTGTTGTTGTAATATTAACCATCGCCTCAAAATTGGTAAATTTTACTGCAGCATTAGTTTTTCTTTATTAAGGCATTTCGACGAAAAATTCTATTTTATGTATTTATTTCAGAGAAAAGACTGCGGCAATGGCTCCAAGCAGGAGACATTGTACAATAAAGATGAAGACATGATAACAAAGCACAGATGAGCACGTAAGAAGGAGGAAGGTGGTGGTAATGGGTAAAACTCCATAATTGTGTGAGGGAAACACAAACATCCGCATGTTACGCCTCGCGAATACAGGCTTGATGTGGTGACCATGTTGGTGACGAGAGGCTCGAGCGTTAGGTTTCCCTAACTAATGTTGTGGTAGAATTCGCACGTTTCCAAAGTAGAGAGAAACTAACATGACACGCAGTTTTCCGTCTTTGAGGAAATGGTTCTTGTTTGGCAAATGTAGCATGGCCGAGGGTGAGTCAAGTCATTTGAACCGTTTGTAGATGTAACGGACAGCATACCATTGTATTTTCTCGAATTTTTCTGCATTGTCCTGGTAAAAGGGTCCCAAACACCCCTGTCGCATTGCAGATATGGTGCAATAAATGACTTATAAGTCATTAATTTCAGTGAAGAGGAACAGCGCCTAACATAAGTTTTCAAAGGCTTATTTTTTTTGGGGGGGGGGAGCTATAGAGAAGATGCTGTCTATATGAGCCATAAAGTTAAGATCGGATGTTAATGTCAAACTTGAAGATTTGCATCCTTATACCTTTTTAGTAGGTCTGTTATTTATATGGTATGCAAAACGAAGTTTGTTAATCCGGTTGGTTATGCATATACCTAGTCTTTATGTAGTTAGTTACCATTTCTTATTTATCGCACCAATTATCCACGTACTGAAATTATTTAAGCTCTCTTCATCAGGCAGCATAGGGGAAAGTGCTTTAGAATGCCTTCGACTTTACTCTCAGACAGAGAAGTTGCTTTTCTCGAGGGCTATATATGAGTGTTAAATTTATTGCATTCGTTTGGTCATGTTGTTTTCGTCATCATCTGCTTTCCTCTTTTTATTCGCAGCAGTCGTTATTAACTTTGCATATGCTTTTTGTGAACAGTTGTTAGTTTTTTTCGTTCTTGCTGTTTACCTGTTCTTTTCGTTAGGCTTTTTTTCTCGCTTTCTCTGTTTCCTATTTTAGGTTTAGCTGTTCATCTGTTCTTAAAATGGCATTAACAATGAGATTTATGCAGCCGTATAATTTTTTTTGCCGGTGAAAAATAGTATGCATATTTTATTTTCGTGGGGGCAATTTGATTGTCTAATTCTTGCACACTCGGTTGGCGCTTGTGATAAGGTCGCCTATAAAAACGCTTTCCATCAAATTCCAGAAATAAAGTTGGCAGTCTGCGCTGTGTCCAGTACTCCTTTTCTTTTTCTGTACACCTTGCACAACACATTTCATAATGGTGTTGTGCAGTTGCTGAAGCGAGTCGAGCCGCGGACAAGGCTAAGATAGAAGATGGTGTGCTGTTTGCATACGTGGGAAGCAGAAACGTTTGGCATAGGCTGTACCCCAGTAATGTGCCCAACATTGTTTCAGAACTACTTACACCAGTGAGGCCACACGTCAAGGAACGCGAGTCAATGCTACGAAGATTGGAGGCTCCAGTGATTATTAAGTTCTGATTCCGGCATCTATCTCGATGATCCTATTCTTCTAGCAAATAGCCTGGATTAGCCCCAGGATGGCTGTCAACTTCTGCCACAACAATTTCATTGCTTGATAAAGTAATGTTAAAGAATACACTTTCGTGATCAGTGCACGCGGAAAGTAACGGAAAATACGGTAATACGTTTCTGAAACGAACAGCCACTCTACCACCTCGCGTAGCACAACATTTGCGGTGACGCCTGTACGAGGTGGCAAAAGGAAGCTGTGTGGTATACCTGGGCGATGCCAAGTGTTTTGGATAACACAAGTTAAATGCAGCGATTTCAACGTGCAGCTATTTCCTCTTCAAGACACTCAAGTGCACCTGGGCCTGATGGCATTACCTGTCCTACCTCGCACCATCTAGGCCCTCGAGTGGCTGAAGAGCTTCTGGCTTTATACAATCACTCTTGGTACTCGCGAACTGTGCCTGCACGCTGGAAGATAAGCAAAATCGTGGCATTATTGAAACCAGGCAAGACACCCCATGCTATGCTTTCCTAGAGACCTGTGGCACCTGCCTGATGCATGGGTAAAACCACGGAATTCATGGTTTTGACGCGCCTGGAGTGGTTTTTGGAGATGCATGTTTTGAGATGTTTTGGAGATCCAGACGCAATGACAGGTTGCCGAAAGGGTAGGTCGTCAATCGACAGCGTCATTCACCTGAGTAACAACTGTTGAACATCAGAAACCTTGTCGTCGATTAACGGCTGCTGTCTTTCTTGATAACAAAGGTGCTTTTGACAACGTTCTACACGATACGATTTTAAATGCCCTAGAAGAATGTGGCATCAGTGGACGTATGCAGCGGATAGCCAGCTACCTTCAAGAGAGAACGATATTCATGACAACCCCAGACGGTGAAACAAAGAACCACCCCGTCTATCGTGGAGTGCCTCAAAGAGGTGTATTGAGCCCAACCTTATTTAATGTCGTTCTCATTGGATTGGTCAAAAAACGCGCAGGCACAGTCTCAGTGTCTGTGTACGCAGATGACATCTGTATATGGACCATGAGCTTAACGCGCTTGCAAGTGCAAACGAAGCTGCAGCGCGCGGTGTCAATAACGTCGACATACCTTAATAGTCGCGGACTGCAGGCCTCACCCGAAAAAGTGCAACCATGGCATTTACACGGAAGTCAATGGCCTGCTACCCAGTTATGATTGATGGGAAGATTATACTTTCGGGGTCCCACTACAAGTTTTTCGGAGTTATCATCGACCTTGACTTATCTTGGTCGAAGCACCTCTCTGGCTTAAGAAAAAAGCTCGACAGCTTTACCCAGATCATTTGACATATGTCTGGAAAATCATGGGGGCCATGCAAATAATCTCTTCTGCAGCTCTACCAAGCACGATTTGTTGGCTACTTCCATTACAGTGCGCCGGCACTTTCTCGGGTTAGTACAACTGCTGTACGCACCCTTGAAAAGGCTCAGGCTCGCGCACTGAGAATTTGCCTAAGACTACCACGATGTGCGTTTACTTGGGGCACTACTGCAGAGGCACGCGCATGCCCAGATCGAGTTTATCTGCAACATGAGCCATTGCGAGTGCATTTAAGGCTACTGACTATATACAGGAATCATCCACTCACGAACATCACAACCATACGGCCTGTCGGCGCCTACTCAGAAGCCGTGTTGTCGCAGCAAGACTTATTACCGTCGGACTTCGAACCGTATGACATAGGCGAAGTTCCACTCTGGACGATGACAAAGCCAACGGTGAGGCTCTCAATCCCCTGAATAACGAAGAAGTCGAAAATGCCACTTGCTGGGCTCAAGCATGTCGCGTTATAATACATTGCTTACATGTATAGATATTCGGAACATGTTTTTACAGATGGTTCAGTGATACAGACCTCTTCCGCGGCGGCCTACAAGGTACCAGGAATGGGGATCGCACAATGGTTCAAGATAGCACACAGGACGTCATCTACAGCAGCGGTGTTCGGTCGGTCGCATCATGACATCAACAAGGTCGGTGGCATCATGACTGGCGATAAGAAAGCGGCAGGGCGTTGATTATCTGAGCGGCAGTGCTCGGCCAACAGCATGCATATTCGCCGTCATCTGACGGGAGTCGACCTTGTTCACCAAACGCACGTTAGAGAGCAGTACAATACCACCGCGCAAACACTCCGTCACGTGCATTTTTTCATATCTCGCGGGCTTTCTTTTGCAACCTCGAAAAAAGGACTACGTGAGACGTATAGTAAACAACTCGATCGGTGGTTTCTGCAGGTACAAACCTGCGTATCATACTTAGGGTACTTGGGTCCTTGGGGTCCTTGGGTACTTGGGTAATTTAACGTAATTAATTAGTCAGTTATGGCGAAAGAAATTATCTGAATTACTATAGGCTATTGCGAATAGCATGCATTCGGTTCAATTCGCTTCCGATGCGCCTATCATTTTTAAAGTGTTGGCTCAAGTTATGTGGGACACCCTGTATAACATGAAAAAATAAATTGTTCGCGCGTACCACTTACGTAGCATTAGACACTTCGGATAAACTTGTATGAAAGAAACAAAGGATGACTATAGCTTACTTGAGCTTTCCCCTTGGCAACTGCAGAGACAGCCATTACCTCAAGCAATGGTGTTGTATATATGACTTCGACAGGCACGTACGCAGGATTTTTCTTTAGAGGGGGGCGGGGCGGGGCGACCCCTGGTAACTTCTCTGTGCAAGTGAGGGGGAGGGTGCTTTTACTAGTACATTGTGTTGTCGTCTGCCTTCCGTCCTTGTTTGCTGGCGCTAAATATGCTTTCAATTTACCAACACGCCCAACAAATGGCAGTGAATAATCCCACCAGTCACCATAAATACGCGTAAACACGCAAAAGAGAATTGAAATAACGTGTTTTTCACAGCTACGCCTGTGCCATACACCTCTCGTTTACTTGGCAAACAACGAACCACATAAAATGGACTCGCGCATGAAACATGGGCCGGAAGAACCTGGCCAAGAACAAGTTAACAAGCGAAAGTGCAAAATAAACATATAGAGTAGCGTTTTTAGACTTAGCTTCGGAACAATTACAGAGAAATGAATATTTTTGGAACAATCACAGTTCCTTTGGATCCCTCGTTTACTGCTCTACCAAGTGCCAAAACCGACTCGTGTTGTTATTTGTTAAGTTACGTAATTATACAAGGTCACGAGTCCCGTAAAACCGCGTAGAGAGCAGGACGCTGTGGTTCTAGACGTACTGCAGTCCACCACATAAGGTAACAAAACACCCCCATTAGCACAGCAGGGAAATGGCTACGTCAGGTGGCTCGACTCATAACTGTAGAAGCGTCATTCAAAACACACGGAATTATTCTCCACATCCGGCGCCTTTTCTCTACTTGCTTTCAAATAAAAAGATATTGATTAATAAATATTTTTACAAACAGTTTTCGCTTGTCCTCCCTGTTTGGCTGTAACCTTGGCTTTCTCCCTTAGTAGATCTCTTAATTTCTCATCTTCCTGCTACTCTTGTTTCCAGTTGCCAATTTTGCTCGAAAAGTGCTGTACAATTATGGAAAAAACCAGACGAGGTAACGGGTGACAGTCATATTGCTTATGGGTTGAACGGTTATTGCAATGTATGAAGTTGGACGCTGTTTCGCAATATTTCATTTTCCACCTTATTTAACGCATATCGCGGATATATGGTTCCGAGGTTCTGCCAGCGTAGCCGCGAGCCGTCACTCGAGGAAGTAATGAAGCAAAAGGAGAAGTTAAACGCAATTGTCGTTTTCTCCGGCCACAATTCGTTCAATAAGCATAGAGACCAGCTGACTATGAACCGAATCTCCTTCCTGGCCCCTGGATTAGTCTAAACAAAAAAGGTTGAACTAACGAAGCAACAGCGTTGCACGTTATCGTTGAATCCATGGTGAAATAAAAATTGTGTAGGGCATTATAAATAAAATACTATAATTAAAACAATAAACTACGCCTTGCCTGGTGCAATAGATGGTGACAACTGAATTGATCTTGAGTTACTCGCGCGGGCGCCGAATCAATGTGAAAACTGGCCTCCACACCTCAGGAGATGCCGATAAGTACCGCCATCCAGAAGGAGTGAAAAAATTGACAGCCATTCTACTCTGTGGAGGTGGAATGGCAGCGAAAGCTGACAGTCAAAATTCTCAAACGAAAACCAAATTGTTTCACATCCGCTGCGGGTCGGCCTGAAATATCGGGCCGACCCGTGGCGAAGGTGAAGCAGGCGTTAAGCACTCCCCTTACGTGGGCTGCTCCCTAAGGTAGTGCAACACAGGACCGACCCCCGGCGGAGGTGAAGCAGGCATTAAGAACTCCCCATACGTAGGCTGATCACGAAGATATTGCAATTCCGGGCCCACCCGCGGCGGAGGTGAAACAGTCGTTAAGAACTCCCTATACGTAGAGAATACCTTAGTAACTTGCGATTCGCTGATGATATTGCCTTGCTCAGTAACTCAGGGGACCAACTGCAATGCATGCTCACTGACCTAGAGATGCAAAGCCGAAGGGTGGGTCTAAAAAATTAATCTGCAGAAAACTAAAGTAATGTTTAACAGTCTCGGAAGGGAACAGCAGTTTTCAATAGGTAGTGAGGCACTGGAAGTGGTAAGGGAATACATCTACTTAGGACAGGTAGTGACTGCGGATCCGGATCATGAGACTGAAATAATCAGAAGAATAAGAATGGGATGGGGTGCGTTTGGCAGGCATTCTCAGATCATGAACAGCAGGTTGCCATTATCCCTCAAGAGAAAAGTGTATGATAGCTGTGTCTTACCAGTACTCACCTACGGGGCAGAAACCTGGAGACTTACGAAAAGGGTTCTACTCAAATTGAGGACGACGCAACGAGCTATGGAAAGAAGAATGATAGGTGTTACGTTAAGGGATAAGAAAAGAGCAGATTGGGTGAGGGAACAAACGCGAGTTAATGATATCTTAGTTGAAATCAAGAAAAAGAAATGGACATGGGCAGGACACGTAATGAGGAGGGAAGATAACCGATGGTCATTAAGAGTTACGGAATGGATTCCAAGGGAAGGAAAGCGTAGCAGAGGGCGGTAGAAAGTTAGGTGGGCGGATGAAATTAAGAAGTTTGCAGGGACAACATGGCCACAATTAGCACATGACCGGGGTAGTTGGAGAAGTATGGGAGAGGCCTTTGCCCTGCAGTGGGCATAACCAGGCTGATGATGATGATGATGATGATGATGATAATGATGATGATGATGATGATGATGATGATGATGATGATGATGATGATGATGATGATGATGATGATGATACGTAGGGCGATGCCGAAGATATTGCATTACCGGGCCCAAACGCGGCGGAGGTGAAGCTGGCGTTAAGCCCTCCCCATACGTGGGCCCTGTTAGGAGTGGCCTGCAGAGGTGCCGACATGCAAAGTTTTCTCAGCCAGCTGCAGCTGCGAGCGTGGCGAGCTTCCCCGGAGAGACCATGGAAGCCTTCACCACTTGCCCCGGTGACTCGTTTCGTATGGACGACGATGTGCCGCGTCAACGCCCCCTCGGCATCGCTATGACTAAACGCGGTCGGCAGACCAAGCATTGTTCGTGGATTCGCCGTGTCCTCTGTTTGAAGCAGGGGTGCCACTGAAAGATATTTTGCGTGGCCGTCTCACGGGGCTTAGAAGTCAGGGACGGACGCGGTGGCCATTGTCTGCGGTGTCAACACTGGGATGAAGAGGCGCCTGCCCAGGCCAAGCCCCCGTGTCTCCAAGAACCCCCTCACCTCGGCGTGGTCAGTAAAACCTGTGTGGAAGTGTGTGTAACCCTCCTCCAAAAAGGCGGGTCGACTACGATGACGAAGGACGCTACGAATCGGCGGTGAACTGCCGTTTTCCCTCACCTTGGGATCTAGGGATGACGGAGTGTTTATAAGCAGCTGTTGTGCGGCTGCTGAGTGTTCTTTTCTCTCGCAGTCATGCTAGACTGATGAACTGCAACGTCCTTATGTAGATACTGTAAATAAACCCATATTCTTCGTTCTTGATGAGAAGCAGTCCTTCCCTTCAACAACGTCCTCAGCGTGGATAAGTTAATAATAATAATAATATTTGGGGTTTTACGTGCCAAAACCACTTTCTGATTATGAGGCACGCCGTAGTGGCGGACTCCGGAAATTTTGACCACCTGGGGTTCTTTAACGTGCACCTAAATCTAAGTACACGGGTGTTTTCGCATTTCGCCCCCATCGAAATGCGGCCGCCGTGGCCGGGATTCGATCCCGCGACCTCGTGCTCAGCAGCCCAACACCATAGCCACTGAGCAACCACGGCGGATAGCGTGGATAAGTTGGACGACGGCATGGGCCAGTTACCATTTCATGCCCGACTCCAAAATTTACAGCCCATCCCAAAGATTCCGCAGGGCGCTTTATAGGTTTCCGACTCCAGAGGGGTATGTGCCATTGATCTTGGACTCTTTTTTCGCTATCACCAGGATCGGCCCATAGGATGTTTTTTTTTTCTGCTAACGGACGCCGAAAAACAACTACGGAAGTTAGTCATACACTGCTTTCGCTGTAAAAGGCAGCAAAATGTTGACGGCCGAGTAGATTGATTCATCGGCGCTTTAGGAACGTGTGTCAGGGTGGTGGCGTGGACGGATAGGGGAGGGGGGTTATGCCGCTTAATTTCGGAGGGGGGGGGGCACTGGGTACGTGCATGGACCTCGAGCATTAATACCCTCCTGAAGCGTTAACGGAAATCGGAATGAAATGCCTGTCAATTGCCAGGGCCAGGGCCAAAAGAAACCTGTTGTTTAGATGAACTCAAGCATTATCAACCTCGTGAAGGGTTCTTGGAAATTGTATTGAAATGCCTCGCAATTGGTTCTAGAGATTTATTAGGGCCTATAGAACGTAAGCTTCTCAGACATCTCGTAAGAGCTTCTCGTGGAAGTAAGCACAGATGTAACACGAAAGGAATGCAAGGGGATGTTCACGTGCATTCTTAAGGTGTGCATCACGTGTTCCGATTCTAATTTCGCGAACTTTTTTATCTACAGAATAATGCGGGGCCGAATTTACAAAACTTAGCTTTCGTAAGTGCCCTTTCCCATTAGCTGTCTGCCTTCGCTAAGATTATGTCAAGCATCATAACTGGCTGAAATAAGTTTTACAAACGATTTTAGCGCTACGGAAGTTTGTGAATATGGGCCCTGACGCGCAGAGAAGGACCCATATTTAGCAGTCACGGAAACAAATATCTGCAAACACGTTTTTTTTGTGTGTACAATGCAAGCGTATTGCACTTCGCTGGCATATTTGTGGTATATCTCGTAGCCGCAGTGCTCTCCAACAGCACCCGCGCTTTAAGAAATCACAATTGACAGCGCAGTCACGTGAAACAAAAATTAGTTTTCTGCCACTTCACCAGTAGTGCACCGGACTGGCCATCTCGGTAGCGCACATTAAGCAGATAATTACCCTGTTGGAGACAATGCATTTCTCTGAAAGGATATATGGCCATTTCAATGATATAGAGCAATGCAGCGTTGAAAACACAACTCTGGTATCGATCGAGGCTCTTACTTTCCGAACATCAATAATATCTCATGCCTAAGATTCTTCTATTTTGGCTCCGCAACATAATCTGTATAAGCGAAGTTCTTTTCTCGTAAGCTTTATCTCCCTTTATGCTAAGCGCAAGAGGGTTAAGAACCACACACACACACACACACACACACACACACATATATATATATATATATATATATATATATATATATATATATATATATATATATATACCACATAAATACGTGTGCCTATTCAGCATTTTACTCGCGGCAGCAATGATGTTTTTTTACAGTCATTTGTTACTTACTTCCCCATTTGTGTCAACCATGAGCTACTTTAGGAGACCCTAGAAGTTACTTGGGAGCAAGGACAGGGCAATCTGCATATCGACTCTTACAGCAAGAAAACAGCCAATGCTTGAAGTAATACCGGCGTATGAAATATTTGCGCACTGTACGATGCGCCCAGTCTTGAAAAGCAATCTAACAAGATAGATAGGTTATTTTACAGAGCGCCAGGCGAGGCACACGTTACTACAGCTGCCATTACAAAATATAGCCATAAACGCACAGAGAGACAAAAACAGAAACGACTATCACTGCGCGCAATGCCTAGCATCAAGAAATGCAGAGCGCATCGATTCAGTACAAATGGCGGCACGACTTGTCAAGTGGTAATATATCTTCATTTCTTCGTCGCTCGTGTCCTTACAGTCCTTTGGCAATGCTTGTTTCTGGCCCAAGTGCAACGAGTCGCTAGTTTGCATGCCCACTGCCAACTGTTCTTTCCGATTTACTCCATTCTTGATAAATGTTCTTTGTTAGCTCTTGACGGATGAACTCTTTCTAGCGCGCACTCCATCAAATCGGAAAACGCACAGGGGGCACTCGCTCCGCAGAAGTTGTTTTCCGTGTCCCTGATGAATGTTTCCTTTGAGGAGAAAAAGCGCAGGATTGAGAAGCTCCATTACCGTGTCCACTTAAGTAATGAATAAAGCTCCACAGAAATGGTTTTCGAATTTCTGCTTCTGTAAGTGGGGCTCACAGCTTGCAGCTTGTTTTGTTGAGCAACCTTAGTGAGGTCACTTCAGAGAAGGTGGTAAGATTAATCAAAACTTGTAAAGTTGAGCGGTATCACGACCCTTCGGTGTCTGTCTTTGGGATTTACACATCGTTTTCCGGGACAATTCATACTTACTATTTCGGCAAATGTTGCACTTGCGGCGACACAGGGCTACTGTAGCTGCCCTTGTCACGCGCAATGTGGAAAGACCATTAGCGTGTTGAGTAAGGGTCAAAGTAGGTCGTATACTGCACAAAAAAAGCACGAAAGAAGCCTATGCAGGACAAAGCATTGTTTTGTGGCAGATTCCATTTGTTTTCTTACTGGTCGCGTTATGAAAAAAAAATTACAGAACCGCTATTTAGTTCATTGGCAGATAATAGCATGTTTAAGCTTATCCTTTCGTATTGTATGACTGATTACAGAAACATGAATATAGCCAGCTTTCTCTCATGTAAACGCTTGTATTCCTAACAAAAATTTTTTCTAGGAAGTTTCTTTTCTTTATTTATAGTTCCTATCAATCTCTGATAAAGAATTACGCTTAACCAGAATCATCTAGTTATCTGGTCATGACTGGCAGTAATCGTAATGTGTGTAAAGTACATTTAGTGTAGTATCCAGGCCAAAGTTTAGCTATATGACCGATAATAGCATTTGCTTGGGAGCTACAATGGTTGGCACAATGCATTTGGGTACAAGGTAATTAAATGTACAGTTATTTTACGGTCAGTCATGCAACGTTTCACAACAAATTAAATTGAATCCCCCGCTTAAATTATATGCACAAGTTAATTGATGTCGGCAAGCATAACTAGAAAGGAGAAAACATTATTTCGCAATTGCTACCGAAACACTGCATGCCTCCAAGAAAACCCATCGCCTCTAGCAATGCATTTAATTAATATGTAAAAAAAAGTACTTCAGGTTCAAACGAAATGTTCAGCTTATCTTAAGGCGAACATTCATGCTCTATTTCTCATGACTACTAAAAAGGGAAAAAGTGAATAGCCTTTACAAACGTATAAGCCATCACTGAGGGCGTTACATTCAGCTACAGATCCTGCGAGACTGAATACACAGTATGCAGCTGTAGCATAACTACAGCCCGTGTGAATAGTGGCCACATAGAGAGGCCGATCCTACCACGAATTTTTTTCAATAGTATTACTTTAACACGCTAACTTCCCCAAGTAAAATGACTTGCTCCTCTAAGCCCATTGCTCAAAACCTATAAGTATGCCGGGAATATTGTAACAGGTTCTGCACTAATCAGAACGCAGACCATCGTAAATATCGACGTCTTAAGCATGCGGAGGTGGGTACTTATGTATTAAATTTCTCAGGCTAATCAAACGCATTGCCTCGGCATCATGCCCTATCTTTTAGCAATTAAATCTGTCGCATGTTGTTTTTTGTGGTATATCATTGAGTTTGGAAGGCTATTCTTCCTTTAGGAATCGCCTTAAATGCATGCGCCGTCTACAAATACGATGTACTTATTGACGACAGACACCAAACTGTTCAGTGCATGTCATGCATTTTTTTACTTTAGTAATCGATTCTTTCGTGGAAATTACGGCGTTGCCATATATAGCCATTAGAGGCAAATGCTTCGTATATAACGCGGAGCGTTATGCTGCGTTTTTGTATTGGAAGCAGTCCCGTCCTAAATGTATACTGGACACGAGTTATCTTGTTCTACCGTAAAGCAGATTATCTTTTTTTTACGTTGGCTTTGGAACTGGATGACAAACACGTTTTCGCTATTAAGGACAGTGGATGACGTTCCTTTTCACCATGATCGCTAATCGTTATTATTTATTTCTCACGGTTACAACGTGATGGTATTGTAAATTCAATTATCGCGAATTAGGAAGCTGCAAATTTATACCGAAGAACTTTAAAGCCAAGATTTGCGTATTTCGAGCACGAATAGCCTCAATATTTATAAAGAGAAGCCGAAGCAAAGGTTTCATCAGGGTACAGCGAGTTTCTCATGAGTTTCCCAGATCTACTTTAAATTGGGATATCGCTTAGTGAGGACCTTGAGACTGGCAGCGCCTTCTATCACTCCTTTTAAATCTAGTACAGACTAGCTATAACCTGTCAACGTCACATTCTTTCGGTTATCGTTTTAGTTCGTGGTTGCTTTACCCAGACCAACACGTGAAATCAAAACATCTAATTTAGGAGACGCACCAAGACCATCTTCACTGCTAACTATATTACTAGAGAATCAGCTCACGCTGATATCCCCAGTGAACCGGATCCCAAGAAGTTGCTTTCGAATATCCCGGTACATGAGCTATGACTTAAGAAGTTTTCCTTAGTGCAGTCTTGCGCCACTTCAGTTTTCTCATTTTCAGAGTAGTGTAATGCTATAACTATGTCAAGGAACACTGCAGAACGATCCTCTTTTAGAGAAGCTTGATTTGTCAAACGCCAACCCGAGGTTTCTCATAAAATTTTGGAAACAGTGTTGGCCATCTACGCAGCATGGTTCACATTTTAAACAAGCTTTTGTCTTCTAGAGTATTGCAGATCAACGCGGAATGCAGGAGCCATGCGGCCTGTACAGTAGTCTTGTGCCCCTCTGCAAAGTCATTCTGAGATTGAACTACACTCGACTTCCCCAAACGACCGCGCAACCGCCTGCACGTGCAATACAGGCGCGTGCTCTCTTTTTCTTACAGTATCGCCTAGCTCTCTCGCCTTCTCAGGCGCCTTCTTCACAAAACGACGCCTAAGAATTTGCCGGCTTGTGCCTTCCCTAAACCTCATTTTCTTTCTTTTCTCTACTGCAAGGTAAGATCCAGTATCCGGCCGTCAACGATGACGCTATGTGCAGCGCTGTCTACGGTGTTCATGCAGCAGGAGACTTTCATGGAAAGAAGTCGACAGCGGGTTTTCTACGAGCACGAAGTCTTCTCGCCCCTCTCACAACGCCAAGCGGATTTACAGATGACGCAAACTTTTAATTAGGAATTAAGAATCGGACCATATGAAGCTTGCTACCACGCCAAGCGTAAATTCAAGACGGAATTTGGACTTTTCCTTGTGTTGCATTTTTAGGTTCAGCTCATAGCAGCACTGCTTGTGAGATCCTCCTTTCATGCGGGATGATATGAGCAGTGCATGTCGCTATCGTGCATTAGTGTGACATTGGACTGGTTGGTGGAATGTGATATGTATTTCGGCAGTTCGAATTTTCATTTCCTGAGAACAGAGCATGGGAGAAACTTCATTGTGCGACTTCATTTTCAGTCCCTGCCTGGCACGGCACTAATGAGCAATATAAAGCCGGTCACATGTTGTTCCCGGCTCATACAAAATAGTATATATTAATGCTGGTGCTGTATATTAAGATAAAGGCACTTTGAAATCACGAAGTTAATATCTACGCTCAAAGCTGTATACAAAGAAAGATGATCTTGTATATGAAGTGATAACACCCCGTAAATTGTATATAAATTCGAGATCCTTTATGATGCGCTAACTTGGATCGTTGTCAGAAATAGTTTTCAAAATTGTCACAACAATTTCATATTTTTGACTTCGCAAATGTTTCACAACGAAACGAAAACGCACATACCCTGTTCGCAGTGATGGTTCTTGCGAGTATTTTCTAAAACCTTTCCGAAGTAGCATACCTGCCCAAGAGAAAAGCGATATAGGAAGGCAAGAATATAATGGCGCTAAGAAAATGTCCTTCCGGCTTTGACCTCTAGCAAGAAGTCCCGCAAAGTTACTGTTGTTTCCTTTTTACCAACATTTCGAAGAGCGTGAATGAGTACTCGTGATTGTCACTACAGAACGGATAATGCCAATATCAGAAGAAGAATGAATACGTTGGGTCACGACTACCTCTTTATTAGCTATGAGGCTCCTGAGCAAAGTTACACAATGAATATGGAATGCCAAACTTTCGAAACTTTGACATAAGTTTATTTCAGCAGACCGATTACACAGGCAGGCCACGAATCGGGACGGCCACGTATTCTTCATTTTAAAGAATGGATATGCTGCCTTTGAACTCTACGTAGCAGTAAAGAAAACTTTCATGAAGTGAAACTTGAAGAAAGCTTCAATAGCGTCATTGTTCAGCAAACATGGCATGGTGCCTATCGAGCAGGTTTATTGGAGCAAGTTGGACAAGGAGATGTTTGTTTGTGAACAGTATAATTGCTGAATTAAAGTAAATGTTAAAATTCGTTGCGGAAACTGTTTTTATTTTGTCCCTGTTGCTGCAGCACCGTTACAGCATACAAGACAACCTCGACTATCTCAAAGTATGGATCAAAGCCAATGTGCACTGCATTAGGAGCGGATCACATCGCTATAAAACAAACACATAATTTGCGATTGCCTGCACCTGTGCTTTCAAAGTCAAGTTGGAAAATTCTTGTTTCAGCGTTAGATGAGCCTTTTGAGTGCAGTTTGCACAGATGATTTAAACTCCTTTCGCTACACAGTGTTATCAGTAAACTGGAGAGTGTAGGAGATTCTTCATATTTTATTTACGATGCTCGTTCACAAAAAAAAAAAGACACGAACACAGCCGCAACCAAATAAAAGTTCATTTTATTTAAAAATTCTTCCTCGGCGGTGTTCAAAGATACGATTCACCCTGAACTTTGCCTCTGAGTGATGTATCTGGAATGTGAATGTTACGGCGGGAATGGAAGTGTAAATATGTGCCTTCGAGTGATGCCACCCGTTCTGTATTGTACCCTCGTCTGCCAGCAGGGTGAATGTGCTAACGGTTGTGCTGAGTCGTGGTGAACACTGGACGAGCTCCATTGCCCTAAGACGGTTTATTTTTTCATTCTCGTCCCAAATTGTGAACCAATTTTTCCAAGGATTTATAGAAGAATTGTAAAAAAGTTGCACATGAATATAGACAGACAAACAAACCGACAAATATTAAAAAGTAATGTGGTTAAAACACGAACATTTGAAAGTTCGTTCATATGCGCGTTTTATAGAAGCAAACACACAGAGAAAGCTGACTGATCTTCCTGGCAGACTGCTATTCCTGTCTTAGGGCGCAGCCCGCTTATGCATTGGCGCGAAAGGCATTCTTGGAAAAGCGGCCACCCATCCAATGCATTTGTGCCCTAGCGCTTTAATGCGCGGCGTTGCTGTCCTTGAGGAATTATTGTGACGTTAGTTCGATGCCGCTCAGCATCAGAGGAATATAAGGCATCTTATACGTCCATGTAGAGCCGCACATTCCCAGTGACACATACCTAGTTACCCAAGTCGACGTCAAAGACGTTGATTGAAGAGCGCCACACAAATACGGGCACGACATATTCTGTGACCCAAGTTGGCATCGAAGAGGCATCGAAGAGGTTTATTGGAGATAAGCACAAAGAGAGTGGCACATACGTAGTGCTCCAAGTGGCAGTCAAAGAGTTTCTTTGAACAGCGGTACGTACCCAGTCCCGCATCAGCAGTGATCAACGTTGGCGCGAAAGAGGTTTGCTGAAAAGAGGGACGTATGCAAACATTGGTACATAGTCACCTGGTTCGGGGGTAGCTTTCGAACCCTGTTGCCTCAGAGCAACCTGATGCGCTGCTCATTCGACCACGGACTACCCGCTGACCAAGGTAGGTGAGAAAACAACCAGATGTAAACGTACATAGATACACAGCCCCCGGAAAGTCGTGAGGTCCCTAAGAATGCTAACGCATTATTAATGTATAGGACACAGGTGAGGATGCTGTTGCTATGAGGACGGCTTTTAGCTCTTGAGGCTATTAGCCTCGCCTGCGCCCGATGGCGCCGCTGTGAACGGCGCTCCGGTCACGTTGGTCTCTCGAGAGACCCGCCTCTGTCGTCCGCTGCGTGCTCCGGCTAGAATGGCTTCACTTTCATGCATTTTATTTTCAAGCTCTGACTGCGCCTCGCGTAGTGCGGCGCTCTCCAGTTGCTGGTTTTGTGTTTTTCTATGTTCATTTCTATATTTCACAGTATTAGGAAGACAACAAACGTTGTACATTTAATGCACCTGCTATATAAGCAACCGATGTGGTAAGCCCAGTGGCTATGGCGTTTCGCTGCTAAGCTTGAGGTCGGTCATTCGGCCCCGGCCGTGGCGGCCGCATTTAGATGGGGGTGAAATGTGAAAGCGCTCGTGTACACTAAAATAGGCGCGTGGTAAAGAACGGCGGGTACTCTGAATGGATCCGGTGTCCTCCACTACGGCGCATCTCATAATCACATCATTGTTTTCGCACATAAAATCCAAGAACCTCATATATTTTTTTATTTATTTAAGCAGAAATTTCTTGTTACCACAGCCCCCGAGGGCAGGGAAACGATCTTGTGACTCAGTCACAAAACATCGCGCCGAGCGAGTAAATGGGAGTCTACGCAGCTTTCGAAATGAAGCACGATTGGAGAGCTCGTTCGCAAAAATTTTTCGTCGACTGAGTAGTGCTGCAGCCGAATACAAATTTTAAATTTTGGTAATAATTCTAGTCACTTAGTGGAGCATATATACAACTTATTTCTGACCAGGAAATCCCAATTTGCTCAATGAAAAGAGGTTTATCTAGAACGTCAGTTCGACCGCATTCTATCAAGCTTGGAATCGTCAAGTATGCTCTGAATCATTTCCCTGGAAGTAAATCTCATTACCACTTTCTAATGCAATAATATTGTTAGCATATCACTATTCTTTTCAGTTAACTTTTAAAGTTACCGCGGACCAATCGTAAGACATCACTTTATCAAGTAAGAACCAAAATATATTTATGAAAAAGAAAACGCAGGCACACCAGTGCACATTTAAGTGCACCTTCGTGCGTCTGCCCCCCCCCCCCTTTTCTTTTTCCCTAGTGACTTTAGGGCTGCAGCTACATTATTTGTCATGTACCAGCATTCCTGCGCTTCTGTATTTTGTTGTTTTCATTTTAAATACGTGTCACGCTTATACAGAACAAAGTATAGTGAAAATGACAATCTAAGTTAATGTTGTCGCCGGTTTTTATAGCACTAATTCTCATCGCTCGACGTACCTCGTCTGCGATATGCGCTAGCTACCCGCGGCAGGAGCAAAGAAAGCAAGAGTTACGCTAACTCGACTAAGATTCGGTGGAAAACGGTGTCAGGGTGGAAGTAATCAAGTTTCAATTAAAATTACTTTGTGAAGGTCGGCCCCGTAGCACAAGACTACGTAACTTTCTTTTGCCAACTAAAAGTGTCCGATCTCGTATCAGACATACCAGACCGCAATTTGCATCAATACTTTTAAAGCAATGCATGGTTCAACAAATCGGAGCGACCACTTCGTTACCTGAGAATTGCATCAAGAGCCTTTCGTGATACGCTTAACGTTTTGGGCAGCAACAAAATTGCAATGTCTGTCGCCAACAGAGCGGCCTACGGAAGCGCAGCACGTGCTGACAGACAACACAGTATTACAACGCAAACACAGTAGCTGAGGGCAAGATGCTGCAGTTCATCGTCAATAAAGGGCCGGAATGTCATTATGAGTGCACCACGACAACGGAGCAGCAATGAAGAGAAATAAATGCCATATTCGCACATGTAAAGTCACGTGCAATAAGACCTGCAACCCCGGTGCCCTGGTATAAAGGGCTCCAAGCCTGTACGGCTGTGCAGACACAGGGTAAGTTCCAGACCTAAACACAGCTTCTGTTAGTGGTATTTATTAAGCGGCTGTTTCCCATGTCAGAACCACCGCGCAGCCCTGGAGCCCCTTAGACCACGAACAAGGGTGTCGCAAGTCATATTGCACGCGGCCGTACATACTGAGGACTTGACGACAATGCTGGGAGCAATCCACACTAAACCTTTCGGCATGGAAACTCCGCTTGCTATTTCGCAGGAAACAGTGTCCTGGAACATTCCACATATACTGTTCTACAAGAATGCAGACTCACGTTTCAAGCACACGAACAGAGCAGGTCGTCCGAGAGCGCCAAGTTGCCTTCGAGTAACGAGCGAGCGCGCGGCGCGACAGCGATGTCGCACTCGCAATGCGGAGTCTCCGGGCTGGGCTCCTACCGGCGACATGCTATCGATTCGTGCAATTAAATTTGCATTTGCTTCATTAGTTTCTACATTTCCGTCTCAACCACTACTAGTTTCTCAGACGATTTCCTTGGCTTCACTCTCTGTTCGCTTCAATATGGTAATTATGAACAAAATCTAGCGCCTCGGTTTCTCTTCTTCTCTCACTCATTTATAGCGAGGGTCTAGAATCTAGCAGCCTGGATGTCATTAGATGGCATAGGAGTTCTTTTTTTTAGCCACGTGCATGCTGTCTTTAGTTCACGTGATACGTGACCCCACCGTGCAAAAAAAGTTTGTCCAACATCCTCCCACAATGGCTCTCAGTGGCGCTGGCTAGCACTTTCAGCGCTAGATCTACTAAACAGAAATACTGAAATTTGTGGGCGGATTGATAGGCCTCACCGTAGTAGAATCGGTGGTGGATGGGACGCGGAGGTTGGGAGTGCGGCTCGCACCGGTAAGAGTGATCTTTTCGTACGCTTCCATTTGACTTTTGCCATTTATTTTCTACATTCCCGTCTCAAGCACAGCTAATTTCTCTGACGCTTGTGTAATCCTCTTAACAACGCTCCTGCTATGTGCAACGCCATTCATGAAGGCACTGACAAAAAAATTATGCTGCCGTCTTTTTGAAGGACGCATATTACACCTATCCCGAAGAGGAACAAGACATCAAAACATTTGTATGTTATTACCTATAGGTCCATAAGCTTAACAAATATTGACAATAAATGGTTTTGGTAGGCGTTATTAGTGAATTAGCAGGGCAACATCAAATGTGCGACATTGAGGGACACACTATGAATACAGATATGCACGAAGTTCCTACAATCATAGAATGTATAATGCTACTTCTGAACCCAACATGGACAAGGCTTCTGATTGCGTATTAGAGAAAAAGTATTGAGCTATTTTGAGCATATATTAGAGATAATCTTGCGGTATAGTTGTGGCATAAAGAAGTGCGACCACATACTGAGTACACAAAAAAGTACAATAAAGACCCTTGCGATTAAAATGCCTAGTACTAACGTGAAATGACACAGTATTGGAGTGAACAAACTGAATGTATTGCGACCCAAACATAACACTGATGTGGCATGGTGTTAACCATACTCGCGAGAGCAACCTTGTACAACATGTTTTTGGTGGTCAAGGCAACGTACGTTCTTCAGTCCTTGTGTATATAGCATGCAAGTGCACAAAATGCTGATCGGGCTTTCGCAGTGTTTGTTTATGGCAATGCGCTAGTAGTAAAAAATATTTTCAAACAAGTAAAATGGCGAAGGCTAGGGTTTGTCTATTTTTTTTTGTGACGGCTTTCGTCAAATTTAGTTTTTCTTGGGGAACCTGAATATTTATTTTTAAACACTATGATAGAATGCAATAAAAGACATAGTTCGTTAGAAGTTGTCATAACTTCAAGCAATATGTGGAGTGTGGCTATCAAGGGATGTATTAAAGTATTTGTATCTGATTTCCGTGTATTCAAGGTGCGGTTTTTAGAGGACGTAAGCAAAATAACTGTAAAACGATGGGTTTAAAGAACGATTAAATATTATGAGGTCAGTGCCACATTACAGGACCATGTGCTCTTACAGCTGAGGACAAGGTTTCCTTAAAAGAGTTAAAAATATGTCAATAGAACCCACAAAACAGCATATTTCCAGACGGAAATGGTGAAAAGAAAAACGTTTCATTGTGTACTAGTCAACAAGCTGCCTTCTCCGCAATAAATAATAAAGAAACAAGGAGTATTATAACAACTTTTATATCGATTGCTATGAATGAGTGTTTCGCTAGAACATACTACAAAGAACATTAAAATAACTCCTGTCGAAAACGCCTTAGGAAATTCTCTTTTTCTACCTGTTGTACACCAATAAATTAAGGATGATCTCTTCATGGTTCTCAGCGGTCGGAGTATATGGACGGAAAAAGGAAGGAAACTCAATTTAGTGCCCCTAAGTGATGTGGCAGTAAAATTAAGGGAAGGAGAGAAATTCCAGTGCTCATGTCGCCGACGTCGGGAAACTCTGCGCTTTGTGCCAGACGGTCGCTCAGTCCCGTTACCTTCATAAATCACAGAGGAATTTTAAAGAAAAGTCGCATTCTCGCCCGAAAGGCAAAGCATCGATTGCGATAGCAAATTAGTGGACAGCTATACGAAGTAAAGATAGTAGTTTTATCGGCCGCACAAAGTTGTAAACATAGGCTTACTAACTAAATTGACAAGCATGGCGACACGCTTGCACAAGCAAACAGAACACATCCCACTCGGTGAGCGCGGAAGCTGACTGTCGAAACGCTGGAGCCAGGAAGCGCGGAAGCTGCAGCGAGCGAATTTACCTTCCGGTTGCGTCTCACATAAACGCCCACTAAGCCGCGAAAACACAGCACACGAGTGGACTGTGCCCCGTCGTAGATGGCTTTCAAGAAACAGCGGCCTGGAATAGAAGGCGCTCCTATCTCTACTCTTTCACCTGAGCCTTGAGCGCGATGGAAGATGGCGCGCTTCCACCCCGTTTTCCTTTTTTGCATGTGCGAAATTTAGCCGCGATCGCCGGCTTAAACTCGCCCCCTTTCACTCGCACGTGCAGAATATGGCACGCGGCGATGATTTTATCGCCATTGGACTTTATACGGAGCCTCATGGCGACGCCGACGGCATAAATGCGCCTGTGGTTTGCACATAATTGGTACGGGATTCAAATGGTAATGAAGGGGTATAAATGAAAGAACGTCCCCAAAGCTAGGCGACATGTTATGTTTGTGTCATATAATGCAAAATACATATTCAATTTATGTTATAGCAGTCAATATGCAGTGCGTGACACGACTGATTTTAATGGGACGTTGCTGAAACGTTGCATAGGATGTTAGTATTTATAGCAAAGAAGCTAGAATGTCTTTTTTTGACGGTGGCTATCTGAAGTACGGCCATACTGCGGTGAATGCGCCTTAAGCTCGCTAATGAAATAATGAATTGTGCGGTTTTTTATCAGTATGCAAAAAAAAAGTTGCTCAAAACTAGCAAGACGATCATGATTTTGACATCACTGTGCCAGCATGTCGGAGTAACATCATCAGCGGCATTCTCGCTGTTGTGTGCTTTAGACCAAGAGCATGTTGGGGGCACAGACTACTAATTCCTTTATCTCAACCCTTACGTTGCTTTTGGAATATCTTTTTGTTAGTACAGACCTAATACCCTCATTGCCGGTATTCTCCTATCAATTCCTTACTTCGCCTCCTTTTCATACGTATCTCTATCCGTTCTGTGACCAGGTACATTTCCAATTGGTCGAATATACTAAGTTATACAGTGCAACGAGCTCGTTTCTTCTTAGACACTCGTGCAATCCTTCTTTGTCAGGAAGAAGGTAGGCCGCTTCTCCAATGGTCAGTCCTCGATCAATCAGCAGCGCCTAATTGTATCTCCGGAGAAGAGTGCGTAGTCTCGCCACAGTTTTAATTTTATCAGGAACAAACACGGTGTGACTATTTGCCTCTGTAATCTGGGCAAGGCAGTGCATCAGTAGAACGAAGAAGGAGCAAGTGTTGAAAGTCTTAGATTGTAGTTGATGTGAGCGGGCAGGACCGTAATTGAAACCGTTAAACCAGAGAAGAGCCTACGCGACCCAGATTAATCCTGCAGTTTTCCGCGAGGAATGGCAATCAACTGTGCTTTCTGATCAAACGTGTGCTTAATAGGAAAACAGCCTGCTGTCACTTTCCGTATTGTTTCGATTTCTGTTGTTCTTATTGCCGTTCATGCGTCGAGCCGTTTCAGTGTTCTGTAACCATGAATGCTACGTAAACTTTAATGTGTTTCAGTAAAATATACATTTGCATTCTTATATTACGTGCTTATAGCGGTATACGTTATTTTTTATGGCACTGCTGTCACATGAAGCGTTAGGTACAGGTAACCGAAATGTGTATATTCCATCGGATGAAAAAATGGTAATTTCTCTTCGTATAATATATAGACGATTCCCTTCGAACATAAATAGAATTGATCTTTCGCGACAGCCATTATCGCGACGCTCGATGGGCATTCACATCATTCCCACCACCGACGCCGCTCTCTTACCGTTTTATTTATTCACTGCGGTTGCGCGGCATGGGCGCGTAGGTTCACCGAGTTTCCAGAGAAGCGGAGTGTCTTTGGCTGCGAGAACCGCAATGTTTCTAAATGCTGGTAGAGATACCAGCAGTGACAAAGACATTACATAATCAAGTAGTGCAGGACACTTAGGTAAATCTCTTGGAAAATATCTACAGAGATTCCGCGGCTACCTTAATTCTTCACAAGAAAAGTAGGAAGGTACCTATGAATTAAGGGGTCAGGAAAGGAGACACAGCCTCTCTAGTGCTATAGTCACTGCATGCTTGGAAGAAGTAATCAAGCTATTAAACGGGGAAGGCTTAAGAGTGAAGATCAGTGGCGAATATCTCAGCAGCCTTCGGTTTGCAGGCGACGTTGTGCTGTTCAGCAACACTGGGGACAAATTGCAACAAGTGATTGAGGACCTTAACAGAGAAAGCTGGTTTTAAGAATAATATGCAGAAGACAAACATAATGCCCAATAGCCTGGCAAGGAATCAAGAGTTCTGGATCGCTAATCAGCTTCTGGAGTCTGTGAAGGAATACGTTTACCTAGCTCAATTACTCACAAGGGACCCTTATCATGAGAAGCAAATTTACAGAAGAATTAAAACAGGTTGGTGTACATACATCAAACATTCCAGGATCCTGACTGGAAGCTTACCACTACCATTGAAAAGAAATGTGTACAATGAATGCATTCTACATGTGCTAACATATAGGGAAGAAATTTGAAGGTGCAAAGGGAAGCTCGAGAAGAAGTTAGGAACCGGGCAAAGAGTGATGGAATTCAGAATGTTAGGCGTAACATTCAGAGACAGGAAGAGAGCGGTGTGGATCGGAGAGGAAACGGTGATAGCCGATGATCTAATTCACATAAATAAAAAAGTGGAGCTGGGCAGGTTACGTATAGCGTAGGTTAGATAACCGGTGGGCCATTAAGGTTACAGAATGGGTGCCAAGAGGAGGGAAGCGCAGTCAAGGACGGAAGAAAACTAGGTGGAGTGATGAACTTGGCAAGTTCGCAGGCGCATACTTGGAATCGGTTGGCGCAGGACAGGGGTTTTCGGAGATCGCAGGGGAGAGGCTTTCGTCTTGCAGTCGTCGTAAAATAGGCTGATGGCGATGGTGATGGCTCGTCCCACCTTAATCGTGATGGCAAACTGCAGGCTCTGTTATTAGCCGCCTTTATTGACGCAGTGGCGCTACCGCGGTTTCAGGCAGAATGCCTGATATATAAACGGCTTTTTTATTTGCCTCCTATTTGTTGAGTACAGTTATCATGAGTACTTTGTGGTTTATCCTAATGCCAGAAACAGAACGCTACGGTACAAATGACCTCCAGGCGAGCTCGTGTTTCACACGCAGACTGGCGCCGAGAAACCGTCTTACAAAAGTCACGCAGGGAAACCTTGATTGCCCGAAGAAATTGGAGCGCAGCCTCTCGCAGTGATATCGGTATAGCGACTGTAGCTACCTCAGTGCAGCGAAGTTATTAGAAAGCGCGACAATCGCTCTATTGCACAATACGGTGGCGCGGCTAGGTCACTCAAGACGGTCTTTACGCAAGTTGCAACTGGAGCTTCAACAGCAGCTGCCGATGCCGTGGCAGCTGGCTGGTTAGGTCACCTTGGTGTTAGGAAACAGTTTATTAATATAGCGAGAATAAGCGTCGCTAGCCACACCGGCGCACACAGTTTATTAACAGCCTAGTGAATTCTGGTCTGTGTACATGGCCAGGGAAATACCGTGTCGATGCGCGAAGGCTTAATTTTAATGACAGACGGCTTCACGGCTTTGACTGTTTACAAAGTCCACAAACCCGCCGTGGTTGCTTAGTGGCTATGGCGCTGGGCTGCTAAGCACGAGGTGATGATGATGATGTGTGGTGTTTTATGGCGCAAGGGCCAGGTTTGACCAAAGAGCGCCATGACATGTGGTAATGTTGACGATGTATTGTGGATGACATGCACAATGAACTCATCATGATAGATGTGATATGGCTGTAAAAGGGCCTAAAAAACTTACGCTGTAAGTGGAGTGGAATATATAGATGGTAAAATAATGACGGTGACTAGGATGTGATGTGGGCTATTGCAATGGGCTTTCGTTTAAAGATGATATAATAAAACCATAACACTGACTCCAGAGCTTAAAGAGAGCCCTTGAATGCTGGGCTGTTAATCGTGTGCTTAAAAGTTGCCTGGCCAAATGATTTTCAGGATGTCCGTTGCGGCTAAAAACTCTAAGACTGTTTGGAGATTAAAAAGAGGTTCATCGCTAAGAAAAAATGCAGGGTGAAGGGGCAAATTCTCGCGATATGCAGCAGGGAAATACTTTTTCCTCTCTGTTTCTATTTCAGGGCACTGAATAAGAGCATGGAGGACAGTGAGATTATTGCCGCACTTAACACAGGTTGGAGGATCGCCCCCAGTCAAGAGATGAGAGTGGGTGCCGTATGTGTGGCCTATCCTTAATCGGGAAAGGAGTACCTCCTTGTACCTTGCTATTTTCCCATTTATCCAGTTCCCCAGTTTTGGTTTTATTATGTGAAGCTTATTCACTGCCTGTTTATCCCATTCGCCTTGCCAATGGTTCCGCAATTTACTGCGTAGGAAAGGCTTTAGGTCTGTGGCAGGGATGGGGATATTTGAATCTGCATCGCTAAAAGTTACTGACCCAGCGCTTTCGTCAGCAGCTTCGTTGCCTTTTATACCTTTGTGACCAGGTACCCAGCATATCACTGTCACTTGATTGCACATATATAGGGAGCACAACAGACTGTACAGCTCACTAAAAACTGAGTTTTTATATTTTCTTGGTCTAAGTAGGGCTCTGACTACACTTAATGAGTCTGTAAATACAATAGCCCTAGCAAGTTTTGTGAGCTTTATGTTTTGAACAGCCGAAAGTATAGCGTAGGCTTCAGCTGTAAATATACTTGTGTGTGGATTTAGTGCTCCAGATACTGAAAATGAAGGTCCCAGAGCTGCATAGGAAACTCCTTTAGAGGACTTGGAAGCGTCTGTATAATATTCTGTACAGGAGTACTTCTCCTGAAGTTCACGAAAATGGAATTGTATATGTGCTTCTGGTGCCCTCTTAGATATTTCTACAAAAGAGACGTCGCATTCAATGCTCTGCCATTCCCATGGTGGGAGCAGGCGAGTGGGTGCCATTAGGACATTCTCTGGGACTAAGACGCCTGTTTCTTCTGCCAGTGTTGTCAAACGAAGGCTCAACGGAGGTGTAATAGCTGGGCGGTTACGAAATAATCTGGCTGTAGACACTTCATGAATAGATGAGTGGGATGGATGCTGAACATCTGATTTGACCTTGAGAGCATAGGAAAAAGTTAAATATGTCCTTTGGAGATGTAATGACCATTCATTACACTCCACATACAGGCTTTCTACGGGAGTTGTCCTAAAAGCGCCTGTAGCCAGGCGTATACCCATGTGGTGAATGGGATCTAGCATCTTTAAAGCACTAGGCGCAGCAGAGTTATATACTATTGCTCCATAGTCGAGGCGGGACCGTATAAGGCTTTTGTAGAGGCTCAAAAGGCACCTCCGGTCACTTCCCCAAGATGTGCGGGATAAGAGCTTTAGTAAATTCATTGTCTTCAGACATCTCGCTCTCAGATACCTAAGGTGAGGGACAAATGTTAGTTTCGTGTGTAAGATGATTCCTAAAAATTTATGTTCGTGGCTGACAGGTAGCCGTTGTCCATTAAGATAGATAGCAGGATCAGCTAATATACCTCTCTTTTTAGAAAATAGAAGGCATGTGCTTTTTTGGGGGTTTAACTTGAAACCATTCTCGTCAGCCCACTTAGATATCTTGTTTAGACCAAGCTGTATATGTCGCTCACAGATAGAAATATTGCATGATTTAAATCCTATCTGTACGTCATCCACATACACTGAATAAAACATTGTTCGTGGTATGACGCTATAGAGGGAATTCATTTTTACGATGAAGAGCGTGCAGCTCAGTACACCTCCTTGTGGCACACCTGTTTCCTGCTTAAATTGACGAGATAGCACTTTACCAACCCTCACACGGAACGTACGATTAGAGAGGTAGCTTTGGATCAGATTCAAGAGATTGCCTCTGACACCCATACAAGCCAGATCACGAAGAATTCCATAACGCCAGGTTGTATCGTATGCCTTTTCCATATCTAAAAATACGGCTAATAGAAACTGCTTGTGCACGAAGGCATCTCGGATATTCGCCTCCATACGGACAAGGTGATCTGTCGTACATCTACCCTCCCTAAAACCACACTGCAAGGGGTCTAGTATTTTGTTGCTCTCAAGATAATGAATTAGGCGTCTGTTTGCCATTTTTTCAAAGAGTTTGCATAGGCAGCTTGTCAGGGCTATAGGCCTGTAGCTGCAGACCAAAGTTGGATCCTTGCCCTCTTTGAGAATAGGAATGACGACTGCTTGCTTCCAGGCAGATGGAATGTAACTGGCAGAGAATATGGAATTAAAGAGTGCTAGTAGTGTTTTGTGTGTTTCGGCGTGTAGGTGTTCTATCATCTCATAAACTATTCGATCGCCTCCAGGAGCTGATTTATTGCAACAGTCCAATGCTGCCTGCAATTCGACCATGTTAAATGGCCGGTTGTAAGGTTCATTTTTATTTCCTTTCCGGTTCAGAGGCTGGCGTTCCGCTTGTCGCTGATATCTTAGAAATGTATCTGAGTAATGGGATGAGCTCGAGATGTACTGGAAATGTGCCCCTAGCGAATCAGCTTGGTCCTCAATAGTGTCTCCTTGTGTATTTACTAAAGGTAGAGGGTGAGTTTCACGGCCTTTTATTTTGTTGACCCTATTCCAGGCTTTCCGTTCGTCTGTATATGAACTGATGCTACTGATGTATTTTGCCAACTTTCCCGTTTGGCCCGGCGGCGCGTTCTTCTACCTAGTGACTTTATTTTCTTGAAATTGATAAGATTCTCGGCAGTTGGAGATTCGCGAAGGTGACTCCAAGCCTTATTTTGATTTTTACGAGCTTCTTTGCACTCTGCATTCCACCAGGGAACACGTCGCCTAGTGGATGATCCATTTGATTCGGGGATACACAGTGACGCCGCATCAACTATAAATGCTGTCAGATATGCCACGGCGTCATCAATAGAAAGTGCAGAGATGTCTTCCCAGGTCATGCGGGTAAGTTCTTTATAATGTTTCCAGTCGGCTGACTCGACTATCCAGTGGGGGATGCATGGGGAGCATTGATCATGTTTTGTTGATTTTATGATAATTGGAAAATGGTCGCTCCCATATGGGTTTTTAAGCACGTTCCACTCTAGATACGGAACCAGTGTACCAGATGCAAGGCTCAAATCGATCGATGAAAATGTTTTGTTTGCCACGCTATAGAATGTAGGCTCTTTATTATTTAGCAAACATGCACCTGTAGTGAAGAGGAGGCTTTCTACTAGGCGTCCCCTGGCATCACAACGACAACCTCCCCAAAGGGTGTGGTGTGCATTGAAATCTCCGAGGACAATATAAGGTTCGACCAGTTCATTAATAAAGCTTTGGAATTCTGTTTTTGAAAGATGGCAATTCGGAGGGATGTATACTGAGGAAATCGTTACTAATTTATTAAACAGTATCGCACGAACTGCGACTGCCTCTAGGGGTGTTTTAAGTTGTAATTGTCGGCAAGCAACACCCTTATCTACAATTATTGCCACACCGCCAGACGAGGCAAAAGCGTCGTTGCGGTCTTTCCGGTATATGGCATACTGCCGGAGAAAGTTCGTGTGTGAAGGATTAAGATGTGTTTCTTGGACACACAGCATCTTTGGATTATACTTATTTAAGAGTTCCTTAATGTCGTCCAGGTTGTGGAGTAAACCCCTGACGTTCCATTGTATTATCTGCGTATCCATAATGTATGTGTTTTGTGCTGTGTGTCTAAGAAATATAGATTATATAAGCTCACGAGACCTTTTCAGGCCCCTTGATACGAGCTCGCTCTTTCTTCCCGGCGCGCTCGAGGGAGCTGCGCCGTTCCTTGGGCGTCTGAGACGCCGGATTTGTGCTTGTATCCATCACCTCGTCTGAGGTGGTGGATACTGCCCGCGGAGCAGGCACTTTCGAGAGAGTGGTGGGCCGATCTGTACGAGCAGTGGCCCTGGGTACAACAGGCCCGGAGACCTGCTGGCCCTCATTTGCGGGAGACGGAACAGCGTTGGCTGTTCCAGTCAGGGGGGCGGATGGCGGGACCACCGTCACTCTCCGAGTGACTTGGGCGGCCGCCGAACGATGTGGCGTTGCCCCCCGGCGTGCCACATCGGTGTAAGAAGGACTGGTCTGATTGTTGGAATGGAAACGCTTGCGTGCCTCTGGGAAAGTCAGATTTAGTTTTACCTTGAGTTCTATTATTTGTTTTTCTTTTTTCCACGAAGGACAGGATCGCGAGTAAGCTGGGTGGTCTCCTTCACAGTTGGCACAGTGGGTTGCTGAACTGCAAATGTCAGAAGAGTGTTCGATGGAGCTACACTTGGCACAAGTAGCACGCCCTCTGCAGGTTTGGGACCCGTGGCCAAAACGTTGACACTTAAAACATCGACGTGGGTTTCGAATGTATGGCCTGACACGTAGCTTGCAGTAACCGGTCTCGATTGATTCAGGAAGAATGCTGGTTCCAAAAGTTATGATAATATGCCTAGTTGGTATTTCTTTGTCATCTCGCCTTATTTTAATCCTTTGCACCTTGACAACGTTCTGTTCTTGCCATCCTTCTAGTAATTCACTTTCACTAAGTTCCAGAAGGTCATCTTCCGAGATGACCCCGCGCACTGTATTCATTGTCCTGTGTGGGCCTACTGAGACGGGAATGTCCCCAAACGCTACAAGTTTTGAGAGTCTGTCGTACTGTGGCTTGTCGCGAACTTCGAGAAGAAGGTCACCGCTTCCCATCTTTGTTACTTTATACCCTGGGCCTATTGCTTCAGTGAGGGATTTTGCTACCAGAAAAGGTGATATCATTCGGACTGTCTTAGTTTCGTGTTGGCTGTGAACGACGTGGTATTTCGGGAAGGACTCTTTTGGTTGCATAAAAAAGCTGAAAGGTTCATCGGTGCGCCCCCTCTTCAGGGAGCGATCAGGTAATAGGGGAAAAGCTTCAGCCATAAAAATTGGAAAATTCGGCGGCGATGGTGGCCACCCACCACCGAGCCCAACAAGGGGACGCTACAAGGTCGGGAAAATACCTGCAGACGCCAGCCATGCATCGCCGCTATAACCTAATATACGATACCCAAGGTTGGATAACTACACCAGGTTAACCCTCGCCACCTGGAAGTCTGGAAGTAATAAGAAGCGAAGAGAAGACAGGAAAGATTTAAAGTAAGAGAGAAAGACGAAGATTGAAGAGAAGGACAGGAAAAGGTGACTGCCGATTTCCTCCAGGTGGGTCAGCCTGGAGGTGCCGTCTATGTGAAGCCGAGGCCGAAGAGGTGTGTTGCCTCCACCGGGGGGGCCTTAAAGGTCCAAACACCCAGCATCGGCTCAACCTCCAGAATCCCCTTTTCCCCAGACACGGCTAAGCCGCGCACGGCTACGCGCGGGAGGGTCCAACCCTCGTGTGCTCGGGTACGTGGTGTCGCAACACACCAAACGCCTGCTTGCGCAGACGCCCCTGCGGGGGCTAAGCACGAGGTCGCGGGATCCAATCCCGGCCATGGTGGCCGCACATCCATGTGGGCGAAATGCGAAAACACCCGTGTACTTAGATTTAGGTGCATGTTAAAGAACCCCAGGTGGTCAAAATTTACGGAGTCCACCATTACGGCGTGCCTCATAATCAGAATGTGGTTTTGGCACGTAAAATCTCATAATAAATAAAAAAGTGCACAAGCTGACTTTGACGCGATACTGATGGGAACACAAGGAGAGTCAATGATTCGGTAACATGTAGAATGAACATGCAGCGGAAAGCTGCGCACATGTGCAATGTATAGACTACTAATAAGTATCTACTGGCTCTTCATTCTGATTGAAAGTTGTGGCCCTTTATAACAATGGAAAAAACTTTCTGCAGAGGGGAAGGACGGCTTTTGTTCTCTGCAGTCATCACTTGTGGAAGTGCCTGTCGGCAGTGACGGTGAAACTATTCGTGATTCTCGCCATCGCTAGGTTCAGGTACTTTACTATAAAACTAGGTTGTGTTTGGTTGACTGGAAGTTGATGGATGCGCTTTTCAGACAAACCATGCACTAGAGTAATTGCAAATTAGCACATTGTAAACGATTGTCATCACTGTATGGGACACTAGTGCGTAATATACTGTATACGTAATACGTAATAGTAGATACGTAATATACGACCTTTGAATGAAGTAAAAATATTGATTAGAAAATACGTGCAGTGGCCTTGGACGGCGGCCGAGCGTTTGTTTTAATAAACCTCAACGAGGGATTTGCGACGTAGCGGACACGACTCACCTTTGTCACAGACCATTCGTCAGGAGCTGCACTCATCTTGTCATGACAGCTCACCTAATCATCTGTATGGCTGTTTTTCAAAGACACACTGTCCATTTATTCATCAGGATGTCACGAACTTGTCGGCCAAGTTGTTCGTCTTGCTAGTGTGTAGAGGAGGTATGTGGCCGCCACCAGCCAATTCACTTATACTGCATCTGGGACAGATCATAGGACCCGATGCCAGAAAACCGAGACTTTCACCTTGGCCTGCAAACATGGTGCCATGGGAAAACGCTGCTTTAAGCATTTTAGGTAAAAAAATTACTGACACTACCTGAATACCTTAACCTTTTCCCCTCCTCCTTAAGTTTCTCAGACGGGGACGGTGGATAATACAGCAATCATGGTAAAACACATAAACGTAGCACAAAACTCAACTTTGCAGTGCGCTCATTTGTCATCGTCAACAACATCTCTGCTCTTATCATCATAATGCTGCTTTTATGGGCCCCTTGAAAGATGTAAACCTCATCTGCGTCTGTCAACTCAGTCTTATGTCTGCACTGTTCTCATTATTATAACTATCTTACTGTGTGGCTCCACTGACTGCATCTCATCTCCCTTATTTGGACGCTCACTACTTTTACCGACTACAACTTCTTTATTCTATGCATTACATGACTTACTCTATTCCTTATATTTAGTCTCAACTGTAACATTTCAACAACCATTAGTAGTATTTACTCTACATTGCCTTCTTTTATTTGCTGTCCCATGGAAATACTCGGAATAAAGATGTTTTATCTTTATGCCCATCTCACGGCTGAGTTTAGTCGCTCGGTTTCCCCCACATTTGTTTGCAACTACATTATTCTCAGCACTAATACTCGGTGTTCTGAGTCTGCATATGCATACGACATGTTTATAAACGATGCCTGAAGTAGCGAAAGGACGTTTCTTCCGTAAAAGCCAGGCAAGAGCTGCTAATGTGCTGCATCGAACACAGGGAGCGAGAGCGTAGTAGCTAGCGCCCGCGCCGTACGTAGAACGCGTTCCAGAAAAACCGCCTCGTGGTCGCGACCGTCGCTTCGCATCGAATACGTTAATGAAGACTGATGATGCCTGGCACTGGCGTCGCGGGCCCACCGAACTCGCGCCTGCCGTCGAAATGTCTCCGCCCGAGCGTTTTTTCGACGCAATCATCGAGGGACGGACGAAATGAATAATTCGCTGACAGTAAGTGTAGAGACGACGCGACCATTAGCGAATCCCACGTTTCTTGCGACAGATCTAAGGGCGCGCTCATTAGCTTGCTGAGCCCGGTGTCTCCGCGGACGTGTGATAAAAGTGCCCGTCTTACGGCGTAAAGCACGAGGCAACTGTGTAGCACGTCTGCCGTCTGTTCTGGTTTCTCTTAGCTTGGCGTTGCCTCAACTTCTGTCGCAGTGACAACCGCAGGGCAGCTTGCATTGTGTAGCTGACGAGCCTGCGGAGTTGAAAGCGAAAAAATGCTTCGCCTGAGTCACGTACACAGGTATTGGGCGCCTCCATAGCAGTCGCTTATTTCCTTCGAACGTTAATGCATATTCAGCCAGTAATCAAGTTTGTTAGAAAAAAACGAACTTCCTCAGTCTTAAAAAGTTTGCGCCCTTTGGGGGCTTACCTTGTAACACATCAACAGTTGTCATCTGTTTTGCGCGCTTTCCCTTTCTTTATCGCTGCACGCCCGGTAATTCCAGGCTGTGAACCACGTGCGTGTCATCAGCGTGACTTAGCATTGTTGACAGGAAAGTAGCGTGCGCATCGTATTCAAGAAAGGAAATGCAAGCAAGGCAGATGATTGTTGTTGTGAGACAGGATTGAGTCCCAAAGGGCTTAAACTTTTGTAACAGTGCTGCGTTCCCAAGTATTGCCGAGAAATTGCACATACCAGGAGCAACGATAATGAAAACCTTTAGTAAGCTCAAATTAAACAGCATGCACAAACAGTATGGTACATGAAGGAAAGACTGCCTGTGCGAAGTATAAACCAACATAAATTGGACACGGGTTACCTGTAAGCACACTAAACATACAGGGGGTTTTTTATACTATACACATCTTTTATAAAGAGGCTATGGGTGTCGCCAACCTGGTGTTTTTGCAGACGATTTCATAGGCGAGTTTTGCACACTGTGCCGCTAGTAACGTGAGCTTGAAAACGCTAATTACAAAAAATTACATATTTACCTTTTTTTATTAATGCCTTAGCGGTGTTTGTTTATATGGCGAACATTTTATTACAACCTCACTTTCAAAACCTCATGAAAGGCGGAGTGAGTTTGAAAAATATCGAATTTCAGCCGTATTTATTTTATTTATGGATGTGTTACATTTATTTCCGGTGGGGGTCATTCAAGTAAGAAAAGACGGATTTTCGCTTACTTGATTGCTCAAGTGAAGTAGGTTACTTCTGAAGCTGAAACCGGTGAGCTCTGCAAAGTCAATGAACGACATCACACAGAAGTATGGAAGTATCACGTCGATCGTGATGGTGTCACTGTGCGCGACTAGTGTGGTCATAGTTTCTTAAACTGCTTTCGGAGGATTCCTAACGCATCCTGTGGTGTCTTAGATAACATGTCGGTTGAACTATTTGCTGCTTACGAAGCGCTCTGTCACGAAGGATTCATGGCTTGTTGTCGAGAATCTCCACTAAGCGAGGCGCATCCCTGTCGCTTTGACGTTCGAAATTGAAATTGAAGTTCAGAATAATGCTTCCCATAATCCCAAAACGGTTGCACAAGAAACACCTTCAAACTCAAAGAAAATAGGAGAAATGTTAAGTTGATTGTGTAGATAAAGATTCACGTTTCTGTCTAGATCAGAAGCTTTGCAAGTAATCACTGAACCGCAGTTTGTTTTCTCACTTTCAGCCGTCATAAGGGGTGCATACGCAGTTTCCCCAATGCATTCGGTGAAATAAACACGGCACTCTATTTATATAATTAAGAGTTACGTTAAGGGTGATGTGTACGCAAATTTCAAAGTCAGATGACAAATAGCGGCTTTTGCGATAATTTATTTATTTATTTATTTATTTATTTCACATACTGTCAATCCCTCATGGGATTATAACAGGAAGGGCAAGTACATATGGTAGTATTTGCGAACAAGTGTATATATAGATTATATAATCATAAGTGTGTTATTGCAAAGGTTTTAGTTTCACTAAACAAAAGAATGAAGCAGTTCATCACAAATGCAATATTTGGGTACAATATACTATAACAAGGAAGAATCTGAGGAAACAAGAAACCAAACACGAAAAAAGAAAAAGAAACACCTGAAATCACCTGTGATATACAATACCTAATGAACATGACAAACAGTATGCAGTCATGCGTATGATGCATCATACAAAAGGAACACTCATAGATTAAAGTGTTAGGCTATGAAGATCGGTAACAAACCTGACTATGTAAGTCAGAGCTGTAAGGCAAGAAGGTGTTCTTCCACTGAATTAGCAAATGTATCTAATGAGGAGCTGTTACTAATGGATTCACTCAGTTGATTCCATTCTCTTATCGCTAAAGGAAAGAATGAATTCTTAAAGCAATCGGTATGAAAAGAATGCTCATTGAGTGTTTGTGTGTTCTTATGCCGCGTTGGCCGTGTTTCATTTCTGGAGATGTATCTAGAGGTATCAATCTTAAGCTTGTTGTGTAACAGCTGGTACATAAGTTTAGAACGGGCTAGTACAGCTCGGTGTTGTACTGTTAGGATTCCGGCTTTGTTAAGTAGTTCGGTGGGCGAGTCTGTTAATTTATGTTTATTGTATATGTACCGTAGAGCTTTCCTTTGTACACCTTCTAGTTTTTTAATTAGTTGTTTAGTATGTGGAAACCAGATAACATTTGCGTACTCAAGGACTGACCTGACGAAAGTTTTGTAAGCAAGAAGTTTTGTATCGGGTGGTGCTAGTCGGAGGTGTCTTCCAAGAAAGAAAAGGCGTTTCATTGCAGTTGCTGTAACATTATTTATATGGGAGTTCCATCTGAAGTCATGTGTTAACGTTAATCCGAGGTACTTGTGTTCATGAACTCGTATTAGTGGCACGTCGTTAACGGTATACATAAAGCTCGAGTTATTTTTTTTTCTGGTGATTGAAAGAACAGCAGATTTCTTAGTATTGATGGTCATCTGCCAGTGGGCGCACCAGTTAGACACAGCTTTCAAGTCGTTGTTTAATGTTATATGGTCATCATATGAGTTAATATTTCGATAAAGGATGCAGTCGTCTGCAAATAGCCTAATGTTTCCTGTGATTTTTGCGGGTAGGTCATTAATAAAAATTAGAAATAAAAGGGGAGCCAGAACGCTTCCTTGGGGGACTCCCGATGTTACCCGGGCTGTCTGGGAAATCTGTCCATTCACTTCCACAAACTGGGTACGGTTAGTAAGATAGTCGCAAATCCAGTCAATTATGGGGCCTGTACCTAATGTAGCCTGAAGTTTCCTTATGAGCTTTTTGTGTGATACCCGATCAAATGCCTTCGAGAAATCGAGTAGGATGAGGTCTGTTTGTCTGTGTTGGTCGATATTAAATGATATGTCGTGGGTTAGTTCCAGTAGTTGAGTGACTGTAGAAAGGCCTCTGCGAAAGCCATGTTGATATGGTGATATGATACTCTCCTGGTCTAAGAAAACGGTTATGTGTTTTAGTATGATGTGTTCTAGAAGTTTGCACACGGTACTCGTAAGTGAAATCGGCCGAAAGTTGGACGGGTCGTCTTTGGAGCCTGACTTATGTATTGGGACAACTTTTGCGGATTTCCAGTCCTGTGGAAGAACAGATGATGATAATGATTTGTTAAATATTATACAAAGGTACTTCGTCATCCATTCTGCGTATCGTTTCAAGAAAGCGTTGGGTATTTTATCCGGGCCTGGCCCTTTTTTTGTGTCCAGGTTTAGGAGAAGGTTCAGTACTCCGGCCTCCGTGACGGTGAGGGGGCTTAGTGTGCTGTTAACGGTGATGTCAATTTGGGGTAGTTTCCCATCGTCAGATGTGAAGATAGAAGAAAAGTAGTTATTTAGTGAATTAGCGGTTTGTTTGCTAGTTTCGGGTGACACTTGGGGATCACTTGATGCCTTAGGATTAAGGTAGTTCCAGAATTTGCTCGGTGAATTTCTTAGAAATCCTTGAAGTGTGTTTGTGTAAAAGTTTGACTTCGCTGTCTTTATTTTAGATTTCATGTCTTGGATAGCCAGAGTAAGATTACTTCGAGATGAAGGTTTAGGTGCTATTTTCATTGATTTTTTCAGACGTTTGACTTTACGTTTGGCATGAATGATGTCACGTGAGATCCAGGGATTGTGCTTTCTCGTTTTTTTAACTTTAGAAGGTACATACTTAGAAATACAATGAAACATAATTTTTTGAAACCATGCCACAACGTTTCGATGTTTGTAGTGGAACGTATTGAAAGTTCTTCAAAGGCGGTAAGTTCGTTAGATAAGTAGTCAATAATACTCGTATCGTCTGCTCTACTGAAGTCCGGGTAAGTGATGCGTGGTTGGGAAGAAAATGTATTCTGAGCAGGTACAACACATAGAGTAATCTTATGATCAGACATGCCATTAATGAGTTCAAGGCGCGTTTGCTCTAAAGGAAAATGATGGCTCAAAAAAATTAAATCAAGTGTGTTGGAAGTAGTTCCTTGAACACGTGTGGGCTCTGTTACGATTTGGCTAAGATTCAATGAAAGCATGAGTTCGAAAAGCATATCAGCACTTGGTGAGTGGTGTTCAAATGTTTGCCAGTTCACATCAGGCAAGTTAAAATCCCCTAGAAGTATTAGTCTGGCCCCCAAAACGTTATTTTGCGCATACAAACACAGTCTTTCCATCACTTCAACCTCACATGAGGGACTACGATAAATACAGCCGACGACAATATTGCTTGTAGAAAATGTTAGTTTACAAAAGATTCCTTCCACTCCTGTGACATCAGGTAATACGATATAAGGGATATCCTTTTTAATCAATAAGGCGACGCCGCCACCACGTGTTAATCGGTCTTTCCGTACGATTACGTAGTTTGGTGGTGTGATTTCAGCATCCCTGATATCGATTGTTAGCCAAGTCTCAGTTAGAGCAACAAAATCTGGTTCGATACCAAGAAGTAATGCCTCAAGGAAGTCAGTTTTCTTTAGTATGCTACGCGCATTAATATTGCAGAAAGTTATTTCTGACGTGGCGCGTTGCGCCGAGTGCGCGTTGTTTGCCTTTCTGCTTCCTGGTTTTTTTTGCTCGAGGTAGCTGAATGCGTTTGGATTAGAGCCACATCATTTGTTTCGTCATCCCATCGGTAGAGGTCATCATTGATACGCAGTTTGTCGTAGGACAGCGATACCTTGTCCCCAGATTCTTTTCTAGCTTTCGCGTAGTTCCACAGTTTCTTCCGGATGTTTCTTACACGCCATGAAAAATCTTCGCCGATTGAAAAACTGCTCCCCTTCAGCTTATAACAGTTGCTTAGGATTTGTGTTTTGTCGCGGTAGTCCCGGAGCTTCAAGATAACCGGTCTGGTTTTTTTAGCTGCTGGCCTGCCCAATCTGTGAATCCTTTCAATCGTTACATCTTCGACTTCGAGGACACTTTTAAGAATTTTTTCGTGCACTTTGTGTTCAAGTGAGCCTTCGTTTTCCTTAGCTTCCTCGGGAAGACCGTAAACAATTAGATTTGATCTTCTTGAGCGATTTTCAAGATCGTCCACTTTTAGTTCAAGTGATATTAGTGCTTTCTGGAGGTTATTAATTTGTTCCATGCATGTAGAAACCTTGGTATCGAGATTGCTTAGGCTGTCAAGTTTTAAGTCGATGGATGTTAGACGTTCTTCCTTAATAACACGAAGGTCGTCTGCAATTTGTTTTAGCTGCTTGGAAAATTGATCATAATCAGGCCCAGGGTTACTTTCCACATCCCCTGCTATAAGCAGCAATTTAGAAACATGCACGCAAAAGTCACATAACAAATTTGAAAGCAGCCTTGGGCATGGCAGCACAATTAGGCACAATTCATTGGATTTTAGGCATTTCCCAAAACGTTTGCTCACCTGTATGGCAAAAACAAACGGGTTTGAGCACATCGTTCCAGCAGAGCTACCATGCCCAGTGGTCCGCCGCAGTCTGTCGCCTCCTTTTATGGTCGGTGGTGCCCATAGACTCGCTGTGGTGGCGCTGAAGTCCGTGACGTCATCCAGCGTTGTTGTTGCACTGTAATGGTGCTGTATATCGGGCTTATCCAGATAGAATGGCGCGGTAGGCACTTGGGATCCAAGATACCCTGGAAGATAGGTCGAGTTTGCTTTCACATCCTGGCCTCTTCCTTCGTACCCGGCTGGTGTGAGCAGTAGGGCGGCGATCTGTATGGCAAAAACAAACGGGTTTGAGCACATCGTTCCAGCAGAGCTACCATGCCCAGTGGTCCGCCGCAGTCTGTCGCCTCCTTTTATGGTCGGTGGTGCCCATAGACTCGCTGTGGTGGCGCTGAAGTCCGTGACGTCATCCAGCGTTGTTGTTGCACTGTAATGGTGCTGTATATCGGGCTTATCCAGATAGAATGGCGCGGTAGGCACTTGGGATCCAAGATACCCTGGAAGATAGGTCGAGTTTGCTTTCACATCCTGGCCTCTTCCTTCGTACCCGGCTGGTGTGAGCAGTAGGGCGGCGATCTGTATGGCAAAAACAAACGGGTTTGAGCACATCGTTCCAGCAGAGCTACCATGCCCAGTGGTCCGCCGCAGTCTGTCGCCTCCTTTTATGGTCGGTGGTGCCCATAGACTCGCTGTGGTGGCGCTGAAGTCCGTGACGTCATCCAGCGTTGTTGTTGCACTGTAATGGTGCTGTATATCGGGCTTATCCAGATAGAATGGCGCGGTAGGCACTTGGGATCCAAGATACCCTGGAAGATAGGTCGAGTTTGCTTTCACATCCTGGCCTCTTCCTTCGTACCCGGCTGGTGTGAGCAGTAGGGCGGCGATCTGTATGGCAAAAACAAACGGGTTTGAGCACATCGTTCCAGCAGAGCTACCATGCCCATGCCATGCTACCATTTACGTGTGCGAGAGTGTGACGAGACGCCAAAGTATAGCCATCTTTCCTAACGCAAATACAAAGTCCACGGGAATAAAATTTGACGAGCATGGGGAACGCTTTCGCAAATTTGTAAGCGAAGGGAATGAACGTCAAATATATACACTATTAGAAAAGAATATATCTTCAACAACTCGAAAGTGGGCAATGACCATTTTACATTGACCCAGAGCCCTCAATTAAACCTACTGCTGCACGATGTTTTTATTTAGCGAGAATATGGTGCACGTTGTGCGCTGTGCGATGGAAAAATTCTAAGCGTTTCGATTAAGTATGGCTTGGTTAATGAAATATGTATTCGTGTGCTTGCAAGGGTGTTTCATTGAGTGCTGTTAAATTTAGCACGCTGTCCTAGCAAAAGTACAAATGCCGCCAAGATCGAACTCAGCGGAATTAGGCTTTCTATTGTGATTAATTTGTTGGTAAAGTTAGATGCGTCAGCCCAAATTACAGCTTTTACAAGAAATATTCTAAATCCAGTGCTGTAAAGGGTCGCGATACCATTATCAGCGACGTTTGCCAAGGTCCGAAGAGAACTATGCGTTGCACGCACAATAAAAATATTTATTAATGGGGAAAACTCTTACTACGATGCCTGGCAAAATGTTAACGTTTCTGCTTTATTAATAGCACTGGAAAGAATAACTGAGCTCTCGATTTTTCTTTGTTTTCATGCATTACACAAGGTTTCTGGTCGATTTCTTCGGTAGTTTTGGTAAACTAAGCAGAAGCACCGTGTTTATAGTTGGCAGAGTTAGGGGCACACCATGTGTAACATATAAGCAAAGTTCAATTTCTGTCTGGATCAATTGGGCCACTTGAAATAAATTACGTATGGCAGTGCGGCGACCCATGATAAATGCGTTAAGCGAACAGGGCAACCTTTATCCCGCTGTCGAAGCATAACTATAAACAGAACCGAGACCAAATATAGCATACATCAAGAAAACGCTGTGAGAAACCTGTGCGCAAAGTTAAATGCATGCGGATCAAGTGCAGACTTGGCCAGATATGCTTTTCCATGTGCTTTCAGGCGCTATATTGCGAATTTCGCTGTGCTTCCCTGCGTCCCGAGTGAATTCCACGTTACAAGAAGTTTATACTTAGCTATACCAAGCGGCACATAATTTTTGTATAGGAAAGATCCGAAGTGTTTGCGTTGTTTAGGGCATCTGTAAAAGAAGAACCTATCCTAGCACTCCAAAAGCGTATATGATGGAGTTTTACAAGTAACGCCGCATATAGCCCCTACCCCTCCCTGAGCTACAAACGTCACAAAGATAAACGCTGCCTAACGTAAAGTTTCCTCGGCACACTGGAAAACAGCGTTCAGGACTGCCAATTCGTGATACAGTGCTTTAATGCATATGACACAAGATATGTTACAAAGACTGCGTTTGATCCCAATCGACGGAACAAATTTGTCACGTTGTTTCACTAATGTATGTTATATTGGATCTTGGTGGCGTTTGCATGTGTTGCAAATTTGCAACGTTTCTGGTCTAATTGAACACGCTTCAAATCATTACTCAACTTTCGGTTTTTTGTACTCCCATCCGTTATGGGATGCTTGCCCGTGAGCTCGGAGAAATAAACGGGGCACTTTAAAAAAGATATCAACTATTGGTAAGCGAAAATGAGTACGTGCGTACCTATTAAACCGTGTAATGAACTCTTTCAGCCCGGGCTGGAACATGTACGCCCATTTTACGCCATCTTTCCCAGTGAGCTGAAGGAACACTACGTTACATAAGGTTTATATTTGCGAGAACTTAGGCGCGCATTGTGAGTTATGTGTAGGCAATGTTCTAATGCTTCTAGAGTGAGTGCACCATGTGATATGAATTACGTATTCAAATGCTTCAGATCCTGTTCCATTAACTTTTGTGAGCAGCGCTAAATTTAGCAAGCTGCTTTGGCATAACTAGAAAAGCCACAAAAAAAGCTTAGCAATCGAGGTTTAACCACTTCGACGAATCAGTGTGCGAAGGCAAATGCGCGTGCATCAAATACGGTTTTTTTCCAAAAGAAACGTAAACTGTTGGGAAAGTATACCGCTGCCATTATCAGCTATGTTTTTAGATCTCCCGCTACTCTGCGTTACTCTGTTTTTATTGAGAATTATTTCAGGCCATCTCATGTGCAATGAGTCGTAAATGTGTAACGTTTCTGGCCTACTTAGAAGCGCCCCTAATAATATTTAAACCTTCTCATTAGTGTAATTTCGTGCGTTATAAGATGTTTGCCCGTGAGCTCGGTGAACTAAGTGGGGCGTTCTGTTTATGATTGGTGAAAGTAAGGCTCAGAGAACCAGTGGTGTGTAGGCAAAGATAATCAGTGGGTAGGGTAGTGGGTAATGTGTGCTCAAAGTTTTAAGTCTCTAAAAAAATAGTAGCCTTAACAGAAAATTACTTATGCATGCTACACAGAGTGCTATTGCCGTGTTCTTCGAGGAAAAAAAAACCATGCAAATATTACCACGCTGTCCTGTGCAAACTATAAACGCCGTCAGGGTCTCGTCTAATGCAAATTGGAGGGAGACAATGGGAAACGATCTACCCAAATAAAACGTTTTTGGGCGAATTACTGCCGTTGTAAAAAATTTTAACATATGTTCGAAACCGTTATTTGTACGTGAGGTTTCAAACAGACCAGTTATTTAGGGGCAATATATTGAAGTACGCGATTTCATTACAGGCAACAAAAATTTTTATTGTAACTGCTTAAAAAAAAAAACCAGATGCGCGGGAAACTGGGTTGTGATTCCGGATGGTCGCACAAGTCTGCTGTCATTTTTTTTGTTCTACTTGTTGTTTCGAATATCACCTTGCGTTTCCAAGTGCTGCGAGTATTTCTGCTTTGACGCTTTGTTCAATGCCGATAAAATGTCGGCTTTCCATCTATGACTCTCAGTATTATTATTACCAGCTCTATGAATCTTTCTGGGTAAATTTTTACCTCCTGTATAACAACCAGATGTCGTAAGCACATCGACCCAAGAAAGTATAATCACCTTTTGAAGCGAAACCTTTAAAGCACCACCAATAGCAGTCACGCCTGGGAGTGCAGGCAGAGAAAGTATATTGACCTGTCCTTCTGCGTTTTGCATGACTGCTGCTGCTGGGCTCGCCTGTATCACGGCTATATATATATATATATATATATATATATATATATATATATATATATATATATATATATATATATATATATATATACGTATTTTATACGCGTGCGGGAAGCACTTTTAATTAAACGGGCCTGTGTAAGCCCTGTATGCTAAATGACAATTTAGTGCCAGTAAGAGCAATTCTAGTTCGAGCGTAAAACTTTAACACCTAGTACCGGCTCATTGCACCTCTAGAGCACATGAGCCACTTAATGAAATCGTATATTCTGCGGAAATGTTGACATACTTCATTTCCTCTAATTTATCCACTCCGTGTTTGCTCGATCAGATCGCCTCGAATACGTCACCTCCGCTCTCGTCACATCACTACGTAGACGTCTCACGCTGTGCACCTGCCTTATTAGGTGTATGCATTGTCTTCGGTCTTCGGTGCAATGAAACAAAGAAATACATGAGAATAATGTTACACCAGTTGTAGTAGTCAAGCCTAAATAAGATGGTTAAGACTGCATAGAATGAAAGTAAACCAAAGTACGTACCACCCGCTAGCATTGCATTATTTACAACCAGTCTTTAAAACTTCGCCTCGCACAGATTTAAGCAGGTGCATTGTATATGAGTAATTCTTTCACACTAGAAGTATTTTCTTTGAGTCAGGCAGTTAAAATGCAAATATCTCTCGTTTTAAAATACAGTGAAGCAACGGCATCAGAACTCTCTGAGAGCTCGCGTGAAGCAAAACGAGTTTTCGAGCAGAATTTCTCGCAGTTCAAAACAGTACTAAAGCGGACACTCGTTAGTCGTAAATAACAAAGCCCACAGAGCTCTGTTGTACTTGGAAGCCGATTCAGACCTGCGAACTCACACAAGAACCACGTTTTGTCTTATATACCTTCCTTTTAGACTCCCTAAAAATAGAGGGAAATTTGAAAAAAAGAAGGTAAATTGCCTGCAAGAATTGATTGTTCTGTTAATCGGTACGCAAAGTTCATACTTCGCCATAGTTCTCTCACCATATTTCAATTTCAGGTTGACTGGCCAAGTAACGCAACATAGTTAAGCATTTTTCGCGAGTTTGTTGCTCTAAAGTCTTTTGTTGTCTTTTGTGCATCAGGTAGCATGTGCATTCCTATTTTTCGCGTCTCTGCATTGCGGCAGCGTTGATGTAAGAAGAGGCTACAGTGTTGCAGACTGGCCATGACAAAGAACGTGAACCGTAGCAGGATATGAGACGGGCACATATGAGAGTTTGCAGATTTTGCTGACCACTGACCGGTCTTAAGTAACGTGCGACAAAAGACTTCATCAAGTTCGTTGAAGCAGTTGATGTGGCGCCTGCGCTTCTAAGTGCCTGTTTTCCGGGCAAGATAAGCTAAAGTAAAGGCCGTCGCCAAATTGAGCGCACGTCTATGACACGCCTGTCTTGTCCTTGGGCACCAGCACCAGTTCTTTTAATGAAGGACACTAATCGCTACTTAGCGCTCAGAGTAGCGTACAAAAAGTTCAAGTAAAGCTCTTTCCCTGAAGTACACTGAATGCCGCTAAGTACTGTAGTTTATCGCTAAATGTAAGCTCACTTGTGCATTATACGAAGTCTTCCTGACGCGCGCGGCAGCCCGTACTGATGACAAGATATTATTCCTGTTCATGGGGCTTTATGAGATATTGTTGCTAGAGCATTAAAAAAACTATATCAAGAAATTATGAGCCAAATATTAGTTTATATTTTACTATGTTTTGATACTGCACGCTGGGCGCGGCGGAACACTGGGTCACCCGCGATGTGTTTACTTAGCTATGTTGCGCAGACATATAGCAAGTTTCATTTTGGCGTTAGACAAATGGAAATGTGCCTTCGCGTGATGTTAGATCGACACAGCCACCGAAGGCGTTTTCTCTAATGATTTATGTGCCTGTTAATGGTGTGTTTAATAAGATTCTTCTGTCGCTTGCGCACTTAATTCATCGAAGGCCCTTCTGGCTTGTTTTTGTAAAGCACATCCATCGTGTTCCTTATTGTTGCTTTCGAATATATCGTTATGAAGAGTAAGCCCGATGCACAAATGTATGTAGAAATGTTCACATTAGAAAAATGTAGTGATAATTACGCACGCTGTATAAAGGCCACACCTTTGATAGACGTTTTCGTAACTTTCTCTTCGTCTCTGTCTTCTGCGCACGGTCCTGTCCGAGTGCAGCGTAACATAAGCCCCGGAGACTAGAGTGGTGCCCCGGCGCTTCTTACAAGGATAACGAACTAGAATAAAAGTACGGTTTTAAATGGGACACGTGGACGACGTCAGCTCGTAGCTGGGATGAGGAAGTGGTGTCTTCAACACGGGGAATTTCGTAATTCAAGTCACCTAATCGCCACAATATCCGGTAGGGCCCTATGTAGCGTGACAGCATTTTCTCAGACCTGCCGGTGTCGCAACTTGGAGTCCACATAAGAAAGAAGTTTCCTAGAGAGAACTGGAAGTTGCGGTGGCGACTGCCATAGCGAGTCTTTTGTGACGCCTGAGTTGCTCTATGTCGATCACAGGCAATCTGTCGAGCCATACGAGCCTGACGAAATGCGCCATGGGCGTATTCCATGGTACCTCCGGACATCGAAAGTAGCACGGTGTCAAAGGGCAGAATGGGATGGAGACCAAAGTTAAGGTAGAATGGCGATAAACCGGTGGTATGATGACGGGGCGAATTGTACATAAATGTCACGTAGGGCAAAGTGCTGTCCTAATCGCGATGGTCTGCTGAAACGTACATAGACAACATCGCTTTAAGGTTATAATTTATTAACGGTATGATTAGTCGGTCTGTTCGTTTGTGGGTGATATGTGGTCGTGAGCTTGTGCTCGGTGGAGCAGGAACGAATAATGTCTTTGACAAGGTATGACACGAAGTAGCGGCCACGATCTTAAATAAAAAGTCTGCTACATCTGTAGCCCAGATGGTAGGAAGGGCACGTGTAATAGCATAGCATGTCGCATAGTTTGTGGCAAGGGCTATCCATTTGTTTTCTTTTATGGGTGTGGAGAAGGGGGCAAGAAAGTCCATGCGGACATGGAAGAAAGGCTCCGGGAAACGCTGATTGGATGAAGGTGGCCAGTGGGTATCACACATGGCTCTTTTCAATGCTGGCAGAGGCCGCAAGCGGCAACGTAAAGCCGCACAGAGCGGTAAAGACCTAACCCAACAAAGTGACATCGAACTCAGTAGTAAGAAGGCGAGGTTCCAAGGTGTCCGGCAATGGATGCGTCGTGGAGCTAAGCAAGAACAGTAGAACGGAATTGGCCAGGGACAACGAGCAGCAAATCTGGTCCATCAGAGCTGATGTTGCGCCGATAAAGAATGTCCTCATTGAGCACAAACATTCTGATCGGGTGGTCTGATGGTGCGGAAGTCAGGCGCTCAATGATGAACCGTATAGCCTCAGGCTGCTCATTAACGATGTCGCAAAAGTCAGAAATGGCGAGAAGTGTCGGCATCCTGTTTGTCTTTGTCAAGGAGGATCGACGTAGTGAAGAGAGAAGCAGTTGGCGTCCACATCTATACGGCCGGACTTGTACATCACAACGAAAGAATACTCCAGAAGTATGAGCGCGCAGCGACCAAGGCGGCCAGTCGGGTATTTCAGTGACGATAGCCAGCGCACGGCAAGGTGGTCCATTGTGACAGAGAATGGGAGACCAAAAATCACCGGCTAAATTTTGCCACTGCCCGCACCAGAACGACGCACTTGCACTCGGGGTTAGAAAAATTGCGCTCTGAAAAGGAGAAGAGACGACTGGTATAGGTAATTAGGTGCCCGACTCCGTTTTGCTGTTTTGCGAGGATAGCACTTATTTAATGGCTACTGTTGTGTGTGCGAACTTGAGCTCGTGCCGATGGGCCAGAGCGGGCTGATATCGGAGACGTTGTCAACAAGCGGATGAGGGTGTAGGAGGCGTCGGCTAGTGCACCGCCCCGAAAGAACTCAGTGCCCTTCTTGGGCAGGTCGGTCGCTGACTGGGTGATATCCGCAAAATTTGTCGAAAATTGGAGCTTAAGCCCACGAAGCTGCGCACATGTTTTGCTGAGCAGTGTACAGGATAGTTTTTGACTGCGTGAATCTTATCGAGATCAGGATGTATACTGGCAGCACTGACAAGGTGGCCAAGAAGTTTGACATGGCGGTGTCCAAAATAGCACTTAGAAGAGTCAAGTAGAAGTGAATTAACACGCCAAGCTGGGCGAGTTGCTGATTGAACATGTTCCCATGGGTGGGCAGTGCAACCCAGACTGTAGTTCCTCTCATCTTTTGTCCGAGTTGTGCTGCCCGTCCATAGGAACATGTTAAGTAGAAGACCAGCCTCCCCAATGGCTTCAAGAATAGCAGGCAAGCAACTGAAATGGCTGTCAAACGTAGGGGAAAAAACCATGACATCGTCCAGATAACATAAGCACGCGGACCACTTATAGCCTCGAAGAAGAGAATCCATTAATTTTTCGAACGTTACTGGGGCATTAGAAAGTCCGAAAGGTAAGAACTTAAAAGAGTAAAGGCCGTCTGGTAAAACGAAAGCGGTCTTCTCACGGTCAAGTTCATCAACCGAAATCTGCCAATAACGGGATCAGAGGTCGATTGAAGAGAAGTATTTTGATCCGTCAAGGCAGTTGATAGCGTCATCAATCCGCGGGATAGGGTACACATCGCTTTTCGTGATCTTGATCAGTTGACGGTAGTCAACACAGAATAACCAGTTGTCATCCTTCTTTCTGACTAAGACAACGGGCGATGCCCAAGAATTCGAAAAGTGCTGAATTTTATTTTTGGTGAGCAACTTGGATAACGAGGCATTAAGCGTGCGACGTGCAAATAAGGTCGTCGAAGGGTAGGACTAGCATCACCGGTGTGAATCCTACGGGTCGTAACGGAAGTCTGTCCCAGTTGGCAATCTTCAATGTCAAAGAGGTCGTGATAAGACATAAGGAAGCGTGAGAGATCCGCCGCCTATTTGCGAAGCAGGTCATGAGCGATCATATGCCGCTATCGGACGTTGCGGAACTGATAGGACAGCACGCGGCTGCATAGAAGCACGGAACATATAATACAGATATCTTCGATGGGAGAAGCGTTTGCCAGCGACATGCCTTCTGGGATAGCTTGCATACTTAAGCATATGCGATTATCCGCAATAGTCATAATGGTATGAGGAACGGTAACTCTTCGTAGTAGGAGACATTGACATTAGGAGTTGGCACATAGTCACCGTCAGGAACAGATGGGAAGCACATGAGAGGCATCTACACGACTATAGGCGGTAACAGTGCGAAGCATACCGAGCATAAACGACGCTCTGCTGATTTGGGAGGACAGTAGTGATTAGGCAGCTCGAGATGTAAGAGGCCAGCTTTGCAGTCAGTCACTGCTGAATGGCCCGATAAAAAGTTGAGGCCGAAGATCAAGTCATGGGAGCACAGTTCCAGAACAGGAAATAAAACAGAAGTGTTGGAACAAGCAGCAGTTATTCGGGCAGCTGACATGCCAAGGATTGTGGGCGTTGCTCCATCAGCAACCCGTATAACAGGAGATACGGCAAGTGTAAGGACTTTCTACAGGCGGCAACGAACATGGTTTCTCGTTAGCGAGGTATGAGTCCCAGTATCAAGAAGCGTTGAGACCTATACATCGTCAACTTCTCCATCGATCACATTGCGTGTGATTAGCACGGTGCGAGACTTTGGCGGAAACGCCTACAAACAGCTCCACTTCAAGGAGCTGCGTCTTCTAGTTTTACAAAGGTATGTGCCCAGATCAGAATGACGGCGAGAGGCGAAGAGACTGAGGTGACCTGGACAACTCGCGGCGACTTTGTGGCGACTGGGACTGGTGACTGCTCTGCGACGTTGATAGACGGCGGCATGCGGTCGTACCATCTGGCGTGCAGGTTCAACTTGGCTTGCGGTTGAATATGGCGAAAACTGTCGTCTGGACTTGGGTTGTTCGAGACGTACACCGAGAACCAGCGGTTGCGACAGTATAGGGTGACGCGAACAACGCGGCGGCAACTGAACCAAATAGATCGGCCATCCGGTGGTCGCCACTCTGCCATGTTGCGAAAAGTTCAAAGGATCCATTTATTTTGGTTATTCACGAGCAAAGGACGTTTGGTTGGCTAAGAATTGGCCACGGTGCAAACTGACTGAAAGCGGACATTAGCGAGTTCTTGGCGCACAGTAGCTTGAACAAGAGGAATAATAGAAGAGCATGTATCGTTGACAGGTGGCTACAGGGCCGCGGGACACATGTCATCCAACTCCCGGTGCACAATCTTCGTCATCTGCTCTGAAAGCTGCCGTTGCTGCGAAGGGAAATCCTGTAGGTCTTCACAAGACGATGTTGCAGCCGTCTTGGGAAGCAGTGCAAATATTTGGTAGATACGACGGCTTTTCACCTACTCGGAATGCTTACACTCCGGGCTAATGTCATTAACCAAAGTTCAGTTCTCACAAATTCGTAAATCGAAGGCGTCATCGGCGTTAGCTTTTAAGACTTTGTCAGACTCCAGCATGTCAGCGTCGGCCTTGCGGCCGACTGCCAGCACATCTTGTATGCAGGCGACGCAGCCGTCGGTGGACGTCTGAACTCGTGAGGCCAACTCTTCCTTGACGGCGACCTTTCGTTCAAGTGGCTTTCGTTAAAATGGTCGCAAATGGTTGCTTTTCTCGAAAAGCGACCAGTTTGGGCCAGTTGTTCGCTGCTCGATTTTTCAGTGGCGCGACCATGGTCGCAAGACTGATAAACCAATTACCAATACAATATATTGCTTGATAACCAATACAAAGTCCGTGTCACCATATATTCCGAGAGTTCTCGCTGAGAACGATAACCTCCGGGATTGCGACTTGCGGGTCGCGTTCAGCTGGGCTTGCCGGTGTGAAGATCAGTCGCGTTTGGTCGCATGTTGGTCGCGAGTCGCAAATGGCTGCGCGACCTTCTCAAGTCGCCGGTGTGAATAAGCCATAAGGGATCTCGCAGCTTCTGCTTGCAGGTGTACGAGTCATGTAGTTTTTCGTGGCTTTGAAACAACTCCGGCACAGTTCCTACCAAGTAAAAAAAATTGCGTTCGTCAGCATCACTGTGGGATAGCATTTGTTGTGGCTGCTCACCCACTCACACATCTCCAGCCAGTCGTCGACATCGGCGCCGTCGCTGCCGCAGATGGTTATTGTCTTAGGCGTATGCGCGAGTACGACCGCTGACACAGTCGATGCAAGCGCTGCAGAACTAGGCACCGTCTATTGGTGTGTATGTAAAGAACCGAAGCGACTGCCACTGCGAACTTCCCTTCTGAGTTCTTACCCCGCACTTCCACGAAATGTTGCCAAGAGCAAGCCCGATGCATAAATGCATGTACGGCTATATACATGGGACAATGTTAGTGGCAATCGCGCAGGCTGGTGGAAATGTCACAGCTCAAGTAGACAGTCTGTCACTTTCCCATCGGTTCTCTCACTTGCGCCCATGGTGCTGTCCAAATACACCGGAACAATATATTCAGTATTATGCTGCACTATGGGATAGCTCATTTTAGAATCAGATAAGGAAGGCGCAGGGAATCGTGCAGGGCCTACGAACGGAACTCTCAAGGGCGACAACAGCATCAGCGGCAAAATGCTTCAAGTCATTCATACCAAGACTCTGGGAACGTGTGTCTGCAATTGTACTAACCTGCCCTCGTCGTGCACACGAACACGCACATACAGAGAGAAAGAGACAGTTGCGAATGAAAGCAAAAAAAAAGGAGTTCAGTTTAATGGCAATACGTTATATTAACGAATAAATGCATTAAACTGCGCTTACCGCAGAACGTATACCAAGAACATATACCAAGATGACTCTACTGTATAACTTGGACGTGCTAAGTGAACAGAGAGCACGCATGGCGGATGCAGGGCGCACTGCTGACTGGTGGCGACATAGTTGAATTGTGTAGGCCAAGTGCAGTACATATTTCGGACCCACAGTATCAGTGCCCGGATGAAGAGGCTAGTACACAGGAAGCCTGTGCGCATATATATATATATATATATATATATATATATATATATATATATATATATATATATATATATATATATATATATATATATATATATAGGGGACTACACATAAACATGGAGCTTGCACGCGTATCGTATGAATAAATAGCCAAGCACGCCTACTGCAATCGAAAGCCACACTTTAAAAGTGGAAGAATAGAAATCGCTGCTACGTAGACACTAGCTGCTTCAGAGCCATGGACAGATTCCTATGCGGTTATTTCCGGAAAGAGTTCACTCCGTCCAAGCTGTGCGAAAATGCACCAATGCCCGATGACTAAGCCAAGAGCACGTCACAAACTGACTCAGCATTCAAGTGTCAATAGCTTTATTACCTCGATTGCACAAATGCTTCTAATCAGTGTGTTCTGCTGGCAGGGCGACAGGAAATGTAATGGAAGGTATTCGATTATAAAGTGCGCTGAATGCCAAAGCCTTTTTATGCACCCTCACTCTTACCAAGGAAGGCGCACATTTGTTCCCCCGTAATGATCGTCCCTGAATTGTAGAAGCAGACCATAGTAGCGAGGGATTAGCACGCTATAAATGGGGAAGTTTCTAAAGAATTAAAGAACAAAAATCTCGAGTACGGTCGTTTAGCCTTTACTGTGCTTCTTCATTTTCTTCGCACGTAAGCCACGATGGAATAATACATCACGCCCGACACGTTCGCTTAGCCAGGGTACACCGCCCACTTCGGAAATTGATTTCAGCGTTGTACGAAGAGAACCGTTCCCTCCTATGGGCACCCCAGATAAATTTAATGGTGGTGGCTTCTTTTGTTAACGTTTTCTGTAGCTTATGGGGCTTGCGTATACGTACGTTCTTCTGGATCGGGCAAGTGTTTAACGCTCTTTCCGTTTGATTCGCGCCTTGCTCTCGTGATCGCCTTTTTTTTCATTTCGATCTGTTTCCCCCGAAAAGGTGCCTCTACGCCGCACATAAAACTTAAAACGAAAGGGGAGGGGGGAGGAGCAACATCAGCCTGGCTGTGCCGGAAATCGGGTTAAAGTCAAAAGACAGGACCGGAGTAACGGGGATTCAGTCGTCCTCTAAGCAGGGTTTAAAAAGGGGAAGTTCCTACAGAATACAATAACAAAAATCTCAACTACAGTCGCTTAGCCTTTACTGCACTGCTTGAATTGGCACGTAAGCCACGTTAGAACAACGCACCACGTCCGAACGTTCGCTGAGCCATCCTCTCTCCAATGGAGACGACTTCATCGATCGCCAAATACTTCTGGCGTGTCGATGCCAACTTGCCAAAACGTATTACCGCGCCTCCTTCGATATTCACGCGCCATTTGCATGACCAGTGAGTCACGCGACCAGCCGTACTTGGCTTTTTCAGACATCCCACACAAGCATCCGTATGGAAGTTCATTTCCGAATAGATGTAGTGGAGACCAGTGCTCCTAGCGCAAGGGTTAACAGGGAACCTGTGCCACCTGATCATAGGCGTAGACGCAGCATTCGCCCAGAATCACTTTGAAAAAGAGGGGAGCATATTTCGAGTTTCTGGGCATTCATCAGTGTACCTATAAGGATGGCGTAAAGAGACTGCGTCAGAAAACCAGAATATAGCTAGCTCCTCTTTTTTGAAAACAAAAAAATTAAGTTTAAATGTGCCCCCCCCCCCTGTCAGATAGCAATCTTTGACAAAATTTTACTTGTCATCTGGCCACTATGGGACAAAACGAAAAAAATAAACGAACGAATAAATTGCCATTATTTCTGTTCTTGCAGTTGTTGACGCGCGAACTGCGGAAACGCAACGCAACCGTGCGTGGCTGATATCCAAGGGTGCGAAGTTAACAGGTCAAGCCTTGATTTCTGCGTGCTTTCAAAAAAAAAAAGAAAAAAGGAAGGCATAGACTACGCGGTATCAAAAAGGATTCAGGGGTCTTGAACAGTAGAAACAGGAAAGAGGAGTCCTGTGTTCTCTTCGCGTCTTCGTTTGTTCCGCGCTACTACTTTCTTCTTCGCAGCGACTATCGAAACAACTCGCAAAACAAAATAGTTTACTAAATGAAACAGGAGGCACGGAGGCACTGATCCGTTTGGTTTCCCCGAACGCCCTGCTTTCGCCTTGCCATCACCTAGCCGCCTGGTTAGCTCAGATGGTAGAGTGGCTGCTCCGGAAAGGCGGTGGTCCCGGGCTCGAATCTCGGACCAGGACTAATTTTTCTTCAACTGCGAGGCTTTTCTCACAAACCCGTATGAGTTTCCTTTGTAGCAATCGCTACGAATGGGTAAATGTATCATTTCCCTTAATTAAGAAAGTGAAAAAGAGCAGCATCGGTTGGTGGAACGGCTGAATTTCACTAAGAATTTCTTTCTGCGACCACTGCGCTTTTCTACATTAAGCTTGAAGACATCGTGGTTGAACTGAATCGTGCACGTGTGCGAGAACGACTACACGCCGCGACAAATCGGCGGCATGGGAGAGAGACCTCGTCAACCACTGTAGACTGCAAACATGGCACGAGAAACTTGAAGCGGCTATCGACGGTAGCTACGCCATCAAGTCGAGTTAATGGCGAGTGGTCACGCAAGGATGCCTGCAGTTAGTTGCAGTGATCACCACCGAGCGCCTTCGGTGCGAAGTGCGGCTGCTCACTGCCCACTGCCTCGTCTGGCATAATAAATGTCTTTGAACTCGCCGATGATGGGATTCGGAATGCCACACATAACTAGCGGCCGGCCCCGGACGAGAATCCTATCAGGCAACGTCTTGTCTCCTTTTCTGATGTTCAGTGGGAGTACTTATGGAAGAAAATATGCCCCGTGATACGTTTCATTAAAAAAATCATTTTTTTTCTCAATTTGTTCCTCTCAGAGCTAACCCTAATTCTGTATTCTAGACCAACCTAATTTTCCAATAGTTTACGGGAGATATGCAGATTTCAAGTGGTTAAAGTATGCGAAAACGCTATTCGTAATAAAACTATACTTCAGAGTTTACCTTCGCATTACTCCTCACGTGCTCTGAGATACACCGTAATAATAATATTTGGGGTTTTACGTGCCAAAACCACTTTCTGATTATGAGGCACGCCGTAGTGGAGGACTCCGGAAATTTTGACCACCCGGGGTTCTTTAACGTGCACCTAAATCTAAGCACACGGGTGTTTTCGCATTTCGCCCCCATCGAAATGCGGCCGCCTTGGCAGGGATTCGATCCCGTGACCTCGTGTTCAGCAGCCCAACACCATAGCCCCTGAGCAACCACGGCGGGTGAGATACACCGTAATGTGGTGCTCCTGATAAATTAGGACAACGCCGTGTTCATTAGGGTACACCTGCGCCACAGTACACGAAAGCTTGTGCATTCCGGCCGCACCAGATGGCAGTTGGCGCCGCCGGTCATCGAACCTGCGACTTTGTGCCCAGCAAGAGAAGGCCATAGCTACGGAGCCGAATCGACGGGTGTTTCAAAAATAAGCAAATGAAAAACAATTGAATCACAATAGTTACATCTCATTGTTAAAGTGATGTGAGAAGTTTCCCCGGGAAGTACAGAGAAAGAATAAAGCATGATGACAAAAGCATAAATTGCGTCACAGAACTGCGCATTTTACCATGATATTTACATAAAATCGCCATGAAATGTAACTGCTTGTATTCATAAACTGCAGTCAAATAAGGAACGTCGCTGCAGGCAGTGTATTACCAAAGTGACAAAGCGCTCGATGCAATTGTGTTACTCGGTTCACGATTCTTGGTCGATTCATTTATTTTACGTAGTGCCGCCGTAAAATGCCTACAGCCGAAATTGACAAAATAGAGAATTCGGGAAGAATAATATAGCAACGAAAATCAACACTATTGTAAAAAAACAGAAACGCTAGATGGTGGGAACCTGGCGTAGTAGCATCCGCTGTTAATCATATCAAGTATTTATCACTTTGTTTAACCTTTGTCTTCCCTTTACATGTAGAGTCACGCGATAAAAAAAAACGCATGTGCTAAGATATTCGGGTGAAGAAAGGATGGCCGATGTTATATTAGCATGAAGCCTTGCGCAGTGTAATTTACCCCGGACGTGAAGCGCCGTTAGTAAACAGTATTGTTACTGATAGCCATGCGCACAATTCAGCCGTCTGCTTAGGATACTGCAAGCAACTTCGAAATATTTCGTGCGACATAACCAGTGCATTAGTTCTTGATTCCCATTATTTCAACGCAGCGTGTGACTTTCATTCTTTAGGTTAGATCCGAGTCGCGCTACAAAGCAATGATAACGTTACCAGTAAACGAGGGAAGCACTAGAAATCCAAGGCAAGCGTCTTCACAAAACCTTCGAGGGCCCGTATATAAAATCATCCCCCGGACATTATCGCCACATATTCTGTTCAAGGCCATTCATTAACCAGGAGCTGGCTGCCATGCACGTCATAATTTCCCGTCTCATCCATTCTCGTTTCTCGAGATCGAATCACCGAACCGGGGTCAGGCCCCTGGGGAGAGGGCGAGCGAGGCGAGGAACCGTGCTGACGGAGCCCATTAGCGCCTCATATTTTTGCGTCTTCTTTTGCCGGCGCTATCCTCTTGATCTTCGATTTCGAGACTCGTGGTCCGTATGCGATGTGGCTAATGCACGAAGTTGGAGCTCGTGAAGGGGCTTTTCAATAGCGATTGCGTGAACCTTGGTCTTTCATTGTCTTGTTAGCGCCGACATAGCTTACAGTGTCCAACAGGGTGGTGGCGTAGCAGTGCTCAGATGCAAGAATATGCCCGCGAATAAACATATTGGGAAAGTTAAAGGTGTACGGACAAGCAAGATGTAGCTCGGAGGAAATAGCCCCAAATAAAGCTGCACACAAGACCAGACGACAGGGCAGGTGCCTGTTAATCTTGTGTGCCGCTTTCTTTCATGCTTTTTTCTTCCAAGATGAGCCCGTGCCAACTGGTCCAGCCTGTACTCTGACAACCAAGCCTATGGGAAGTGACCTGACTATAATTTGCTTGTTTGTATCGTGTAAGCTTATCCGCATCACGTCTTCACAGATTAGGCGAAGCGCCGGTGGTACGCTGAAAAATCTGAGAAGCGATTTGTGTCATTTGTGTCAGAAGCGGTTTGCGTCATATACGCTAATCTCCAGGTGCGTGCTTCGTTAGCTAAGGTGCCATTTAAGAGCTGTTAATAAGGAAATTAGGGAGTTATGCAGCTAATCACAGTTTTACTCGATAGCAGAAGTATATACAACACATTAATAACTAATAGATCCAAAAACAAATTTCGTTGCAGATAGCCCCTAATGCATGCTTACAAACTTCGATAGCAATTCTTTGTTCTCAAGCTACCAGTCACGTGCGATTTCCTGTGTTGTTACTATTCTCAAATACAAAATTTGCGTTCGACAAATCGATAAAATTCTTCACTTTTCAGGGCCATCGCGCGGTGTAACTCTGATAACAAAAGTTGATAATATTGACGTACACATGGCCTGCTGCCATTTTTTAGTTTTAAAATCTTGAGACGCCTACGTGGTGATGGCGAGCCGATATGTTTATCGCCACCACCGCAATTTCTTTATTTCACAAATGTAACAGCGGTAGCACATGCATCCATAAATGAACAAGCACGAGACGCTTGTGTCTTGTCATTGCTCCTTTGTGGCTGGATGTGTTCGCGCCTTTACATTTGTCAAATCAAGGATGCACCAACTCGCCAAGAAAGAAGTTTCAATAAAGAGATTTCTTCATGGTAATTGTTCAATTCAGGCTGCTCGTACGTATGACAACTGATTGTTATCCTAAGATCCGATGAGGTGAAGTACCATCTTTTCATTAATTTCTTTCATAACCTTTTAAAGAGATGGAAAGTTACATACAAAGAAGCGATCGCTCTAATTGCACACAGTTCTTTGGGCTGCACGAAGCGGCGTAACCACAATGCTATATATACGCAAACAAAGCACTCTACCAGAACCAGCAAGCAGCAGCAGTGAGGCAAGGAAATTTATGAGTTACGCTTTAAAGAACGAAATTGGAGGCGGTGCGGGGTGTCAGCAGATTTATCCGTTTGGGTGAAATTGCATCCATCGCAGTTCTGCGCAATATCTACACATTTCAAAATAGCGTATTGAAAGCCGACAGTGGGAATAAAATTACAACGCGAAGCCTTCATGGTCTGCCGCTTCTGGTGTCGCTTCCCGGCCGCTTCTATATATATATATATATATATATATATATATATATATATATATATATATATATAGTAACACGAGATCCAAATTTTCGAACGTCATGGCCGTTCGCCTATTACTTTTCCTTTCGCTGCTTCATCTTGCCAAATCTGGTTGTCTCAAATCTCAATGGAAAGCAGCATTTTTTGTGACGTTACACGATACGGTGCCTCAACCGCACAACTTCGGGCACTCAGAAATCCGCAAAGTAAATAAATGTGTTGCAAAGCCCCTCGTACATACGTATCAATTCTATTTCATACGCGTGCATTCCATCCCCTCCATAGTTTCCTTAAAGTGCACCTTGCTTGCATTTTGTCCGACTGGGGTACCCAACGCCTTTTTGGCTTGCCGAGTAACCCACGCATGCGTCAGTACGCGGTATGCAAAAAGTAGCCTTCAAACTGTGCATAATACTCCGGGAAATAATGCCCACACCTGCAGCTACGGTGGCGAATCAGGACGTATCACAGTGCGTGCAGCCTTCCAGTTTCAAGTAGGGCCCGAAGCATTGCGAACCTTCTTTTTTTTTTTGTTTCTACGAAGCTGTTGGTCTAATTATCGAATTGCTCTAGAATTAAATATGCCTATTTTAATTGTTTCCTAAAAGAAGATTGCGTTAACCATGTACAAAGTTGATATTTTAGGGAATGTTGGTAAATTAAAAGGGTGAATGCACAGGCGCATTTTAACTTTGGCTTACTTAAGGACTAACTAAAAGTGGTTAAACTCTCGTTTGCGCACCGTTTAAAGGCAATCAACCAATTTTAGCTTCCCGCAAACAAACGTATGAATAATAGATGTTTATGCAGGTGAACCGCAGAACTCATTCAACAGTTGTGAGAGAGGGGCTCACATAATAATTGCAGTACTAACAAAAGACCAGAAAAATGTAGGCAACACTGTTAGTCATCAAAAACGTCTCATTAAATCAACTTCAAGGCAAGTATTGTAAGAATAGGATAATATTGAGCACTGGTAGCTTTTAATAATATTCTGTGACGAGAGAAATGTACAGTTCTAGTTTGGGGTGGGGGGAGGGGTTAAAGGAAAGAGTGGTCCTTTTGCTCTCTGTTTTCAGGAAGTCAACTGTATAGTTTAGAAATGTTGTACACAAATGAATTTATTCCAATAGCGGATGCATCAAGTCGATCTGATGACAATCGAATTTATATTTGGAGTAAATGATGCTGCAATATTATGACCGTACAGCGTATTACGTTGTAAAGTATCTGGGATGCCAGAATATTGGGCCGGTGAACAGCGATTTGCCTTGCTGGTAGGTTGTTTAGTAAAGAAAAAAAAGCTAAACGGATAGAATTATACCTTTTTAAAGACATGCTCCATTAGTAGGTGCCATAATAACCTACTGCCTAATGTTAGCCCCGGTTAATGTGCACATTTTACGAATTGATTGCCCAGTCTTAATGTGTGTCCGAATATAGGACGCGTCTTTTTTGTGTAAAGAGGCATGTATATCTACTTTAAATGTGTTAGAGACTCAATTGTTTGCTGAAAGTCACAAAGTAAGCGGTTGTAAAATTCAGTAAGCTGTTGCATACAACTGTTCTTTCTCGGCTTAATGAATATTTTAGTATCTTCAGCGCATAATATGCCATCCTGGAAAAGACAAGATGGAAGAATATTTATGATGAGTAGGAACTATAATGGTTCCATGATTCAACGATGCGGGCACCAGCATCGATGGTCATTGTGTCGAGTTCTCTACCACTAACATTACTAAACATCCTACAACTCAAGAATGGAGAGGGAAAATTTATTAAGGTCCATCGGAACATGCACTAGCATGTAGCAGGCCGCTCCCACGTCGGGGCAGAAAGGCCAACTCAGGACAGAAGATAAAATTCGTGGAACGGTCATAACTGATTCACAAGGAGAAAATAAGGGATATTCGAAATTATAACGTAAGAATGACTGAGGAAGCAGTAAAAGAAGGACACAGCATGAAATCAGTTAGAAGGAAACTTGGCATAGGACAAATCAAGATGTATGCACTAAAAGGTATGCAGGGCAATATTAACAGCAATCTCGAAGGTACAGTAAAAGAAAATTCCATACTGACCTGTAGAGTACCCTGGGGAGTCACGATACCTCCTTCCGAAGCACAAATGAACATTTTGCAATGACTCCTTCTATAACTAGCGATGAGGTTAGAAGTGCCCTATAAGGCATGAAACAGGAAAAAACGGCAGGAGAATATGGAATAACAGTCGATTTATTCAAACATGGAAGAGACATAATGCTTGAAAAACTTGCGGTTCTCTATACGAACTGTCTATCGACTTCGAGGGTCCCAGAGAACTGGAAAAATGCATATGGTATACTAATCCACAAAAACTGAGACTTAACGAATGGAAAAATTATAGGCTCATTACCTTACTCCCAGCATTATATAAAATATTCACCAAGATATTTTCCAGTAGAATACGGGTAACACTGGACTCTAGTCAACCAAGGCATCAAGCAGGCTTCAGGAAGGGTTCGTCTAGAATGGATCACATCCATGTCCTTATTCAGGTAAATGAAAAATCCGCAGAGTGCAATCAGCCTCTATATGGCTTTCATAGATTACGAAAAACCAATTGATTGAGATACCCGCAGTCATAGAGCCACTAAATAATAAAAAAGTACAGGCCGCTTACCTAAATATCTTAGAAAATATCTACAGAGATTCCACAGTTACCTTAATTCTCCACAAGAAATGTAGGAAGATACCTATAAAAAAAAGGGTCAACCAAGGAGACACAATCTCTCCAATGCTGTTCGCTTCATGCTTGGAAGAAGTATTCAACTTAGTAAACTGGCGAGGCTTAGGAGTAACGATCAACGGCGAACATGCCAGCAACCTTCCGTTTACAGATAACACTGTCCTGTTCAGCAACACTGGAGACGAGTTACGGCAAATGATTGAGGACCTTAACAGACAAAGTGTGAGAGTGGGGTTGAATATTAATATGCCGAAGACAACGATAATGACGAATAGCCGGGCAAGCCAACAAGAGTTCAGGGTCGCCAGTCAGCTTCTAGAGTCTGTCAATGAGTACGTTTATCTAAGTCAATCACTCAACGGGAACGCTGATCATGATTATCATTGAAAAGAAAGGTGTACAATAAGTGCATTTTACCAGTGCTAACATATAGGGTAGAAACTTGGAGACTAAGAAGGAAGCTCCAGAACATGTGAAGGACCGCGCAGAGCGATGTAACGAAGATTGTTAGGCATAACGTTAAGAGACAGAAAGAGAGCGGTTTGGGATCCGAGAGCTAACGGTTATAGCCGATATTCTAATTGAAAGTAAGAGAAAGAAATTTCTAAATTTCTAAATTTCTAAATTTCGAGAGTTACTAACCACCCATATTTGCAACTAATTATGCCAAAACCTGATTTTTTAGTGTATTTTCAGTTGTTGCTTTTTGTTCCTTTGTACATGACCATTCCTTCGATGTTTGTGTCATTGTTTTGCCCTCCCCACCCTTATGTAATACCGGCACTTAAGGGAATAATAAATGATGATGATGATGAAATGGAGCTGGGCAGGTCATGTAATGCGTGAGTTAGATAACCCGTGTACCATTAGGGTTACAGAATGTGTGCGAAGAGAAAGAAATCGGAGCCGAGGACGGCAGCAGATTAGGTGGGGCGATGGAATTAGGAAATACTCGTGCACTAATTGGAATCGGTTGGCGCAGGACAGCGGGTAATGGGCGATCGCAGAAAGAGGCCTCTGTCCTGCAGAGGACATAAAGTATGCTGCTGCTGATGAACTTATACGTACCTTCGAAAGTTAACTAAATATATCCGAACTAAGCTACATGGAACGCCTCGTATTCTGTTATCATAAAGTTTTCTGATAAGCAGGGTATGCCCTGCACGTAGAAAGCATTTTGCAATATGTATAAATATTCCTATTTGAGCATATGTTTTCAACGGTATGTCCACATACCGCAGGGAGGTGATATCCTACAAGCAATTTGAGTAATTTAGTTCATATTCAGTCATTTCCTGATGAAGCAGTGTCCCCTAGAGACAGCGCAACATGAGAGTGTTCTGTGTCTGTAACTGCGCAAAGAAAAATGAGATTCAAGGAGGGCACGTAATGCCTAGCGCGGGCAGGTCGCTGTTTTCTTGTCGTGGAAGTGCGACAGTGGGTGAAATATTGTCAAAGTATGCGGTAAATTTAGGAAAAATGGCTGGCGCATCTGTTATTATGCGTTTGTTTGCACTGTAGGCTGGAATGTCATGGAGTAATTTAGTGTTATTAAGGCTTTATTTGTAACATGCCATGTAGGATTAACATTATTTCGGGCCTTATGAATTTTTTCAGTTACACTATTCGTTTTCTGCTATGTTTTTGAGCTTTTCTAGCGATTTGTTGTAATACCTGTAACGACTGTCGGGATTAGCAAAATATGGTTGCCGTTTTAACTTTTTATGTAGAATATTTTTATGGTTTATTTAATTTGGAAGGCCACTAATCAGGCATGCGTGCTTCATTAGTCTGGATTTAGGTGTCGATTACGTAACTGGGCCAGCTTTGATTTGGGTATCGATTGCGTAACATGGCCAGCTTTGATATGTCGTTGTAGTGTTTGAAGAAAAATTCAAAATTTAACATTAGCTGCCTGAGCTCTATAAACAGCATTGCAAGTTTCGTGCGCCGTGGACTGTGTAATGGTACTGATACTTTCAAATGTAATAGTTACTTCTTCGCTTTGTCGGATTTTTGCTTTCTCTTCAACGTAAATCATGCGGGAAAGATAGGCTATATCAGGTGCTATACGAAGTGCCACTGGTAATATAGTTGGATGGTAAGTACGCTAGGATGTGGCCTAAAATACTGCTTACAGATTGCGACCCACCAGTGGACACATTTATGAGTTCTTGTAAGCAGTAGTTTACTACATATTAATGTAAGAGCGACAGGTTGCATAATGCTGTTAAGTATCTATGGTAATATTTCGCACAAAACGAAATTGCGTGTTTGTAGGGCACAATTTTTAAGTAATGCATCAAGCATATGGATAAAATCAACTTTTTTGTTTCGCGGTGTCTTACAGACCACTACAGGATTGCGCTTTCTTTTTCGCGGTGTATCGCCGGTTTCTTCCGGAACAAGGTAAATTTTGACATGAATAGATTCACGCCACGCAGATGAAATACTTATGCCCTTTATAACACGGTAGTATACATTAGCGTTTGTGAAAAGTAGAACGCCATCAAGACCGCGTGACGTCTGTGATGAAGGCCTGTTTTTAACCTGAACATTCGGCTACAAGCATCCATGGTATCCGTTAACCGAATTTCGAATATGCCAGTACCATGAAAGGAGTAGTTTAGCAACGCAGATAAGTGAAGAAACTCGTCGAAATCGCGCCCTAAACTTTTTTCATCCAAGCGGAAAAATGAGACACTTGTGCACTCACCTAACTGATGCGTAAAATGAATTGGATCTTAAAGTGGTATATGTTCATTCACGCGTTGTTAGTGCCCCTCAGTCGTCTAGACAATGTGATAAAGATCCGAACTGGTCTACATATTTGGCGCTGGACTCCTTGTGTTCTTCATCATATCACACAGGCACCGAACTATCCAGACACATTGCCACTTTTTCTTCTTCAACTTCAGTGCTTGAGCAAATAGTACGGTAGCCAGCTGGGCGAGCAGCGATGTAGCTAGCTGGGACAGTTTTTTAGTTTGTCTTCCTCGTCCGTGTTTTAGTGCGCACTGTAAGCAATCGTAATGAGCAAATCGTGCTTCAATCCTTGAGCTGAGGTGATCATTAAAGAACACCTGTTTTTACTTGTTTCGGATACCGGGATGACGTCAGTCGGGCTTTCCGCGCCTTCGTTTGAATGTCCTCTTCCCATTTTTTTGTGAAACTAAGCAGACTACAGTGTTGTATACTTGGGGGCTGTTATAGGAGTAAATACCCTATGATCAATGTCAAAATCAGAGAGCTCTACTGGACACACTATTTTTTGGCCGATGTCGCTGATCATATGATACTTATTCGCGTTCACTTTGCTAGAATGGCACGTGGTTTTATATTGTGGAGACGACAGACCTTGTCGTGCTGCTTCTCAAGCTCTGCGTTAGTATTGTGTAGTTGGCTAACAGTTTGCCTCAAACCTAAGTTTTCCGATCACACTTGATCATGGTAAATCTTGCCCCGGTCGTCCTGCTCGCTCCGAAACTCTTCTTTACATTGCACACTCTGTAACTGAGTCTTCAAGGATAAAAGCTGATTGCTGATTTGCTGATTGAGTGCAAGTGTTGCTTTCAGCTCTGTTTCTCTGAACTTTACGACCACTTCATCATGAAATTCTCTTACTTTTCTTGTCAGTCGTTATATCAAAGGCTTGCACAGAAGCGCCGCTGGTCTGTGAGAACCAAATATGCCAGCAATTTTATAGTAAGAGAAAATGGAGACCTGAACGACTGGTTGACGGTTACGGACAGACTGAATGTATACCGCAATTATGAGCTTTGATAATAATGACCAAACACGCAATGCGCAAACACTGTTCCAAACGAGTTTATTAACTGTGGCCTCGGCAAAATATAACGCATTCAGACTTGCCAGAATTTTATGGGTGTTTTACAAGCGGTTGAAAATCTTGCCGGCTGCCTTTACGTAAGTACTTGTAACACCGAAATCTATCCTGTTTATAATTCGAGGAGTGCTACAGCGCAGCAGTCGGAGAAAGTAAATGTGGGTTGGAGAAATACAGCCGCTGCAATATTTTTCTTAAGCAAATGTTCGAAGACTTGCAAGAATTTTATCAGCCATTTCGCAGTGTCTTGAAACTGTTCTCCTTTACATAATGTTCTTCATTCGTGGCAGTTCAAGTTGCGTAATGTTTAATGTATGGCGAAACTCTACAGCGCAAAATTTTGCGTTCTTTTATTGAGGAGGTGCATAGATTACTGGAGGCTAGTTTTGACGATGCCTGCATTCAAAATTTCATATTGGCGAACCCATAATTTAGGCAGAAATTGTCACATCTAACAAATACTTAAAAGGAAGTCATCATTTCACATGGCGCATGACGCTTTGGAACAATGTTAAAGGAAATTTTAACAACACGTGGAAAAGCTGTCCATCAAGTTAATTTATTTATATAGGTGCAGTAACAAAAAATTTAGAGAAAGCAGGACCTCAAAGCCACCAATCACGGAGACACAGGAAACCAATACACAGAAGCGGAAAAAGCCTTTTACTTACCATTCATTGCACAAAAATAGAACGAGTTTTTACATATAATAGGAAGTGCCGTATTCTAGTGAATGTTAGAAGAGCTTCACTAAGTCCACCTTTTTGAACGAGACTGTTGGACATAAAAAAAAGGTAAAAACAATTACACATCATTCGACATAAGCGTTGTCACGCTTATGTCGTCGTGCCAATGTCATCCTTGCTGGCAGCGGGCTATAGTCTGTCTCAATTGGCTCCTACCGGACGTAGAGCGCCGGTAGGAGCCACGCCGGGTGAGAGCGAATCAATGAAGCTCACGGTGGCAGGTGGCGCAAATAAGCGCGAACGTGAGCGCCAACACTGCAGTTATGCAACTCAGTGTTAAATTTCTGGGAACTGCGCTTTCTGAGACATTTAAACGAGATGAAATATGTGACACCACATTAAAGTACGCCGTGCGTTACTTTGCGAGTGGGACTTGTGCGAAATTCCTAGCGAAGAATGTAGTAAACTCACGTCGGCTAAAAATTTGTACGTCAACTTTTTCCGCTGAAGATCCTTTAGCAGATGCAAATCACAGAACCATGGTATCTGTTGTAGTACCAGATTAAAAATTTGTCAATTTTGTTTTCTTTTTTAAGCTTGTTGACTTGCGGCAGTTCTTGCAAAAGCTAAGATGCCATGAATCACAATTCTCCTTCCTACAATTGGTAAAACTTAGAGTTCTCCCTTAGGTGCAGCTGAATGCATTGGAATCAGTGTGGACCAAGATTGTCTAATTACAGAATTTCTGCGCTTTACGTGCATGACGTGCAAGATTTTTTTGCGTTTTGCTTTGACGTTTTCGCAGCCGTTGCTGCTGAAACTGGTTGCTGTCTCGCCAAATAGCTTTTGTCAAAAGCCTAGCTCATTCTGAAACTAATGTCGTTGTCACGCTTATGTCGTCGTGCCAATGTCATCCTTGCTGGCAGCGGGCTACAGTCTGTCCCAATTGGCTCCGACCGGGCATAATGCCCACGCCGGGTGTAGAGCGAATCAAGGAAGCTCACGGTGGCAGGCCAGCGCAAATAAGCGCCAATGTGAGCGCCAACACCTTGTGGTTGTCTTCATCTTCATTTTATCTCTTTCATAAAATGGTGACTATTCCTTCGTTGTCATGTGGATGTAACCCTTCCGCTGTCTGCACTCTGTCGCTGTCACTGCGTCGTGATATCGTCGTCATCATGCCGCCGCCGCTCAGCCCCCGTCCTAATACCATAATCCTTAGGTCGCCGTCATTGCGCCATCGTCTCCGTCATGCCGCATTGGTACTATCGATGTCATTGTGTCGTATACTATGGTGTTTCCACAGTCATCATTCCACCAGCGCTCCACTGCCGTCATCCCACCGTCCGAGCGCCATCGTCGTCATTCCGACAGTGTCAATACGTGCAGTTATTCTAGCTTTGTAATCCTATTGACGTCATGTCATCGTCGTCATACAGTCGTCGTAATCTCAGCATCTTCGCCTGTGCCTATGCGAAAATGCATATGCAATCGAATATGATTGATCAAGCACAAAAAGCCTATGTTGCACCGGGTGATCCAGTCAAACTGTGTCCAACTAAGTCGTGTGGTGCATACTTGCAAAGGGTCGCTAAGCTGGAACAGCGTTCTTCACAGACGCCAATGAAATCTCCAATAGACTGATTACCATAGCGCGTGGCATCTGAGAGGTTTTACCGCTGGGTTAGACAGCACATTTTCGGGATCGGCACATGAAGAGGGGTTAGACACTGAGATGAAATCGTTGTTAGTTCGAAGCAGTGACACTGTAGTTGGCGCAATAATATACGCATTGGGACTTTTACTGTTTCAGTTATTATTTGATTATTGGAGAACAGGAAATCGGATTGTGCTTAGCTCCAGACTAGCACCTGAACATCGTTCAGCAATGTGAAGAACGAGACGAAGGGATAGAAAAATGACAGCTCTGCTGGCAAAAGCTGCTCTGCAAACAATAAACAAACTTTATAGGAACGCGGACAGTGACGAATCCCTCTGTGCCCGTTATATTGCGGCTGCAAATACCAATACATCGCGTATACATTAGGCATGTAGTGAATCTTGACCGATCAATGAAGTTCACCAGGCCGTACGTTAGCGGATGTACGCGGCCAAGCCAGGTCTCTGCCGACGGAAAGGCCGAGTGCGTGGTAGGCATCGAATAGCTGTTGATGAGCTGCGCGTAACGTGGTGCTGCGTAGTAGCAGATGCTTCATCGGGTCAACTTGAGTGCAAAGGCGGTGCACGTTTGATGCGGCGGGACCAAGGCGGTTCCTTGTGCGCCCCAGTCCACACTCATCCGACGCGGTTACAGGGTAATAACGCACGCTGCTGTCGCTGTAATGATCGCGAAAAGATGTAAAGAAACAGCTGTTCGCATGAAACTCGAGTGTCGCTGGTAGTGCGGCGAGATGTGTCCGTATAAGCAGGCCGGTTTCTTCTGGAGAAAGTTAACGATAACTAGGTACTTGGTGCCGAGGGCCGCGAGCACGCAAATTCGCACGCTCGTTAGCTGGGAACAGAGTCATGGCCCGCAGGCACTGTCGAAGAAAGGACGTTCCCTTCTGAACTTGTAATGCAGCGCTCAATATTATCAGAAGCCCGCGAGCAATCTTAGAGAAGCCTTCGTTTCGGGAGGCGGCGCACCTCGGTGGAGGAGAAGCGAAGGTACACGGAATGTTTGTTTCTTCTCCCTGTTTTCTCCTCCGCATCCTAGGCTCATCATTAGATGATCGAGGACGCAAAGCGGGCCTCGAATGATGCATCAAAATAGGGAGAAATTTAGGGCTCAGTAATAATTGATACAGCTTTCCAGAAATCCAGGAACGTTAAATAATTACCAAACATTACACATATGTAACATGCCCCCGATTTTCGCCTTGTTTAAGCTCAGTGTGACGTGAAGTATTCTTTGGGCACTGCAAAACTGCGAATAGTGGCCGTATAATGATTTCAGGCACATTAAGGAATATGTTATAGAAGCTGTTGTATATGGTAAGACATTTACCTTCGTATGCACGTTGCCTGTAATGCTCCTCCAGCTTTCAGAAAGTTTGATCACAGAGGCGATTATAGTTCTCCCAAAACAGGGGGCTCAAGTCTGCGCTGTTCGTAAAACATATAGCAGTGTGAAACGCTTACGCATGTAATTTACTGGCAGTGCCGTAATGGAATACCCGCTTTACCTGCACATTACCCATAGAGAGCTGCTTATTTTCACCGAATTTAAAAGAGGTGCCTCGTTTAGTAAATGACCTTGGGTAAGCCTGCTGCGTGCTTCTTAATACGCATGAAAATAGGGAGAAAAACTAAGGCTGAATAATAATTTTGCGAGCTGGTAATTAGGCTACAGCCAGTAAAGTTTCGCCATGCGTTGTGCTCGTGGTAACGGAGAGCTCTCTCGGGACATTGGTATGCATTGCTGATGACAGGCATCTAACGCTTTCTAGCGTTTGCTTAAGAAAGTTAATGCAAAAGCTTCATGTACTTGACGCTCCTGAAACATGGCCCAGCAATCAGGTACAAGATACGCCTATTTTCTAGAAATATCAGTAATGGGGGACATCAACTTTTTTTTAGGATATTAGATCAGTTTCTGCCATTGTTTACAAAATGTTTGGTAAAGCTCTGGACCACTTGTAAAGGTAATTTTCTACAAAAGCTGTAATAAGCCACGCAAGCAAGGTTTGAGATACATGTCACCCTTAGCATGTCTCCAATTTATTGCAATTGTACAATTTCTAACATCTTTGGTTTTGCAGAACAGCGGGGAAATTTTGTAATGGTTTCATTAATGCTAAACCGCCGAACACGTGGGCTTATGAATCTAAATTTTGCCAACATTCACCCACTTGATTCAAAATTTTCCTGCATATCATTCATAGTTTACCCAACTTTGTTCTAGATACACACGCCGTGAAAGATTTGGTTCTCCCGGCGCACATTAAAAGCACTCGCAGGACTCTTTATAACGCTTCTAGTCGCACTGATATTTTGCTACAAAATTGCTGACGTCGTACGACTGGGGTTGCAACGATGTTCTAGTGTCTACATAATGCGCTTTATATTGCTTGTCGTATTTTTAATGTACCACGACTCAAGTACCAGCTTTTTTCGCGGGTTCCTTGTTCTTTGAAGGATTTGGAATTTTTGGAAAACAAAATTGTGGTCATCGTCTTCCGAATGTTCAGTGGTGGCGCTACGTATACGGCTTAATGTCCGTACACCGTTCTCGTGTTGTACGATTCTTTATCTTAAGTTCTTGGCCTCCCAAATGCACATCGCCAAACGGTCGGCACAGTGATTTTGCAAGCGACGCCTTGAGCTTTTCTTTCTTTTGGTGAAAGGTCTTTTGGTATAGGCAGGAGCATATTTAAAGTATTTGTCGGTTTGACTGTTATCGCATGAAGGCCAATCTCCCTTCTCTTTATATCTATGGGCCTACCGACACGATGAAATGAAGAACAAAAGATACCCGGCCACATAAATTCACTCTCTAGGCCACCAACACCACAACGCCTGCGCCCCCAACGTCTAAGTCACCCCCACCCTCCGTCAACCACACTCCGCTGGTAAAGAACCCCTGTGTCGGTCTTCCCCGCAGACCAGCACCAGCGGGGCCAGCCGCACCCTTGCACTTTTCCTGTCAGTCAAGGAAAGGTTCCCTGTTCAAGGGCCTTCGCGCCTCCCCCCCCCCCCCCCAACCACTACCTTTCTTTTTAGGAAGGACGTTTTAAAAGCTGCAAACCGCCACAGCCTAGGAAGATTTCCTGAGGGAAGAGCCGAATCGGCTCCGAAACGTCGGGCCAATAAATTTCCTTATTTCGTTGTAGCCACACTCAAACTCCTAAGCCAAAGTTCGCATTTTCAGGCTCTTTTGTAGTTATGGTTTAAAGGTTGTAAAATATGGGTGCAGGAGAAAATGATTTCGTCAGCCTGTTGTGGTTCGGTTAGTGTAATTCTACGTCTGGCACAGGCGCGATCTGCTCGCTTTGCAGGCATTGGCTCCTGCAGCACATTCACGATGCTTGTTTCAGTTATTTATACGCCTCGTACGCGCTTGACAGGGTAAGCTTTTCCTTAGACATCGAACAAAGCACAAACTATAGCAAAACTAGACTTTTTCAAGCGATTTGCACAAGATAGGGTGAAATATTTTTCGTAAACAGATAATACAGGCATACACGTTATAATAGGCAGCTATAATTGAGGGTTCACTATTTGGCTGTGAGAGAAGCCGGGAGCAGTTCGCTCTTAGCTACTCAAGCACCCAGCATCAAGTATTGCGCCACAAGCGACCCCCAAATAACTGAAGATACAATATTACGCCAGAAGTGTTTTTTTTTCTCAATCTTTTCATACTTCCTTTTTTATTTCTCACTTCAAGCGGTGGCATGTGTCGTTATCATAAATGGGTAACAAGTTTTTTTCAGATGCTTATCTTTCGTCTGTTTTGTTGAACTTTAGAAAAATATCCAGCGAAAGGTAACCAAGTTCGCGAGATTATACTCAGCAGATTGCCTGCCTTTCGCTGTTTAGCGTGTGGAAGCGCTCCCCCTCTGGTGGCCGTCCTTTTTTACTCCTTGGTAATGCTCGCAGCAATGCCCAACAACGGCCGACTCGCCGCCTCATACTTCGCGTGGAATCAAGTACAGGCGATGCTTTCCTATAACAATCCAGTAGCTATCGGTAAGCTCATTATTCAATGTCGTGAGTACGTTGCTCTTCTCTTGTTTGAAGATTGCATTAACTGTCCCGGCTAAGCTCACCTGTAATTCTATCCCAATAATTAGTTTACAAGAACAAGAGAATGTGCGTTCTGCATTCGTTGAGAGGATAATAACGAAGTTATACTCTAAAACGAAGTTTGCCCGTTCATAGGGTCATACATAAACAATAAACGAAAGTGAAATAGTAAAGAAAAAAAAACACCGCACTGTGAGTTCTCCCGTTATAAAAGAGTTTACTAAGAGAGGTCTAGGTTCTCGCAGTGAATGATGCCAACCTTTTCAAGAACTTCCCTGCAATGCCGACGGCCGCGTCCTTGTTCGCTGATGCGCTACCTGTAGCGGCCTCAGAAATACGTGCGCGAACGCCAAGACACCCAGGATTTGCGTGGTGAACAAAGCGCCGCGCAAGTAGGCCTGTTCCGAAAGCAGCGCGACAGCGGAGGCAACTGATTAAGCGAGAGTGCCAGTCCAGTTGAATTCCCTTTGTTCAGTGGTCATGTCATTGCCGCCCTCTTTGGAGCAAATTTGCTTGCGCTTTTTTTTTTTTTTGGCGTTTCAAGTTGTACGCATTGCGCTTCGAAGGTTACTTACATGACATAGGTGCTAGTGGGTGTTTAGTTTGGGCATGTGCAACTTAGAGACAATTGAGCACATATTACTAGAAATCCGTCAACTCCTTAGAAAAACACGCCGTCTTTTTCAGAACCTCAGAAAAAGCAAGATGCCAGTTACTTCTGAAAAGTTATTTTCTGTCCAGCAAGTTTGTAAATCTAAAATTAGTGAAGCGAAGCGTCATTTCTTCAGTACATTAGACGCAAAGATTCGAAACAATCACAATATTATATGGAAGCTTGCCAAAAAAACCAGGAAAGAGAAAATTGGTATACAATGTATCACGTCTGACAATGGCACGATAACAAATGATGAATTGAAAGCCACTGCTTTCAACGATTATTTCAGGTCCGCCTTTTCCGTTAATTCACCGATGAGCAATATCCCTTTACCGTTCTGCGCCTCAGTTCTTCAGGAAATGCCCGATATCACTTTATCAATTCATGGTATTTTTCAAATCCTTACCAGCCTAGACACAAATAAAGCGACAGGTCCTGATGGCATACCCAATCGCGTGCTGAAAGAATGCGCTAGTTCTCTTAGCAATCTTCTTCATACAATATATATGACGTCATTATCCGAAGGAATCGTGCCGGACGAATGGAAGTTTGCTCATGTGGTTCCTGTTCATAAGAAAGGACCAAAAAATAATTTAGAACAATATCGCCCAATTTCCCTCCTATGCGGCGCTTCGAAAATTATGGAACACATCGTATACAGCAACCTAATAAGGCATTTGAATTCGCAAAACTTTTTTTACACAGAACAACATGGCTTTCGCGCCGGATTTTCTTGTGACACACAGTTAACGGAATTTTCTTTTGACATAACGACTGCATTAGATCAAGGTACTAGCGTTGACTGTTTGTTTTTAGATTTCAAAAAAGCATTCGATCGGGTACGGCATGATTGTATAATTCACAAGCTTCAGCACTTAAAAATTCCCGCTGACCTAATGAACTGGTTAATTAACTACTTCGTAAACCGCAGACAGATAACAGTGGTAAATGGATGTTGCTCATCAGCTGTTCCGGTCACGTCAGGAGTACCGCAGGGGTCTGTTCTGGGGCCGTTATTATTTCTTATTTTTATTAACGATATAGCGAAGAACATCCAGTCGAACCTACGATTGTACGCAGATGACTGCGTTGTTTATCGAGCGGTAAACAATCCAAATGACAGCAAAATCCTTCAAGATGACCTTAATAAAATTTCTAACTGGTGTACCACTTGGTGCATGGCCCTAAATGAATCAAAATGCAACTACGTGTGCTTTTCTAGAAAAAAAACTGACGTTTCCCATTCTTACAGGCTAAATAATTCGACCATTTCGAACGTAACAGGGGCCAAGTACCTCGGCGTTCACTTCTCAAGCGATCTTACTTGGCATGATCACATTGCAGAGATTGCCGCGAAAGGGAATAACACACTAATGTTCTTGGCTCGAAATTTTCATCCCTGTCCTCTGGCAACCAAAAAGTTATTATACACGACATACGTAAGGCCTATTCTTGAATACGCGTGCACGATATGGGACCCTTATCAGGACAACCTTAAGTACATCTTAGAGCGCGTGCAAAACCGAGCGGCACGCTTTATCACTGGGAGCTATCGCAGATGTAGTAGCGTCACACAAATGAAAACACGCCTAGCGCTTACGACGTTAGCCGAACGCCGGCGCTGCTTGCGTCTCAAATTTTTTCATAAGATATTTTACAACAATACTGGCATTAATAAATCAAAATACATGCTTAACCCGCATTACACATCCCATCGCCGTGAACACCCATTAAAAGTAAGGCCAATGAAGTCAAGAACGAACTTGTTAAAGTATTCTTTTTTTCCAAAAACCATCAATGAATGGAATGCTCTGCCTCAGGATACCGTTTCTAAAACATCAAATTCAGCCTTTTTCGAAGAACTGCTTGACATGTGATCATTTCGCGTGTTTCGATGTTTTTTTTATTTTTTTTTTCCGCGTTTCCTTGCCTACTATATGTATTTCTGAGTGTAGATGTGTTCATATGTTCATGTATGCCCATGTATGTGTGTATGTATGTACATATAGTCCATTTCTTTTTTTTTTTCTCCTTTATGTTTTGGCATAGTTATGCTGCCTGCACTGCATTATTCGTCACCGTGTTATGTAACCATATTTACAACTGTTTAACATGTGTATTACTTCCCCCCCACTGTAATGCTCTCCGAGCGAATGTGGGACTGTATAATAAGTAAATAAATAAAATGCCCCGCGTACCGCGACGAGAGACAATTTTTTGAGCACCAAATGGACGTGATTTGCCACGAACCGTTAACGTTACCGAGCATCTTAGGTCCAATGCCCGGCCCTTCAAACCAGCGACGGGTTTTGGATTTATTGTTCAATTACCTGACAGAAATTGGTCAAATAGGAAAACTTTAAAAATTGCATCCTTCCTATACAAAAGCTTAAGTTTACCCGCCATGTCACCTGTAAATATTAGTATCAGGTCCACTCGGACATTTCATATTTACTTTTATCCTTTTTTTCTCGTACTCCTTTCTGGAATCTTTTAATCCCATTCCCCATCCCTATACAGAGTAGCATGCCAGCAGTTATATACGCGCCGGCAAAATTCTCTGTTTTTCCAATAAAGAGCCCTCTCTCTCTCTCTCTCTTGGGCATGTGTATATATATACAATGTCACACTCGCTTTAATAGATTCAACATATAGAAAAAGAGTTAGAGGATGGTTGTGGGGCGTAATTACAACTTGCTCAGTTATTGCCGTATATTGCGTGAGTTTGGCGCTTGCATTTATGCACGCTGCAGCTATGGCGGTTCAGCTTGCACGAGATTGATTACAAGTAAATGAATTTTGCTAAATATTGTCCGTCCTAGAAGAAAATCCTTCGTGACTATGCCAAGTAATAATCCGCAAGTAAATATGGCTCTATAAGTGGGACAATTGGAAATAATAACGCATGTGCACAGATGTTTGTTGCCTCGATCTCGTGATGCAGATATGACTGGTTTGAAATTTCCAATGTAAGCATGGTAACGCCAGGAAAATGTTCTTTCGCTGAAGTGACGCGAAAGTTTACAAATATAGACTACCTCGCTAACTTACCAACCCTAAAAAAGTACGCCCTTGCACAAAATTTTGCCCTCGAAGAAGCTTGAAAGCACGCAACTATCAGAGGTCACAGCTCTCTACACGCACTTCTGTTATTTACGGGCGTTTGCGCAGCCTGTACCCACTCTTGGCCTTTTCTGCAGTGTTGCCGCCGTCATATGTCAGAAGTTTTGGAAACTGTTCTACCTTGTATTTCACCCGTTACCACCTACTTTTCATTTATACGTATATCATCGTGTATATATATATATATATATATATATATATATATATATATATATATATAAACACACCTTATGCGTTGCCCCGAACGGGGTATTTCACGTAATAAAGTGAGGTAAAGGGAAGAGACGACACTAAGCTACCGAAGACGAATGCACACCGTCGCGGACGTGCTCAGGTTGTGCTGCCGCTTCTAATGCGACACATGGTGCGACACATGGGCTTCAATGTGTACGCTAACGCCTGGTGACATTCAGTAGTGATTTAGAGACCTTTTAGCTTTGCGCTCGCGATGGTGTTCCCGGACGAAGATTTGGGCTCATTACCTGACTGCCCCTTACTACTGCGCTTGACAGGAGGTAGACTGAATCGGCCTGGAGAAGGAACAAAAGTGGTTAGCACAATTGCCAGCTATTAGTGACACTTGCTCGTTGTTTATGAAGTCAAATGTTTTGCTGAAAATAAACAATGCTGTTTTATTTTTCTGAACATAAGCACAGTATTTCACGGAGCTGGCCATTGGCCTGAACTAAAATATACTTGTACTAAAGTAAACAATGGTGGTGTTTTTTCTTTCGCAAGCAATTTCCCGGGGGCTAAAGGTGCGTCACGCACGTGGCATGTCCGCCGCTGTTTGCAAAAGCCTTCGCATGAAAAGCACTACATTACTTTCCCTGCGGGGTTTCCGATTTCAAGAGATAACTTTTGTACATTCGGTTTGACAACGCACTGCGCGTAGAGTCATGGCCAACAGAGACGGGCAGTGTGCTTGACAAAGAGGCTGTACTGCTTCTGGCACTTTTCGTGTTCGATAACTAGAGTGTTTTGTCCACGTTTCTTAACGCGTAGGCGTTCGAAGTTACAATTAGTCAATGAGAAGGCTCAGCAAAAGAGGATATTGATCAATAGAGCAGAAGTTTAGGCTAAGATACATTTTACAATGCCTGTTCCTTCAACGTCGGAAGGGCAAATATCGGTCAAGGTGCTTTCCTTCTGGCAAGGTTGAAAAAAATATGAGGCTGTATAATGTAAAAGTATTCCAATGTGTTTTTCTTCCAAACTCCTGACGTCAAATATGCGTAAAAGCTGACGCAAGCATCGGGCGGTCACGGGCAGGGTTGTCTGAGCGAACCAATCAAATGCTCCCCTCGTTCATAGGAAATCACTTTTGTTTGCTTGTAAAACGAATAACATCGTTTGCATTGGGCGGCTTGTATTATATAATTGGCTCACAAGAGGCGAGGAACACGCTCAAGTGGAGAGGGATTCGATAGGGCCGAGTCACTGCACTGAAAGTCGACAAGCGAATGAAGAAGGTGGTGCCAGCGTCTGCGATTGGTCCACTTTCTCTTACTTAGCTTGCGGTGGCTGGTCGAAAATCGCGGTGGCATGCAACGGAAGCTTCAGAATGACGCCAAAACGAATCCTCAGCAAAGGCGAGTTGGCAGAATAAGGTCGCAAACCTGCCGACAGTTCTCGAAAACGTTACACGGCCACGCAAAAAGTCTTACACGCAAATAAACCCATGCTCTCCGGCAGGTGCGACTAGCCAGTGGCTGAGCGATCGGCGGCAGAAATCTTTTATTCCTTTCGGAACGGGGCATCCTGGGGCTATTCAGAAGAAAATTCAGTTTCTTTCGGCATATTAATGCATCTTTAACGCGTACGTGTCGCTTTGACGCAGTAAGTTTTTGCGGTTTTGCGACATTGCGTGACAGGTAGGTGAAGTGGGTGCATCCCGAAAGCTTTTGACCAATATCCGAGGGCTAAAGGCAAAAAGGCGTCGAATCAGAAATAGCGATTTTTGTTTTGTTCGGTCAAATTATACATAATCAGTGTGTAACGTCATATCAGATGGGGAGCTATCGCGGTCTTCGTGAAGTCGCGTAACAGAGAGGAGAAGTGGGGGTGGTCCGAAAAAGTTTTTGACCAATCGCGGTGGGCTGATTGCAGAATAGGGATAGAAAAGTTCGGAGTAGTTTTACGTTATAGCGACCATGCTGTGTTTATTTTCAGATAGTAATAATGAAAAACTATTTTCCAGTCTTCATTCTTTGGACCGAAGAGCTTCAGAGAAACGTAAGTGAAACGCTTGTTTGCATGATAGCCCCCTCCCCTTTCTGGCCATATTTAATTCGGGAGCAGTAAATTCCCTAATATTATACTGCCATTGTACTTCTCTGAAGTTACTGAAGCGTAGCCCCGCAATAGTGAACAAAGAAAAATACATTTGGAAATAATGGATGTGATGTCGCTATAGCGTCGACACCGTTCCCTATAGGTGCATCAGCGCCCACCTGAAGTTTTTTTTTTCTTTTTTTTTACAATTTGCCTAGCGCTTCTTTTCACCGAGGATTGCTCAAGCGGCCAGTAAGGCGGCTTGATAAACCCCGTTTGCCTTAATGAAGAATAGTGTATCAAGTTTTCGCATGTGTCACTCTAATCCACAGTGCAACCATTTACATGTTTCACATAATCCGATATACCTTCATGTGGGAAACGAGTTTGCTCTAGTTTTGAGAGAGCACGACTCTCCGGCCAGCAGCCGATAGTTAAAGCCCCGTTCTTGTTCTCCCTTCCCGCTAAGATTCGCTAGCAGCTTACAAGAGTTCGCCGTAGGCAACCCAACCCACTGAAGTTACCTCTAACGACAGAGTGAGGATTTGCATCTTCTTAGAATGCCGACTCTGTTTGCATGGTGATGCAAACATGGACAGTGGCTTGATGCGAGAAAGGCGCAGAACGTATACCGTAATCATGAACTTTTGTTTGGTCAAGGATTCCTTGTTTGGATCGATCACTAAAACACTGGAATACGCGATAATTCTTTGTCCGGGTACGAAAAACCTACTATATCCAAAGACACGTTTACATCTCGCGTCTACCGCGCAAAGGAATCCTTGTAATTCCTGATCGTTAGTCATCGTTCAACTCGAGTAGCTGACGTGCACAAACTAAGGAAAGGCTCGCTTGCTACAGACGCTTTCGGGACTAGCCCTGTAGAAAGCATGCATGTTGAATTGAATGAATGATCCCAGCATATCCAAAGAACCTATTTATGTTTATCCTTCGTCGTGAACGTGACTCATATCATAAGAAGTCCGCAAACAAGGAAACCAGGGACACCATACAAGGACGGTTTGTAGGTTTCTTATGATCTGAATAATAAAAAGTGGGCCCCTTGGTTAATCCCGTTTCTTCTCGTTGCCTGAAGGTGAAGGCAGATGTGGAACACACGTTCTATTCCACTACAAGGTATATATCTGCTGTCAGGCTTTAATGAAATCGCCCATCTGTTTGTGTCCGCATTTAGGAGCGTCGGCTGAAGAAACGAACATACTACTTCAAGATAATGTTCTAACTGCTCCCAGTCGGCTTCCACCACCTTGGGAAAGGAAGACTATCGAGTTTGATGCCTATTCTATAGTGATTTTCAACCGTGCAACTGAGACGTATGTAGGTTCACAGTTCCTCGAACTTCAGGCGAATTACTCATGTGCAGGGTTTTACACGGGCGCTTCCACATCTCTTACTGGTGTTGCTCGCGCAACTCTGCGACAGTCTATTTTCATGTCTGGTGCTATAAATCTGCATGAGATTACTTTTACAGCGGATCCAGCTATCAGTTTCGATGTTTTACAGAGGAGGCATCCGCAATCCTCTCAGCAGGTAAACACACCGCGCTAATGAATGTTACAAAAACCATTCTGTTCACAGACTCATTGAACGTGGTTAGAGCTCCAATGAGTCTACGAAAACAAAATTCACTTTATAATGAACTGGGCGGCTTGTTATGCTCAGCCTACATGGGCAATCAAGTCAACATATGTCGCTGTGTACCTTGCCGTAGAGGCATCAAAGGCAGTCTTGCTGCGCACGAAAGTGCCGTGTCAGTAGTTATTGAATATAGAGACACAAACGTAGCAATTCCTCCGGCAGACCTAAATCCTTTCCTATGCCACGAGTTCCGGGAACATTGGCACAGGCAGTGGGATAGTGAAGGTTGAAATAAGCCACATATGATCAATCCAAGAATAGGGAAATGGATATCCGAAAAATCAACAAGACAGGAGGAAGTGCATATTTGTAGGTTATGGATAAGACACACTTTTACCTCATTCTTGGAGGCTATCCTCCGATATGTTACTGTTCTCCAGACATAAAAACCGTACAAATTATCTGGCCAGGTTACTTGTAGCGCAGCCTTGCCTTCCAGGCTACAGCTGCAGTGGATAATGTTCTTTAGAGCACGTGCCTCTCAGCCTTCAACTTCAAGGACCTTCTTCAGGCACTAGTGCTATTTTGTACCTTTGATTATATCATCTCCTCGTAACAGGACTTGTATGCTTATAGCTGACATCATGAGTCATTGTCATTATTTTTATAGTCACATATGCGCAATTTACAGCTAGTCATTTTTAGGCCTGTCTACAGTCACGTTAAGTCTACCGCTTGTAGCTCATTTTCCACTGCATTTGTCACACACTGAGACCCCATCGCCATATGTCGTGGCGCTCTTTGGCCATATCTGGCCCTTGCGCCAATATAAATCGCATATTAATATCATTAAAAAAAATTAAATTATGGGTTTTTACGTGCCAAAACCACTTTCTGGATATGAGGCACGCCGTAGTGGGGGACTCTGGAAATTTGGACCACCTGGGGTTCTTTAACATGCACTTAAATCTAAGTACACGAGTATTGTAGCATTTCGCCCCCATCGAAATGCGGCCGCCGTGGCCGGGATTCGATCGCGCGACCTCGTGCTCAGCAGCCCAACACCATAGCCACTGAGCAACCACGGCGGGTATATTAATGTTATGATGACTAATTGTGTAGTAAGAGGAATGCAAAAGAAATTCAAAGAAAAAAAAATAAAGTGCAACATGTAGGCACTATTTCACTTCGTTACATATATTTAAATCGTTAACGTGTTATAGTAATTCTCCGGTAAGGCACGTTGTTGTATAAACATTATAAAGTGGGATCACGTGCTTTAGAAAGGCTGGTCATTGCTTCAATTGGCGGACCTATGTTTGTCAAAGGCGGTCTTGTTATTCTCGGCAGGTTAGATTTAATAGGTCAGTAGAGTGGTGTCACGTGCGGTCGTTGTCGGCGGCCACTGGCTGTGAAGCGAGAGTTAGAAAAGAAAATGAGCGCTGTCGCTTAACGTCTCTAGGCGCGGTTTCTTAGACGAGGGAACAAAAACGGGAAAGTGGGAAGGCAGCATAAGAAAAATAAAAAAAGGAAAAGAAAAAGGTGAACGTACGCGGACGTTGTGGCAGCGAGAATTTAGGGTCTTTCAGAGAACTGAACCGAAGGCGTAGTTGTCGGAGGTAGCGTGCGTTCATGGTATTAGAAGTAAGCCGGCCGATACGCGAGTAACAAAAAGACATTATAGTTGAAAGAATGACTTGAGTAGCGTAGAAGCAGCGCGTCGAATAATTTTGACGGTGTTAAGGTAGAGACACGAAGTCTGGGGGCAATGGATGGCGTAGTTGGAAGGCAGCACCTCGGTCTTTGAAGGGCCGTTAACCTCAGCAGTTCGGCATAGGCATCGTTGCTGCGACATGCAGAAGTTGCACGACCCTGTGTGCTCCAGGCGGCGAAAAAGGTTATCTGCCGTCGGGGTCGGTGGAATGTGTCGGTGATGGCTTAAAAACAAAAAAGATACAAGACAAAAAAGAAAAAAAGAAAAATATTTAAATAAGAACGAACAAATAGGAGGTTTACACCAGAAAAAGTGGGAGGTGGCCGGTGTACATGGAAAAGTGCCTCTTATGTCTGATATATGCTCAAAAGCGCGGAAGAGAATAATAAATTGAGTGGTAATGCAGAGACAGAGAAGAATGGCAAACTGAGAAATCGGTGAGGTTAAGAATCGACGTTAGCTGTTGGTGTAGCGTGCTTTGTGTCTTTGTTGACATAAGAATTTTAGGGTTAAGTTCCAACGTTTAGGGCTTTAAGCTGCCACGTGCCTCATTAATTCCTGTCGGGTGTACACATTGAAACTTGTATATGGAGTATGATTCTGCGTATTTCCTTTCCCGAGGTGAGTGGAAATTAGTTTGTAGTAAATAGAGCCTTGCTTTATCGAACATATGGCGGTGTTCATTGAATTGGCTGGCTGCTACTTTACGTATATCAGGTTTTGTGTTAGCGAGATGGCCGTTTAATCTTCTCTGAATTTGTTGTTCAGTCTCACCTATGTATTGTTTCTACAAGTGGCACCTTCTAGACGTTGCTTGTGCAGGTGAAACTTAAAGCTACCTTGTGAAGGTAATCCGACCCGGTACTTTGTTCTGTAGCAGTAGTTGAATATGTTTGCATGTGGAGCCCCTGGGGTGGCCACTGGGACCGGATGTTGCCCTCGCCTTTCTCCTTAATTTGGCATGTACAAGAGAATCCTCGAAATCGGTGTTGTATCTGTAAACTATTCGTGGCAGGTCGGGAAAGATCTTAAGTTTCTGGATGCTGGTGATAGCTGTGTAGTATTTACTGACGATGTTGATCGCGTTTGGTAGTGCCTTTGAGGACTTAGTAGTAAGAAAACACGTTGATGCTCTTGTGACCTTAGGGCGGGGTTCGGCTCGATGAAGTTTGGTTCCATCGTTGTAGGCATTTTCTAAGGGAGTGTTCGGGCGGTACCTGTTTCACAGGGCTTCTTTAAAGTGATCGAATCTATTTATCTACCCTTCGTTTCCTACGCAAACGCGACGTAGTCGTGTGACTTTACCTTTAAATATGCCTTGTTTGCAATTTCTGGATGGTGGCTTGTGTATTCTAGGTACTGTTGTTTGTCAAAAGGTTTCCTATAGAGCGTTGTCTTTAGTGCCACATTGTCAACATAAATTGTTTTGCAGACAAAGTTTATGCGCTCAGTTGGTGATTCGAATGTTAATCTTATTGTTGGGTTAAGACAATTTAGGAACGTGGCAAACTTATTTAGATTGTCCTGACCATGTCCCGATATTATATAAAGGTCGTCCATGTATCGTAGGTATGTATGGTGCTTCTCCGTGCAGCGAGATAGGAAATCTGTTTTTAGGGTTCCCATAAATACATTTGCCTAGATTGGTGCGAAAGGTGCAGCTATACTTGTCCAATATATTTGTAGGTAGTATTTCTCCTCAATATCGAAGCAGTTCTATGTTAGAGAAAAGTCAAGAAGAGAAAAGCAGACTTCAATAGAGTGTTGCGCATTTTGTTTCGACAGCGTTTCTTTTTATAGAATGCTAACCGTAAGGGATTGAAATGATGGCCCACAGTGCCGTGACGTCTAGTGCTGCGAGAATTATGTTTTGCGTTACTGTGGCATTGGTATCACAGTCCTCCATAGTTCTCGGTTGATGTGGAGTATCATGTACAAATAACGGAAGTGTTTTGTTAATATCACAAAGAGAGGGGTTAAGAAATGCGGAGAGGCTCTTTCTCGGGGTGTTATTTGATACTAGTGGATGCCCGGGATATTAGCGATGGGTACTTCAGTGGCTGGAATTGTATGGTTTTCCAGAAGGGAATAGAGGCATCCCGTAGTTTTGTTACTTGGTTTAAGAAATCTGGATTCTGACGGTGTTAAGAATTTATCAGCAAATAGTGATTTTAGCCTGTCGGTAATTGTTAGTGCAAATAGTAATGTGGGATCGTTATCTATCTTACGATGTAGTTCAGGATTTTTTAGCTCTCTGTAAACCTGGTGCTTGCACTTATCTACTGCCCAAGTAAGTAAACACACACACACACACACACACACACGTATATATATATATATATATCATTCAAATCTGTGTTCCCTGAAGAACGCCTTTCGAGACATAAAATGTGTTGTTTCAGCAGCAGTGGTCATAGGCCACATTATAATTTTAAAGGCAGATATGCACTTTCTTTACGCTAATTTCATTACTTGCTTCGCTCATTTCGAGAAAGTGCGCAGCCGTTGGAGGTCATACGGAGCTATGGAACTGACCTTATTCTATCACGTTGAGCTTATCGGCACACAGCTACAGGCAGAGTTAAATGCTCAGTACTCTTCAAGGCACAGACGGTTGGCAATTCTAGAGTCGCTGGCGCGACGTATCCGACTTCGCCGGCCGCATTATGGCATGTTGGAAACACCTGACTTTATGCGAGCCTTAAAGGCGACCTCGCGGAGGGCTCTCGGGCAGTCCAAGCATGCACATTAAATATTTTTATACCCTGAAGTATGGACTTTTGTCCCATTGCTAAGATTTTCATCTATGAGGCTGTAAAATCTATTTTTACTGTGCCTAACAGTGAGCTCAGAAAACACCTGTGGCCAGATAAGACACATAGCTCAAAACGACGCCCAGCACATTGACTACCTGGTGTGCGCCAAGATATCTTAAAGGAGAGCTTGCTATGCTTAGTTCTTTGCGAGCCATTTGTTTATCGTTACTCGCATTTTGCATTCCATCTGTTTTTCCTGCCGTCATATTTACTAGCCACAAAAAAGTTATGAGCGAAGAAAACTTCATTTGACCTCATCACTAATTCAGCCATTGTGCTTAAGAGTAAGAGTGTAAGCTGTGGGCAACCTAGGACACTGAAAGGTGCTATAAGTTTTACTGCGATATACCTTGCATGTACGATTGTTCAGACACCTGCCTATCTGACCTTGGTACCGTGCGCCGCACTTCAAAGGCATCCTGTACACAACCCCCTGCATACAATACACGTAACGGTTGCGATGCCGGACATCACATTGGGCAAGAGACAAGAAGCAAAAAGCCCAGTGTGTAGACATACATGCATTGTAGCGGATGCGGATGTATCCCTCCGTTTGGAAAAACAAAAGTAATCTTCAGACACAGTGACGATCGAACGCGCGTCGTTGTGGAATGGGCTAGCATAACACGTGAAGAATGCTTGTGCATAAGTAAGCCATCACTGGCCATATCACGAATGGAGATGGTGTTTATAGACCATGGTAGCGTGAACAGTGAGAGGTGGTGGCATCTTTATAATTCTTTTCATCTTTATTGTTTGTTTTTTACATGTATATTTTGATGACGTTTTCCCTCTGTGTTTTCTATATAACACCTTGTATCAGGCAATAAGATTTCAGTTGGTAGTAAGCGCTTGTCCTTGTTTTTCCTAGTTTTCTGCTGCTTCGGGCAGCACTACAGAGTTTAAAGTGGAACACCAGCTTGGCCAAACCGTCAACCTTCTAACCTATGTTACGGTGCTTTTTGCCTGTCGTTGTTAAGTAGTCGTCACGTTGCTTGATACATTACATTGAAGTGTCGACCCAGCCTAGTTCCTTGGTCCTGTTGGGCTGCTAATATCGAGGTCGCAGGATGCAATCCCGGCCACGGTAGCCGCACTTCTATGGGAGCTAAATGCGAGAACACCGGTGTACTTACGTTAAGGTGTACCTTAAAGAACCCCAGGTGGTCGAAGTTATTCCGGAGTCCCCCGCTAAGGCGTGCCTCAGAATCAGGTCGTGCTTTTGGCACGTATAACACCATATTTTTATTTTTATTTAGACGTCTGGAAAGTTTTCTTTCTATCTCATGTGAGAGCTATCTACGGTTCCCATTTCACGTGCCGTCTAATGTAAGCCACAAAGGAAATTGATTTTGTAAAGCTTTTTATAGCCTTCTTTCTAATGAGGTTACGAACGTTATTCCTAACAAAGTTTCATAATTATATTTCTGTACTTTATTTCATTAATTCAAAAATTAAAAACAATATTTGTGATAAAGAAAGAAGAATAAATAGAAACCATGGTGCAGCATAAATCAATGGCGCCAGAACAGCACCGGACACACGCCTACCATGCAAAACACGGTAAAAAAACACGTTCGGCCGGTTCAACCAATCCATTGCCAGGACCTCGAAAAGTGCTTACGAAAACAAGAAAAAAGCTCTCGCCGCTTCGACCTGGCTCTGTGCCAGAACGCATGAAAGGGTTATGGACCGTTCCCCCTCGCGGTCGATGTGATAAAAATGTACAAAAGCCGATGCGAGATAGGTGTGATCCATGTCGTTTTTCAGCCCCGGGTGGCTTTCCCTTTCCTGTCATGGCCCATAATCCAACATTTAATACCTGCTTCCGTTCCTATGGTGTCTGGCAGAACAGTCATTACGAATACAGAAACAAACCTCGTTCAGTCGCTTTAGGCAATAGCGACGGAAATGGTTTTTGAAGCCAAATGAATTAGACACACAATATTATTTCCGGTGCGGCCTTTTGTTACTCCCGCCATTCTCTTGCGCGGACAAAGCCCACGCATTTAAGCTTTCTCGCACAGTCGACATCTACAGTTTTTAATAAACAAAATGGGGGAATAATAAATATTGAGCTGGCACCTGCGTCACCAGTACGTGAACTATGAACGGTGCATGGAATTGTTTGAATATAGTTTTATGTAGGTGCAAACGAAGCTAATTTTTATTGTAAAGACTAGAATATTTATTTTAATGACTTGCACATTGCGCTGCTGAGTTCGAATTCATGGGTTAGATCCAGAGCGTGGCGGCTGCATTTCGATGCGATCCGTGTACTTACGTTTAGTTGAGCGTCAAAGCCTAAAGTGTTTGACACTCATGTATAAATTCCTCAATGAGGCGTATCTCATGATCATATTGTAGCTTTGACCAGGAAAACGAAAGATTTTTTTAATATCAGATGGTTTAAGATACATTTCATTGGAACACTTTGTGCGTCAGAGATTAGTCCCTTAGTCCCTCAGCCTGTGTAATTTATATCATCGAATGATTTTTTGTTGGAATACGACTAAACGCGCAGCGTTGGCTCTGCGGCTATGCCTTAGTGTTCACAGCATTAGGTTTCGGGTTGGACTCCCGTATGCGGTGACCGCATTTTGTTGGGAAGAGCAGTCTTTCACCGTGTTTTCGGGGAACATTAAGTAAACTGGCTGGTCAAAATTAGTTCAACCCCTTGGCCCTCGCCTCCCCTCAACCCAAACTTAAGGCTTCTAATATTTCATATTACAAGCCATATCATTTCATGTTACAAGCGCTGGTCCTGTGTTTGACCTTCCTTTTGTGCCGTGTATCTTTCGCGCTTTAGGAATTTGTCTCATATTTCAAGCACAGGCCCAGGTACAATCTAAAGGGCGTAACTGATCCATCAGAATCCCTCATTAGAGCAGTCTGAAGCCGAATGCGGAGGCTGGCGTTAGTAAAAAATAAATAAAGTTAAACGAACACGAACGAGTTGGTAAATCCGCAGGTCGAAGTAAAAACAACATCCAATGAAACAAAAAAGTGCGGCTACTGCTGAAGAAGTTGCCTTGTACCACATTACTTTCCACAAATTAGTCGCACAGATTTATTCAGGATTAGGGGGAAAATATAAGGAGCCGCTTCGGGTAATTTTTAATTTGGTAACCTTGTCAACAAACGAGCGAGAGGCGAAGAAGAATAGGTGCGGCAAATAAAGAAAACGTAAAGCCTGCCTGATTGCCCAGCCCACACTTGGCGAGGGCAAAAGGCGGCAGTCAAGTCACCCGAGGTGGCTAATGTAGTGAAAATATTCCCAAAAGAATATTTATTGAACACAGAGTTAGGTCAGTGTTTGTAAGAAACGGTCTACCCTTATGAAAATGGTTATGTCCTTTATGTTTACTGTATGTTTCCTTGAGTTGACATGAGGAAAAGTCCTTTATGTTTCCTCCATGTTGAAATTTGGCCACTGCTTTTATGTTTCCTTCATGTGCCTTTCCTTTGTGTATCCTTTATGTTACCGTCCTTTACGTTTCATCCATGTTGAAATTTGGCTACTGCTTTTAGGTTTCCTTCGTGTGACCCACCTTTATGCATCCTTTATGTGGCCCCAATGATTAAATCCTGCATTTTATGTAGACATGCATACATGAAGAGTTCCCTGTACGCATTTTATATTTAAGCACTTTTTCTGAGTTTTAAAGTTTTGCATTGGATATTGTAAGGTTACTGTTCCCTACATGATGCAGCATACAAATTAGAACACTGCTATGGCAATGAAATTCATACTAACTTGTTCTAAAATTACAAACTAACTACACTTCATAGAATATTTCAGTATAACACTTGGAGTATCATTGTACGTTCCTCATTGCAGTGCGGCTGCTGTTCTAGTTATGTCTTTCTTACTAATATAAAATGTAATGTTTGGATGGAAAGATCAGGCTGTATTGGTGTTTGCACTTTTAAAAGAAAGTCTTCACTGCACTTTATCAAGGTTTGTCTGAAATTACGAGTAGTTTATTGGACTATCTGTACGCTACTTCAATTTGCCACGTCTGCTGACAGCAGACCTCTCGAATGCGGCGCTTGGATGAGAGCTCACAGGGCACCTGAAAAACAAGACAAAAGGAAATCTTTTTCACTTATTGAAAAACATTCATATGAGCAAGAACAGCTTGACCTGTTTGCACACAGCTAAGAAACTTGCAGCAGTCAGAAATAGCACATATAAAGATCAGGGCAACAAACAGGCTTTTAACTGATTGTTGTTTGAAGCTTTCTGCGCTATTATCTGCCATTCCACTCAGGTCTGAAACTGCTCACAAATTATTTTAAACGTTATTGCAGCAGCTGCTAAGTATTACATGAACTTTCGGAGTAGGCAACTGGCCAATAGACCTTTGTGTGCTACTTCAAGCATCGAGGTTCCCAAAGTTGAGGCCCTCCCTATGCCGTGAGCAAGAACTTGCCATTATTTACCAGGAAAGCTTGCTAATATCCCAGGCCTCCCATCGAGTAACACTACTGTCTATGCCATAAGCTACTGTGGTTAAAAGTTAGTTGAGCACACGTTCTAATGCCAAATTGAAAGGTGTTAAACAATATCCTGTGCATTTTTCACATTTTCACTAAGTTTTTGTAGTTCTTACACATCTTTATTGTCAGTTACAGGCTGCACGTGTGCATTCTACTGAACGTTTAGCACAACAATTTACTGACTTCAGCATGGCACAGAAGGTGGCAGGCAAACATGCTGTGTATGCGTAACTACAGCAAACTGAATGGTAGCAGCATCTCCTTCACAAGCATGAAAAGGTGTTATTCGCGTGGTGAGTTGTTTAGGCTTTATCAAAATTAGACACACAATCAATAAACTTCATGTGAATACATTATTGCAATATTATGCTTTGTTAACAGAAAAATTATGAGTTAACTGGTGTTTACTCTAAGACGAACTGCATTATACTTTATCACGTGCTCGTCATAAAGCAAAATGTGGGAGGCGATCGACATTTGTATTAAGCAATCACCTTCCATCAATGCTGTATCCTTTAAGAGGTTTCAGTTGCGTTGATATCCTGCAACTGCATGCTGCTATTAGATTCAGCGGTGGTGTTTAAACAGGCTGGCATAATGCTGGCACGTAAGGGAGGCGGGCTAGCTTAGTATGTAATCAATGATTTGCAAACTTCCACTACCAGCGAATAGCATACTCTAGTATCTGCATTGCAAGTGCAAGAACTGGAAGCTTAGATGTCATTGTTGTTACCTTAATCTGATAACACCACAGCAGTGCAAGCGAAAAGCGTTACCATGCCATGCCATCATTGGTATGCTTTCCCTAGTGTGCTACATAGCGCCAGCCCACATGCCCCAGCATGCCTGACAATATTCTTGTGTATATATTGTGTTGCTAATAAGCACAATGGCATGATTGCCTATCCCAGTATACGGCTTTGTATCCATAAGAATCCGGCCAAATGCTCAACAAATGAGACAGCAGTCCAAGACAAACTAAGATACAGGATGCCAGTCAAAGGATTGCATTGTGCAGTGCAGAACATGCCATGAGCTCTCATTTCATCTCTAACCCACCACAATGAAAACCAGTACAAGTTGAAACCCAAATTGCCAAGTCACACGTACAACAATCATCAAAAGAAACAACAATTGTGTCCAGGCTTTCAGCGGAGTCTTGGACATCTAGTTGCCCTTGAAGCCGCCACCATTACAGCAACAGTCAAGAATGCATTGTAATTAATCAGACATGTAAGACCAATTGGAGCGCTTATTTGAAACAGACAAAAGTCTGTCACAACAAGAATAGTGGTTAAAAAGCAAGATGTTTGTTGCACACACAATTGTGTTGAAAAAGCTAAGGCTTGAAAGCCAGAAATTTAGTTATGTATGGATCTTGCGACATAGCGCATTCTTATACAACTTTTGTATGACAGCATTACTTAGGAGACTTTCTGCCTAAACCATGTCTTTAGGTGGTTATAACCTTTTCGTACAACCACCGCGAGCGCATTATTCACAGTAAAAAATATCAATTCAGTGAGAGTGCAACAAATAACTACAGTATGTCAAAAATTGGCTGTTTCAAAATTCCACGAAGTGCAGTGTGGCTCGAGCATGAAGCAAGCCTCCTTGTAACATAACGAAAATCTAAGGTGGTGAGCGTATGGTACCGCAAACCACAGATGCATGCATAAGTTCTAGGCAGTACTCCGCATTGTTTGCACGTCCCTGGAAGCTTGTGTATTAGGCAGATAAGTAATAAAGAAGAGAAGGTAAAAAAGATTCTCCACATTTGAGATAGATGACGGCATAGGACCAGCCTTGTCTTATCAACTGAACAAGTGCTGCGAAACTGAGAAAAAAATGCAATGCAACAGAGAATGCTCCGCTTTCAGCTCTGCTACCATGGTGGGCTTGCAACTACTTTACTGGGCTGACTTTTATGATTCAGCAGCATTCTATACCACATTATCAACGAGTGAAATTTCTGTTACATATAAAACAGACCGGCTTCCACCCTGAAGCCCACGAGCTCTTGGGACGCACATTGAACTTGCCACCTTAGAAGGTTAATGGCTTGTTGTTTGCTTGAAAAATTGAGCCCTCATACTGTGGCTAGGAATTGGGCAGCTACCTAATAGAGCAGCAAATTTTATTGTCTTGATGGGGTTATTTTTAGGAGATCAATTATGGTATGCAATATATAATTGTGACTGAGAAAAGGGAAGAATTTAGGTGTGCAGGTACCAGTGCGAGAAGTGGCTACACAGTAATTCAGGTAACCACAGCCTTCTGTTTCTTTCGGGTGGCTCATAGACACCCTCATGCTCCTCAATGATGTTTCTAAAAAAGCAACCTGGCTCGAATAATATAGTCTGTATAGAGAATGTATTGCACAGTAACTCCAGCTTTGTTTATATTTGTTTCAGAAGAACCGAATTTAGTTACATTGCTTCAACTGAGGGCTCCCCGGATAAATAAAAGATAATGTGCAAGTGATCTGCTACTAGAAATCCTGGAAATGGCACACACAAAAAGGATTGCATATTGCACAAGCATATCCTACAACTCACAGCGCAGCGACAGTTTTTTACGCACCATGTAAAAGCATGCAGGTCAAGTGCATCGTTGTGCGATCCAATATGAAGCAGTGCAGCAGGTCCCTACAGATCGTAGGCTTGACTCCAGAATCCGCATAACCTTCAACAGTAAGAAAGGTTTATTTATTTCGATATCAAGCTTCAAACGTGTGATTTACAGTGTCATGCGGAATTGAAAGAAAGAGACACACATAAATCTGTGCCTATTTGTACAGCTGTCTCGTAGTTATATATCATGTACTTACCTTATTATATTGTAGTATTCAGGCGGAAATAAAACCAGCAGCTAACATCAGACTACCTGGGAAATTATCACCAAAACCTAAATATGTAGTGAGTCAAAAGAATCGATTATGAACGGTCTAAAACCTAGGCCGCGATTTTGTAGCGATGCCTTTTCCGATGCTACTCCTTTTCCTCAATGGTCGAACTGACATTCCGCAATCGTTATTGACTAGAACAGCCAGCCGTGGACGGTGGGTTATAAGAGAGGCAAACATCGAGCGGAAGGCATCGCAACAAAATCGCAGCCCTTATTTACACAGTGCTACAACCCACATATTTTGACAACAATCGCAGGAGCTGACATCCTGTTCTTCAGATGAATATATTAATGAAAGCGAGCGCCTGATTGACATGCCTCGATTAAAAAGAAATTTCGCTGTTGTAATATCGGTCTATATTTGCCGTGCAATATAGAACAGAAATCCACGAGCACGTCGAAGAACAGAAACAATGCTGACAGGTTCTCGCGAAGCTGGGCTTCAAACTGAACTGTATCAATAAAATAATTTTCACACATGCTAATATCTGCTCAACTGTCAAACACCGCAGTCGCGTTCCAACTCGCGATGCCCACGACACACCTACATGCATTAGACACGTAATTTGCGGAAATGATATCCACGGAAGAATTTCTTGCCGGGAAACTACCGAGGAAACAGGAACTTTCAGCGTTTACGTAAATATTTGCCTATTAAGTCTCAACGATCAGCGGTGGTAGGACATCACTGCAGAAAGCAAGCGGTAAGAAATAAATAATACTTTTAACGGAAACTCCCATCACGAAACGGTTCGCTAAATGGGCACAACAACATGGGCAACATATGCTCCAAAAGTGCTCTGTTGTTGTTGCACAAAGTTTACTACATGAACCATAAGCTGCGAGAATGCGCGCAAGCGTCAGACCTGATTACCTTCAATATGTGAACAGCAAGCGCTCCTTCGTCTCTCAGGCACCACGCGACGATGCTCTTTCCAACGCGAGCACTGAGGAATTGCCGATGAACACCAGCGCACAGAAGCACAACTTTCAACAAACTTCCACGCGCCATAATTCGAAGCCACAGAACCAGGTATTTCACGAGCGAACGCGGACAGGCGAGAACAAAGGCAGCTCGGACGGGCGCTGTAGTCCACGTAAGACACGGGCGTATCACAGGAAACATAACGCGAACTAACACGCTACACTAGTCCAGAGGTTTCCTGATGGTTATAATGCACACGATACGGATCACAGTTTGTTTAGGCACTTTCAAAATATGATTCAATTACCGCGTCACTGCAACGAGCACTCCCACCGCTCACACAAACGCAACGTGGACCAGCTAACCATCACTAGGATGCCCAGATGCGCGCGCACCCGCTCTCCATTTAGGGTGAGGAGAACCACGTCGTCTGCTAGCGCGGCCGCCATTTTCTTTTGCGCCTGCATGCGGAGAAAGGGCGCACATCGAGGCAACCGGGGCAACCTAATCTTCACACTGCCGCAGCGCTGCACTACGGCTAACAAATCAATTTAGCCTCCGAGACCTACATTTGCTTTCAGGGCGTGCAGTTTGCAAAAGCACGGACTTCAAGATTTAAATTGGTTACTCAGGGTAAGTCGTAGCTGGATGGAAGGCAGCTATTTAAACAAAACTTGTCGATGTTTGCAGTGTCATGGTGTGCTGCCTTGTTTTTTTAAAGCATATACAGAGATATTAGACGAACTATGCGCGAACTTTTGTCGGCGGACACCAGACAATCAGCGCGCAGCATGTGCACCTCCGTCTGCTTGAGATGGCGGACGGTGTACGGGAAGCCGCGATAGCTGCGAGTCCCACCGATCAGAAATTCCGAATCACCACACATATGCACGCTTCTTATGGCGCCCAGTGGCGTGTTTTTGAGAATGCGAGGCCTTATTTTGAATAGTTGGAACCACATTTGCTCGTACCGTAAGGAATAAATGCGACAGCGGCAGCGGAACTTCGCCCAAAGTGAAACAGGCGTACTGCTTGCACGCTCGCGTAATCAAACAAATATACTCCGCACACAATACTCCGCACACATAATACTCCGCACACCACTTTCATACTCAGCCAACTGACAATTATAAATCATTCAGTTGTACGCCCAAGCAAGCATTTACGGGATCCGCGCTGCCCTAATTCTACCCCTGCTAATTTCAACAAAGCAATGACTCGTACTTGTGGTCAGCGCGAAAGCCACACGGACAAAAGGAAGAAACACAGCAACACGGTGCTACTTCTCCGGAGTGTTTGTTCCTTGTTTCCGCGTTGCTATTGCGCTGTTGCTAAAAGTACGATGAATCGTAACGGACTCGCCCACTTTGCTATCTTTCAACAGCAAGTGCACGCAGTTCTGAAAAGAAAGGCAATTTTAACATCGACTGCAGGTTCTGCATTCGTTAGTGAGCGAACTTTTGTGTATAATTTGCGTGAGTAGTAGAGAAAACGTATCATGACAAGGCCGACGGCTGAAAAAAGAAATAGCGTAGAAAAAGCAACATGTTACAAAGAGCTTCGAAGACCACTGTTTTGAGGTGGAGCCGTGGCAGCGTCTCCCAATGTTCAAGTTTTTTTTTTCAGTTTAGAGAATCAGAAACGTTACAGATATTCAATTTCACTATATTCTTTCGATAGGCGTTCTGAAAGTGAGCGGTAGCTCCAGTTCAGCTTTGGAAGTGGCAGCGCTTGCATTTCCCGCTGACGACTGCAAAGAAATCCTACGAGCGTAATATAGAGACAATCGTAACGTACGTATTAGGTATTTACGGGTAATGAGGCTATCATGAAATCAATATAACACCGCCAGCAGCTACTTAAATGGTAGGTTGTATATTCATGTACGCTCGCAGCAAAGCGGTGGATTGGCCCCGGAGGGCCCGCCTCTTTTTCGGTTCATGTAGCGCAAACCATCCAACACTTCGTGTCGTGCCACCGCGTCTCCAGCCGCCACGCAATTGTTATTTGTCGCGATAGATAATTCGCTGCATGAGGCTTTGATGTACGTATCTACTGTTGATGGCGCGTCGCCGTCAATGCAGCCAATATAGATTGGGTGCCCCCCCCCCATTTTTTTTTACTTTGATACGCCAGTAGCTAATACATCTTTGAGGTAGATGAGCTATCTGTAGCATGTGTTAAAAGACAATTACTGGATGCACTCTGTTTCCCGGATGTGCACTCTAGAGAGTACACAGCCAGGTAACATAGAGTGCACACACAGGTAAAATCCTGCTGGTAACACAGGTAACATAGTGCTCATATTTCTGTGATAATATTAATTACAACGAGAAGCCATAATGCTCACTTTCTTGTACTGAAAAAGGTGATGTCATGGAGGGTACAAGGAAAAGAATATTACAAACTGCATAAGCCACACTGCAGTGCGCTCACTGCCAAATCTGCTAGTGCCTAGCTGCGTGGTAAAAGTTGCACTGCACTGTGCTAGCAGAAAAAAAAAATCATTCTCTTGTACCAGCAAGCAAACTATAAACTTGCAATCATCCTCAATGACAAAAGCCCTGATGTCTGCACTTTTGCATAAGCCAGATATATAATATAAGTAGATTATTTCCCAAACTGCAGGCGAAGCGGAGCATCCAGGTGATCTCCTGCGATGAGCATGAAGGACGCTTGGTACGAGAACCATCTTAAAGATTCAATCAACTTTATTTCATAGCCTAGCTGGCACAAGACTTTCATGCAATTCTTGCATATTAGGTTAAATACTTCAGATTTTTGCATCTGACTTGCTACTGGGAAATAGCAGGTTGAAAAACTACTAAATACTTTATATATAAAGAGAATCCATGGCATAAGGCACTATACACCAACCTATTTCACGGCATGCTCGATTTTCCGCACAATAAAGCCACAATTAGTGCCGGTCGGCAAGCCTCTAGTGTGAGGGGGGCAAATAGTGCCTCTTCCCTGAATCTACCAGTGACTAACACACAGTACAGATAGATCTGACTGTACAATTTGCAAAAGATGCTCATTGCACACATTGTTACCTACATGTGCACTCAAGTGTACATGTAGATAACATAGAGTGCACCATGTAGATTGATGCACTATGTTACCTACGTGTGCACTGAAGTGCACACCTAGGTAACATCCCGCCGTAAACACAAACGACACATCCTACAAGAATTATAATAACGGTTGTTTTCTCGGGGCAAATGAAAGGATAAGTCAAGATTTAGTACTTACAATGACTCTGCTTAGTGTATCAATGGCGGTCACGCAGTACATATAGATGTGCCTGTATTATACGCACAGACAGTTGTTATGTGCCCTCTACGTCACCTACATGTGCACTCAAGTGTACACTCAGGCAACACAAAGTGCACACCTAGTTAACATCCTGCCGTAAACATAAAGGACACACCCTAGAGGTGTAATAAAGGTCATTCCTCGAGGTCTACGTTAGGATGAGTAAACACGTGGTACACACAAAGTTGGCGTCCAGGAGGTCACACAAAGGACAAGGAATCATAAAGGTCACATAGGGCACAAGAAGGAAACATAAAGGAAACATAAAGGCAATGGTCATTTTCATAGGGGCAGTACAACTGCTTGTGAATTAACGTTCATATGCCGCGTATTGTGGGCGGAACTTGAAATCAGCTGTGTGCCCCTATTATCCGTTTGCTTCGTGGAGGCTTTTTCGAATCAGAAGATGAGGGCACAAACTATATAGTGCGTATGGTTAGCGGCATGTGCAGACATCAAGTGAGCTCTTTCTTGTCGCGTTATCTTAATTAGTGCGTCATTCGTTTTTCCTATGATATTTCTTTCCTTGTTCTTTTTAATTTTAAGCATTACTTGAGACCAGAATTAACCGAGATACACTACGTATTGACTTCTGGGCAAAAATCAATATATACCAGAATATCAATGAAATGTACAGAATAAATACACATAGCAACCTGGTTACGAATGTAAAATTAGCAAGAAGCGACTCACGAGCAAGGTTTTACCGAAACAAGCTGTCGGTAGATGTCACGGAAGCGAAATTAAAATAAAGCTTTCAGGAAATGGAGATGGGTCCGCGAATACACACAGACTCAATCTTGAAGCGTGCAGGTTCGTGCTGATGAACGCAAAACTCGCATTTTTTTTGTTTTCTTTTTGTTCATGTGAACTAACACCGAAAGTATTAAGATTGACTGAGAATCAATCCAGGCTAGAAAATCAAAGCTAACAAAGACGCAAGTATGCAGTCAGAAGACGCCGCATTTGGCGATAACGCCTAATTTTGCATTCTCTGGTGACAACCGAGAAAACACAACAGTGCTATCTAAGCTGAATGCGTTACCTATTTATGCAAAAACTTTATGATTGATGACGATTTCGTAAGAAAGAAGACAGCTTACTCTGTTTATTAACTATTCATGGCGCATGCCATTTTATTCTGACAAGAATAGCATCGGCTCACATAGCGTAATGCTTTCAAAAGCATTTTCGCAACAAGCTTTTGGAATGACCCTAAGACGGCGCTTATCGCGCAAATGTTTTTAACCTGTTTTGCTCAAGTCTAGGCATGTTGCCGTGTGAGTGTATTTTACGCATTTTTCATGCTAAAGATCGTTTTTACGGAGCACTTCTTTTAGAGAGATTCCGAAAGGTTCGGGCGGGGATTGATATTTTGCGCAACGCGCGAAGATTCATCGCAAGCTCTAAACAACGGTGTAAGGATTTATCTTTCTAGCCAGAGGCACTACGTAGCGTCGAAGCTATATATGAGACGCTTTTTGTTTAAATAGAAATTGAAGGCAGTACTTCTCTCCTGAGAGATCTGCTGAGCTGCCAAGAAAAAAAAAGTTGCCGATTTAGAAAGAATATCCAAGGTTTCAGCGAGAAGTACTGTATAATATATCGTTTGTGCCTGAGGTTACTTGACTGTAATGTATAAAAATCAAATATTTATACGCGAGACCTTTGGAATTCTGCAACCAAACGACAACGTAGCTTTACGCATGTCACGTGACAGTGCTGTTACAAACAGAAAGAAAAACACATAAAAACGCAAGCATTCTTAAGCATTCTTTATTTCTTTTTGCAGTTCCTCCACGATTGCAGAATATTTTTGTCGCAAAGTATGGTTGGCTTTTAAAACAACCTGCTTAAATAATTTCAAATTATACTGTTAAACGACGCAAGGAAACATATGTTTTAATAGCCGCCGCACAAGCGGGGATCTCCAGATACATTTCGGCCACTTCTGGTCTTGCGAAATGCGCATCAATTAATTATTACGGTTAGTGTTCTTGCATTTCATCCCTTCAGAATGTAACCACCACAGCCTTGATTCGAACCGACAACCTCGTGATTCTCAGCAATACTCCATATCCGCTTAGACAACGTAGCGGCTGCTATGTATGTTTTACCTGCTAAAGGTGTGTCGGCTACAATTCAAATAAAGTTGATGTTTTTTGGCCAGATACTGATGTGTGAAATGCACGCTTAAATTTTTAAAGAAATCTGATTTTCGCTGACATTCTTAAAAAAAGTAGATGCAGATGACTAATCCCTACAACAGTAACGTAGCTTTGCTACTCTGGGCAATTCATAGAAATCAAAATTGGGCGCGAAACCGTAGGAGGATACTATCCAAGTAATTTAAATGATTTCTGATATTGCACATGCCAAAACCTTGATTTATTTAGGAGGCACGCCGTCGTAGGGGACTGCAGAATGATTCTAATCACCTGGGGTTCTTCAACGTGCACACAGCACGGGCGTTCCACGGGTGTTCCAAGTTCCACGGGCGTTCTTGCACTTCGCCCCCATCGAAAGGCGGCCGCTGCAACCGGTATTTCAACCCACAGCCTCCGCCCTAGCAAGCCAAGGCCGAAGGCACTGCACCACCACGGCGGGTGCAAGCCAAAGTCAAGTGATTGCTTCGGCATACCCTGGTGAGAATAATTAGTGGCTGGGACTATACATTGGTTAGCTTTATTGGGTAATAACGAGGAGAGGGGGTGGGGCTATGACATTGCGCTAGATGTATGGGGTCAGCTTGCCTTACCAAGCACAATATAGGGACACCATAAAGAGAAAAACACACATAATAAGTAAATTATTCGCTGTAATATTAAATTGCCTTTTTTACAAGCACCAGACAAGGCGCTCTTAATTAGGGAGGAGTAATATGCAAAATAATATACTAGGCGCGAGAAAGAAATGCAGGTGGCGACACTGCCTTGAAGATAACACACCTGCACGCCGTGACGTCATAGGTTAAATGACAGTTGCTATGACGGAAGTAATCTTTTCGTAAATATTAAACACATTTTATTCTAAAGAAGCCAACGACTGAGCCTATCAAGTTCCAAACGCATTTAGTCCGCCATAAGCGCAAAATTATTGGAGCAAATAATAGTTTAACATCCGCGACGTCCCACTGACGTACAAGCGCTGCGTTTTCGGCAAGAAATAAAAAAAAAGTGAGCTTCAATTTTTTGTAGTAATAATCGGCCTCTAACCGCAAAATAAGGGTAATGGACTTGTGAAAGAAACTCATAAGCCAAACTGGTTTATTGTTTGTATTGCTCTTTAAAAGTATTGCGAGCCCATGTATTCTTGACTGGTGCTAAGATTAACCCACCAAGTCACTCCCTTTGATTACAGTATCCTGGTATCCGTCCAGCATTTATTATACTGTTTGCATTATCGGCTAAGTTTTGCGGCCAGGTAGCTGTGCACGCAGAGTGGAAGAATGTCCGATAAACTCCTTTTAACTGACTTTTAATGTTTAACTCCTGATACTTTATTTCAAACAAAATTAGGCGCTCTGACGCAGGCTGCGTTGCTCGGTTTTCTTTGATGGATATTTCATGCCGGGCACCCCACCCGCATGCTACCGTAGGCATTCATCACTGCACGGAAATGATCATGGAAGGCCTCTTACCAGCGTCGCTTTGAAAAAAAAAGATACTCATGCACCACCGCATCACCGTCGTCTGCTAAAGATTACAAATGTTATCCTCTGTCCACTGATAGAGAGACGTGTTCCTTTCTTGATAATTGTAAAGATGGCGCACCGGCACAAAATGATACAAGTGTTCTCTATTTCACGGGTTTCAATAAACTCCCGTGATGCTTTTTCTCTGCCCCCATCGAAACAACAACGCGGTACATTCATAGTCCTGATTAAAACAACAGCCACGGCCGTGCCGCGCCAAGCGCCCAAACACCAACCTAGTTACATTGTAGTGGTGATATCTTTCAGTATTTCATTCAAGCAGGCACACATCTGGGCAGTATATCTTTCTCCCGCAAGTCGACACAATGGAATAAACAACCTCCTCCACGCACTCCAACAATTCCAAACAGTGTTGTTCTGAACACTTGAACGCAGCATGGTCAACGTGGTCTGCCTTATCTCCAGCCAACTTTTCCGGCAGAGGATACAAGGTTTGAATGCTTATGTGGTTACACAGTTCTTTTTGTTAATTTCTGGAAATTTCGCTAAATGTCTCTGTTTTTACTGTGACTTTGCCTTGAGCTCCTTAGATTCTGCTACAGGCTTTCAACGACTACGGATAAAACAGCTATTCCATAAGTAACTTTCAAAGACACTGCACTTGACTAATTAAACTGCTCTCCATTCGTGTGGGCATGGTTTAAACAGCGCGCCGGAAAGCTTCAAATGAACGATGACATCTTTTGATAGTTTTGAGCGCACTGAATTAAGGAATGGTTTTTTTCAGCAGGTGGCTGGAGATTCCAGCAGGCGGTTTCTTCGTGAAGCACAGCCCAAGACCAAGGCATCATATCAATTCGTATTCTAGCACATGATGCGTTACCATCAACTGTACCAGGGAGCGTGAGAACAGGAATGGACACCAGACACGTGTTGAGTGGACTCCCTCCTCTGACGCTGAAGAATAATAAAAACGTTAACGAGGTCTAACTATTTTTGGGACGTGTGAGTAGCTTGTTTACTCATGCGTCAAACAAGTTGCATGAGTAAGGTGCAACTTCTTTACCTATAACAGTTGCGCATAGCTTAACGCATGTGCAATACGATATCCTATAGGATTCTGTATTGCAGCTATGTAAAGGTATGCGCACCACAGCGGCATTTTCACATATATAAACGATTTTTTTTGCTCTAGTACCCCACGTTTCTTCTGTAATTTTGTCTTGATTGCTACAACATTCTGTGCAAACAGTATTCCCATTTTTATAATTATTACTGCCATTATCAATAATAATCATGCAGACGTATGCAAACATCCCAAAGAGAAAGATAAGAAGTAGGTAAAGGAAGCAATAAGATGGAGATGAATAACCAACACGCTATACAGTCACATGCCGAGTACCAGCATTAGGAACGGGAATCCACTCCTGAGGTTGACAACAAATCCCGTTCAGCTTTGTGGGGCTCACATCGAGTTCATGAACGACCTTTCGAAAACGAAATATCACAAACCGCCGTTCGCACAAGATTAAGTTTTTGAAACTTGGTCAGAAGCACTCAGCTGTTCACTGATAGTTGGACATTCCAGCAGCAGTGCTCGAGTGTTTCACTGGAGTGTCTGCGAGCAGTCGCATAAGAACTTTTCTGCATTCGCGGGCCCGAAAGAGGCGATTCATGTGATGGGGGGCCCTGTGATCAGCTTGTAGTCTCAGAGGCAGTTACATTGCTTCGCGAAGTATAGAGTTTGACTGCGCGGATCTTGCAAAACTAGCATTGGCCGAAGAGCCACTCGATTATCTTTCTCTATAGCTGTGCCATCAGTTGAGGCAGAACAACAAGCGAAGGCAAAGCATAAAGTAATCTGGACAGTTTCGTTGATTGATAAGCTCGTACAGCAGTTGACTGATCACAGTCATTGCCTCAAGTTGATATTGCTATCACATATTTTAGGAACAATCAGGATCAGGATCACCACTTAACCTACAGATCCCTATATCTGATGCGGTCGCCAATGATCATACCAAGATATCTTTGTTGATTTACTCATTGTAGGTGATAATGGTACAGTGTAAAACGTGTCAGAAGTTGTTGTGCTCTCTGCCGTGAATGATAGGCAATAACTGCTGACAGAAACGGAGAAATGAAATACTGTACCACCGCTTATTCCATCTACAGGTTGCAACGTTGCTGGTAGTTGCCGCCCAGCGCTTCATCGTCCACGTAGATTGCGACACCTAACGTGTATTTCTCCCTCTAAGGTAAACAGCGAGGTAGGCCTGCAAGCGCAGTGTTGAAGAAAAGTGACGATGGTGCGCTGCCCTCAGGAACTCCACAAGCAACATGGCGAGGTTTGCTTGTCACATTACCAACGTGTATCTGCATTGTTTTGTGCAATAAATAGATCGATCAGTAATCAAATGTGCTGCTTTCAACAGCAGCATATTTAAGGTTTTCGATAATGGCCACCTGTGGGAGGGAGATAAAAGCTTGCTGGATGTCAAGGAACGGTATGTATGCACGGAGACGATCGTATTGTGCAGACTCCAGCGATGAAGCCAAGTCTACAATAGACTTGTATGCAGAGCGGTTTTATAGTTTAAACTGGTTTAAGAAGAGGTGTGCATACGCACGAATAAGGATGAATAAGACGATAACCCCTCTTGTCCGTCCTATTTTGTGCACATATTCGTAACTTTGTAAATATCTTCTAAAGGATACCCATGACCAACTGGCCCAACAACAAATACTCGTGTAATATTTAAATCTGAAGAGTATTCTTCAACACTCTATAGTCATTAATTTCGTGGAAAGAGGTTGGTCATAATAGGTTGTATCATCACCGTGACCTGGTCAAGCAACTGTTCCTACACGCACAACATATATCACATACAACTGCTAATTTCGTGTTACCCTTTGCAGGCATGCATTCTTAAGTTCGTAAGCCAGTTACATCAAAATACCGTGGTCACCTGTGCGCGTCACAGAGGAATTTTGGAAACCTTGGCGAATTTAGAAATGCATTACTTAATATTGAATAATAAAGTAACTATTTTTGTAACATGTATTAGTGCTTCTCTTTACATTGTACAGGCTTCCCAACAGATTCTTTTGCCAGGGACCCACATTTAACGTTATAATGAGTAAGGAGATGTAACTGTACAATCCATCAGAAATCTACGTGTGGGGCGTTTCTCAAGCAGTAGGTATACATCGATGTACGTTTACACGGTCTTCTGCCACGTAAGTTCTGGTAGGAGACCTAGATGGGACAGTTTGTTCAGTCTTAATTTTGTTTCACATTACTTCAACTCTGTAAGTGCAAAACTTTTGCAAAAAATATTTCACATGGTAGAAGCCCTCGTCGGTGGGGGTGGCGACGTGCGCTGGGACCCACATGATCGCGGTGCTATCCAAATGCTGTCGGCCAGCTTTCCTTCGGCTTTGGAAAGTTTCGGGGGAAATGCGCCCCGCGCGTAATTATGAACTGTGCATTGTGAGTTGCTTAGAACTACCTCGCAGTGGGGCTCGGGAAGCTCAAGCGCAATCGCAACCTCTTGCACTCATTCTGGGTATTCCGCGCTGGCGCTACATGCATGCGTAAGCCAGGAGTTAACGTCTCCGACTACGGCCGCCGCCGGCGTCAACCGGTTTTCTGGTGTATTCTGCCGCGCCTACAAAGCGCGTAGTCCGAGTCGTGGTTCTTGCGAAAGAGCCGTTAACGCGGGCCAATGCGAAGGTAGTGGCCTCGGCTCTAGGCATCGGCTTCACAGTTCGTCAGTATCTTTGGCGGTGGCACACGGGAAGGAAGCGCCGTCGCCCTTGATGAACAATAGGCTCGACGCATGGTTGAGAGCGCATGCAATAAGATAGCGCACGAGCGCTGTCACGTGATTTTATTTCATATTTCTGTGGCTTTCTTTAAGCACCGAAAAAAATTGCCATGTAGCATGTACGGTGCCACGAAAAATTGGATTGATCGTTTCTTAACCCCCTCTTCAACACAACGAAACACACTTGGCCCTGAAGTGGATAACAAAAATTTTGCAAAATTCAACTTAACTAACTAAGCAGAATACAAGAAAATGCTATAAAAAGTGCCACATGACGGTAGAACCATATGCCCTTGGTTTCATTCAGCTGTGGCTACCCACGTCTTTAAATCCTTAGAACAGGTTGCCTGAAAGACCCTGTATGAGTGTGGGAATACATCTGTGCATAAGTTTCACATTGTGTAATTCTGTACAAGCACAACATTGCTAGAAAACTCACATGTACAATTTCGCGTTTTGAGTCGGAATCGAAGTATTTTGTTGAATAGAAAATATGTTTCCTGGCACTGTCTAATGGTGCCATTCATGTCAATCAAATGTCCCATTCAGGGGCGCCTCGGGAGGGTTTTATGAGCAGTGTTTCCGGCTGTGTTAGCAATAATGCAACAACAGCTGTCGCTTTTGGGCTTTCAGGGGTCTCCTCTAGAATTATGCCCTTCGTGACGGCCACGTTAAAGACTGAACTTGACATCTTTTACGGTACATTTATTGGCTGTAGGATAACGCATAATGTTTGTCTCTCTTGCGCAACCTTAATGTATTGTGACACCCAAGGCAGGATATTTTTTCAGAAAGTAAGAGAAATGCCCCAGAACGGGCGCACGGATGATAGCATTCCCGCTTAGCTGACTCCATGCGCTTGCAGTGCAGCATTTGTCAGTGCAGTCACATATTTTCCAGCCAAACCTTTCTCGGCCCAATCGGCACCAAACTGGCGTCAGAATAACGTGAAAGCGGATGGAGCTTCTGTTATTATTTTACTGATATTATCAGATAGGAACGCATAGATGCCTTGTTAGTCGGCACTAAATCTCTCGAAGTGATGGCATCTTCTATATGTACTGTTTGATCTCAAAAACTATCAAGACAAGCTATTTGCGAACACGACAGAGTATATATCATCCTTAGTACCTAGGTAGCGGTATTCGAGTGAGAATTTCCCCTGGAAGACTTGAGTTCCTTCGGCGTTTGCGGCACGTGCATGGGAGGAATGCTTCGTATGACTTGCATAATCATCGAGGATGGTTTCTGCCATTCTGCTTTTTTTTTCTATACCACACTTCTCAGCGTGGTAGTAGCCTAAGATGACAGTCACGATGTCGTCGGCGCACAGCAACTATTCGTTACTATAGCGCTTATGTGAGCTTGCCCACTGCAAATTTATTCTCTAAGGTAGATAATGTCGAGCACCGGCTCCAAACTGCTGATTGATATGGCAACCTAAGGTAAAAAACTAGAAAGGCAATTAACGTAAATTTGTTAGTTACCAAACCGGCTGCGCGCATTGCTCTTTACCTAGAGGCTAAGAATTTGGACACATAATAGTAACAATAACAATATTTTTACTGCTGAACTTCAAAAAATAAAACGGGATGACTAAATGAGCACAGTCGCTCTGAATGCAGAGGCTAGCAAAGGATATTGCCTTGTCCTTTTTGCGTTTGATTAGCCCATGTTGTTACTTTGCACTTCGAGCTGTAACGCCTCATGTCCAAGCCATTAGATCTTCATAGAATCTCAACTCGCCATTCTAGTCGGAAACTTCTACAACTCCGTTAGGGTGTTGGTGAAGGAAGATACCAGATTGGTATGATTGTGAGGAAATTCATGCCAAATTGGTTGTAAAAATGACTTTCAATCTCATACTGAACCAAGCTAAGCGTAGATAAATATAGTATTGGCCGCGGATGAGTAAGATTTACCTGAAAAAGAACGGAAAGATTCAAGGAAGATAAAAGATGAATAGGTTGACAGTGAGATATAGATTACAAGGCCTAGATTATGTGAGATGGTCTGGAATGCCATATTTAATACAGAGGAGATAGAACATGCAAATGGTCCCAGTCATTATTTTTGTTGCTCATGTATGCAGCCTCATAAGTCGAAGGAAAACGATTAACGAAAGCCTCCTCACCTTAATCAAGTGGCTTTAAGAGTTACGCAGAAGACATGGTATGCAGCATGAAACACTGCAAACTACTGTTTTACTGTCCTCGTAACGCAGCCTGAATAAGACGATGTACCAAGCGTGAAAGAATTGAACAAGGAAATATGTCATTGAAGAAGCAAAAGTGAAACAAATACCTGAAATAAAAGCCACAAAATGAAAAAAGAGGGGAGAAGGCAAGGGTAAAAAGAAAAGATGTGAACGCCACAAAAACGCAAATAAAGTACCGAAAAAAAGAACATGCGAGATTCAACCAAGCGACAAGAGCGAGATAGAGAAGGCAACAGTAGTGAGACGCCCGCAGAACATCCCACCGTACAACGACTTCTACATCCACGCCATTGCACAACTGATGCTTCATTTATTTCTCTGGGAACATCCCACGCAGTCCCGTCGAATGTGCAGCAACAGCTATACGCCTACTCGAAGGCAATAGAAACGCTATGCAATGCCCTCGGGCGTCAAATGTCCTCCGAGCGAGCACTTTTCTCTTCTCGCTCCCATTTTCGCGAAGGACACGCGTCTTACTTCTCCGGGCATGCCGGCCTCTTTTCGAGCACGCATTACTTCCGCTTGTCTTGCACAGACACCCAGGTCTCCATGTGATGACGGAGACGATGGTGAAACGAGAAGGAAACTTAGTACAATGCGCAAGAAAAAGTAGGGCTGCAAAGGACGAAAGTGTGCATCATGGCCTAAACAAGGACTCATGGTCTCACCGAAGCGACACTGTGGATGACAAAGGAAAGGCACTTTGTACCCCGGAACAATTAGGGACATCCGCTGCACCCTATTTCGGCGCCGTCGAGCACGATTTTTTGCAGAGCACGTTGGTTTCTCCATGGTAGGCGTGTTCGTTCTCTTCGAAGACGAGAGCGCGGCAGCAACAGGAATCCTTGATCCACGCCACTGCCAATTCATCGGCCGCTAAGTGACGCTTTAATATAAGACGATCAAAACGGGTGTTCCTCCGATTATTTAGTACTCGAACAGTGTCCTCCAAAGTGTAAGAGAACAATACATGCTCTACGCAATTTCTCACAGACTATATATTACAGCACACTCATTACCATGTGTTGTCAACGAATAATAACACACTGGATTAAACAGGCCCCGAACTTTAAATATATTGAATGTGAGCGGTTCGAGAAGCACTCCTGCCCCCTGGTTCCGCGGGAAACGTCATTATATTTATTAGCGGGTCAGTCGCACACATTCAAAATGTAAAATCAGAAACTCAAGTCGCGGCAAATGTGTTTCTGTTTATTTTGTGACCAATGACCATGGCCTAGGTCGCCGGTTTCGAAGCATAGATTTCACAGAGCATATCTTTTTTGTACTGCTTTTCATTAACCTGGACGTTTCGGTTACATTTGCATTCCAGATGGCAATATCTCAATTATGCCTAATTTATTCGCCGCCAATGATTGTGTTTGTTATTACGAATTATTTGAAGGCATAAACTGCTTTACGAAAACTGCAGGCTTTCTCTGATTTCTTTAATACACGGGAGCGACTTCTTTTTTTGTTTTCTTTTGTTTTTTGCGTTAGGCATCTGGCGCCGTGAAGAGGAACTGCAATGACGCGTCAGTCATTTATAGCAGCATCGGCATTATTCACAAGAAGATTGACTGTCTGTGTTCAGCATTTCAGAACAGCACGCACTCCATGAGCCATAATGCTGCGAAATTGTGGTAAACATTCCAGATTGTGGAGAAAAATGTGGAGTGCGAGCGAAAGAAGAACTAAATGTACACCTTGGAGATGGAAAAGGTGTAAAATGTCTCTTAAGATCGAAAATGCTCGTTTGTAACCTTTTGTGTGGAGCCAGTTACTTTTTTGAGCTTCGTTATTGCATCCCAATCTAATCGACATGCCTAAACCTTCCCTCGGACGCTGTTTTGCATAGCTGGAAAAACGTGACTGTCCTGCGTCCGGCCAGCTTTTGTACTCGTTGTGGCAGGTGACTACGAGGAATATTGAAAATACTAATATTTCGTCAGGTGTAACATTAGCGGTGTTTCAGTGAGCTTTTTGATGAGTGCAACACAAGTAGAACATATATGTTATAGGAAGTTTGCAAGATGATCCTTCGTTAGCAAGTTGATTTCCTGCAACGAAATGTGAGGGCCACTGGAGCTTTGTAGGCTTCTCTGCCACCAGTGTGTGTTTGGCAAGAACATCCCCATCTCTCTGCAAGTGAATATGAAGTTGTTTTGATTTTCGCAGCTAAGTGGCATCATTGCAAGGTGCTCACGCGAAGCAGGAAGCGGTACTCCTTTACGCACTAAATTGCAGATTAGGGTAACAAAACTTTTGCAAGTGTGCAAGGCTGAAAACAACGCTTTTATGTTCGAGGTTGAAACAGGAGGCATTTCATGAAAGTACTGAACATGGTTTTTAAACTCTTGTTTGGACTTCCTGCAGCATACGAGCATATGTAACACTCATTTGTGGCTTTTGGCTGTTTGATAATCGAATGCGCTTTCATTTACTATTATCTTAGCTTTGAAGGAATCGTTTGTAACAGCAGATGCCAATGCAAGTTAACTTTCTTTAAAACACGTATAAAATCAAAGAAAAACGGTTCATACGCTTTGGATATTTCCCGTGAATGATTTTGCTGATGCCGAAAAGAATGAAATCTTACTGTTCATCAAAAAAAAAAGTAAGCGAAGCTTTTGACATAAAATGTGAGAGAAATACCCATTATAATCAGGCAGCATTCAATAATGCGAGATGACCATCAAGGGAGTTTCAGTATAATTTCGACCACCTGAGCTTCTTTACCAGGATCGGCAAGTACAGTATAGAAGAGTATTTCTGCAGTTCACTCTCTCCAGAATGGAGTCGTGGCAGTCTACACTGGACGCCGTGACTTCGCCCTCAGCAACAGAGCACCAGAAACACTCAGTCACGATAGCGGATGCAACCAGTTTCCGAATTATGGAATTATTTTATTTCACTACAGTTTCCACGCGTCAACACTAAATTTACAAGAGCCATACAGCAACATTTTAGAGAGCAGCGCCTAGTTGTCCATTGCCGCGACAAGCCTCGGCATCAGCCTTGGCGTAAAAGAGCGAACGAGCACAACGACGGGGGGCGGGGACATAAAAGACGCGAGGAGGAAAGCTTATAGAATCGTGCAGCACCACCAGAAGGCGGAAAACGTAGCAGAGTATTGCGAAAAGGGTGAGGAGGAAAGCGAAGTGCCGGCAGGAACAGGCATGAGGCCAGCGTGGAAACAGCGCTGGCGTGGGTTTCCGGCCCACAGCGCATGCGCTACTTCGCCCACGGCACCGCCGCCGCTAGACAGCGCGTTCCGTGCGAGTCAGGCGTCACCGTGTTCCTGCTTTCTTTCTGAACCACGAGCGACGCAACCGTTGAAAATGCTTCGTTTGCCACTGCTGCTAAACGAGCTGCACGAGGCAGAGGTTCAGCGCCTCCACCGAGAGCACCCTTGTCCTTTATAATAAATCTATTTGCCTTAATGTGGAAAAAGCGTGATAGTGGAGTTAAAGATTAATGCGCAGAAGACAAAGATAATGATCAATACCATCGCAAGGAAACAAGAGTCCAGTATCGCCGGTCAGCCTCTACAGTTGATGAAGGAGAACGTTTATCTAGATCAATTACCCACAGGGGTCCCAGATCAGGAGAAGGAAATTTACAGAATAAAGATGGGTGGGGGTGCATACGGCCGACATTGTCAGCTCCTGACTGTAAGATAAACATTATCATTGAAAAGGAAGGTGTGCAAACAATGCATTCTAGAGGTGCTAGCTTATAGGGCCGAAACTTGGAGGTTGACAAAGAAGCTCGAGAACAAGTTAAGGACCGCGCAAAGAGCGATGAAACGAAATATGTTAGGTGCAATTTTAAGAGACAGGAAGATAGTGGAATGGATTAGAGAGCAAACAGGCATAGACATTAAGAGAAAGAAATGGAGCTGGGCAGCTCATGTAATGCGCAGGTTAGATAACTGGTGGACCATTGGAGTTACAGAATGGGTGCAAAGGGAAGGGAAGCGCAATCGAATATGGCCGAAAACAGGGTGGAGTGATCAAATTAGGAAATTCGTAGACGCGAGTTTGAATCAGTCGTTGCAGGACAGGGGTAAACGGAGGTCACTGGGACAGGCCTTTATCCTGTAGGGGAAATAAAAGTACCCTACGGCTGCTGCTGCTCATGATGATGATTGGGAATTCAAAACACCTGAACATTGGCGCTCTAAATGCGCATTAGAGAGTCTCGTAACCATCGGTAAATTCTTTTTTCTTTTACTAATTATTACCTGAACACCAGCGCAACCCATTTACTTTTATATTCCTCGGCCTTTCTTCCAAAGTAATGCTACCTTGAGCTTCGCTCTCTTCAATACATGTCCAGGTCATATCACCCTGTACAGCTTCTTTAGCAGTCTTCCCCTGAGCGCCCAATTCTAAGCCTTCCAGTGAACATTGCTTGTACCCAGATTTTACCCGTGTCTTCAAGCAAACAACCGCATTTTGAAATGTAAGTACTAGAACCATTAAACATTTCCATGAATCCCGGATCACCGCGTACCTCTTGTGTCCCAGTAGCGCTCCTTGTTTTCTTACGACCGCATCGCATTTCTCTTCCTCATTGCTGTTGTATTTTATTACAATGAAGCGTTACAGACTACAATGAAACTTACGGAATGAAAGTGAAAATAGACTAAGTGAGAAAAATCACAAATACGCAAGCCCAGAACAATGACAACCAGGTAATCATTGAGCGTGCTGCGTGGGGCGCACGTTACCGTGACGTCACAAGGCTGATGTGTGGTCATCAAGTGTGAAAGGAAAAAAAAAACAGCGTAAAAAGCAAGAGAATTAGAGTGGGCGTAAATAAGGAGACAAACTTAGGTTTCGCGCCACTTGCCCGATAGCCTTATTTGTACAGTCCACATATAAATATAGTGTTTTGTTTATTCACGATCGCTCCTCCATGCGCAAATTTTGCACCGTGGTTAAGTTGCTACACAATTGGAAATGCATCGTTATTGCCTTAAAAAATGCAGCTTGCGATGGCTGTGAATTGTGCAATGCATTACACGGAATACGTGAGCACGGCAAATAGAGAAGTCCAAATAAAATGTTTTCTGCACACACGCTCTAGTCGACACATCAAAGAAGACGGGACAGTTTCTTGTCACTCGACGATCTTTCGTTTTCGTTTGCAGACGATGCCGCAGCAGCGTGCAAATTCATTTCGTTCACGTAGGCATTTTTCTCGACGGCAGATGAATGCTGATGTTGTCACACTGGAGAAAAGAAAATCCTGCTCGCACGATTTGCGCAACATGAATAGGTATATGTCGCCTACATTACTAATATGTTGAAAGCATACACAACTATCAACATGGATAAGCACGTCTGTAAGTTCATTACCCCCATTTGCAATTTCATCACTACGGGTAAGTCGCTGCGGCTGGTTTTTTTTTTTTTTTTTTTTTCATGGGAAACCTTCGATTGCATCACGGCTACATGCGATAACTTTTTTGTCCGATGAGCTGATTCAAGCTCAGCTGGTGAAGGTTGTTCTATGGCCTATTCTAGAACTCAAAGTTGGATATTGAATGCACGCGGTAGTTTTCCGCCCTTATCCTAATGAAAGGAAAACATACCTACAGATAAAGTAGCTTTCTAGCCGAACATGAACCAAGCTGCAATGAATACCGGGAAATATTGGCTTCACAGGAGTCTCTGAAGCGAACAATCTCATTACTTATTAAGGAATTTTACTCCCGTCGTACCATCTCTTTTTAGGTGGCCTGTAGTTAAAATAAGAACCAAACAAACATACAAGTCTATAAATCAACTTCACCATTGATGTGCAAATTCTGTGAACAGGATTTTGTATATTGTTAACCCTGATTTGGTACTTTGCGGGCTGTGTCTATGCTGACCGCCAATGTGCTCTTCCGTCTGTAGCCTATATAAGCAGGTAGCCTTTGTATTGAATACGTGGTTAAGTTAAGGCTTGCTGCCCGAGCGGCAAGTCAAACGCAGAACCCATTCTGATCAGCTTGATAAGCAAACTTATGCTTTATTATGAACGAAAAAATCGATAGCCTAACGCTGATATTATCGCGACTATTGTTTATCAGCGATAAACGGTACTCTTTCCTTTAGTCTAAAGAGGTGATTGACCGCTTCACAACAGGGATCTCCCAAAAAGTCCTATGAACATATTTATTAAAAGTATTACCGATTTACTAACACTGAAGGTTCATTTTGGGTTTTCATTCTTATTTCTCATAGCCTAATAAGTCCGCCTAATCGCAGAAGTACAAGAACGAATCGGTGTGTCGCTAATTTTGCTTTTTTTTCTGTTGGCATATTATCACGTGCCAGTGAGGGCGCAAAGGTAGCCAGTCAGACACTAATAAACTGTAAACAGCCTCATGAGGGAACTTCCATACTTTAACCTATGATAAAGCTCGTTGACCTTGATAACAAGAGCGGTCAGCAGTTGACAAATCGAACAGATGGCCGCTTGCATCTCTTCGCTATATTCATGCGTTGTGCAACCTCGTAGATGTGCTTTGGATGATGAAGCAAATTCTTGGATGTACCGAAAATAATCTCTTACCGATGTTAGAAACGGGAACCATCCATTGAAAATTACCTGACCAAAGGCTGGCGCTGACATCTTCAGGTATACTGTGGATATTATGGTTAGTAGATTGATTGGTTAGATATTCGTGCTTGTGGCATCAGACATTATTTTGACTTTGTTTACAATGTTTATCTGCAATTATTAGCCTAAATAAATGTTTTAAGTATAGAAGCTGAAGGTAAAGCACTGCGCACAGGCATTATCAATGCCAAATGTAGCATTTATAATTGAATATTCTGCTTCAAATGATCAGCTTGCGAATTCACAAAGCCGTTCCAAGACATCAAGGTCATGTTTACACAAATCATTGCACTGACCGCTATTCTGATGCTGTCTAAACTGCCATGCTTGCAGTTCCCATAGGCACTATATAGCGCCAGAACTCCTACTACTGACTCGTGAAGGTAACAGTAGGCTACAGAATGTGACATGACGCACCCGATTTTTCGGAAAGTACTACTGCATGATAGAAGAATGCTTTATGCATGTCATACTCGCCGTGGTTGTTCGGCGGCGTTGGCGCTGTCGACCTACGCACGCGGTCGAGAGACCAAATCCTGTCCGCGGTGATCGCATTTCGCGGGGGCAAAATGCAAAAACGCAAGTGCACCGCCCATTCGATGCATGTTAAAGAGCTGCAGGTGGTCAAAATTGTTGCTGAGTATGCCACTGCGTCGTGCCTCATAATCAGATGATAGTTCTGGCAAGTAAAACTACAGAATAAAATTTCTTCTATTGCACTGTCATTAGTGCCGTATGGCGTGACAGAGAAAAATGATAACATTTGAGACAGAGTGACAACGCTATCGCCGGGATTGGCCGACGGATAAAAATATAAACAAAGAGAAGGAGAAAGCCGCGACAACCAAATTCGACTAAAAGAAGAAAACGGAGGTGAACTGCACCTGAATGTAAAAAAAGAAAGCGCGAGAGAAAACATGACATGAGTAAAAGATATTGAGGGACCTAAAAATACATAGGAAGCTGACAATAACGAGAAGAAAATAATGCAATCATTGGAAAAATACCACGCAATTAGGCAACTTTGCATCACCTGTATTAGCCAACTATCAGTGCATATTATTATATATAACATGTGCGATGACTTTGTATGGCGTTGAATTTAGCTGACGGGGCTTCCTTTCTTTTTTTTTGAAAAACGGCTCCAACTGCAGAACGCGCCGATATCTTCTGATTTGATCATGCTCTGTTATTTTTTGCGTAGTAGCCAGCGACATAAAGTTTGCATACATTTTCATTTCCACCCTTACTAATGACAAAAAAAGAAAATAAAGCCTTAGCGAATATTACTGGGCGCATTACAGCTGCCGTAATGTGGTGCTGTAGTGCTCTGAAATTTTAATAATAATTCGGAAACTCGCTCTAAAGTTCGATGCTATAGCGCACGTACGTGCTAAGTTTTAAACAGGCGTAATGTACTTTAAACCAGTATGGCATGTACACATTTCACAAATATCATATAATAGGTGTCATCATACTTTCTTTCGTAGCAGCTATCTGAATACCGCTTGTAAACACCCGCGGCGATAGCCCATATGTATTGGCACACTGAACTAAGGCCCCACCGTTCTTTCTCACGTGAAATTACTTCCACGCAGATGCACTGGTCAGCCCAGCGTAACCACGCGAAGGAGAAGCAAGCCAAGGAGAGAAAGATATGCTTAAAGATAGCTAGATGGCACAGTGACTCCCGAGTTGAGTAAAAAATAAATACCAAGCTCCTGTAGGGTCCTGGCTTATTACATAGCGTATGCGGTGGGCGAAGTCAGTGCTCCATCAAAAACTAGTTTCCAGTGCGAATTACCTTCCCTGCGAAGGAAGTTCCGAGCAGAAAAGGCGCACGGTAAGCCAGTGACGACCCCATTCTCCTTTGAGACATTGAGAGTGACCCGTTTCTCCTTCTGTCTGTGCCCCTCTCCGGAGCTTTGGCATCTGGGCTTTCGGGTTACTTTTTGTTCCTTCGCTACTGTGATAGAGACGGTGATTCCTAGCGCCCGGTATCCCCGCAGGAGCTCCAGATATAAATAAAAGAAGAAATGCTTATGTGCTCTAGGACCTGAGGCTGAAAAATGCGAAACCCCATTTCCTCAGCAACTTTACCGCTGGTTATTATTTACGTTTTTTCTTGTTTTAGTTTGTATTAATCTTTTTCTCTCTCTGTCACTCTTTTTTTCTTGTTGCTTTGTGGAATGGAAAACACAGCCCTTTTTATAGCTTCTGCGACCATTTACTGCAGTGTACTCGTTCCCCCGTTTGGCACTCCACATTTTTTTTCGTGCTAGTGATTTATTATTGCGTTTTTTTTATTCGGATCTGGCCGGCCTCAGGAAATATCAGGCTGCTTTCGTCACCACAATTTGCTTTTGTTACTGCTGGCGCGTCTTCTCTACGTTATCCCACGGAGTGTTCGGGTTATTCTTCATGGTTCAGAAGGCCCCTATCCCCTTCTCTATGTATACGTACCTACTACACACCCCTCTTTTGCTTACGTTCTATATTTTCTACATTATTTCTTCATTATTTTGTGTCATACTTGTACAGGTGAAATTCTCTATATTAGCGAAGCCGTGGAGGGTTTTGGTTAAACCCTTCTTGCAGTGTAAGTTGTTCTGCGCTCAATCTAAAATCCGTTTTACTTGGCGATGTTCTCCGCTGCCTGCGCTGATTGTCGCAGCTATCACGAGGAATGAGAAAGCGGAGGAGGAATTAACTTTAGTAAGATGAAGGGCTTAGCGGCCTAATTAGTGTTGGGGGTCAATGTTGAAGATAATATATTACACAAAGGAAGATAAAAGAACCACACGTTTATAAACCGCTCGTCAAGCCGGCCTAGCGCAATAACTGCCATAAAGAGTTGATAGTTCTCCAGGCGTCAGCCTGAGACGGTGACGTGACCCATGCCTCCAGTGTGGTAATGCCCACGTCCCTTGTGTTCGTCTGCTACTATCGCGAAACCAGGACAGTCCCACCATAGGTGCCTGATATTCGGACAAGCACGGCTGTTGCACGTCACTGGCGATGGCATCAGGTTCCGCTCTGTCTCTTGCGTCTCTTGGTTGTGCAGGCGTTGCATCTGATGACCACTCGTCTTCCTTGTAGCGGCGTATGCGTGCCACTTAGCCAGGACGTCTCCGTTGAATGCCCCGCCCCTCCTAACCTTGTGCGAAGGACTTGCACGCCCAAAGGGAGCCCCTTATGCAACGGGTGGGAATTGTTTGGTACTTTCACCTTCAGATCCCGTTTTGCTTGAAGTTTGAATCACTCGTGCTCCTCCTCCGAGTCCAGGCACATAGGAATGAAAAGGACTGGGTTCAGGAGAGATGAGCGGGAAAACAGCAGCTCACTCGCTGCACCGTGAGCCACACCGTTGCCGATGCTGGCCGAGTGCCCCGGAACTCAACCCATTCTCAGGCCTATGTCATAATCTCGACGAAGTTATGCGCATGCGACCTTCAAAACCTACCGCAACGTGCTAAATCTGGGCGTCCCTGCCAGCGCATTTCGGGAGTCCAAGTAGTCGGTGAACAGTGTGAACTCTTTGCTACTGTGGGTGGTGCTCAGTAATTTTTTTCAGCCTTTTTCGTAAGTCTCTCTATGGCACTTAGGTGGGTCTGCAGTTCAAGTGTCTTAATGGTCGGTTCTTACGGATGCTTGTGAATCCGGCCATCTTACTGCTCACTAACAACGACTGCCAGCGCCGCTAGGGAGGTATAGGCGCGTAGGCAGCATCTATGAATAGGGAATTCTCTTTCGAGTCAGCCTATTCTGCTAGTTCGGCTCTATAAGCGCCGTAGTAGTCTTTCGTCGGCCTGCGAGTGACTCGAAGCAGCACGTGGTCCCAAAAAACCGACAGCAGGAAGCACTGCCACCTTGTCCAACAAGCGTTGTCCGTCTAACCCTGAGAGCTGCTGTCCAGAGCATGTGTAGTCGCCACGGCGGCCATGTCTCTCCCGGCGTTCTAAGACAGACAGACAGACAGACAAATAACTTTATTGAGGTCCCGAGGAATGGCGCACTTAGAGCAGCATCGCGGGCCTGTCCCAATGACAAAATAATACCCCGTTCCCGCTGGGATCGAACATGGGCCCTCTGCCCGGGAGCGAGCTACTCTGCCACTTTGCCACGCCCGCACTTGCTAGCTCCTGCAGGAACATGCCCTATACAGGCATCCTAGCGCATCACTGCTCAGTACTTGCACTTACCGTCTTCAAGCAGTTTACGACGGTCCCCTATGCAGCCTCTCTTCCAGTTTACGCTTTTATTGTGCTGCCTCTACCACACAGGCCTGTTACTTGATTTTCGAGAGATTCTCTGTGAGGCGGAGTAAGGAGGAAAGTAATATACTTTCTAGGGTACGCAGCTTATATGATGAAAAAACTTTTAAGCCAACTTCGCGCAATTGTTATCCGTCAATTCAACAGAGATGGTCATTTCCAACGTCTGACTTCAGATTTGTCTCAGTTACTTAATCTGCTTGTGAATATTTTGGCGTGCATTCTTGCGAACCTGACTGTGCGACACTGACTTTGATGCATCACGCTTGTCTGACTAGCCGCACGCAAAGAAGACTTAACGCTTGCATTTTCGTGTTTCTCGTCTTTTATCACGTTTCCCTGCAATCGCCTTATGTCGAAGGTACTAAACTTTAAACATTGTCGCTGGAATAGATGCGCCCATACCACGGGTAGGGGTCGAATAGACAGTAAATCAGGGTACGAAGAAGCTAAATAAAGGACATCAGGATTCCCAAGCTGCCTCGAACCAGAGATAATGTTGTGGAAAAACCAGCGGGATTCATTTGGTACGCACTGTGCCCTTGGATATATACCATCTCCAATGATTTCTGGGTCAATTTCCGTGAAAATGTGGCAATGCTGCGGGGCCGTGCCAGAACCACAGGGTGCATCTTTCGGAATCAAGCTCTAACAAAAATATGTGAGAACAGGTCATGTGCAATGGGGGACAAGCTAATCACCTGGCTCTGGGTGGCTTGTGCATGCGACACGTAAAAATTGCCCGAACGACGGAGTTGATCGCGTCAGTGAAAGCGTATGTAGGAGTGCTGTTGACATGTAGTTAACGTGTAAAGCACTGCAAACGTGGAAGGAAACTACCATTCTCCTCTCCACCGCGTGAACACTTCCCTCGCTGTAGCCACAGAAGAAGAGGGCGGCCAGAGAAGTGGAGGGCTGTCCTTTGTGAGTGCTCCACTGCATAATCTTATATTTAAGACGCCCCTGCATCTGCGGTGTGACCATACGTGTCTGTCAAACATACACAAAAGCTCGCGTTCACGGATAAACGCATCCCTCACCCTCGTTGCACGTGACCACGTGCCCTTTACATTGGCGCCTTTGTGCCCAAGGCGAACCTCTGCCCACAACTCACCATTACAAAAAAGAACGAAGGAGCCCGAAAAAAATGTATTTGCTTTACAACTCAGTGCAACTAAGCACAGGACAAGCGCTCTACGTACTGTAACTGGCCACTTCGTGTGTTCACTGCGCACACGAGGTGTTTGTTTGTGCTTTGCGGCGAATTACGACGATATGTTGTAAAAGCTTTCTTTAAACTGCTTGTGTGGCAATGTAGGAAATCACGTGAGAGGCAAAATTGTGTGTTATGGTTCACGAAGGAGTGAATTAACTTTTTTTAATGAGTGATTTTCTCATAGAAAGAGAGCGAGACTGCAACGACCACTGTAGAGTGCCGACAAGTCTTACCATTGCTTGAGCATTTGCCCTGCAAGGGTTATCAAAAATAACGCGTAGAACGAGGGATAGTGATAGTATATGGAAACATACACTGCAGGTTATATTAACCTTAATTAGAATTCGGAATAGATATAGCTGCGAAGTGTGAGTCTACCAGAAATTCTTAGCCAATTGCAGGAATCATCTAGCACTCACGTAGCCCTAACGCCAAGAAGGAAAAGAGCGGAATTATGGAGTCAAACATACAGTTAAAAGTGATGCATTTTATATGCCGTGAACCGCTAGTAGCCATGGGTAAAACGAGAATCTGCTTTCTTTCTATCAGCTATTCTTCCGGTCGTTTCTTGTTATGAATAAGCACTACCGTTATTTTTGAACTGTTGGCATGAGCATTGTAAACTACTTTGTTTTGAGAGTCTTGTCAAGCTTTCTGAGTAAACGCCTTTGTTTTGTGAACAAAACGAAAGGGTGACCTTCCCACACACTTTTTTTCTAATTATGGTTATGACTGAAAATGTATAAGCTGCAAATGTGACACTTATGCTATACTAAATAAACCGAGGAGCGGGCATTCGGCTGAGGACATTTGTGAACAAATAGAACAAAACGGAAACATAACGGCAACGACTGAAGTTGGTCGTTAGCTTGATGATCCCCATTGTACTGCAGTGCTGCTTCCTGTTTAGGCTTAAATACCGCGTACGTGCTGCCAGATCACAGTCTTGTACAGACACTGCGTCCTGTAGTCGTTAGAGCCAGCGCCTTGAAATATATATATATATATATATATATGTATATACATATATAGTCACATGAAAAAGAAGCCAACAAACACTGACACCAAGGACAACATAGGGGAAATTACTTGTTCTTAATAAATTACATAAAGAAACGATAAATTAATGGAAATGAAAGTGGGTGAATAAACAACTTCCCGCAGGTGGGAACCGAACCCACAGCCTTCGCATTTCGCGTGCGATGGAAGTGTTTCTATTATAGAACGCTTGTGCCTTTGTCTCGCTTTATTTCTTTCCAAACTCTGGGAGCTGCGGCTCCCGTGTTGCGGCAATGGACGAAGAAGCCCTCGAAGACCATCCTGGAGCCAAGCCATCACGTGGGGTCACGTCCAGGAAAAGTGGAAATGCGTCGGGTGACACGGACAGCGAGGCAACCGAGTTGTACTCAGACAGCGTCGACTCCTCGGACGACGATTTCACGCTTGTCATGAGCCGAATGACAAAAAGAAGGCTGCTACGGAGGTCATCGTCCCCAAGTGTCTCCACCGTGAAGACAACACCACAGCGCTGGCCGTACACTATTCTCTTCATGTCTGTGGACCCAGTGTCAAACCTGCGACTCCTAAACAGGCAAGTCCTTTCTGCGTTTCTTGAGGGAATCGCGTCAAACGAGATAAAGGACATCAGAATAAACGCACGGAAGAATGTCCTTGCAGTAGATGTTCTACACCGTAGTGCACTGCAAAGCCTGCGGCACATAACGGAGATCGAGAAAGTGCAAGTGCGATCCATGATACCTACTGGCGGCAATTGCACTATCGGTGTCATTTATATGTCGATATTTCTATACCAACCGACGACTTACCAATATTAATAAAGCCAACTACAGAAGGCACTCTCATCACACACATCACAAGACTTGGCAACACCCGTTGCCTGAAGCTGTGGTTTGATGGAGACAGCCTCCCCTCACACGTCAAAGTTGGCCACGTCCGCCATCCAGTCCGCCCATACGTACCGAAGCCCCTGCAATGCTACAAATGCTGCAAGATGGGACACATAAAAGGTGTCTGTAGGAATAACCTCGTGTGCCCACGGTGCGCCGAATCTCATTCAGCAGATGCCTGCCGCGCAACTGTGTTAAAGTACCCTAACTGCCATTGTACTCATGAGGCCTCATCCAATGATTGCCCGCGGGTGAGGAACGAGCGAGCAGTACTCAAACGTATGGTACGGGACCATTCACCACACAGAGAGGCTGGCGCTACTCTCCGGCGACGACATCATCGGCACCGAAGAGCAGCACGAAGAGTTACGTCTACTGAAAGATATATGCCATCTTCCGGAAAAGCGGCTACCGTATCAACGCCAATTTCCACAAAGGCCGACAGTGCAAAAACGAAGACTGGGGCAACACTCTCACCTACTGAAGAGTGGCCTACACTTCCACGAGCACAACCTGCCTCGGAGTCACATCAAATTGCGCCGCCCTCAATGACCTCACGAACCGCGGATGGGACGACTGAGGATCGCCAAGTCATAGTGATGCTGAAGTCACTTATGGATGCCATGCGCATTCTACTGAGCAGCATGAAAAACCCATCGGCACAGAGCGCACTGCAGGTGCTGGACACCTTGAGTCCGGTGCTGGCGGCTCTAGGGTAAAACCACGGCCCGAGAGATGACGTCGTTTCAAGAGGAAGTCAAGAATGCATCTGTCTTTCAGTGGAACGCCAGAGGGCTTAAGTCACACGTGTCCGACTTTAGACAGTTTGTCTTTGCGCACCAGTTCCCCATTATTGTGATTCGCGAGCCCAACCTGTCAGCTCCCATCAGACTGTCCGTGTATGAGTGCTTCATGTCCTCTACCCACGGAGAGTGCAGTAAGGTTGTTGTGTTTATACGCCGTGACTTGACTTATATACATCACCCAGTGCCTCCTGACGAAGCAAATCAATACGTTTGCTTAACAGTGAAGAAGAAAAAGCTCACGTTCACAATTCTTGGAGCCTATTTATCTCCAGCAAGCCGTCTAGATTGTGAGCGCCTACAGGGAATTTTAACATCGACTCCACAGCCGTGGGTGCTCACTGGTGACTTTAACGCCCACCATTACCTATGGGGAAGCTCCAAAGTTACCTCTAGAGGCAGAACGTTGGTGTCCTTTGCCTCTGAACGCGAATTTTGCTTGTCAAATGATGGAAGCCCTACTAATCTGCGTGGATCAGCGTATAGCAACTGCTTGGACCTAACCTTCGTTTCACGTTCGCTTTCGAGAAGAGTGCTCTGGTTTTCGGATTTAGAAACACGGGGTAGCGACCACATCCCAACCTATTTGAAGATCGAAGGTTTGACTAGCTCCAAGTCCTCCAGAACCGTCCAGTGCACCGATTGGCCAAAATATAAAATAGTAATGGAAAACTGTTGTCGTGACGGCTCCTCCTATAACCTACAGGGCGCGATAAAGGATGCCATACAAACAACCACGCATTTGCTTTCGAGGAGTTCTTCCCGCACCGATTTCGACATCGAACTAGCAAAACTTCGAGCAATGCGCCGTCGTGCGGAGCGAAGATATAGACGCACGAAATCCAATCATGATTTGAGATTTGCTTGACGAACACAAAAGAAAATACAGCATCACATGAACAAGCTGGCTTCACGACAATGGGTATCCTTTTGCGAGTTCCTGGATCCGCGAAAACCTTTGTCGCTTATATGGAGGACTGTTCGTGGCCTTCGCACAACCTGTGGTCAGCGCCACCCGTTTAAATCTCTGGCACTTTCTCTACAATGTAGAGATAATAATGTCGCTGAATCTTTCTGCAGAAAGATTGCTGGCGAGGCAAATTCCGATGAAACGGGTACAGGAACGCTCGACGACCCACTGTTCTCACGCGATCCCCGCATGGAATGCCCTTTTTCTATGGAAGAACTAGAAGCTGCGCTGGCTTTGTGCAGGCGTTCTTCAGCGCCAGGACCTGCCGGCATTACATACAGTGCCCTGTGTAACCTAGGAGATCAAGCTCAGAAGGCACTCTTGCTCCTCTACAACGACTCCTGGAAGACGGGTACGGTTCCGCAAGAGTGGAAGTCAACTCGCCTCATTCCACTTCTCAAAGCTAGCCAGTCGCCTTTGGACATTTCCTCATACCGCCCGATCGCACTTGCCAGCTGTGTCGGAAAAACAATGGAAAGAATGATGTTAACACGTCTGGAATGGTACTTAGAGTACCATGAAATCTATTCACATGCTATGGCCGGATTCAGACGGGGCCGTTCGTTAACAGACAGCGTTGTTGACTTGATAACATTTGTGTAACACCAAAAGGCCTGTAAGCGACTATCTGCTGCTCTGTTTCTAGACGTTGAAGGAGCTTATGATAATGTCACCCATGAAGCCATCCTTAGCACGTTAGAAGCCATCGGACTGGGTGGTAAGATGTATATGTGGGTGCGCAACTACTTACAGAGGAGACCATTCTACGTGCACACAGAAAATGGCCCGACTTCCGAGCATTACGGTAGCCTAGGAGACCCTCAAGGAGGAGTGCTTAGCCCGACTCTTTTCAATCTCACCCTCAGTGGATTAGTTTACAACGTGCCAAGCACCGTACGACTTTCCATCTATGCGGATGACATCTGCATTTGGGCATCAGGTGTGACACGACTTCAGCTTCGTGCTCGGCTTCAGAAGGCAGCCACAATGACATCTTGCTACCTTCGTGAACAAGGACTTGAAATTTCATGCGGAAAGTGCGCAATGGTGGCATTCACGAGGAAGCAAATGTCTGGTTACAGCGTATCTATTAACCGGCAACTTATACCATACAGCAGAAGTCACAGATTCTTGGGAGTCGTAATTGACAGAGACCTGTCTTGGAGTCCGCACGTCAATTACGTGAAAAAGCGGCTGACTGCTATCTGTCACCTGTTCAGGTTCCTTGGAGGAAAAAGTTGGGGAGTATCTATACACGCTATGTTACAGCTGTACATGGCGTTGTTCGTTGGATTCCTGCGATACAGCCTGCCTGCAATATCCAACACCTGCAAGACCAACCTGCGTACGATTCAGAGTATTCAAGCCCAAGCACTTAAGATACGTCTTGGCTTACCACACAGTGCATCAACGGATGAAACCATTGCCCTTGCGCAAGAATACCCAATCACGACGCACATTACCGTTGAGACAAAGCGTACGCATCTCAGGCATTATGCTAGGACCCCTTCCCACCACTTGGCGAGCCTCACTGCTGCAAGAACCTGCTCGACATTTAGCGGTATTGTCAGTGCACATCATGAGTCGTTTACTTCAGGGTACGCAGCTGCGGCCAAGCCAGCGTTTCCTCCGTCGTGTTTGAGCCGTCCACAAGTACATATCATGATTCCGGGACTACAGAAGAAGACAGATCTACCGGCACCTACTCTAAAACAGCTGAGCTTACTTCTTCTGCATGAAAAGTACAGCAACCACGTGCACATCTATACCGATGGATCGACTACGTCGTGCAGTTTTTCTGGTGCGGTGGTTATACCAACGCGAGGAATGACACTGCGGTTCAAGACATCCCATTTCACGACCTCAACGGCGGCAGAACTAACGGCCCTGCGTCAAGCACTGGAATTCATTGATTCTGAAAGACCAAGAAAATGGGCTGTGTTCTGCGATTCAAAACCGGCATTACAGTGCACGCAGTCAGTTCTCCGACGCGGATGTCATGACCAATTGACATACGAAGTCGTGAAACTTTACCATGATGTCCAACAAAAAGGTCACGAGGTCGTTTTTCAATGGGTACCTGGTCACTGTGGCATCAATGGCAATGATTCTGCCGATAACGCTGCTCGCACAGCACATCAAGAAGAGCACAGCACTCCAATTCCGCTTTCGAGGACTGACGCTGCAAGGCAGCTGAGACACCTGGTACCCAGTCTCACAGTGACCGAGTGGAACTCGCCAAACTTACGACTTACGCGACTGCATCGACTAAACCCCTCCCTGCAAGACCGACCACCACTTGGACTTCCTCGACTCGAAGCTGCACTTCTCTGCCGCCTTTGGTTAGGAGTGACCTTCACAAAGGCATACTCCACATTAATTGGAATGACTGACAGCGCAGCATGCGAGGTCTGTGGCACCGAAGAAAACATTGGCCACCTGCTGTGCCACTGTCCAAGATATGCGCCAGAGAGACAAGAACTTGCCAAAGCTTTCCAAAAACTGGACAATCGGCCACTTTCTGTGCAAGTGCTGCTGGAACACCGCCCCCATCGCCCGTCGGCCCATGAAGCGCTGAAGGCGCTTTTGTGTTTCTTAAGGACGACGGGTTTCTGCGACCATCTGTGACTTTTAATGCAATTTCTGTAAGACCACACGCGTCAGTGAACTCACCGCAATTTCCTTCTTTCCTTCCCTCCTCTCTCTCCCTGTGATCTATGTTTTCCCCTTTCCCATTCCCCCAATGTAGGGTAGCCAACCGGACGGTTTTCTGGTTAACCTCCCTGCCTTCTACTTTTCTCTTCCCTCCTTCTCCTCCTCCTTCGCGTGCGATACCCTACCAATAGACCTACAGCGACGCCGTTTCCCCATGCACTTTCTTGGGTATATATAAAATTGGGCCGCTCGGTTAACCCCCTTTCTTTTCCTTATATATATATATATATATATATATATATATATATATATATATATAGAGAGAGAGAGAGAGAGAGCTAGATGTTATGCCACGCTGCAATTGTGTGCTATCTGTTCTATACCAAAAAATTCCAGGAAACCAAGCAAATTATTCTACGATATGGTCATGAGGTTTTGCAGTGCGCTCAGGATATGGCAGTTCCTTAGGTCCACATAAGCTTGCTCTATGATGGCCGGGATCAGAAACCTTGTAACTCTCTTCTTTATATTTTGCGGGCTTGCGCTGAGTACTACAAGAACCCCACCCAAGCAGGTACGTTGCCACAGGAAACTGGATCGGTTCTTTCTATATAACTTCTGGAAAGTAACTAAGTGCACTTCGCCCTTGACTAAATAGAATTTTTGTTTTATAAATGTGTAAGGCGTGCCACAATAAAGCAAACAACGCGTCATTGGTGTAACGCAGCCTTGGCTTGCCGTTTCTTATATTTCGCTGAACTTACGTGAAGCAACCGGTCAACAGCAGTACGCCGCAGAAAGAGAGCACACCCAATTTACACTAAGGGTATGTTCCCGGCAGCTATGTTGAAAATAAAATGCTTCAAGGTTCCCAGTCCTTAACGAACGCCAGCAGTATATTTTTTTGCCGCCTCATTTGCAGCAAAACATAAGATCCTCAATACTTCCAGAACTCGGGACCCCTTACATCTAAATTAGCTTTTGATGTGACCGCACGAAGGAAATGAAGCTAAACCATTATCATTGACCAGTGTTAGAAACTTCATCTCAAATACACTTCCAGGCACGAACATATATAGGCACGAACAAAATATCCTGACCTAAGACGCGAGCGTGTGCCCTCCGGACTCGATGAAGGATGTCTGGTTGTTAGCAAAGTGGAGAGATTCGAACTAGAAAATAATTTCACGCCATTGCTTCGTTCTGTGCGCAACGATACATCACTGTGCGGCGCTCCTACTCCAACTGACAGAGTTGTGTCGAGATACGGATTCGCAGCTCAGCGACACGAGCTTGTCACTCATTGCGAAATTGTACTGAATGTGTACTCTCTACGCCTGTTCTTTTTTTCTCCAAATACCGAACGCGCATAGCTCACTGCCCATGCGGAAATTACTCCTCGACACTAGATTTCCTTTATAGAGTCAGCATCCTTGTTGCAATACCCTAAAGTCTAGGTCCAAATAGGAACCATAAAATATATAACAAGTGGACGACGAGTGTGCGCTGGCTCGGAAGTTTAAAAAGGGCAAGGTCTTTTCAAAAAGCGTTCGGGCTCATTGTTATCGAGCTCGCGCTCTCTGCTCGCTCCACCGTAACTGCTCTCTCGACTGATTTATGCAGCCAACCTGTGCACCCGATTCAGGCTGGCGTTCGTCAAGAACAAGGGGTAACGGCACTTGCGCAAAGTTCTTTTGTGTGTACTGTTACCAGTCTAAGAGCCCCTGCAATACCTGCCATCCATACAGACCTTATACCCCAAAATTTCGTCGTCTGGACTAGTTCTCTTTTTTTTTCTCTCCGCCTACTATACGGCCAAAGGTTCCAGAAATCAGTAAACATTCCTGCAATCCCTATTCAAGAAAGGTGGATAGAAGCTTTCTAGCGATGTACAAAATACCATAAATTTCTTTTCTTTTGGTAAAAATATCTACAAGTACGATAATACAATATGTTCCAAACTGTTGTAATTTTTTTTTCACGAAAGAATAAAATAAACAATAGTGCTGCGAAAGTGCTTCCCTGAACTGTAGTCCGCGAATAAACGCAAAATTGCCGCGCGCCTGGCCACTCGAGAGAATTTGCGTGTATTCTGAGGGCTTCTTTAACGCTCGGAAAAACACTCGGATGTAGCACTTGTTGAGCAACAGAAAGTTCAATTGCATGTTATAGGAGCGCTAATGAACTGACGCAGCAAGCTTGTGCTTACTGAAACATGTTTATACGAAAGAGGAATAAATATAAGCCTTTTAGTTATTCGCTCATGTCATCTTCTTCTGCTTCGCATTTCTTCTTCATATTATTGTGATACGATCGACGTATGAAGAAGAGACGAGCCTCCACGAGAAAGGTAATGAAGCGTGCTGCTCGAACGTTCCTCGGACCTGTCTGCAGCTCCTGTTTCTTGGCCAGGTTTTGGGTGGTATTAGGCTTTTCTGGGCTCCTAATTATTCTCCTAATGTCCTAATTATTCTTGGGCCTGCTTCATCCTCGGTTGATGTCCAGAAACTCCTGGGGCAGAGTTTTTTGTTTTTCTTGGACAGCATCTATCCTGACAGACGAATTACCTCTGGATTTGTTTACCCGCAATGGCGTGAGCAGCATCCAGGTGGCTGTGGTTCTTTCCAATGGAGGCTCTACACGGCTGACCAGCCTCCATGTTATACAGAAATATCTCAGTGCTGCTGGCTCTGCATACCCAACCATCACAGAAATGAGACAGTTCGGCCGCGGAGGTATCGTGTGCAGATCACCAGACCGGAGCCCTGTCGCGTATTTGCTGAAGTGTTCATGATTCGCATCATTGCTGGTGAATTTCTTCATCCCCGCTCACCTCGCATGCACCAAGAGGATAGCGAGAGGTGTCGATGCTGATCTGTCTCCATCAGGAACATTAGAGAGATTGTCTGGCACTGGAGTAATTGGTGTTAAGCGCTGCAATTGTGTGGTAGACAATAAGAGGGTCCCAACTGAATCGGTGATTGCAGCATACGCAGGAACTTCCTGTCCATCAGAACTAAAGGTGTGGCCCCTTGTGTTCGCAGTTGAACCTCAAGCGTCGCGTCCGCTATGCTGTCATATTTGTTGGCGATACGGCCATAGTAGTGCAGGATGCAAGTCAAGTCAGCGTTGTTGTGAATGTGAGGAAGAGCACGATCAAAGTGATTGTAGTGCGCAAGATTTGCGATGCAGTCTCTGTGGTGGAAATCCCCCAGGGAATTATTCTAACTGCTCTGTTAGGGCTAAAGAATTTCAGGTGGTAAAAATAAATCACAGACTATTGCCTTATGAAGGAGGCGATAAGCATGATAAAACAAAGGGCGATTGGCTATGCGGGTGTTTGTGGGAGACAAATTGTTACCTCGGATGTACCGCTAACAGCAAACTATAGAGGCCGCTGTGGAAAGCCAGTTACAAAAGCTATGGAACAGCTGACAACTAGCCTTGGGGAATGTATGTACGGGACATTTCAAGTCACTTATCCCATTTGATGCGATCTATCTGTCTAGGTCCTGCAACGACCTTGATCCCAAGCCACAAACTAGTGATAGAAGTTGAGGTAGCCATCCTTCTAATGATGGCGTCGAACCTTAGAGGTCCTTTTCCGTGGGGTTTGCTAAGGGTAATTTGGTTAACATAGGTTTGAAAATGACTAATGTTGCACAAAATGCTCGAGCCTCTAAAAGAACACTTTCATCAATCAATGATTTTTGCTCCATTGCTCACTCAAATGTTACGAAAAGTCAGGCCAGTGCTATATTAAAAGAAAGCATTCTACAGAAGGCCGTTTCGGCTGCTGCACTTTCTATACTATACGGTTAGTGAAAGTGCTTCAGTGGAAGTGTCGCTCTTTATATTCCGCTTCAGTAGATTTATCGTGTGTAACCACTCAACTTAACCCTGATTTATCTCTTTTGCAAGAAACTTGGTTAAGTTATGCAAAATATTCTCAAAATTTTTTACAGATCTTTCCGTCTAGACTCTCCTACTAGAGGTGGCGAAATAATTGCATTTATTTCGTCTAAAGCTTCCTATAAGGCCAAAATTTAATTTCAACTTTCTACTCCTGAATGTGAAATCCTAGCGATATAGCTGAATCTCCCGGATGTTGCCCCTTTACCTTAGTGCATGCACATTTGCATTTTAGCGTACAAGACAGACACAAACTAGTTAGGGTTTAGTTCTTGTGGACGAGACATCTTACTGTCAGGTGACTTCAATTCTCACAATAAATTAAGTGGAATAAAAACAGATTTGTGCGGCACCAGATTATTGAACTCGTCATTGGACAAAGGGCTAACGCTTGTAAACTAAGTATCTATTACGTTTATTCAGGGTAGATTTTACACTGCAATGGATGTTACATTCTGCGACTCGGCGTCTCCGTATCCTTTTCGTCGACTTTTGAGTATGCAACAAGTAGTGATCACTTTCCAGTAGTTTTTCAAGTAGCACGCCCTGTAACGTTTATGAGTGGTCAAAATTGAGTGATCAATCTGTGTGATTACAATATTTTTAGAAAATGCTTAAGAAATGCTCTTTCATCTGTCTGACGCGCGCATTGAGCAAAAAAACCACGGTCATCTGTTCCGCGTTGGAAAGTTCTCGCAAAAAGTTAGAATTTGAGATTCGTCTAAATAACAAAAAATTATACAGCCCGTGGTGGAATGAAGAATGCGCTCGTGATTATAGAAAGAGAAAAACCGCTTGGAAAAAATGCTTACATAACCAGAGTTCCCGAAATTGGAGCGATTATAAATATTTTGAGCCACATTTACACATACAGCTTCAAAAGCCAAAGAGAAATACGACTGCAGGCATTTTGACTTCCTATCTAACAAGAATAAACGCGCGTTGTCCAGTTTTCTTCGCAGCTCGAAGGCTCGGCGTGGTGTAGCCCCACGGAGCCTGGGGCTACATCCGAGAAACACCCAAGGGCAAACACCATTGGGAAGACTCGCTAGACCAAAGGCTTAAACTGATCGCGAATCCCGCCGATCCTGCACGCAGAAGGAACAACGTGAGCGCCGACACGTTACCAGACCTTGCGTTGGTTTCGAATGTAACAACAGTGCACTGGCTAAATACGCAGGAAGATTTGGGAAGTTACGACGCGCTGATCGAGATTGAGATAGGCACGGGCACGAGTGGTCGTGGTACTAACCCTGAAGGCAAAGGTCGTAAGCTCAAACTCGTGAAGTGGGACACGTTCCGCAAGAAGCGAGAAGAAGCGGGGTGATGCGACGAGCCGATTACGGACATAGAGGAGTGGACCGAGGCACTCAGAAGGGACGTAGGCGCAGCAACGAGCGACGTTCCGTCCGAGGCGAACCTCGAAATAATTGACAGCAGGCACCTACGCATGTGGGAAGCATAGCGAGCCCTCCTAAAGAGATGGAAATGCCAAAGACATAAGGCATTGCGCAAACGCATTGCACAATTAGAGGCATCGAAGAACACGCACTCCAGGTATGCAGGGCACAATGGGAAGACACGTGCAAAGGCCTCGAGAGGCAGATGACCGGGGCGAGCTCTTGGCGCCTTTTTAGACACCTATTAGATCCGAAGGAGACTCGGGCCGCTCAAGGCCACAAGACTCATAGATTAGTAAGAGATTATAAAGGCGATAGCTTGCACGACGCAATACGTGACCATTACTTTAAGAAGGCCGAAAGCATCCAGCACGCCGAATACGACGGCGTCGCAAATCAGAAACTGGACGCAGAATTTCGCGATTCAGAAATTCGGATAGTCATGTTCGAACTAAACACTCGATCGGCGCCCGGCCCGAACCGGGTCTCTCCGCAACCTAGACGACGAGTTGATCTCCCGACTCACAGCCTACGTCAATGAGTGCTGGCGAGAGGGCTCCCAAGAACACGCACCCGACGCACCACGCCGGGAGACGCAACAAACGGGCAAGCGACCTTCAGAGGAAGTTTGGTAACAGCAACGAGGTGGTGTACGTAGACGCTGCGCGATATGGAGGAGGGAGAAGCGCACACGCGATCGCGGTTTTAGACCGCACGGGTAAATGCCTCGCGAGCGAAACGGTGACCACGGGACACACGGAGGCGGCCGAAGAAGCCGCGATAGCCCTAGCACTCGTCGCGGTGCCGAACGCTGCGATCGTGATCAGCGACTCCCAGGCGGCAATCCGCGGCTTCGCGAGCTGTCGTGTCTCGCGGGAAGCGGCCCGCATACTACAAATTTCTGAACACGGCGACTCGTCATCGCCCTCGCAACCCCAAAATTATACGGTCTTCCTCCTCTGGACCATGGCACACACCGATGTTCCGCTCGCGGGAAACGAGATGGCCCTCGTCACGGCTCGAGGTCTCACAAGCCGAGCCACCGCTGATTGTGCAGCCGCCGCCTCCGCCCCTGAGAGCGGGGCATCGGATCTGCCGGATCGGGACACTACAACAGAAATGCAGCAACAAGAAACACACTGGGCGTGGGGCGATCGCCTAACTACGTTCAGAGACATCACTCAACACTACAGACTCGAAAAACGCACATTCCCGCCACCTCACGATAAGTTGAACAGGAACGAGGCCGTAACTTTACGCTTGCTCCAGACACACACTTACCCTAGCCCCGCTATATTACACCACTGCTATCCGCGTTTATATCCAGCATACGCGTGTAAAACTTGCGGACAGAGAGCAACGCTGCGATACATGCTCTGGTAACGTGCCGGCAACAACGATAATCAAACCAGCTCCGTTCGCGACGCGTCCATAATCGCGGCCGTTGCCAGAGTACGGGAAGGCTCGAGCTCGCATCTTCCCGACGCCGCCCTAGATGCGGGAGCCGCCGGGGACCTTCTCCGCAGGCGTCGCCGCCACTGGGAGGCGGCTCTCAATTGTTCAGAGCTGGCAGACCAGGTCTGGGCCGTCCGGGAAGCCGAAGATGCCACCCGAGTCAAAGGACTTCGAACCGCCACCTGAGGCCACCACAGCAAAAACTGCCGGACTATTCTTTAATAAAGTTTCTTCTTCAAATTAATATTGACTCTATAGTCTTAAGTAGTAATGTAATGGACAATTACTGAAAGAAATGGCGAAGGGATTAAAAATTAGACTTTCTTCAGTTTTGACAAAATGTTTTAGCTTACGAAGGGCATCAGATAATTTTGTAGAATTTACCATGATTGAATTGGCTGAAATCGCTAGATTCAGCTTCCGGTGAAAATGGGGTAACCGCTGCCATGATCGAAATTTTATTTCAGGAAGCTCTTGATGACCTTTTAGCTATTATAAATCGCTCAATTAGATTTTCTTGAATTCCGTCAGGTGCGCCAGCTTATGAATCACGCCTCTTTGTCCTGCTTGAGCGGAAAACCCTGCGATTCTGCTGTGATCACGGAAATTTGTGGCTGATAGCGTATTACATCAAGAAGCCAGGTTGCCCTCAATATAGTGCAGATTTTGGTTGCTGACGGTGCAACCCTTCTTAAATATGTACAAATCCCCTATTAGCAGGTCGGACAATATATTCATATCTCATCCTGCATTATTTTTGGAGTACACTGGCCCCAGTTTCATGCACCACAGGTGCTCTTGGTACAGCCATTGATTAGCCCCTTATATTTAGGTATTTCAGAGGTGCCACCTATTTGTGATGTTCAAGAGAGTCTACAAATCATTTATGATAGCATCTACCCAAACAACGCAAAATTTGTCTCTGATAACATATCAAATAGACTACTACAAGACTGTTTATTGAGTTTAGGTATAAATGCGGTCATGGATACAGATGCCTCACAGTGTGGAGAAATACCTGGAATTGGCTTTTTGCTCCCGCTCGAGGCTGGTCATTCTTAATTAAGATTCTGGACTGCTCACCGTATTTATGGCTGAATTTCGAGTTGTAATGTTAGCCTTACGTAAATCAAATTCACCAAAATCCACTGTAGTCATAATCACGAATTCTTAATCTTTATGTACATCGCTCACAACAAATAGTGGTACTAACCTTTCACGCAAACTTCGTTTTCTTGTGCCTGCCCACATAAATGTAACAGGATTACATTGGGTGCCTGGTTTAGGAGATTAAACATGAGCGAAATGGCTGACAGTTTCGCGAGAGCGGCCCTCAATGGCCCTGTACTATCATTACTTCCTACATCACGTTACCTAACTACAGCTAGATTCAAGAGATATGCAATTGCTCAAAACTTTTTGAACCCAGCTATAGCTAATTTTTCAGAATATCGCCACCTCTTATTCCCTTTGCATCCTCGCTTGGAAACTGCCACCGAGATGTTTGCTCAGCCATGGAGGAATTTAGAGTCGGTTCAGTCGGATGTTGTTTAGTTACTCATACGTTATTTTTATTCATTTCCTCCTGACAATTTCGCCAATTTTAGTATTCATGAAAGTTTCCTAATACCATCTAAATCTTGGCCAGTCCTCCGTAGTCGGTAAGCGCCATCGAAGAAGGATATCCTATCCTATCTTTAGCACGAGCGTGTGTCTATCCCGCGGTCTGGTCGCAGTGTAAATGCAATGTAAACAGTCTCGTTTCTGTATGTGTTCCCGCACATAACATAATGGTGGCTGCTTGCGATTCCTGTCCTCACCACGGAAGTTTTCAGTGGTCGGTACATCGAGCTTGTCACTATGCCTCCAGGTGAAGAGACTGCGTCAGCAAAGACGGCGGCTTGTGAGACTGCTACAATCGTCAAGGTTGCCCACCATCGTGTTCTTTGGGTGTCCTCTGGCCTGGAGGATTGCGACGTTGACGAATGGATCAAGCTCTATAGACCCGTCAGTGCTAATAACAGGTGGGATCCAACAATTATGCTCGCCGATCTTATCTTTTATCTCAGTGACGCCTCACGAGTGTGGCTCCAAACGCGTGAAGATGAGTTAACCAGTTCGGACAACTTCAAAGAAAAACTACGGGAACTGTTTGACGACGCCTTTGGGCACACGATTCCCGCGGAAAAGCTTTTGCGACTCGTGTTCGGGCATCTACAGAACCGTGGGTTACATACACCCAAGACGTCTTGATTCTTTGCCGCAAAGCTGAAGAAAAGATGCTTGAAACATATAAACTGGCTAATATACGACAAAAAATAATCGTGGAGGGCGCTTTAAACTTCAATGTTTTCTGCAACGCCTTGACTGTCGACGCCATCCCAAATGAATGCCGTCGCCTCTAACAAGCGAAGAACCACCGTGCCACAAACACCATCAGGCGGCTACCCAATACCGCTGCTAAGTCGGCATGTGATAATGGCATCACCTGTGATAATGTAAACTTCATTCTTCGCCGCCACCTCGAGGCCACCTATCTGCCAGCCATCTCCGCGTCCCCCCTCCAACCCCCGATCCAATAGCAACCACGATTGTGATTAAGGACCTTGACCAACAGCAATTTGAGAACATCTATCTCGATTGCATGTGTTCGCGAACACAACCCATCGTTGCCCAGTTGTCTAGCGGCCCTCCCCGGGCTCCGGCACTCCATTTCTGCCACATATCGCAAACCGTCCGAATGGCGTACCCCTGATAATGGCGTACCCCTGATCTGCTTTCACTGCTGTCGCATTGGCCACGAGGCTCCTCACTGCCGCAACCAATGATTACGAGCGCCTCCGACATACGCCGACGCTTATTCTCGTACCTTTGGACTCACTGCTACCTATGCTATCCGCTTTTCCTAACAATCCCTCCGGCCCGTCGTCTATTCTCGTACTTTTGGACTCACTGCTACTTATGCTATCCGCTTTTCCTAACAATCCCTCCGGCCCGTCGTCTGCACCTAGGCGCCATCAGTCTCCTACACCCCGACCCTTCACACTCGCTTCTCTTCGTCGCATATCAACTGCCGCATCTAGCTGAAGAACTACGGACCGCAGCTTCTGGAGGTGAAGCTGTGTTGTCGACCCGGCCATCAAGTCCTCTGCTCACGTTACCCACGAAAAAAGACCATCTTAACGTTGGCGTTGATGGCCTTCCTGTCAACGCACTTGATCATATGGGAGCCAATCTTTCTGATATGAGTGCTGCCTTCTGCTTACGACTCAGAAAGCTCCTTACCTCAACGTCGGCACGAGTCGTCCGCATTGCGGATGACGGTACTGTCCCTATCGTCGGCATGTGTACGGAACGTGTCAGCATCGCCGGCTGACACACTCCTTTCGTCTTCACCGTGATTTCTCACTGGGCCTACGACTTAATTTGCGGGCCCAATTTTCTCGTTACGCTTTCGCCCTTATTGTCCGCTCTCTCAGTACTCTGGACCTTGAGTTGCCGATTCTCTTCGAACCTTCTGACGCAACACCGTGCCGTTAACGCCCCATAGGCTTTACTCGCCTACCACTAAAGTCATTAGCCTGTACTGAACTGTCCTCTTCCCCGCCTGCTCCTGATGGCGAGTACCTGGTCACTCCTCTGCCCGCCGTTCCACTACAGTTAGAAGCCACCGAGCCCTACACCGGGTTTACTCATGCTCCGCTTTTTAATTTTGTGTCGGCAAATGAAATTCTAACGTGCCTTGCCAATGTTTAATCCTTAGATAGCATTAAAGTGGTGGCTGTATCAACCGGCAACACTTCCGACCTTAGCAGCCCCTTAGACCCGGTGTGGGCGTTGATCCAAACATGCAAAAAAATCGTTTCGGCGGACCTGTCCTGTGCGCATGCTGAAGGCCTTCGCAAAGTTTTACTGCCGGTTTCCAGAAGAGGGTTGTAGCGACGAAAAAGACAACACATAGCAAGCGAGACGGGACAGGCGCCTGTCCCGTCTCGCTTACTATGTGTTGTCTTTTTCGGCGCTACAACCCTCTTCTGGAAACATGCACCAACTAGCCCCACAACAAGTATTACGCTTTGACTGCCAGACCGAGATATTTTCGACCTCGACGATGGGCCCTTAAGCCAGATGCTCGCGGTAAAGCATCGCAATCATTGTGGTGATGACGCTTTAAACCTTTTCACCACCTGTTCACCAACGATCATATCGATCAGGACCGATTTATTGGTTACGCAAGCTGCCGCCTATTATGTGCGAACAACTATCCAGTTATGGAAAGCAAATGCCTTGCTCTTGAACGGCCAATTGCGAAGTTCCCTTTCTACCTCTACGGCGTTCTCTTTGTCCGTAGTCACTGACCACCATGCTCTCTGCTGGCCTTCAATCCTAAAGGATCCGTCGGGCCGGCTTGGTCGATTGGGTTTGAGGCCCCAAAAGTTTTCATATTCCGTGTTTAGAAGTCTGGCCGCCTGGACCAAGATGCTGACAACTTGTCGCGTCACCGTGTTGGCTACTCTTACCTATCTAATAATATCAGTGCTACTTAGTATTACAGTTCCTTCATATTGCCGACGAGCAGCGTCGTGACAACTACATCAAAGCCCTCATTGACCGTTTTGATACTACCTGGCAGATGCTACTCTGCGCCCCTTCTTCCTTCGCGACGGTACTCTGTATCGTGGTACTCATCAAACACGGAAGGCTTTGATTTTTACTTGTAGTTCTTCAACACCTCCGCTCAACTGTTCTAGAAGAGCTTCACGAGGTAGGACACGTCGACGTATCTCCGAACCTGGGACTCAGTGCGCCTTTGTTTATGTTGACCAGGCCTTGCCCATTCCGTAGGACGTTACATCGCCGCCTGTGATTATTCCACCGATGCAAGAAGCCATCCCCGCTTCCCGCTGGCTACCTGTAGCCACACGACATACTGGTCGAGCCTTTCCATCGTGTCGGCTTATTCCTCGGCCCTTTTAGCAATCTACATCGGGCAACAAGTGGGTTACTGTCATGGCGGACTACACGACCCTGTATACGATAGAACACGCCCTCTTCCGACCAGTAGCGCAATTGTTGTTGCGGACTTACTTCTCCACGATATCACTTTGATATATGATGCCCGGCGTCACATACTCACAGACCATGGCCGTACGTTTTTATCCCATGTGTTTCACGACAGCATGCGTTTATATTCTATACAGCATAAACTTACCACTTCCTCCAATACACAATCAACGGCCTCACTGAGCGTTTGAACCGAATCCTTACAGACATGCTATCATAATACGCTTGAGCCAACCACCGTGACGGGAATTTGGCTGTATCTTCAATTAAGTTTCCACAGAACTCTCGCCGTCTTGAAATTGATGGCTATTCTTCGTTCTACCTCGTGTATGGTCGGTAACCGGCGCTACCAATAGACAATACCCTTCCGTCTACCACAGCTTCAACTAGTGTATATGCCCGTGATCCCATCGCCCGTTCTGACCATGCTGGTCCACTTGCACGCTCTCATCTGCAAGTGTCTCAATACAATCAATCATCGCCCCGATCTCTGTCTTTATGATGACTAATTGTCGCCCGGCACCCTCTTGTTCTCGTCACCATCTCTTAAAGTTGGTCTTTGTGGTACTCTACTGTTTCAGAGCGCCACATCGCGTGCTCCGGCAAGTGACAGATGTCACCTATGAAATCATTCTAGCCACACCTACTAAGTCCTCCGCTGTGACAACCAGCGAAATTCGTCATGTACAAACTCTAAATACCTCCACGCGCCTTAGATATTTAACACCATTGGGACGGAGCTTTTGCCGCCAGGGGATCATATTGCGATGCCATGGACAGATGCTTAAGAAATGAACTTCCACAAAAAAGACGATGAAGTGTACGTGCGAGCGAGTGTGTATCTGGCGGTTTTGCTGCAGTGTAAATTCTGTGTAAATATCCCCTTTTCTTTGTGCATTTACACACATAACAATATGTATTCCTTTTATGAATAAAGAGTTTCTGTAAGCGCTTGTTGTGTCTGCGCATTCTGTCTCCGTTTCCGTGCTCCCATAAACCATAAATGCACTCTTTATTCTTATTTTTTAAGTACACGCTCTACTTGTTCAGTCTGCAATCGAGGACTCTCTATTAATTTTCACCACATGTGCTTCTTTACAGTCTGCCTAGTTCAAACTACACGAGGAGTACTCCATTTTGTCCCCACTGAAATTCGGCCATCTAGGCTATATGCAGAATCCACAACCACGGCTTCAGCCGCAAGGCGCCGTAAACATTGAGCCACTGTGTTCAATGTTCGTCGGTGTAGAAGTTGTGCTTTCATGATGTAAGTAATGGGCCTGCAACCGTGTTAACTGACCTACCCAAAACAAATTATGAGAAAACATTTTTCAACTAGTATGCCTTGAAGCACAAAGTAGAAGGCGTCTGTTTTTCCCTTGAGATATTTCCGTATATGTATTTCGCACAGCCAACAGGGACGTTTCATGACACAGGAAGACCGCTGCAGAGCCGCTGTTCCACGAGGCAAGAGGTATTAAAGTTTGGTACCTACAAAAATGTTCCCCACATAAAAGCGTTTGCCCTTAGCCTCTCTCCTTGCACGCACAATTCATGACCCGCTCAATCGGAATATCTTGCTCGAGGCAAGCTCAAATTTTTCGATTCAAATAGATGGAAAACACGACAATGCTCTTGTGAGACAACCAGTGTACCAATCTGAGCGAACTTTGCTGCATTTTATGGGGAAAACATGCACGTCCTGCGCGCTGTGAGAATCAATGTAAACGAAGTATGGTCCATTGCGACATGAGACGCGCTGATCATTTCAGGGACGAACGCGTCCCTCAGCCACCAAGGCAGACCTTGCAGAAAAGGTGAAACATTTATTCAAGACTGACACGCAGAGAATTTTGGTAACGAACGCGTCCCGTCACTTCTATCTTCACCGTCTGCTAGAATATCCGCGCATGCACTTTTTGTCAGTAAAATTGTTGCAATAACACTCCAACCATCGTAAAGCACTTGTTTGTACGAATACTGACGCCAGTGAGTTGCAGTAATGTCACCATAAAGAACTAGGAGGTCTTTACCACTTCTTTTTTTTTTCTTGCTTTCAAGTTCTTCCGGAATGTGCGCTTATTTCTAAGTTGATTTCTATTTCGTTTCCTTTGGCAAGTTCACATACTCTGATCACGCAAAAGTATGAAATTCATTGGTGATCATTCCTTACGGAATCTTTCTGTGCATATTCGAATTCTGGAGAGTGCAGATAAGCGGGACCGACATCCACTACTATATAAGTATTTTCTTTCGACCGTTACAGTGACAAGTGAGACGTGTTAGGAGGAATTTTTAAAGCGATGTTATTAGTTGCATTTGCGTCACTATATCGTTCGCACGCAAAAAGAAACAAAATGTACAAAACCAAATATTTCGGTAAGAAAAGCTACGCGACACATGATTGTCATGAGGAATTAGGATGGGGATGGAGGCCGGGCAGAGTTGTCTGTCAAAGTCAGAGCCCCTTCCACGTATTTCATCAAATGCGCATTTCAGTGCACTTGCAGCTGCATACAAATAAACCAGAAGGAGGTAACGCAGTGCTCATCGCACCGCTTCGAATTGTCCCAACAGAAACACAAACTAATACGCCAAAACCTCCACAGCTTTTCCCGGCACTGTACCTGTCCCGTCATCATTCAGATCCTTAGATATTTGTGCTTTTTTGCTCATTCAACCATCTTAATTTTAGCTACTTTATTAATCAACGTGAATATTTTCTCCCCAATTTCAACTAAGATGTTAGAATATGTTTTGTAGCCTGTTTTTTTTAAGAAAAACGAAATATGAATTGTTGAATATTTTTAAACCTCTACATAATGAATAAAAAAGGCGTTGCCGAAAACAACTGCGTTCGTCAAGTGCTATGTCGAAATGTTAAGGCTAAACGAAAATAAAATTGACAAATAACAAATCTCTGTCAGTGAGAGCCGAACCGACAACAAGCACATGTTCCATGTGAAGCTTTGCAAATTCAGTCCCGGTGGCAGGTTTCCATCACGCTTATTCATGTTTTTTGGTTTTTGTCTATTGTGGAACATACCTTTAGACGTTGTGGATACGGCGTAATTGTTGTCAGGAATAAGAATCAGATCAATTCACTCTGGTGCGCCGAGCATCAAAACAAACAACTGAATTTTCATTCAAAAATACGAATGAAGGTAAAGTACAATGCATGAAAACAAGAAAAACGTGAGAGGAATTACGTTCCTTTCCACTGTCAAATTTTACAGCAAGGATAAATGAAATAGAACAGAAGCAAAAACAATTCGCAGAACGTGGGTGTAGAAACTTCACTTATTTTATACACTTGCATATTGTCTTCGTTTATGCCTTTCTTGTATGTCAGCACTCGCCTTGTGTTTCTAAGGGTAAATTTATTTTAGTTGCAATTGCGCGAACGTCAATTTTAAATGTAGTTCGAATTCATCTATTATCATTGGCCTTGTTTATACTCCCCGGTTATCTGCGATTCCAACCTTTGCCTAAGCTTGCACACTTGTGCGTCCGTGAGCGTTCGTCTGTGAGCGTGTGAGTGCATGCCCGAGTGCTTCAGTGCGTGAGCTTTTCTTATGCTGTGAGCGCCACCGTCTCGTCGTTCAACAGCCATGTACCAGTGGTTCGCACGTCCTTTAGGAATCGCTGTGTCCGCAGACGCCTTCATAGACCAGCGTGAAGTTAAGTTTCCAACTTACTTATTTTTATTGAAGTTGTTATAGACCAATCCTGGCTTCTCCCTTCCTAACACTTTCGTGATTCTCGTTATACTCTCGTTTCTTTTTTTTTGTCCTGTGGCTTCAGCGCTCTTACTAGCGTTTTGAGAGCACAACAAAAACGGCGAGTAGCAGATGTTGGCAGAGACTGGGGCCTGTCATCTCAGATGACAATGATAGCCAGAACGCCAGAGATTTTGCTTGCGGCGCAGCCTACCGGAATAGTGATGTCCAGTGTGGTTTCCATCTAAACACTTACTCAAAAAACGAACGTTTACGTATTCAATTCGTGGAAGCAGCGTGCACGGGCGTTGGAGAATGTTGGTAGTGTCCAAAATGTTCCGGGAGGCATTCATCCTCGTCACTGCGCTATGAGTTGCTGCTGAGGGATACGATAGCTGCGCACCAATGATTTCAGCTGTAGACATTGCAAGCATGTTTCCATTATACTAAGGATATGAGCGAGCAGCCAGAAATGTTTGGAATGAGTGACGACGTCGTGGAAAACGAAACGACTTTTTTTTTTCGTTCTTCTTTGCAGGGGGAGCATCGTTGGCTGCAACTGCTCTGCCATTGACTATACAATTTCTTTGTTCTTGTAGCTATGGTTCCCCATGCAGCGGTGACGTAACACTCATGACATTTTATGACACAAGTAACAAGTAAGGAAGAAAAGAAGCTTAATTTAAACTAATAAATGCTGCAGAAATAAACTTATATACACTATTCATGGAAAATGTTTAGCTTGTCGCAATGACACGAAATATTTCTTGCCAACGGGAATGGCCACTGTAATTCTTGCGCTTGGAACTTACCAATATGCAGGGGTGCGTATCGCTGCGATGAAAATGTTCTTAGTCCGATGACACGCATTGAAAAAAAAATTGTTATAAAAGGTAAGTATTTTCAATACTGCAAACATTTAGAAAGTATAAGTGAAAACACCTATATGAGAGCAAAAAATACATAGAGCACCATATAACTTGTAGCGCTGTCACGTTTATGCACACGAGCATGTTCTTTTTAAGGGCACCTATTGAGGAAATCAGAGTGTAAAAAAAAAGCTTGAGAAAAATTTTCAGAATGCGCATTCATGATTGGCACTTACCTTCTAGAATCTTTGCGACTGTACGTTTATCTAGGCCAATTACTAACAGGTGACACTTAGTATCAGAATGATAGTTAAAGAAGAATAAAGATGGGTTGAAGCGGACACAGCACTCATTGCCAAATCATGGCCGGTAGCTTACGTCCCAACATTAGGGGCATAAATTTGGAGGTTAACAAAGTGTCTTTAAAACAGTCTATGGACTGCACAACGAGAGATGTAATGAAAGCCGTTACGAGGAACCTAAAAAGACAGGGAAAAACAGTGTCAATTATAGAGCAAAAAATGCGGTAGCTGAGTTTCTGGTAGACATTAGAACGGAAGCAAGGAGCTGGGAAGACCATCTAAGGTGGAAGGCGGTAAGCTGCTGGTCCAATTCAGAAACAGAATCGGTGCCAATAGAAGGTAAGCGCCGTCGATGATGCCAGAAACTTAAGCAGTGAGATGAAGTTAAAAAACTGGCAGGCATAACTTGGAATAAACTTGCGCTATATAAAAGCAATCGCCCATCACTGGGAGAGGTCTTTGTCCGGCAGTGCATCATGAATGTTAAGTGATGTCTCTGTTCTTGGCATTGGACTGGCACCGGATTGGAAGCATAGGTGAGGTTTTGCCAAATAGAACTGAATACTTTGCTGTGGCCGCCTCACGTCGCAGAATTCATCGAACATAAGATTTTTTGGTGGTGGTATAAACAGCCACTGCTTCGTGAACCAGATGTTGAATAGTTGATGAATTGACAGCCACAAAGTGCATTGAAACTACATAGATTACATTGAAGGCTGATTAGTGAAAACTTATAACGACGTAAGGATGGCATTATAAACATATTTCCTCTGGCATTCACGGGAATAACGCTTAACTTCTTACTTCCTGCAGAAACAATCATGACGCGCAATCAATGATGCCTACTGAAGGCATGCAGGTACTACTGGCAGGGCGTCCAGTACTTGAAAGGCACTTTGTGCGGTTGGTGCCTACAGCTTTGCAAAAAACAAAACAAAAAAAGGTGAAGAGCATCAGTCAGTTACTGCAGCATACCGGTGACCTGCTGAAGAGGGGGAAGGGCCGCGATTAGACGGGAGAAAGGGCGCCGACGGAGATGGCTTCGCATAGCGCGTGCGTTGGACTGCCCGGCGGCCGCTTGGACTATCCCATCTGCGCCTCCAAGAGGAGGTCGGGTATCAAAAAAAAAAAAAAAATAGCGGTGAAAGCAGCTTGCCTCTTAAAACCCTACAACGCTGGTTGTATTCAAAGGTGCACTGCGTTGCAGAGATGCTCATTCGGGGCATCCTTGAGCTAGATGGGATGGTGAACGTGAACACTGCCTCGTAAGCTTTGCTGCCTGTAAATCCCAATAAGGCCCGTTGGATCTGCTACATTTTTAATGTCTCATCTCCCTTTTCCTTGCGTAGCATATTTCTTCTGCGCTGTATACAAACCCCAAGCACGGGTAGAGTTAAGTTGCTACATGGCACAGGAAATAAATATGATCAGTCACAAACTAGCCCTTTTCATCGCTATTTTGAACTCCGTTTGTATATTGTAGCGAACCATATACACTCACCCAATAAGGTGGTTGGGATGTACGGGTGCATTTTCCGCTGCCTGTGCAGAAAATTGTTCATGCGATGAAACGACGTAAGTGCCATAACTTGTCATATTACGCGGTGTGCCATAGACTCCTTGACGATCACACAATTACATCGCCATTGCTGTCATTATGATTTTGCGAAGGTTCCATCTGCGAGGCTAGTAACTCTGTATCTAATCTTCTGTTCCATCTGCCAATCTACATCCATGTTCGGATATGCATGTTACCGCGTGACCGGCAGGCATGTACCGAGCTGCTTCGGAGCACCTAAACAAGGCGGCGGTCAGACCTGTAACGCAGCAGAGGGTACTAAGAATCTCTGCGCCCTGACAGGCCGCCAATGATAACTGGCCCTGTCAACCTCTAAGAGGCGAACTCTGTCGAGTGAGGCAGGCTGAGCACGACTCTGAGGAACCACCAGTTATTCTTTGGGAAACCATAGGCCTTAGTTATACTAGAACTGAAGAGGCTTATACAGTGCTGACTAATGGTCACGTGCTATGCGTTAAAGGACATCAAATAAGAAGCAAAATGAGCTACTATTCCTAATCCATAAGGGCATAGCGGGCAACATTGACAAATTTAGAACGGCAGACAGCTGAGCTAGTTGGTAAGGATTCATTATGCAAACACAAATTTTACAGCGTTATAGAGAGTGTAGCAGTAGTCGTAAGAAAAACTATTACGCAGTATATATTAAAGGTAGTGCAAGCCGACGCTCCAACATCCAGTCACGACAATGAAGTGTATCAGTTTTGCGAAGATGTTGAATTAGCGATGAGAAAAGAGAAAATTCAGTATGCTGTAGTAACGGGCGACTTCGATGCAAAAGTGCGGAAAAAGCAGGCTGGTGAATAAGCAAATAGCAACTACCGCGTCGATTCTAGGAACGACTGAGGAGAGATACTGATAGAATTCGCAAAAAGGAATAAGCTGCGACTAATGAACACCGTCTTGAAATGAGGAAATTCGCAGGCGCTAGTTGGAATCGCTTGGCTAAGGATAGGGGTAATTGGAGATCGCAAGGAGAGCCATTCATCCTGCAGCGCACATAAAAAAGGCTGATCATGAGGATGATGCTTATTTCGTATTGCTGTGGTAGAGAGTTGCAAACTTTGGAATTATGTTTTGGGAAATTTTTCAGCCTCAAGAATAAAAAAAACTGATGGCCAAAGTCAAAAATCTTTTCAGTCATTCTGCTAACCTTTGTAAAATCAATAGCCTCCAAACATGTTAATGCTTGGAGCGGAGAAATGCCAGGGGCGCAATGAAGGATTACTTGTTGATCTGCAACTAGTAGGACACTTTAATCGAACGTAGTGGTCTACAGCAAATAAAGAGTGCTGATTTTGTAACATAACTAGTTAGCCGAACCTACTCAACATAACATGCAGTGTCTTGCTTGTGCGTGTCCCTAACAGACGAATATTGCAATTCCCTCCTTCTGGCCCGTATCACTCTCAGATGTGACGCCTACCACTAATCCTGTGCTGGTCATAGGCACACATTCTCTAGAGGGTGACCCACCTTTCTTCGAGGAGTAAAGACCTATGGCCCGCTTACAAAAAAATATTTAGTCCTAGTGTAATTCCCGTCTTCAGAGCCATTTCAGTCTTTATGGAGTCTTATGCTTCCCTAGGCGATAAGTCACTTGCACGAAAGGTAAGCCAGCCCCTTAAATTTCGACGAGCTTCGGAAAGTAACCTTGCATCCGGTGGTCTTCTTACTGTGGGAGCACTTAGTCTCTCACCTCTGACGGAATTGAACAGAATTACCTAGATTTTATCCGTCGCAGTTGTCTTTTCAGCTTGACAACCCAATTGTATAATTAGACGTCTTTCACCACAAGCTACATTATACTGATCTTTATTTAAGTTTGGTTACTTACAGAAATGTTTTGACCCGTATAAGTGGACTGAGCTACAAGAATGATAATAGGTTATTTTGCATAACTTTGGTGTCAGTTGATTTCTATTTCGTTCTTTTTTTAATTCCCAGGTAATCGCGGCACGCTCGCCAAATATGCGTGCAAGCCCCGCTGGCGCGCAGCTAAGCGCAGCCTGGCCGATAGCTTCACCTATTTCGTGTGGTCCCTTGTAATCTTACAAATCTTTCAGGACCCTCAAAAGACACCGCGCAATGTTGACATAAGGCAAACTCTTGATTTGTCACAAAAGAAGTCAAGCATAAAAAAGTTTTCAGGCAACGCGGTAGTACCGCGTCTTCTTGATAAGACGAGCTCGATGAACAAACCACTGGACCACAAAACACGCGAACTAATGACCAAGTATGTTGTTTAGCTGCCAAAGCCTTGCAATCTAAGTGTTCAATGGAGTGTACATTGGTAGTGAATTTCACTTTTAAAAAGAGTGGCCATGGCTTTCTCTGAAGATCTAAGCGAACGCCCTTCAAGCAAACACGTCTTGTACTACTCGTTTCAAGCCTTTCGCTTTCTTGGGTAAAGTTTGCATGTTGGCTCTTACACACGTTACGTGCTCCGATGCCTTGTGTGGTTTCACTTACAAGAATATATTATGTTGCAATTTTGAGCGTTCATCAGTATAACCTCGATGATCAAAATAATTTTTAATTATTATTTCCCTGGGATGCTGCTGCGAGTTATTCGGAGACCGGACTCTCCTCGGTCATGAAGGATCTACAATATTCCTCAATATAGCAAAGATAATAGAAGAATTCCTAGTGGACACACAAACATTTTACCTCATATTCATGTCCCAATGAATTCCTTAGCGCAAGACGGGTAATTTGAGATCTCTTGAAGAGGCCTTCGGCCTGCAGTGCACATAAATATAAGCTGAATATTGTTATGACGATCACTACATTGCAGATTATAATAAAGTCGCCACAGTTATGTACAGCTTTCTCGCTAGTCTAAGTCAACGAAATGAAGCATGTTTTCTGACTAGCGTAGCAGCGGGCTGTATCAGTTATTGCGAGTCATGCCCGTAAGCTATTCGTAGGGACATTATCAGTTTTCAGAAGCATCTCATGCAAAGTACCTTAGACAAAACATACGTAAGTTCAGCTTTCTTCGGAGTTTAGCAGTTGTTCACTCATTAATGCAACCAAGACAAAACTGAGGAACCATAGCTAAAAGTATAAGCGAGTATATTCTTTGTGTACAGGTATCAGTCACTGTGAAAAGAAGAACGAGGTAGGAGCTACGGATGAGCAATACACAATTTATGCCAGACAGGGTGAAAGGAATTAACAGAATGTCACAAGATATAGGCTTGTATTTATTAACAGTGAGCGGCTGTGTAATACGACAATTTCGACGAGAGACAGGCCTTGTATCTTAGCACTACTTGCACCAGAGGAGTTTTAGCTTGCTAGACCGCATTGAGAAACGTTTGTGACAATATGCACTTTTCGCTCAGGATGCCAACGAAGTACTTGTATTCAGGGCCCTGGTGACGATTCACGTTGGAACAACAACATACGTGCAAGCAGATCATATAGAGAATGTATATCTATCAAGTCCAACGAAAGGAATATTTCGAGATGAATGACTTCAAGTTTGCCTTCTTATGCTCAAATGGTTGAAATGTTTAGTAAGGGTATTCAGTGAATTATTACATAGAACTCTACAGTATAACCAACCCGATATTAGTTATTTCAATACCAGCCGTAATCGCGCAAAGACGAAACAGTTCAAGGTTCGATATCAAATACGTGTCGCTGAAGCAACAATATTTTTTCACGTATTTTAGTAAGAAGAAGCCACAAGCTGCAACCCAGAAAAAATAAAATATACCAGAACAAAACCAGCAAAACAGGTGCAATGACGAAAAGCAGAAATATCAAACCGTGACACACCCGACTACCTCGTAGTGCGTACACTCGGTGTTCCATGTACCACGGGCAAAAATTTTAAAATATTGTAGTGCCACGCAGCTGAAGAGAACCAAAGAATTGTAGTTCGCGTTGTTTGCAGTAAGCGAGATTGCTTTTGGTATTTTGCCTATTTACATAATTAGTAAATAATTATTATTGAATTGCTCATCTTATATATTCAAAATAAAAATATCAACGACAAAACTGAAGACCGTCCGGAAAAATCCCAAATCTAGTAATTTGTTGCTCAGTACGGCAGCACATAATGTTTTCGTAGACTGAGAGAAAGCACGCGCAATGCAAGAAAATGAGGCGCGACTTGTGTCGTGGCACTATAGTACCCCGTGCCTAGCAAATATTCAAAGCCAAATATATATTTATACATACACGACAGCATTCCGGTCCGCATTAGGTATTGACTCAAAAAGTCCATAATAATGCGGCTCGAAGACACCGAACGGCATGTAGGACAACAGCCAGCGGGAAGACGTGTCTATAGGTCAAAAATACCTGTGATAGGTGACTAGCAATAAGTAACTATCGCCCAGAAGTTCTCAAGCTGTGGCAATCAGCACCGTTTATCTGTTCCATGCATCCAAAGGGTAGTTCTTTATTAATTTGTAACTGAAGTGTAAGTGGCCGTTTGGGGAAAACAAATTCTACCTCCGAATTTAACCTGCATCTTCCTTCATACTTGTGGTTTGCTGTACATGTTATTTAATGCGATACTTCATCTGTTCAGATCAGGCATCTTTTGTTTGCCGTAAATATTGCGCACTACATGCTGCAAATTGTCTTCTGCATGAGCACCATAGTGTAGAAAGGTTGCACGGCAATTTCTCGTGGCACAAATTCCTGTTGCGTACTGAGCAGTGCGCAATTTTTATTAGGTGTGTCGGTCACCCGTGAAGCACAGGAGAATTATCGAAAACAGCATGGCTACTCACCGTGCAGGCTGCTCCCTTATTAAACGACAGGAAGCGTAATAGCGGAAGGGAAGTTCCCGTTGTAGGAGACTTAAACCCAACTAGTCTCCTGCTAATCCTGCTTATGTTTGCACAAGCGGCGAGTCAGAGCATTACGTAGATCGAAGCAACCATCTCTGTCTCTAGAAAGGCAACTTAAGTTATGTGTTGTTTCCTTATTTGCTTCTCTTTTCCTATTTTCTCTGTCTCTCGCTCGTTTTTGGTCTGAGCACAATCACATACGTCTTACTCAGAGGAATAGGTGATGGATGAAAACGTCTAGTCGCGCATTAGTTTGCCTTTACTACGTGATTGAAATTTCGGAACAGCTCTTGTATGAACGAATGAGGTCCCGAGTACTTCGTAACTGGTCCCGATGTTGTCCATTTTTCTCCTCTCCTCGTCTCATAATTCTATATCAGCGCAATCTCGCGACGTGTCGTTTCGATTCTGTCTAGCTGACAATTTTGGTAAAATGGGACGGAAGTTTTTTCTCGCGTCATCCAATGGTGTCTGGTTTGGGAGAGTCTTTCATTTATAACCACCTCCCGCATAATTTTGCCTTGTGAGTTTCCTCTGACTTGCAGAGTCATCAAGCAGCATTTTGGTATTGTATAACTATCACTTGACCAGAGCTCCACGATGGTATTATATGTACGCGCATGCATTGATATTTTAGGGAAGGATGAAAGAAGACAGAGGAAGAAGAAGATTGCGAGACGCTGGCTGCGTGTTGTTGGGGGTCAGCCATCTTGTCTACGCTGACTCATCCTGTAAATATATTGTTAATACAGTCTTTATATATGCCTAACATCCCCGTAACATATTGGTGGGATGTTCGGGGTACAACGGCTGGAAATGGAGCTCCGCAGCGGACGTCACATCAAAGTCCGCACCATGAATGACGGTGAGCACGCGGGATCAACATCGTTTCCGCCTCCAACGTCACCGTCACCACCTACGTCACTGGGTGTACAATCCAAGGATCATGGCACTTTCTGGGGATCGATGGCACCAACGTTGAAGTGTGGGTGGTTATGTATGACCGCATGAGTGGAATCAACAGATGGGACCCTACGCTTATGCTACCAGGCACGGCAAACATGGGGCACGAAAACCACGAAGAGCCCACCAACTGGGACCAATGCAAATAGAGGTTGACAGAGTTGTTTGGCAAACCAGTCGGGCGTACTATTGCCGCAAAGCAGGAACTGGCTTCCCGTGCCCAATCCCCCACGGAGTCCTATGGCTCGTACATCCAGGACATGCTGGCACTTTGTCGTAAAGCCGATCGCGACATGAGGTAAGCTAAAAAGGTTAGGCACGTGCTTAAGGGCATTGCTGACTACGCCTTTAATCTGCTCATGAGCAAAAGCTACACTACAGTTGATGCCATCATTAAAGAGTGCCGGCAATTCGCGCAGGCAAAAAGCTGATGCATCTTGTAACCATTCGCCAGACTTCCCAATGCTGCTGTCGCGTCGACGTGTGAAGATCAACACAACCAGCAGCATGCGTCGCCATCAGAGGACGTAGTACAAGTCGTAAGATGTGAACTGGATGCGATGGCGCCCGTAGCTTTTTGTTCGCGTAGCCCTGATGCTACCACATTTTCAGTTCCTCTCGTACAAGCTATCCTTCGCCAGGAACTTGAAAACATTGGTTTACAGTCTGTGTGTGCTGACGCCAATCGCCGAGCTAACGAACGCCCTTCTACTATTTTCACGCCACCCTGTCGCTTATCCTCGCGTTATCGCAACCCAACTGAGTGAAGATCTGCGGACGACCAGCCGATATGTTTCACCTGTCACCACATTGGTCATGTCGCCCGGTACTGTCGTAACCCGTGGCCCTCAACACCTCGCACGCCGACCAACCTGAGCCGTTTTAATGGAAATGCCGGCAATTTTTCGCCCACCACCGAGTCCAACAGCGCCGACAACTCTGCTAGAAACACGTGGTACAGTCGTTCACCATCGCCGCGCGGACACCAGTCGCGCTCACAGCATACACGTAGCCAATCTTCCCGTTAGGCGCAGCCACGTCGCTTTTCGTCTCTTGTGGCTTTTGGCCGCAACTTTTCGGAAAACTAAGAAATGCTGCCCTCGGAGGTGGTGCTACATTCCCTACTACTGTAGCAAATCCTCTGTTTATGCCAGAAGAAGAACCGCAATTGACGTTAAAATAGACGGCGTACCTGTCCAAGCATTCGTCGACACGGTAGCCCACGTTTCTGTGATGAGCGCTAGCTTACGCAGACGTTCAAAGAAGATCGTCACCCCACCAGGTGTCCTAGTGCTTCATGAGGCCAACGGCGGCATGCTGGTTGTTTTTGGAATGTGTGCTGCGCATTTAAATATAGACAGCCGCCCTACTTCTGTTCTATTTGCTGTGATCGACAACTGCCCTCATGACGTTACCCTTGGATTGGAGTTTTTAACCACTCATTCTGCTCTCATCGACTGCGCGACCGGCGTTCTTCAGTTAGAACTGCCTCAACTCTCCGATGTTCCGAGCACTACCCCACTGCACTTGTGCTCGGTTCACGATGTGCGTCTGGCACCCGAGGCAGTTACTTACGTCATTTTGACCACTCAGACACAAGTTCCTGTTGGTGAATATGTGATTCGCCCCATCGTCTACGTGATTTTAAAGCGGAACGTTACTGTTCCGCATACCCTGGTAAAGGTTACAAATAACGACGTCGTTCTACCGCTTCCGAATTCAAGCCTGTGCCCTCAAGTGATGCCGGCCGGTATGTCCTTGGCCAGCGTTTCTAGTTGTTACAACTTTCACATTGAAAGTCTGAATGCCGAGAGTGGTTTCTTAGCGCCGATTGCAGCTCACAGCTCTGGTTCCTTAACGGATGACCTCGCGAAAATTATTGCACTCTACCTCATCTCGGCACAGGCCACGGACATACGTCTCCAGCTTGAATCGTACAGTGACATCTTTTGTTTCAGCGACAGGCCTTTAGGCCTAACATCTGTTGTTCACCATGGTATAAGCACTGGAGGCACGAATCGTATTCGTCGGCGTCCCTATCGTGTATCGCATGCTGAACGTCGAGTCATCCGACCAGAAGTGGGCAAAATGCTCTGCAAAGGAGTCATCGAGCCATTAGCCAGCCCTTGGGTTTCGCCTGTCGTGCTTGTGAAAAAGAAAGATGGTACCTGTCGTTTTTGCATCGACTATCGCCACTAAAACAAGATTCCCGAAATGACTTATACCCACTAGCACGCATCGATGAAACCGTAGACTACTTGCACGGAGCTAAATACTTCTCGTCCATCAGTCTTCGAACCGGCTACTGGCAGATTTCAGTTGATGCAATGGACCGCGAGAAGACGGCCTGCATCACGCCGGATGGCTTATATCAGTTGAAATTCATGTCCTTTCGCCTATGCAATGCTCCTGCGAAATTTGAGCGTATGGTCGACTCTCTTCTGCGAGGCTACAAATGGACTCCTTGTATTTGTTACCTTGACGAAGTTATTGGTTTTTCTCCCACGTTCGGCAGCCACATTACCCGACACGTTGCCATTCTTGCGGTCTTCTAAAAAGCCGGCCTCTAACTGAACTCCGTCGATTCGGGCGCCGTCATATTACCGTCTTGGGACATCTAGTTGGCACATCTGGTGTTCAACCAGACCGGGAAAAATTTCGCGCCGTACGCAGTTACGACTGTGCCACGTTCTGCTTCTGACGTGCGCTGCTTCTTCGGCCTGTGTTCTTACTTTTGCCGTTTCGTCAAAAACTTCGCCGACGTTGCTCGGCCTTTGACAGATCTAAAAAAGAACACGCCATTCTCATGGGACCCTGAGCAAGCTCACGCGTTCGCCGCTGTCAACGATTTTCTGACCACCCCTCCCATACTTGCCCACATTGATCCATCTGCACCAACTGAAGTCCACACTGACGCAAGCAGCCATAGCGTCGGCGCTGTACTCGTCCGACAACAGAATGGCACCGAGTGCGTGATAGCTTACGCCAGCTGCCTGTTGTCTCCTGCCGAGAGAAATTACTCCATCACCGAGCGGGAGTGCTTGACTTTAGTTTGGGCTGTCAACAAGTTCCGGCCATATTTTTACGGCCGCACGTTTTTGGTCGTTACATACCACCACGCACTCTGCTGGCTGCCTTAACTTCGGGGCCCGACAGGACGGTTTGGACGACGGATTCTTACAGTCCATCTTCGCCGGAGTGCAATCTGGTAACACTGACGGCACATGCCGCATGTTCGTGCTGCACGACGGCATCCTCTACAACCGCAATATGTCCCCTGACGGTCCTGAGTTGCTCCTTGTCCTTTCTCGTCATCTGCGATCCATCGTTTCTCGAACAACTTAAGCATGCACCAACGGCGGGACACCTTGGAGTTTTGCGTACATACGACCGCGTACGACGCCTGTTGTTCTGGCCGGGTCTTTACCGCTCCGTGCATCGCTATATCGCAACTTGCGAATTGAATCAGCGGCGGAAGAAACCTCGCCTGCCACATGTCGGACGACTCCATCCAATTGAAGTTCACCCTGAACCGTTCTTTCGCGTAGGCTTTGACCTGCTTGGCCCTTTTCCGATGACTAGAAGGAATACGTGGATCGCCGTTTCTTTTCATTACGCGACACACTACGCGATAACAAAGGCGTTGCCGACTAGTTGCGCAACCGACGTCGCGAATTTTCTCCTTCATGACGTTATTCTCCACAATGGTGCGCCTCGACAGTTACTTGCAGACCGCGGCCGCTCATTCGTGTCTAGAGTTGTTGACAGCCTCTTCCGCTCTTGTGCCACTGAGCCCAAGCTGTGCACCGCCTATCAACCACAAACGAAAGGTCTTACGGAAGGTCTCAACCAAACAATCACAGTGATGCTGTCGATGTACGTCTCCAACGATCACCTTGACTGGGACGCCACGCTGGCTTACGTGGCGTTCGCGTATAACTCGTCCTGACATGACACCGCAGGATATTCCACCTTTTATGTTTTGTACGGTCGCGACCCCACATTGCCGTTTGATAACATCCTTCCTTCTGTGCCACATGATGAAAATGATTGCGCTCGTGAATTCATCGATCGCGCTCACACAGCACGTCAAGTCGCCCAATCTAGTTCATTAGCCTCGCAGCCTGTACAAAAACATGGTTATGACTGGAGCCATCGCGACGTTAAGTTCGGGCAAGGTGCTTGGGTGCTCCTTTGGTCACCATATCGACGGGTTGGTCTCTTCCAAAAGCTTCTCTCTCGCTACGCAGGGCCTTATCAAGTCCTACGTCAAGTTAACGACGTAAATTACGAGATTTCGCCGCTACAGTTCGATGCATTCTCAAGTCCGGCGCCTGTTGACGCCATGCACATTTCGCGGCTGAAGCCACACTTCACTCGCAATTGTTCGCCTACCAGGCGCCGAGACGGCGCTTTACCACCCGAAGGTCCTGTTACGGAAGGATGAAAGGAGGCAGAAGAAGTAGATGATTGCGAGACGCTGGCTGCGTGTTGTTGGTGGTTAGTCATCTTGTCTACGCTCAATAATCCTCTATATATATATTGTAAATATAGTCTTTTATACTCCTAAGATCCCGGTAAAAATATTTTTGCATGCGCTGGAGAGGTTTACGGGGGTTTTCATGAGGCAACCAAAGTCCAAAACTATTGCTATCCCGAAAATCTCGTAACCTTGCTCTCCTTTCTGCGCCCTCACTCTGTGCTTGTCAGCGTCGATGCACTATCACGTTTCTCCTCTCCCAGAAGACGCCACTCTGGCGAGTCCCTCCCGCCGCCACTGGGTAAATGCGCTTCAGTTTGGCAACACGCACCACATCAGTATTCGATGAGCTGAGGCAATTTTAAACTAACGCATCATATTCTATAATTACCTCGCTAAGAGAATCAAGGAAAACATGGTCGGGCATAGTCTGCGAGCACCTATCAGCACAAGCACTATTTTCATGAAGAAGTCCAGATCAGGTCGCCAGGAGCATTTGTAGGATATCTGCCTCGACTATCAATGCGTGCTCTGTAAGTGTTCTCTGAGGCCAGTATGAGCAAGTGAGCAAGTCCGCGGACCTCTTCTGCGGGACACAATGTTTCCGCGAGTCGTCATGCATCATTAGAGAAATTATAGTGTCAAGGGGTGCTATAAGGTGAAGCTATTCCAAATTGCTTCTATTCTGTTTCTGCGATAGCTCCCCATCTGATGTGACGTGTACACACTGATTATGCATGATTGGACCGAACAAAAGAAACATTTCTATTTCTTATTCGACGCCTTTTCTCTATTAGCCCTAGGCCATTGGCCAAAAGTTTTCCGACTGCACCCACTTCACCTGCCTGTCACGCGATGTCACAAAACCGCGAAAACTCGTCGCGTCAAAGTGACGTGTACGCGTTAAAGAACCATTATTATGCCAAGCAAAACTGAATTTTCTTCTGAATAGGCGCAGGCTGCCCCACTCCGAAAGGAATAAAAGATGGCGGCCGTATTTCGCTCAGGCACTGGTTACTCGCACGTGCTAGAGAGCTTGGGTTTATTTGCGTTCAATAAAACTGTTTGCGTAGCAGTGTAACGTTTTTGAGCACTTTCGGCACGTTTACGATCTCGCTCTGCCAAATTTTCTTTGCCAAATCCGTTTTATCGGCATTCTTAACCTTCCGTTGCATACCGTTGCGATTTTCGACTTGCCACCGCAAGCTGTGTAACGGGAAGTGGGCCAATTGCTGATGCCGGCCACACCCTCTTCATCTGGTTATCAATTTTCAGTGCACTGGCTCGGCCCCATATAATCCCTCGCCCCTTGAGAGTGCTCCTCGCCTCTTGTCTGCCTACTAGATAAGTCAAGCCGCTCAGTGTAGACAATGTTATTCGTTTTTCAAGCAAACAAAAGTGCCCTCCTATGAACGAGGAGAACGTTTGATTAGTCTGTTGAGACAACCCTGTGGGTGACCACCCGATGCTTGCGTAGCTGCTTACGCACATTTGACGCCAGGTAATTGCAGTAAAAACATATTGGAATAATTTTAAGTTATAGGTCCCAAGGTTCAGCTTTTCAAACTGAGGACTGCGATATTAAAAGATAGAAAAAGAGCCTTTATTCAACTATGCTTTCTCTACAGGATAGGCCAGACGGTAACGTACGTGTTCGCAAACATTCTACTGTAGACGGGCTGTTCTGAAGACTTGCACCGATACAGTGTATAAAGGAGCTGCTCTGCAGTTTCGCAATAGGCAAGGTGGAATAACATGCACACATGGATTGCACAATTCAAGGCATTTCCATTTAACAACGAACGGAAAGAGAGATGCACGTCTGTTGGTGAAACTACCGAATACTAATTTCTAGGCTGGAGGGGAATACGATACATAACGATCGCTAAGGTACTGTTTCACTGGTGGCTAAGTTCCAGGCGATGTAAGCTATGTAGTTAACATTTGACGTTGGGCTCCATCCTAAGCATTTATAATGGAACGAAGCGTTCATTTTCAAATATAAGACTTAAGCCCATAAATTATGGCCCCCTAGGATGCTTTTTATATCTGTTAAAATAACCTTTGAACAAACGAATCGAATAGCAGCGACTTTTCGATTCGTATCTGGAGTTTTTATTATCACCACACCCCTAACGCTTATTTTCCGAACAATTTTGTTTCCACATTAACACTGATGAAATCTTGCGCTCAGTACGCTAACTTCGCAAACGGAGGCAGGAGTGTTCACCAAAGCAGCAACCCATGCCATATGAAAGCTATTTCTTTAAGAAAGAAGGAATTCTTGTTTCAGACAGCCAAGGTATCACCATTGCGCATCAGTAATCTATTGCGCCCGGCTCTTGTTCGACAAAATGAGTTACGTAATATGAGGGGGACATCTTTCTGTCGAGCTTTTCTCCTCTTAATGCGATGTTAAGCTCATTCTGACAAACTTGAAGAATATTAGTTCGGAAGATACCCTATATCAGCTTTGTTTTTTTTTTCAGGCACCAATGCCCTAACCTGATTATGAGGTACACCTTGGGGGGCCCGTATCCTCCGAATTATTTTTTCCGCCTGGTGTTCGATAAAGTGCACCCAATCGACAGTGTGCGAGCGTATTGGCATTCGGTTATGTCTAAATGCTTCTGCCGCAGCCGGTAACGAAGCAGCGACCGCGATGTGAGCAGAGCAATAACAATACTCATTGGGAGACCCTGGGAGGTTGCATTCAAATGCGATTGCCATGAAAGTACATAATGGAAACCTGGGCAATAGTGAAGGCATAAAAATTCGTCAGTTTCACCAAAAAGGCGAAGCACTGAAGGAAATAGCAAGGTCTATCACTCTTTCGAACGTTTTAGGGGTCTTTGAACGCTGGCTTGATAAGGAGCGTGCGACAACGGTGTGGTGGGTGTCCCACCTCGGTGGTGCACGAAATGAGACTGACGGAAAAACTGCCGCCGTTGGTAAGCGTACAAAGGAAGGACTCATAAACTTAACTTAATGTTTGCTTCGGCATGGTACGCGCGCAGTGGCTCGTCAGGAGCGCTAATGTGTGTGCGCGCAACGCTCAAGCCTGTAGTGAAAAACCTTGTTCCGGCAGAGCCGAATGAGCGGAACTTGACGATCCGTCCATGTCGTCGCTTTCGGAGGTAAACGCTCTTCGCGTTTCTGGAAACCTTCTAAATGGTACGCGCGCAGAAGCGGGGAAACAAATTGGAGGACGCTTAAGCTTCGCCTTCAAGAGTGGAACGAGATAGCGTTCCCGTCGACCCGCCAAGGGGTGTAAGACAATGGGCTACGGCGCAGCGACTACGCGCCCCGCAACGGACGCGGTGAGCGTCGAGCAACGCAGCGTTCGGCGCGACAACGAAATGTGCGCCTGAGCAAGCGACGCACGCCTCAGCCTTAGAAACAGCTCGTTTCTAAGGCAACACCGCGTTCACTAGAGGCGCTTTTGTACCGCTTCGAAGCATCGAACTCGTGGCTCATCATTCCACTTCCGGGCACCGCAGTGAACGGACGTGTTATCATGTGCTCCGACGGAGCGGCGTTGGCGGCCGCGAACGGCCGCGGTAACAGGAATGCTGTTTTTGAAGACGAGGATTATCAGGTGATTTTGCCACACTTGCCTACCGGTCGAATCGTCCTTAATACTGTTTTTTTACACGCGGACGTCCGTGGAAGACCGTACAAGGTTTAGGATTTCCGTGACGCTCTGGTTCGTCTGGAACTGCTCCCCGAAGTAGTTGCTTTGGGGGCGTATCAGATGAATCACGTGTGGGCGGTCATGATGAAGACGACTGAAGCCACAAAGAAACTGCTTGCTATCCGAAGCATCATTGTCAAAGAACGCCGCTGTATTGTCGTTGACCCCACCAATCAAGGCGTGCGCTTGAAGTTACACTGGATGCTGCCAAACGTGTCAGATGAAGACATCAGACAAGCTCTTGCCCCATACGGAAGGGTTACGGACGCGGCGAAAGAACGGTGGCGTGTTCAAGGGATTTTGGACAAGGGCTCAACGACGCGGTCGGTCACCCTGCAGCTTAAGGCAGGTACTACAGTCGACGATATTCCGCACCAGCTACGCATAGCAGGGGAGCTCGTCCTTGCGGTCATTCCGGGCCGCGCCCCTCTTTGCCTGCGGTGCCATAAAACCAGTCATATTCGCCGGGACTGTCGAGTTCCACGCTGCGAGGTCTGCCGCCGCTGCGGCCATGAACGATCTCAGTGCGTCAAGACATACGCCGTCGTCGCAGGACCAGCGAGAAGAGAAGAGGTATCTGAACACCTCATGGATGAGGCTGAAGTTGAAGATATTTCTCCGGTTAAGAGCGACAAGGTTGGCAACGCGGTCACACAGAAGCAGACTCTCCACCCCAAAAACTTGTGCCCAGACAAGAAAACCAACGACGAGGCTGATACTCGGAAAGAAACTGAAAACGGGGCGCCTGAAAATCAGAGTTTCGCTCCTGAACAGAGTGAAGTCCCGTCGATGTCGTCGCCTGCCACTACGTGTGCGGAGGCGTCTGCTCCGACTGACGTCGACATGTCAGCAGCCACTAGCATGCCTACGAAGTGGGCACACGAGGAAACGATCGGCGTAACCGGGACCTCTGGAGCAACGACATGCAGCGGACCACCTACAAAGGCGGCTCAGCTGCGACGTACGCCTTTCAAGCCGAGGCCCAACGTCCAGGTCGAGCGGAGACCCGAGACGGGGCCGCCCCCGTAGCGGCTTCGTTTCGGGTAGTGCAACCTAGATATGGTCACTACGTGTGATACCGCCAGTTTGACTGGCGGAGCCATGTACTACAGAATAGAGGACACCACTTTATGCATAGTGCATGGGTCGCTCAAGGTAAGCGCTATGCGACCCGATTGTTCTTGCTCATAATGGAGGCCGCAATTAACACCGCAATTCGTATTGCCACGCTAAATGTCCGAGGACTAAGCACGAGGCGGCGGCAATATCAATTGAGTCGTATCTTTCTGGAAAACGATCTCGACATAATCGCAGTTCAGGAAACCAAGATAGCGAGTCAAGAGCAAACGGATCGCATGGTGCAACAATTCGTTCCCCGTTACAATGTATGAGTCTGTCATGCGGCCGGCACATCGGGGGGCTGCGCTATTTTTTAGCGCAATAGCCTAAATATAAGTGTAGAAGCAGTCACAGTGTGTGAAACGGGACGCCTGGTTGTTGTCGATTTTACCTTGAATGAAGTTTTCTGGCGAGTTATCTGTATTTACGCTCCTAATAGAGAGGGCGAGAGACAGTCTTTTTTTTGAACGAGTTGAGGATTATTTAAAGACCGACAAGCTTTTGGTTTTACTTGGCGATTTCAACTGCGTTTGTTTTCCGGAGGATCGCGTTAAAGAACTGCCGCTGAATGATCGTAGTGCCCAGCTATTGAACAATCCTGTCAGTGAATACAACCTGGAAGACGTCGGCTACGTGTTGTACGATCACAGTGTTCCGCGTTTTACTCATTTTCAAGGACTTAGCCATGCTCGGCTAGATAGAGCCTATGTGTCATTGGAACTGGTGCCGTTATGCAAAACGTACGAGAACAAGCAAGTCTCTTTTAGTGACCACAGTTTGGTTGCCTTCACAATAGGAAGAAAAGAACGAAAAACAAACTTCTCGTGGGATTTGTGGAAATTTAACGATAAGCTACTCAACGATGACTGTTTCGTAAATGACATTAAAGAAAAACTTGGACGATTGATTGTAGCTGAAGAGAAATATGTAGTCACCATGTGGGAAGATTTTAAAAATGAAGCTGTGTGCTTAGAAAGGGCAACTAAACTGAAACAAGAAGAAAAACGGAAAGAAAAAGCCCTGAGGAGTAAACTCGACTTTCTACTTAATGTAGAAAGCACACAACCTGGCCAAGTCATGAAGGAAATCAAGAAAGTTAAAAGCCAGTTAGAAATTATCGACACAGAGAAGTACCGTGGTGCCATGATAAGATCCCGTGCAGAAAAATTGTGGCAAGGGGAAACACCGAATAAACGTGCGCTAAGTGACGAGAAAGCTTACGCTCGCCGCAGTGATATAAAACACATAAGCTACAATGAGGAAGTAACGAGTGACCGCAGGACCATTGAACGCGCCTTTGTTGAACACTATGGAGACTTGTTTGGCGAAAGAAAAACTGATCTGGGTGGCTTCATAAGCCACTTCCTACACTTTATGCCACGATTGGAAGAAAACGTTAAACAAGGCCTCGAAGCGACTATAACTGTGCGTGAAGTTGAAGCTGCTATAGAAGAACTAAGCTCAGGAAAGGCACCTGGGCCGGACGGATTAAGCGCAGCTTTCTACAAAACATTTAAAGCAGAAATAGCACTAATTATGAAGAAATTTTTAGTGCAGTCCTACAAAAACAACCGAATACCCGCGTCGTTCCGAACAGCTCAGATGGTCCTGATACCAAAATCTGACGATCCTGTAAAGCGCTTGTCTGTTGCATCGTACCGCCCCATTAGCCTTGCGAACACTGACTATAAAATTTTTATGAAAATACTGGCGAAAAGGTTACAGAGCGTAATAAAACTTTTAGTCGGCACCCACCAAACGTGTGGGATTAAAGGGCGCACAATAACTACCAATGTACACGTCGCCAGGAGCATTCTAGAATGCGTCGATGCTTTCGAGGGTAAAGTTGCGATGTTGCAGCTAGACCTGGAGAAGGCATTTGACCGTGTGGCTCATGATATCCTCTTCGAGATTTTAGAATACACGAACATAGGATCAGTGATTATAGATGGCTTAAAAATGGTGTACACAGACTGCAGCACACGGCTGATTATTAACAAGAGTCTCACGAGAAGTGTCAATGTCTGCTCATCTCTGAAACAGGGGTGCCCAATTTCGTCATTGCTTTTCGCAATATACCTGGAGCCTTTTTGCTTAGCCATTAAAGAGAACGAGAAAATAAGAGGTTTCAAATTACAGCAAAGTGAGGTGAAAGTGCTTTCCTACGCAGACGATCTAGCAGTGTTTTGCGATGACTATGACAGTGTCAGCGAAGTGGTAACTCTGGCGAAAACTTATTGTGAAAAAACAGGTAGTGCCATAAACTGGGATAAGTGCATCGGGTTTTGGCATGGCGCGTGGCAAAGCAAACCACGCAGTTTCGCAAACATACAGTGGGTGACCATGCCTGTGAAATATCTTGGCGTGCCGCTTGAACATTACAAAGACAGTAAGCAGTTCTGGGAACAGGAAACACAGACGGCGAAGGAAAAAGCGCTGGCATGGCAAGGGCGCAATCTCTCAATGTTCGCGCGCTCCACTGTGTGCAACATTTTTCTGGTTGCAAAAATATGGTACATACTACAAGCGCTATTCATGTCGCGAGTGAATGTAGAGAAACTGCATCGAGTGTTCGCTGTGTTCATTTGCAACTCAACTTGGGAACGCTGCAGCCGCTCTAATCTGTTCAGATCAGTTCGCAGCGGTGGTTTTGGACTGTCACACCTATTTGTGCGCCAGATTGTATCGCGGTTTATGTTCTTGCGGAACCACAGTGATCCATTTTTGCGCACCATGACACAAGTGCGATTAGGCAATCTGTTACCTGACTTCATTGTTTCGTGTTCCAATGTTGAATCCCCTCCAGTGAAAGGTTTCCTTCAGGAAGTAGTGTTATCTTTCCGTATGCTTAGTGTTCGATTCTCGCTAGAATATTTAAGTTCCGTCAAAAGAAAGAAATTGTACCATGATATGATAGATTCATTAATGCCAGTTCCAATGTATAGGTTAGCATGCTATGGAGGTTCAGGCGATGATGTCCTCAAAAGGGTCAAAAGAATGCCTGTGAAACCATCGGTAAAATCATTCTTCTTCAAACTCCACACAAATACCTTGCCTGTAAAGACTTGGCTGGCCGACAAGGGAATATATGTGCCGTGGACCACCGATTGTATATTGTGTGAAAAACCAGAGACTGTCGATCACGTCTTCATTGATTGTTGGGATCCCTTTTTTCATTGGGACATCTTACAACGAACATTAAAGAAAGCATTACCAATAACCCCACGTGGTATCAGATACTTAGACACAGGCAATAACGATATTCCATATGACCTTATTATGCTGCTGAGCCTCCATAGTATATGGTCCACAAGAATGTCGGTATGTCATGCTGATGTGAATGCCCATTCTGTGCGAGAAAACTTTATTGAAAGTGTCGTCTACATGCGTGAAGTGTACAAAGCCCAGAAAGAACCGCCCGATTGGTTGCCGCTGTTCGATGAGTTGGCTAAATTCAAGCGATTTTAATTTTAGAGAGTCAGCATAAGCTAAGCTGATTCTCTTTTCACAATGTATTCGCATGGCATTTCTGTAACGAGGAAATAAAGAAAAAAAAACTGGTGGCTCAGTGGTAACATCTCCGTCTCACACTCCGGAGACCCTGGTTCGATTCCCACCCAGCCCATCTTGGAAGTTGCTTTTTATTTATGAAGTGCCTGCCGTGATTTATCGCTCACGGCCAACGCCGCGGACACCGACGCCGACGACACCGGCTTTTCTGCGGCACGAGCTCCTTAACGCTATCGCGTTAAAACGCGCGCGGTAGGCGTGCGCCGCAAACGTGGCAGTGCACCTCGGGCAACCGTATAATAGTTAACGCAGCCGAAACAAATTGTCGAATATTTCTGTTCGCAATGTAATAATTGAGTTTACTTGTTCGCAGAGGTGGCGTACGCCTAAGCGAACAAGCCACCTGTGTAAGCAGAATTTCTGTAGGCTAGCCTTTCTAATAAAGTTACTGACAGTGTGAACGCCCTCTATTTGTGGCGTCACAAAAGACGTTTCCATTGGTCTGGCAACCACCAGACGAGGCACGCGTCCGAGCTCCTATCGTGCCCACTAAAATTGCGCCATATTGTCACATTCCGTCACTGTAGCATTTTGGACCAATCAGAGGTGTTTTAGTCGCCTTCTGGGCCAATCAAAATTTACGAGATGGCGAATTGTACTATTTGTCGTAACTTGAAAATGGAGCAGGGTACATCCCATTCAGATCGTCCTTCTCTTGCTGTATTGCGTCGAACTTCCGCTTTTCTATTTAAAATTCTAATAATAAATTTCGCGAATACTCACATGGTAATTTTTATTACCTCAAGATTACCACCAAATTGCTGCCGCAGTCTTTCATACAGGGATGTTAATTTTCACTACGTGAAGCGTTCTTCATTGCACAAACTCTAGGTTCTACTTTTTTTCTCTAAGTGTTATTTCAGAGGACACCACATTCTTCATAATGATTCTCGGATATCTGCGTTCGTTCTATCTATGGAAAATTCACTCTTATTCTGCACAAGTCTCTCTTTATGGCAGGTTTATTTGTCACATTATTTGCTCCTGACAATGCATCTAATGCATCACTACTAAATTCAGAGTCAGCCCTTAGTGGTACGAATAATTTATTCTTGAATTGTACTTAAAGACCGAAATTAGCATGATTACAAAAAAGTTGTTCGTATATGATACGACGGCTTATGCATGTCCACGCTCCTCTATTTCTAAAACTGACTTTCCCGTAGCGTTTTTTTTTATGTACTGAAGGAGGTCTAAGGTTCCTATGATGTATTTGCCTTCACCTTCTTAAGGGCTGCAGCACAAACAGTACCCCATTAAAAGATACAGTGTCATCTAATAATGAAAGAGTACAAATCTAGTTTCTCTGTGCTGCGCAAGACAGCGATGGATCGTGATAGCCGTTCCTAACGTCGTTACGGTATACTTATCGTGGACGCCGTTCCTGGATTCGGAAATAAATACAGGCATTCTGTCCCAGCGTGGTGCCTGCTTCGCAAACAAGAGACCGACCCGGTTGCTGCGGGAAACCTGGGACGCTCGAGTGGCTTACCCTGCTTCGTATCGACCCGTCACGCTCACCAAGTAAACGCGGCGTAATTTGTTCCTGCTAGCTTACGCTCCCGCACGCACACACGGTCAAGCTGCTCGTCATTGGCTGTATTTCGCGAGCCCATGGAAGGTCTACAATTAAAAGAGAATATTACTTTTATAAGCCACAGCACTGGGACTGCGCAGGCATTACTATTACTATTTGTTTGTGGTTTTTATGTTGCCATGCCAAAAGTGTTCTGTTTCTTGTATTTTGTACACCGGGGAGCTGCGAACGAGTCAGGCTGACTTGTCAGCTTTGTTTCTCGCACTCCCTCCCTTCATGAGTGAAATAAAGATTATTATTATTATTATTATTATTATTATTATTATTATTATTATTATTATTATTAAAAAAGTATGTCAACGAACGCAAACCCAAGGCAGAAAATACATAATCGGGGGCTGAAGTATGTAAGAATGCATTCACCACGATTCTGTTCTTTTCTTATCGCCCATCGCAACGTGGCGCAGATAATGGTGATAATGGAGGCATGACATCTTGTTTTCTTCCGTGATGAAGGGCAAGCACAAGTGAAAGTGGAAAAGGTCGTTGGAATAATTGAACCCCTGGATTCCGTCCTGTTCTGGCAAGCGTCCCATACAATTGGCGTGTCAAGAATGACGCACATGTGTGTACGGCTTTACTTGAAACATTCGTTCACCTTGCCCAACATCTCTCTTGGGTCGCGAATCCTTTGTCCATCTCGTGTCATGTACACCGCAACCGGAGCGCCTGTAAAACCTCACGTAAGGTTCTGCTACTTGGTGTGAGTCTGTTGGTTTAATTCGTGTAGATAAAGCGGTAGTTTCGTTGCAGTCACAGGGTCGGTCTTACGCATGCAGCTTCTCTGTATCAGGCTGCATCACGCAGTCGCTGGTAATGTTGCATAACGAGTCGAAATAAAGCACTTACCAAATCAGTGCAATTCAATGCTGAGTGAAAGTTGACGCGGTGTCCGTGCATTGTGAGCAGTCAAATGTATAGATCTTGACATACAATCCTTTTCTTTTTTGACAGGTGGGCTTTTAATGTTTTCCATTCATTATTGCGCCTTGCTTTCATAGAAAATGAGTATAATCAAGTGCTTCTAACGAAGTGCTTGGTGCGTCCAAAATTCTTTATTATTGATGTTACTTCGCTGTAAAAATAGCGCACGTTAGCATTCGCTACAGACGAGGCTAAGTACCCACGGCAGAAGATAAGGTTTATTAGGCGTTAAATAATTCAAGAGACGTCACGTCAAAAAGTCGCTATTTTCTTCTGCACAACTCGTTCGATATAATGCGCGACTGCAGCCGGCGCTATGGCGATGAGGTGCGCGGAACGCCCAGCAGCGAAATCAGCGAGTTTCTCGAGCCGAGCTGCCGAAGAGTGTCGACTCCTGCTATTCCGCATGCGTCATCAAAAAGTGTCAGATAGTTTGCAGGCTTTGCCTAACTTCTGCCTTCGTCGACCCCTGTGCTCTCCTCGATCGATCGCGTTCACGTCGTCGTCAGTTCCGAACAGATCCCCGTGTTGGTTGAAAATAGAGGAAGCGGGCTGTACCATCCCTACTAGAAAATCCTATTTGTTTTCAAACGGGTTTCATCAAATAGGGTTATGGAACGGGACCCCGTTTGATCCTGTTCAGTCCTGACCTGTTTAAATCCTGTTTATTCCTGTTTAAACCTGACCCGTTTAAATCCTGTTTAAACCTGACCCATTTAAATCCTGTTTATTCCTGACCCGTTTAAATCCTGTTTAATCCTGACCCGTTTAATCCCGTCCTATCTAACCCAGACCTGTTTGCCCCTGTTCCGATTTATATTTTGCTACATTCATACCAGGTCCTTTCAGAATGGATTGATGTTGCTTAATATAATTTACTCTTTAAACCTATTATGTACACTTGTGTATTTGCGATCAGCATTGAAGAGAAGTAGATCTGCATTATGTTTGCAACAAGAATGCCACTTTCACATGTAGGTTTGCCTGGTAGATTGCTTGATACGAAGATGAACACAATTTTCGGCATAAATTGATTAGCACTACCAACACTGATGTGATACATCATGAACAAGTTTTGTATGACCCACGAGTACGTTCTCTATGTATGACCCACAAGAAAATGCACCCTGAAGAAGACTGTACCTCATTTTCATATTTACTACAAGTACGCAAATGTAATTCTTGCAAGTTTAGTATATGTTCGATTACTTGTACTCGTCTTAATGCAGTGCTTTTTGCAGTAATGGTTTGTTCACAAATCCACAGTAAAGCGTAATTTTGGGGTGAAAAATGTCAGGCAAAGTATTGGCATGTACTTGTAAGTGAAAAAGACAAGTATACTTTACGTAGGTATTTCTGTACACCCACTTGAGCTTTAATTAAGCCTGAAGTCCTCCTGCTTAAGTAAAAGCATGTCATAAATGTCCCAAGCACTGTTTATTGGACCTTCTAACGGTATTCGATGCATCCAGTCTGCCGAGAGAAGACCGCTGGAGTGGGTTGCTTGGGTGAGAGCGAGCAGGGCACCTGAAAAAGTAAAGCCAATAATTTATCTTGACTCATGCAACAGGTTGGCACATAGGTAAATTTGCCTATGTTCCCACAGATAAGAAAGGTTCAGCATTCCGGTCATAGGAGATAATGAATAAATATTATTGAAAAATATGTGGTTTCATGCAATGCCTATGTTTCAAGGGAACATGGATTACTGTGGGAGAATAAGCTGTCATAATTAGCAGGCGATTGAAACAAGTGTTATAGGAAAAAGATGGACACATCGTTTGATTTACAATAATTACTAGTATTGAAGCAACAGAATACAAACATGAAATACCTTTAAAAACAACACCGACAGGTTGAGATAATAAATTATTCAGAAACTAAACCCTTCTGCCAGCAAAATACCGTAGTGTACTGGCTTTGACATTGCGCTGCTCAGGCAGAGGGCATGGGATTGAATCCCAGCCACAATGGCTGTATTTAGATGGCAGGGAAATGCCAAAACCCCTATGTAAGGTCTATTGGGTACACGTTAAAGGAAACTAGGGATGCCGCCAACTTGAAGTTATAAAAACCGGGGTAAATTTCGAGATAAGCAAACTCACAAAAGTAGAAGGCCCTGGCCATGCGAAGACCATATAAAGCCTTTTAAGGTAGGTGCCAGCAGCCGCAAAATTTCTTGCAAAAGCGAAATATAGCAGAAGCGGTATTTTTCCGTAGATCACTTTTGCAAGGCATTTTACAATTTGACACCCGACATGTTGGGCATCTACGGGCAACAGCAATTCTTGCACAGATCATAGCAAACACTGTTGCACCTAGGTATACATAGACACATAGGTATAGGTAGTCACCGACTGATTTTCCGGACTCCGAAAATTCGGACATGATTACTCGGTCTGCTTCACGGCAACGCCATTCTCCCCATGGACCATAATGTATAACAACTTCCGAAAGTTCGGACGCCTTGCAACCTCTCATCTGGTTTTTTGGACACTCCTTGAGCCAACTTGATCGAGAGCACCATGCACCGACTCTGACCGTTGCATGGTTCTACTTGCTGAACGCCATTTTTGTTTTGAACGGAGCCTCCTTGCTGCCCCACGAAGTGGCGCTACTGCAAATCCCTGCTCATCATCCATCGTTTCTGCCTGGTTTGTAGCTACAGCAGTTCCGGTCTCAGCTTAGTATGCCATGTCAAGACAATCCAGCAGCTGATTTGTTTGTTTTTTCGTGCACGACGCTGCGAGTAGGCCAGGTTTTTTGTTTGTGCAACTGATGTCGGCGTGACGATGTTTGACGAAGCAAGATGGGCCAATTCATTTCACTAATATCTAGAATAGCTACCTGTAAGCACCACCTACCTTTCAACAACATTTGCAAAGCAAAAAACCTCATCCTGAAAAGTCTGCACATGAAGACATCGGTAGCATCATCAGCGTGGGGCCTCAAGTTAATTTGGCAAGCCAAGAAATTACTGACAGCACGAGTGCAAGCATGCCAACAAGAAATCAGTGGCTGAATAATGCACCTTCTACCAATTGGTAGACAGTGCATTTTCGCAAAGCCCTAACTACAGCAGATCATTGTTCAGGAGTTCCCGAATGCACAACTCTATGCCATTTTCACGCCGACTCTAGGGAAGCACCTCTGCACAGTTGCAAGAAAAAAAGCTAGATGCCCCAAGAGAAATGAGCCCACTCAAGCCATGGAAGTTATGTTTACCTTGTCTTCCTACAACTACTCAAAACCTAGGACTGCTGTTTTGCAGAAGGGAACTAACGTGAACATTGGTGCCTCGCCCAACACAAGTGGTCTGCGCCGTAGAAGGTGCCATCAGTCAGCCCACAGATGAGGCCCACATCAGTGCTGTCAGTGTGCTGTACAAATTGCAGAAGCACAGCCTACAAGCTTGTCTGCCTTAGTGTGATCGCACCAATGAACGAAAACCAACGAATCAAGTTTGTTTCGTGCCGAGAACAGTTGCCTCATGCTGGATTTTCCTACAATTCTTTCTAAGCACAGATAATGCTTGGTTTATTTTGTAGGCATGTAAATAATGAAAAGACCTGCATCACTATCTCTGAAAAAAATCATGTAACAAAGCACGTACAGTACACAGGTGCAGTGTCTATCACATACCATTTCGTGCAGTAGAGGCTACATCGGATAAACCGGCCAATGTATAAAGGACTGGCAGCGTGACCAAGCAAACTTGATGCGTGGGTCAGTTAGCAGTGGTAGTGCACTGCTCTCGGCGCACATACACCTATGTTTGAAAGCTGCTTGATCGTGACAAAATATAGACAAAAGCGCTGGAGAGATATCTGAGGCTTTTCTTATATGTATGACGAAGAACCTAGCACTAGCTCCCCATGCAGAGAATTACTAGACAGTGAGACTGCTTCTTATCATTGTAAAACAAGTGTCACGCTCACCATGTGATGCATCCTTTTCGTTTCTGTGCGAACAGCATGTATTCAGATCTATTCTCCCCCTTTCACCTTTTGCACAATATCACTGTGCGAGCAATAATACTGAACTGTTAGTAGCAGTCTGTCATGTTGCCTCCTTTCTTTCCTTGTGAATTGTGTGCTAAATAAGGATTTTTTTGGTGAAAGAGTGCTAGTTTAACGCATAAACTAGCGCCATGGCACTTTGCAATAAAGGAGTTATAATTAGCTAAAAATATGTCCATGCAGAACAGTGTCAAAAGAACACCTTAAAGAAAGAACATGAGTGTATCTATCATAAAGACCAATCCTTGTCTTTTTTCCTTAACATAATTTTCAATACCGATATTGAAGTACAAGCTCACCATATTATATCACCTTGTCAATGAAGCAAGGCACAATGGTGCCCAACTGTCGCGGGACCAACTTGGATGTGGAGATCAGCGCAGATCAGCAACATAGCATGGTCTGTTTACACTTCTTCTCCAGGTCCAGCAATACCTATAGCAGCTATAAAACAAGTGAGCTTAGAATCAGAAGCGAAACAATATAAAAAGTGACACTGAACAAAGCAACTTTCGTTGAGCATAAATAGGATCGAAATGCTGACATTATGCCCATAAGTAACTTCACTTTGAGCAACAAAGCATCCAATTTAAGAAAGATTATATGTATGAGCTATCTATGTGAGAAAGATTAATCGAACGCCCTCTATTTGCCATACCCCTCCCCTTATGCATGGACGTCTCCCTGACTGAGTGAGCTGGGCTGATCCCAGGTATAGTGTAATTAAAGGTTGTCACTTGGTGGGCCAATCCCGATACCATTGCATGACTTGTACAATAATTTTAATGTGTATTGTAATGCTGGCCATCCTGCAGGCACTGCAACATTATAGCACCCATAAGGCTAATGGTATTACCTGATAAGGTTAACTAATAAGTGTCCCCAGAAGCATAACTCGGCATGTATACTCGGAGGCCATTATTATAAGAGAAGCAATAGCAGAGGTGAAGCTTTATCCTGTGCCATATGCAAAATGGCCGCCAGCTTTTTGGTTACATTCTATCTTGTGACCACTGCAACAGGCTGACTGACATGCGTAACCAGCAGTTTGTAGGACCACATTTTCATAACCTGCAATTTTTTTTACATCTGAAGAAATCATCCTCAAGCTCCATGATGCGCTGCACTCGAGAAGCATTATAAACTGGCAACATTTAAATCCTATGCTGCATGGTTTGTTGCATGCTTTAGGAATTTACTTATTTATTATACACATAGCTCATAGGCTCCAGTTGGAGTATTGCATGAGGTGGCAAGAAAACAAATTCTGAACTAACAAGGAGAACATTCAACAAAACAAGTCAGACCAAAGAAGAAAAAATAACATACTCTCATAATGGGACTATGTATCTGGCAGCTAGCTTATAAAAAAGACAATTAGGGATGTTTTACTACTGGTAGCGCTTTAGGGGATGGAATGTAGAATTCCAAGCTTCGTACACTTTTAAGCCACCTTTCGTGGCTTTTTGTTTTGAAGTCCTATTCTCTGTACTATTATAGAAATGAATAGCCCCCTCCAAAATAAAACGAAGAAAAACATGTAATGCACAGTAATGTAACACAATAATGTAATGCACAAAAGTGAATACTTAGAAAAATGTAATTAAGAACATGGAGTCTATGTGGGCACAGATGTTAGAAGTCTACATGAAAGCATAATAATAAAGGTGGGCAAAGCATTTATGCTTTTGTCGGGCAACCTGCAGCAAGACATACAGGTAAAAGGATGTGCATGCCTCACAACACAGTCCCTAAAAATATCTGTCACAATACAGTGAGTAGGTATATCATGCATATCTACAATAGCGCCTAATTATATTTAACTCAGAGGGGGCTACCTATGTAACTTGATCAAACTGAAGGTGGGCCAAATTCTAAATATACGATTCAAGTAGACAGAAAATGGACGTTATGAAAATGCATCTACAGCAAAAGTGTTGTACATTATACAACCTGCCAACCTGTGAACATAATATTTTTGTAAAAATGCTGCAGACACTAAATTATTTGTTGGGGACATAGCACACATTATTTTAAAGCTTGCTCTCAGCACCCCCATTGTTGCATACACACACACATTATTAATAAAGGGAAAATCGCACATCTACCCGCTCGTAGCAATTGCTACAAAAGAAACCCGTACGGATTCCTCGAAAGGAAAGCCTCACATTTGAAAAAAAGAAACCGTCCAGGTCTGGGACTCAAACCCGGGACCACCACCTTTCTGAGACAGCCGCTTTACCATCTAAGATAACCAGGCGGCTAGCAGATGGCCGGGCGAAGTCGAATTTGTCGACAACATGAAGCAAAGGCGAGGGTCTGACGTAATAGTTCTGCGGAAACGCGCAAGGTGTAGAGAAGTAATTAATAAAGGGAAAAAAAATATTACGTCAAACCCTTGCCTTTGCTTCGTGTTGTCAACTAATTCGACTTCGCCCTGCCATGTGCTAGCCACCTGGTTATCTCAGATGGTAGAGTGGCTGCCTCGGAAAGGCGGTAGTCCCGGGTTCGAGTCCCGGACCAGGGCGAATTTTTCTTCAACTGTGCGGCTTTCCTTTTGAGGAACACATACGGGTTTCCTTTGTAGCAAATGGTACGAGCGGGTGGATGTCTGATTTTCCCTTTATTAATTACTTCTCTCCACCTCGTGTGTTTGCGCAGAACTATTATGTCACACACACATTATCAACCATTATTTAAGTTGTCGTGCAGCACAAAAAGCAGCAGCGAACTTGAAACCAGTAACTGACAACTATGTTTTTTTTTAGATTACAGAGCTTTACGCTGCTTCAGGAATTTATCTGACCAAACTTCCCAAAAGCAAGTGCCCCTCTGATGTTCTTGTTAGAGATATTGCACCGCTAATAATAAAGCAGTACAAGTACCATTACAATTAATTTTTTACATGCATTTTAACAATGTCATGCCGTCAATCTCTCAACAGCTTTAAAAAATCTTAACCAACACAACTTCATTGTCTTTCTAAAGTGACATTCATAAAATTGTAAAATGAGCCCACATTTGTAAACCCACGAGAAATTCAGGAGAGTTTCCAAACATGGATGATACCAACAAAATCTGCAGCTCGTGTAAGTGGCAGCAACTGCTTTGCACACACCTTGTCACAGCATGCACATCAGGTACTTTTCCGTGCTGTTGAGGCTGCAGAAGTGCCGCAGGTGCATATGTGGAGGTGCCTCTGGTTCACAAAATCTTGCCATCCCTAAACAATAATAAATGCTTAATTTATTGTAATCCCTGCTGAAACTGCAAACTTGTGATATAAAAAGATCACGTCACATTTTGAAAAAAGTCTCATAAAACCAGTTACATGAAGCTGCAACTGGTTGTGCAAATATCTGATTGTAACATCACAGGCGGTTAAATAACACGTAAATCGAACTGTAGCAAACATGAATCTTCTATGAAAAGGTTCACACAAACGTACAGCTGTATAACGTGAAATGTGAATTGTACTATCAAAAAATTCCGTAGGACATGAAAAGCGTTCCAAAACCTAATTTGTTTATGCGGCGCAACAAAGCACTGCTCCCAAAGGACGATGCGCTCAAAATTACAACAGACCACCTCTTTTTCTGGAGAGACAATACAGAAAAGAGAAAGATTTTTCGATTAAAAAGAAACATTGCTTATGTAATTTCGGCTTCTCTGCAAGATCGGAACCCTTTACAAGTACACGAAAACACACAGGACACTAATACACGTCATCTGACGACACTCTATAAACAGAAGAATTTCCATACAAGCTAAAAAGCTGGCCATGCGTCGACGAAGGAATCGGGTGCTATCTCGCGCAGCTGTTAGCTGTGAAGACGACACATCGACGTACTACTTCTAGAAATGCCTATACCATTTCTCAATGAAAAATTATGTACACAAACAGTAACTTTCCTTGCTTGAATTTTTGTGCCCATTTATATCAAAGAACCACCCGCGCTAGCGTGCTTCATAGGTGAAAGTAAATAAACCACAGATAGAGCTGTTGGTAACATGAATACGTTTTAGGGCAATTTCCATGGAACTTTTTGCTAAATGTGCACTGCGACATGAAGAACAACCATTTGAAAAGCACATTTATAATTCTTGCTGCTTTACAAATCCGGATTCGGTTCTTGTACGGACCTTGCGATACGTACAAGAACGCACACTTCACGAACCATAGACAGGAAGAATACGCGCAAGCGCCGGACTTACCTTTCTCGGCGTACTCGGAAAACGCTCCTTTTAGTGTCACAGGTGCCGCGGCATCGACTGCACCAACGGTTCTTCCGGCGCACACACTGTTGAATTGCGGATCAACTAGAGGACGTAAAAGCACAACTTTCACCAAATTCTTCCGTACAGTGCGATACGATGCGAGAGTGCCAGAGGAGGAGATCCATTTCAGGAGCCCGGAACAAACGAAGCGCGAAGGGTCATATCTTCGACATCGGCGCACCACACGAAGGATACTGCGGGCTACATTACGCGGTCCCAGGGGTTTTCTGATTCTCAATGCATACAAAATGCACCACAATTTCTCTCGGCACAGCGTACACACGATTAAACAACTACATCGGACGGCGTCAATACACAGCAAGCACTCACATGTAGCGACAACTGCAGACGGCAAAATAATATCTCCTGTAACTTTATCGGCGCTACCTGTGGTGCCATCTGTAGGCCGCCACCGAAAGCGACCGTGCTATCGGTGATCTCATGGATGATGACGGCGTTGTATTTCGATGTTATGCGAGTCGTACAGCGTCTTGTACGACGTGTTTCAGCAACGTTGCTTTTAATAGAGAGGACAGCAATCTGTGTATACGCCGTATAGACGTCTCACCCACGTGAAAAACACAACAGGAAATTTTCAGTCTGTCGTATTTTGGGACGTTGTGACTGTCGTTCTGTTCTCTATAGTGTGACGTCCTGTAGCCGAAAATTCTGTAGTTCCTGATCAATATTTGATTAAAAATTGACAGAGACCACTTTAAGAACATGTAAAATTATTAATACGAAAAAAAAAAAAACAAGAAGTAGAGAAAAAAATGCTTTCGCCTAGGATTCGAACTTCGGACCTAACGGTCCCGAGACAAGCATCTTACCACTGCACCACGCCGAATTTTTTTTTTTTTTTTTGCTCTTTATTGCATGGGATTATCGTTACTGTCAAACCGATGCAGTTACATTACATACGATCATACAAGAGAAACAAATTCACAGAATATGCCTGTTAGTGAATCGTTTAAGCTATGTGAACAGTGTAAATCGCTGTCTGGGTTGCTGTTTACATTTACATTTTAAAAGCCGAGATGCGCTTTCACTTCACCGCGTCAACTGCCGCATCTCTAGATGTGCAAAAGCGTTGTTACCATCGACAGGTACATCGTGGAGTGCTAGACCATCGATTTTGCTGTAACGATATCCATATTTGATAAGAAATTCAGAAGTAGACAACGGTGACCGCGGACACTGAGGGTTGTTACTGCTAATTTCGACAGTTGTCTCTTGCTCTTTACACTTTTGAGCTCGCATGTAATTCGTGTGTTCAATGCTATATAGCTACATAAACACTCGTGAGTGAGTCTTCATCCCGACAGAATACTGGCTTCTCACGGCAGCGCTGTACCAGATTAATGAGACCCGAGCGAGACAGCTTTTCACGCAACATTGTGGAACAATCCAAAACTTCTTTTCCGCTTCGCATAAGCTTGTGCAATATTTCTGGGAAATTAACTAATGTGTCAGTGTAACCGCACATGTAAGTCCACAGGCCTGTGTGCCCCATCTTACCAAATAAAACAAAGCGGATACGCAGCCATTCCCGCAGATGGTATGATTATGATCAGCGACCGATTTTGAGGAGGCCGGTAGGGCGTTGCTGGTGCCGCGTCGTCACGGCACAATTATAACAATTGGCCACGTCGACTTTAATACCGGTGTCGGTGCTATCAGTATTGCCGCCTTCAGAGAAGCACGACTGAATACCGCGCAAGAGAAAAGTACAGTGTACACCACCGATGCGAAGCTGACATTTTAAAGGGCCGCGACGGAAAGTGCTTCTGTTGCGACTTCAGAACTCTTGGCCGTCGCGACCGAATGTTTCTGTTGCGACGTCAGAATTGCTGTCGTAACGCCAGAAATGTCTGTCGCAACTACAGAAACGTTAGGAACTTCTGTCGCACAACAGAATTTCTGTAGTTGCAGCAGGAATTCCTGTTGTCTTTTTCAACTGGGCAGGACCGGGAATCGGTTTGAAATTCGCAGCTAGCATATCGCAGTTTGGTCTTTGAATGTTCCGAGGTGGTCACGCAATTTCTGTAGAGCTTGATAATGGCCCCAATTTAGCATTAGGGGCTAAATTGTCAGGATGTCGAACAATAAAAAAGTTCCTCCCCAGTTCTATTCAAGCATTAAACTGGTATGCATGATACCTACCATCCAGTGTGGTTGCCACAAAGCTCCAGATTAAACCAGCTTTTGTGCCAAACAGGCGACCCTATATGGTGCCACTGCGTCCAGTATAAGCCAGTTTAGTTGCAAACAGGGCCCCTGTTAAGACCCATTTCTGCGTGAACTGGTCGTGCCTATACCTGCTTGCATGCCAAACGGGACCCCGCTCAGACCTGTTCGTGTGTGAACTGGTCCTGTTTATACCTCTTTGCATGCCAAACGGGACCCCGTTCAGACCTGTTCGTGTGTAAACTGGTCCAGTTTATACCTGTTTGCATGCCAAACGGGACCCCGTTCAGACCTGTTCTTGTGTAAACTGGTCCTGTTTATACCTGTTTGTTGCTAAACAGGTCCCTGTTAAAACCAGTTTAAACCTGTATAACCCAGTTTGAATTTAAATAGGATTTTCCAATAGGGATAGGCGCTGCGGTGTCCAGAACATCCCGCTCCTTGGCCCTACCCATATGCGCCGCCGTTATATAGTGGCTAAGATGGCAAGTCGCTGCATCGGTATACGCGGATTTGTTATAAGCCAACTAACCAGCCTTCGAGGATGCCTACATACCATGGTTGTACAGGCAAATTGTTGCAGCAGTCTTCGCAGCTGAGGAGTTCAAAATATGCAGGTCCGATAGGAATTCTGCCCGGACATACGGAATTCACGGTCAGCCAATGAGCGTTACAATAAGTGAGCATCGTCCAGGCACCGCAGAATGTTCCAACCTGGCTGTTAATAAGTGAAAAAAATTTCAAATTCTATAGTTAAGCTTTCTTTCTCTCCGGAATGGAAAATCTCCTCCGCAAACCTAACACGATGCAACCAACCGGCTATATGCCATCAAGGAAGCTCTCACATGTATTTCTTAAGTGATAATACCAACAAAAACAGCAGCGGTCAACTTTTTTGGTTCGACAATCTGGTCAGCAATGGTCATCTATATGTCCCAAACTAATTATTTTTCTCACTAATATTTGTTCAGCAAATTCTTTCCGCAGTAATTATTTTTATCTACGAACGTTTGGATTCAGTTAACTTAGTTTTTATGCGCCATATTCTCTTTCCCAACAGGGACTGAGAGGGGTGAGCTATACAAACGTTGCCAAGGACGCAGGTGTTTCTCTAACAAAGCATGTTCCAATTTCAACTTAATAGTCATAGCTTGAGATCTCTTTTCGACTGCTGCATCATGTACTCAGGCAAATATCAACATTTCGCACCCCTTTTTGTCTTAAGTAACAATGGCGAAGAAGGAACGTTCCAACTAACTGAACGTATAACTTGGGAGCATGACCTGATAAGCTTGCACAGGCTGAAAATTAGAAAGAACTTAAGAGAAAAGATGGCTAAATTCAGCTTCTGTCCCAATAGTTCGCGCTCTGAATTTAGACATGCTTCCATGTCAACTGACCCATTTTTCACTTTTAAGAGGAAAATTATGATATTGCATAGTGGTGTGGATGGCCAATTGGTATAATTTAGTGCTGGCCTTATTGAATAGCAATATCTGCTTCTCAATCTTTCCTCAGGTCGTCTTTGAGCATTTAAAGCCGAAGAAATTGTTATAAGTGTCTTCACTGAGAACTTACAAAATGTTTGAAGATTAACTTGAAGAACGCAAAATCAGTCAATTTTATCATAAGCCATGCAACTCCTATAGTTCGAAGCCAAGGGTGTAAATGTTTTAATTTTATTTCGCTTTGAAAAGTGAAAAACAGTAAAGGCGAATCCTTGTATGTTCCGGCCAAGACCATCGCCAACCTATCGCTGCACGTAGAATGGAAATTTTCTGTATCAGCTACTATGTACCACCAGAAGAAATATTTGTAGTTAAAACATGCAGGGATAGAGAATCTCAACTCAGGAAAGAAATGTACAAGGCTACATATGCTGCCGTTCGAATAAGACAATAAGCATTTTCAAACCTTGCAAGTAATGTATCAGGTGCGGCGTCGTCAATGAGGCTTCTCAATATTTATTCGGCTTCGTGACCTGTACCGGCTATATGCTGGGCGCGGGCCGTATTCCACAAATTACGGTACACCAACGTGACACCAGAGCCACGACTACTTCGCGAAGAGAAGACCGCCTGAATTTCTACGGGGACGAAGCGCCCTAACTAACTTACAAGGACTCTGCCTGTCTCGCTGAGAGACCGGATACTGGATTGTGTCACTTTTTGTACCTTTCTTTTTCCTCCTAGGTGGAAGCCTAGAGCCTTTCGGCAGCTCTCGTATTAAACATTCAGCAGCCAGCTCTACACCGAAGCATACAACGGAATGTTGCTAAAGTAGTCTGAAAGAGCTGGCAAGTTGACTGCATAGTTTTCAGGTTCAGGGTAAGAAGGGCTGCGACTGCTCTGTAGGAAGTACCAAGTACGTTTTTCTTATTATTGTGCGAGGTCAGTTGTATGGAAGAGGCCTCGTCAACATTACGCTTATTGTCTTTACGCTCTTCTTCTCATAACAAGCAGCAAGCGCGTGGTTGAATTTAGTATTTGATTCCTTTCTTCGTCGATGTCTTTAGGTTCAGCTATAGCAATCGTGAAGACTCCCTTGAGCTTATCTATTAGTAGTAAAGGCAAGGCGCAGAAGCCCAGGACTCAAGAAGAACACAAACGACAGGCGCCGGTCCTCTCGTTTGTGTTCTTCTTCTTGAGTCCTGGTCTACTGCGCCTTGCCTTTACTACTTCAAGCATGAACCAACTGACCCAAGCAAGAGTTTTACTTGAGTATCTATTAGGCCTTTCTCTTTAGTTTAGCTCTATCTTTACCATGGCCAACAATGATGTAAACATTGGTGCGGTGCTCCATCAGAGCCGTGAGTAATTGCAAACCTTTCGGCTTGCCTAATGAACCTGCTGCGCTATGTACATCGTAGCTTAAAAAAAGAAACATCTTTTTGTTTTGGAATAATTTCTTTTTTGAAGAGATTTTTCACAAACTAACAGACTATGAACTCGATGGTTGCGAAGACTGTAGGCATTCACGTAGTTGGGCACTTAAACATAGCTAGAACGATTTTTGTCTTGTAATACCGCTCCGAACTAAGGTGTTTGTATGAATGATACCAACAACATTGAGTCTTAGGATGATTTCACATTATAAGACGCTTATGTTGAGCAAAATAATTCTGACATATACCTCTAAAATTTAGACATCTGAAGGGCACGTTTCTTTAGCTTTTCTTTTGTGGATATCATGGTAATAAAAGCATGACGACGTATTCAATAAAAATCAGTGGTATAACATTCAGAAAATAGCCGTTATAAAGAAAACTATAATGAAGCAGTTAACATATTCTCACTGATTTACGCATGTACCGCTTATAACGTAACGCATGCTACACACTATGATCTGTAGGTTGGCTCAATGCGGAAGGCCATAGAATGCAGCTGCCTCAAACTGTCATCAACCCGTCCACACACAATATGGGCCAAAGGCGACTCTCGTGCGCGTCTACCAATTTCTAGGCTTCTGGCACCCTTACTAACTTGCTGAACCATTAACAAGGTGGTCCAAGAACCAATCTTGATTTTCTAAATTCATTTGCCATGCCACACCAATTTTCTAAAGAGCGCGTGGAGTTTCGAACATTGTGACCAGGAGATGACGGTATTTGCTCGGTTCCCGCAAGGAAAACGTCGGTCTAGTGATTCTCGTTGCGCCCTCGAGCTATTGCTTGAGTGCTCCTAGAAGCCGGAAGTCTGAAAGAGATAAGCTTTACCTGCGATTTCATTTCAGATGAGAGAGGTCGGCAAAAAGGGCCCGGAGAGTCACCAGCTGTTCTGAAAAAGCTTTCGTTTCCTGCCTTCGTTGAGTAATTTCTTATGCTAGTGTAGATTTCATAGTGGTGTTTTCAATGAAACAGTTATCCTTGCGGGTTGTCCCCAGCTGGAGATTATGCTGGAGATTTTCCGCATGCGGCCTAGGATATTGTGATGTTTTGTCCACTATTTATGGAACCTAAATAGAAAAGGCAGTTTGCGTTTGACAAAACAATTTTCACAGTTGAAGTATTAACTTAGCGCAATAAAAAACACGGAAACAGGAAAAGTGGACAAGGGCCAGCCGCTTTCTTGTTTGCGTGTTTTTTATCGCGCTAAGTTATTACTTCAAATATGGACGACCATCTAGCCCAACAGTCAACTTTTCTATAATTTTCATAGAACACGTTTCTTTGTGAGGTAAAACACTAAAACGTTTATAGTCCGTAAGGAAAAGAAATGTTTTAATTTTTTTTGTACTTCAGAACATATTGTGCTTTTACCTTTTGATTTAAACGGCACAGTGCAAAATTCGCCAGCAGTTTGCATATAACTTTTTTAAAATAAATTGTGTGATGTTGCGCCCCAATTGCGGCTTCTATATTGCTGTCATTGGCAAAACCGAACGGATGTAAATAGTCTGAGGCCTTACAGAAGAACCTCGAGAATGCTTCACTATGATGTATTTTGTCTTAACTTTAATTGTTCTGACTAAAGGTTAATTAAAAATTTCAGAGGCTGCGCATGGCCGTATAGGGCGAAGGGTGCTTAGCGCACGGGAAGTTCCGGTTAATCTTCCCAACAACATATTATATCTATGTGGCGTCAGCACCTTCTTGCACAGCAATGTAGTTATCGCTCGTGTTTAGTTTATCCTGTGTACTCTAATTCTAGCTGCGGGCTGCTATTCAAAAGTGCAAACTACCTAAATCGAATTACTTGGATTGCAATCAATTTTTGGGGCCCTTTTTCACATGATTCGATGACCGGTGCCGGTAACCTAAACGGAGACAGCGCGTTCAGCAGCACGAAGCTGCATAGTGCGAGGTGAATGACTACTGTGCTACTAAGCAAGGTCTCATGATTTTAAGCCAGCGAGTGTGGCGAGTGCATGCCGATGGGAGCAAGACACAACAACGTAAGTCGTTTCCAGTAGGAGCACAACGTGGAACCACAGCTGTTGAAAACATGACGGGGAAGCATCCGCAACTAGGGGCGCACAAACATATAGCCTACGCTATTTTGAGACCTTAGGCCTTGTCAACAATTCAATCAATGTTGTCTTCGTAGTGACGCTTATGTCGTCCAAAGGAACAACAGCATGAGGCATGAAAACAGTAGCAGCAATGGAAAATGAAAGAAAAAATTTTGATGCTGAGGCCAGTTTTTACATTAGGTGCTTGCTGACGTGTTTGCAGTACGACAAGCGCATGGAGCAATGCCTAGACTATCGCATCTTCTAAATGAAAGCGATGAAGGACAAGTTAATTGCTGTAAGAAAAGTCTTACTGCTGAAAGAGAAAGAAATCTAGATAAGAACACCCATCTGAATCAGGTCATTTTGGGAACCGTAGGCCTGGTTATGGCTAGCTCAGTAGAACGCAAAGTGCCTGTTCTAAATCACAGGTAGCCAATTTTTAAAATTCAATAGTGCTGTTTCCAATCATAGAAATCACTATTTCCTACATCCCTACTTGTTTGGGAAAAGTTCTCATTTCCGTATCATCGAAACGGTTCTTCCCTTCGCGAAAATCAAGGCATAAGTTCAAGGAGCAAAAAAAAAAAAAACTAATGTGTTTCCATCTATATGCGACAAATTTCTTTTCCATCAGCTGTTATCATTCACTAAAAGCATATATTTTGCTTTTAAATGAAATGCCCCTTTGACGTTTACTGCAGGAAGCTTCCTTGCGATTCTCGTGACCTCACTGACTACCATACATTAGCTTTAACATTCTGTAACAATCGTCCTTTCTTTGGTATTTCACGCTCTGTTATGGATTTCTATCGGCGTTCGGTTCTCATATAAATGTCGCCTTTCGCGCTTTAGCTATTTCTCCGAGGTTCACTTCTATGCGTTACTGGTGCATCGGACTTTCTCCGTGAGTGCTGTGATGGGACTGAAGTATATATAAACATTATCGCACATTATACTTGTGGCAATGCCATGGAGATTACGCCGCGGGAAGACTTTTTGTTAACCAAGCAGACCTCCTTTATTACTTGATGTAGTCCACACTCGGGTTTTATTAGTAAAGTTTTTCCATTTAGATGAAGCTCCGTGATTTTATTATGACTAGTTGTAGAGCAAAAGGGTAAAATAGAAATCTCAGTGATGTCCGCAGGATGTGGTGTGACACCGATGCCCATCGATCTGCACGAAAAATGAGTGATAGGGTTGGTCACGTGATAGCTTTCCCGTAGGTGGATTCGAATATGGAAAATAAGATTGTCCCCTCCTTGCGTGCTGAATGCAGGCTGAGGGTTTTGTAAGCACACCCGAACGCAAATATAATGTCTCAGGTGACAGTTGGGAGGGAGAGTGGTCGAACAGAAGACCTCTGAAGACAGAGCCAATGTTACTGACTCGGGCCACAGCGGACATATCGTACAAATTACTTGCCGTTTCCGGGCAGCAAAGTGATCGGTCTCAAGAAAACGAATTTTTTTGCCGTAATGTTGGCCCTTGTCCGAACGCGGTTGATCACTTCATGTCTCACGTTTATGGGAACTGTTTTTATTATGGTGTGTTCTAAGCTCTGTACCTTTTTCAAACTAGTACACTGGAGTAAAATTTTGAAATGATTTCAGCGCTTCCAAGAAACACATTTAGTGACTCGACATGCTGGACATCATCCCAGAGCAATGATCACAGCACGTAGAAGAATATCACTTAAACTTGCCTCCACTTGCTGACGATGCTGTATGCAAGAAACTGGGCTGGAAATACAAGAAGCCTTCTGTTGTAATCCTCATCACTTTCAACTATATTCCCTTATATAAAATTTCCACGTGAATTGAAAAGCGTATGCGTGCATGCTGACATGCCTAATTATCATGCAATAGAAGAAGCTTTTTTTTTCAGTGGTTTCAAACTGGTGTAAATTCACAGCTTTCCTGAATTATTGCGGGGCGATGTGTCATTAAAGAACAAAAAGGCGTTTTCTTGAGGTATATTATGTTGTATTTTCTACTTTACATATGTGTGCAATAGCCTTTAGAAGTGCCGAGAATTGTAAATACATCCAGTTATTTGATGTACCCAGTGGAGCGTTCTGACACCAGGCACAGTGAATGTTTCTTGTTACAAGGGCTGACTTTGAGACATTCGAGAACAAGCTTTAAATTGTAACGGTCACTAGTTGATTTCAGTTCAGAATTGACCCACTTTCAGTAGGCCAGGAAGGGTGCTAATAACAAGAGCTTGTGCACCAGAAAATTGATCCTCATGATATATAAACCGTCATACCCATGCACAGTGCCGTGTGTGCATCAGGGACTAGCAGTGAAAGCTCTTTAGGTGCACTAGGTTCTGAGAAATGAAAAATAAAAGATACTGTTTTTCTGTCACAACTATAGACAAAGCATTTTAGGTTTATTTCCACCTTGATCAAGGTGGATTTCTCACTTTCTTAATGCTGACTCTTTGTGGTCAACTTACGCTAGATTGCCAACTTTGTTGACCTCTTCCTCGATTCTGCGTTAATATTTGGAGGTACAAATATCTGGGCCCTAAAGCCACCTATTCATTTTCATCAAGGTTCCCGAGTCTTTCTAGACGACTAATTTCGCTCTACACTTCTCTGATTTCAAATAGGTTCAACCCGTGTCACCCTCAATTGCTTGATCTGGGATTTTGTCCTAGCCTCCTAAATCCAACTGGCCTACCCATCTTTGTTTAAAATCCAACACCGACAAGATGTTTCATATTTAGGACAGCATTGCATTTGTCAACGATAGCGCCAGCACATTTAATTCTTTCCAGATTCCCCACACCACATCATATGAATTACAGCCTGAAAGTGCTACATGATTGATTATTGCTGCTTTACACTTCCCCATAATTTCTAGATTATCTTGGTCGATAGTTGAATAGGTCTTATCTTTGTTTATGTATAGACAGATGTATTTAAATTGCTAGAATATAGATATACCTTCTTGAATTGGCCTCAGGTAATTACTCGTCTATTCATAAAAGATCACAATTGCCGATTTTCATCTGCTAAACTCAAGGCCCAGATTGGGCACTGCGTAGCCATACATATGTGCGAGTATCTCTAAGTACGTATCTTGCATCGTCCGTTACTAGCACTGCCTCGTACGCATATATCAGCCCAGGTACGCTCTCTTGCACCTTTTGCCTATTACGGAAGTAAGATAAAATCGTCACCTAATCCCCTGTTCCTATCTGTACCCTTACTATGAAGCATGATCTACAGCGCAGTCAGGTGAATCCTTGCTTCAGCCTTCGGTGGCTGTCTACCCGTCGATTTACATTCGTTAGGCATATTCAGCCTAACCCATCCAATTTGTACTTAGTTGCCGGCGAATAACCACCTCAGCAGCTCCGCGAAATTCTCATCTAATTCCTCGTGCTTGAGGGAATAAATGACAACACTCTATAGCAATTACCTGTCTATGTTCTCATAATCATGATCATCACAACCTATTTTTGTGTCCACTGTTGAACCAAGGCCTCTCTCAGCGATCTCTTATTACCCTTGTGTAGCGTTACCTTATAGCGACTCGCGCCTGCGAATTTCCTAATTTCATCTCGCCACATAATTTTCCGCAGTGATCTACTGCATTTACTGCATTTGCCTTCCATTCGCAACCATTCTATAACTCAGATGGTTCGCTGGCTGTCTACCCTACGCATTACTGGCCTGCCCAGCTCCATTCTTTTTTCTATCATTTTCAACTACAATATCGGCAGTCCCCATTTGCACTCTGATCCACACTGCTTACGTCCTGTACCTTAAAGTTACACTTACCATTCTTCGTTCCATCGCTCCTTGCGGCGCGGTCCTTGTTTTGGAGCTTCTTTCTTAACATCGAAGTTTCTGCCCCAGGAAATAGCACCGGCCGAAGGCAATAATTCTTCACATTTATTTTCAACGGTAATAGTAGCCTCCAAGTTAGGATTTGATAATTCCAGCCGTATATATGCACTCCAAGTCATTTTTATTCTGTAAATTTTCTTCTAAATATGGATCCGCTGGTAGTAACTGACCTAGATTAACGTGCTCCTGCAAATATTCTAGAGGTTGACTGGCGATCATGAATTCTTGTTCCCTTTCGAGACTAATGAACATTATCTTCGTCTTCGGCCATTATTCTTCAATCTTACTCTTTCACTTCCTCCATGAAGATCCTCAAACATATGTTGCAATTCACCCACAGTGCTGCTGAACAGGACAATGTGATCTTCAAATCGAAAGTTATTGCGCTATTCGCTGTTCATCCTTACTCCTACGCCTTCCCGATCTAATAGCTTGAATACTTCACTTCTAAGCATGCAATGAACAGCAATGGTGAAATTATCCTTGTCGGACGCCTTTCTTGATAGGGTATTTTCTACAGTGTTTGTGCAGAATAAAGATAGCTGTGGAATCTTTGTAGTTATTTCCCCAGATATTCACATGTGCTTCTTCTACCTCTTCTCATTGCCGTTCTTTGTACGTTCTCATTAGGTCCCTTAATATCTCGAAACGCTATGCCTAACTGAGCTATTGAAATGTAAAGGCGATGGGTTAGTGCATCTATGTTATTCACTTATCGTCTTCCCCTTGTTCTCGACTTCTGTAGTAGCTCCTGCTTTTCCCAACCATCTTCGATAGCTCTAGCTTGATGGCTTGCATATTCACAAACGTTGCTGTAACTCCCCTGTACGAGTCAGCCTTCTTCTTATCACCATTGCCTTTGTAAGTGAGGTTCAGCTCCTTCACGCTATTCAAAGAAAATTTTCTTCCGTTTGATTACTTGCTTGATGGCATTATTGTACAGTGCCCTACTCTTCGGACCCAGCAGTTAAGTTAGCTGCACTGCGATTTCATGGGGTGCTGCGGCCGTTTCATTAAGGCCATTTTTATTGATTTTTTTTCAAGCAACATCTTTCTAGGCTACATTTTGATCTCTCAGATTTCCTTGTTGGTGCAGATGTTTGAATTCTGAGTAAGCTGTATGTCGTGCTGAAGTTATACCTAAGTACATCTGCGATGTACTGCAGCGTGTCGTCTCATTTGAAGCACTTACTGTGTTTATTCCTTAAAGCCCATTGCCAATGTTTTTAGTTAGAGCTCAAAGGCTCTTACATGGTTCCAGTATCATTCTGGTGCGCTACTTTGTCTTTTTTGCGAATGTTATGCAGCCAATGTTCAATTGTAAATTTAATTTGTCCTTCTTTCTTGAATGAACTCACTCGCTACGCTTTCGTTTGCTGGGTATCTGTTGCACCTATAGAGCACCTCTTGTTTTTGTAATCCATAGTTTTTTTATTTCTCTGTGATCCCTAGACGACCTGTTTGCGGTCTAGGGGTGTAGCTGCATGTATAGCTACCTTTATTTGCCTCATTTAACATTGACCTGGTTGTTGAACAACTTACTTACTCGGTAACTATAAGCGCCATCTGTTCACACAGAGAAACCTAGAAAATTGTGCCGCATCATAGGGTCACACGGGCGTGGTCTCGGCGGTCGTATGTTTTACTGTTCTTTCGCACTCTGAAAGAGGTGCTTTCTGGAAGATAATTTTTTAATTGAGGTGGACGCTAAATAGTAGACGGTTTGTAGTTTGTAGCCGCTCATAATGGTAGACGCAGCGCGTGTTCAGTACACAACACACGAGACGCAATCTCAATCACCGAGAAGCCACGCAATACACTACAAGCATAGAAACCACACACACAGTTTAACTTCTTACACCATAAGGAGCGCTTGTTCTTCTCCCATGGCTACCATCATTGCGATAACATGCCAACCGCCTAAAGAATGGTTGCTGCCAATAACTTTGAAGAAGGTTGTTAGACTGAACGAGGGACAAAATTTTTTCTGAAGCGCGTCGTAGTTGCTGCAGATTTTATTTACATAACTAGGTATATTCAATGATACCATAAGATATGCAGGCAGAATAAATTCTGTACACGTGCCCATCTAAGTGGCGTTTTCTTCGGTTTAGAGAAAGGTCCGCCGGTACACAACACATGGTATGTGCAATGTGCACGATCCTATTTACATATCATGACCTGTCAGAGGTTTCGGATTTTTACGTTCTTGCGCGTAATGTCTGTGTAAGTTAAGGTAATACGTCCATTCAACGGCTTTCGTGTTCACAATCCCCCTGGTTAATACGTGATCGATATGTCCGCTGAATCTCTACCTATTATCGCCTATTCTAACACAGCCGAGCAGTTTTGAAGTCAGTGTGCATCTACTCAGTTCAAAGCGCCTAGAAATAGACACAAAAATGGGGAGAGGATCTTAAGAAAGGTTCGCTTTAATATTTCATCCGCAGATATGTGGCCGAAGAAATGTGCAGTGGCTAATTCGAACCTCGAAACGTCCCCTAGGAGCCAGAAACATTTCCCACAAAGCCGCACGGCAGACACGTTGGAGCCCTTCGGACATTTTTATTTGTAGACAAAACTTGCATGACGTCTTCTTTTAATTTCCGGGTTGTAAAATCCCAGAAAGACTTTCGATAATGCTAGAGTTTGCTGTTAGTGGCCAGAAACACAACCTGTATAAAACAAAAAATCTCGATTCACAATTAGTTTTTTTTTGTCGAAGTAAAGCAGCCTCAAAGCAATAGTTTGGCTGTTGAAAAAACGGTGCATTCACACGCAAGCATTTCCGGCAAGGAGATTGTTAAGTGTCTTAAAAGCTACCTAGTACTAAAGGAAAAGTGTTTATTTCGATAGAACTTGTGTGCACACAACAGGGTATTATTCGCCATTGGCATTGTATTCTGGTAAAGTCCAAGTGTGATCAGCTCGCGCCCGGGGTGCCGTATCCTATGCTCGCGAGGGAAAGCGTGCAAACCAGTGGGATGAGACGCTTGGCGCGTGTTATGAACACACAGCGCGGTTGTTCCCTTTCATCAATAATACACATGAATACACTGATTCCTGTGGATGAATATATTTTCTGAATAACGTTACTAACATTGACTGTACGACTTGCCTTTCGGTCAGAATTTCAACTCCAGCTAGGTAGCGAAAGGTGTCTAGGCGTGTCCGTGTCCGAATCGCAGACACTGGCGCTCACAAGAAACTGTATTCTAAGTCCTTAGTTTAGACAACGTTTATTACTGTAAGGAATTGTAGACTGCCTACGCAGATTATGTGTAGACCATAAAAAGACTGCCAGCTTGTGCCATCATGTTCCTAGATGTAGTAGTCAAGGTACGTTGTCTAGGATAGTACCTGTCCATGAGTGGTTTCCGCAGGCATACACCGCGTACCTCACATCGCGCAACCATGCCCCCCGCGCGCTGTTAGAATACCAGCTGAGAAGCTACCGCGAAACGCTGATCTCAATGAAGCAAGGTTGGCTTGCATACGCGCAAAGACCATTCCGTTAGTTCGCATGCAGCAACAATGTGCTGGGGCGTGTGCGGTTCACAGTGCAACTCAGCGCCGGAGGCACCCAGATGTGGTTTTGTGGGAACAGGAGGCCGAGGTTAAGTCAAGACTGTCGACAAAACCCTGCAGCTCAAAAGCGCAACGCAGACGCACATATCATGCCCGACGTGGGCATGTCACAGTGCGGGAACGTGAGGTCTACGCGACCCTGTAGTTCTAACCAATACTGCTCGCAGTCATCGAGCTTTCTCTATTCATGTGTCTATGCATGCCACATCACGCATTTTAACTGAGTATGCTTACCTTAACTTCGTACTGTCGCTGCAGCTACGAGCCTTACACTACGTGCAATACTCTACCATTTTGCTATCGCATTCATTGCTTCGCTCTTATGCCGAAACTGATTTTAGGTCTACGACAGTTAAGAGTGGATCTCAGTAAGGCACATGACAGCGTGCTTCCCATCTGAAACCAAACTGCATTTTGTGAGGATTTTCACTCATTTTACTTTGTCACATTAAGATATGACGCAGTTATTCAGTTGTTGCATTTCAGAGTGATTGGGGCCTCGTTCTGTGGTTACTAGGTCAACATCTGTCCATAACATTGTTCTTTGTATTCTTTTATAAGACTAAACGCACAATGAGGAAGTTATCACACGCAGCACTGACTTCCAGTTTGTGCAGTTCGCAGATACTGTTTTTCAACACGAGAGCACAAAGTAGGCGTTCATTTTTTCAAACCCGTTACATTTCGTTCCTCCAGTATGAGGTGCGTCAATTGTAAGAGTGGCACAACTTGACAAAAAAGAAGTATTCGGTAGAAGTTGAACTGCTAAAAAATGTAATAATAATAATAATAATAATAATAATAATAATAATAATAATAATAATAATAATAATAATAATAATAATAATAATAATAATAATAATAATAATAATAATAATAATAATAATAATAGCCTCTGCCTAATTCTTGCAAACAAATAATTTCTTCCCATAGCTTGCTGCTCTATAATACTAATATTTGTACCACGAGAACCCCACTTCCTATACACCAACGCATGTTTCATTACACCATCACACCAAAAATGCTTCGCTTTCACTAGATGTCAAGATCAGTCTGTTTTTATAGCTTGAATAATAGTGTATGTTCTCATCCACGAATTGCTCAACAACAGTTCCACGCTGATGCGATGCCTCACCCTACACATCTGCGTCCACTTACACACGTGCTAAGTAAATTAATTTAGTCACTCTCACTGGAGTCTTTATTACGGGTCAGAGACGCACATTTGAGAATGCCATGGAAGCAGGTGATGGCGATATAGCACGCTTCGATTTTTATATCATCTTCTTAAGCAGAGCTACTCACAGCCACAAATCTTCCCACAGTTTTTAGTCTATAAAGGCAGCAATACATCTGAAATAAAAGCAAACACATGATAAGGGGACTTCAAATGAAAGCGCGTTTGCTTCCCCCCAATTTCCCAACGTGGTAAAATGAGTGGAGTCTGTATTTACACCGTCATTTTTGTGTGCAGTTCAATTATAATAGCAGCTAACACAGCGTAAAATTTTGTTTTTTTATCGCCAAGACAAGCGCCCTGCTCAGTGCAAGTAGGCTTAAGGTCATTATGCCAAAGTGGAAGTTTTTCATGCCTAACCTCCCACATGCACTTTCTTTTTCTTGACCATAAATATATCTGTTGATGGCCCCAGAAAAAAGAAATGGTGACTCCTTCCAAAACCAATCAGCTCCTTTTCAATGCACATTTCAGTGCATAAGTGACGCTTGCTTTCTGCTCCATCGATAGCGCAGTTGGTAGAGCGCTGGACGGTAGGTGTGTTACTGAAGGAATGACACTCGCTTTAATGTGCGCGTCTCCAGAAAGCATTCCAATACTCCACCATTGAGGTGGGACGCCACCTATACAACGTCAGTGATGTTGCACCTCATCGCATCAGTGTTATGAGACACCTAGTAACTGCGCACAGGATGTTTGGGCTGCGCATCACCCGTTTCCTCGTGTGCTCCTTGGCGCCAACATGTCGCGTCCGCGTGTTCCTAGAACACCGTTGGAGGAGCTTAGGCGCAACGCTACACTTAGCTATCAATTTCGTTGCTTTGCCGTTATGGTGCAAGATCCCTCTTTTTAAGCTGCAATTAGAGGTGCTCGGAATCGGGTTTGGTGTCGCGCAATTTTCCACCGATGAAAAAAAGAAAGAAAATCCACGTGTTGCTAAAATTGCATAAACAGGCCTGGAGTGCGGCCCGATCGCGGTGACCAGAACCGGTAACGCACTCCCTCAAAAGAGCAGGATTGGCCACCCTGGTGCAGTACTTGGCCACAACCTCCTACATGAATACAACAATCAAACCCGGGCCCTCAGTCCCCAGCAGCTTCCAAGCAACTGACCACGGCGGCGGTCAGACCTGTTACGCAGCAGAGGATGCTAAAAATTCATGGCTCCGGACAGGCCGCCATTGGAATCTGAACCTGGCAAAGTTTAACGTTAGAACGTTATCTAGTGAGGCGAGCCTACCAGTGTTATTGGACGACCTAGAGGGCAGTAAATGAGACATAATAGGGCTCAGTGAAGTTAGGAGGACAAAAGAAGCATATACAGTGCAAAAAGCGGGCGCGTCCTGTGCTACCGGGGCTTTGCGGAGAGACGAGAACTAGGAGCCGGATTCCTGAATAATAAAGATGTAGCTGATAACATACAGGAATCCTATACCATTAACGAGAGGGTGGCAGGTCTTGTTGTGAAACTTAATACCAGGTAAAAATGAAGTTCGTACAGGTATACGCCCCTACATCCTGTCATGATGAGCAGGAAGTCTAAAGCTTCTATGAAGACGTGGAATCGGCGATGGGTAAAGTCAAGACAAAATACACTATACTGCTGGGCGACTTCAATGCCAAGGTAGGCAAGAAGCAGGCTGGAGACAAGAATATGGCATAGGCAGTAGGAATAGCAGGGGAGAGTTATTAGTGGACTTTGCAGTACAGAATAATATGCGGATAATGAATACCTTCTTCCGCAAGCGGGATAGCCGAAAGTGGACATAGAGGAGCCGAATGACGAGACTAGAAATAATATAGACTTTATAGTCTGCTCTAACCCTGGCATCATAGAATATGCGGACGTGCTCGGCAAGGGGCACTGTATGGAATAGAGGATGTTAAGAACTCGAATTAGCCTAGACTTGAGGAGGGAACAGAAGAAACTGGTACATAAGAAGCCGATCAATGAGTTAGCGGTAAGAGGGAAAATAGGGGAATTCTGGATCAAGCTACAGAACAGGTATTCGGCTTTAACTCAGCAAGAGGACTTTAGTGTTGAAGATATGAACGACAATCTTATGGGCAGCATTAAGGAGTGTGCAATAGCAGTCGGTGGTAACGCCGTTAGACAGGATACCACAAAACTATCGCAGGAGACGAAAGATCTGATCAAGAAACGCCATTGTATGAAAGACTCTAACCCTAAAGCTAGAATACAACTGGCAGAACTTTCGTAGTTAATGAAGAAGCGTAAGGTAGCACACATAAGGAAGTATAATATAGACAGAATTGAACATGCTCTCAGCAACGGAGGAAGCCTAAAAGGAGTGAAGAAAAAACTAGGAATTGGCAAGAATCAGGTGTGTGCGTTAAGAGACGAAGTCAACAATATCATCACTAATACGGATGAGATAGTTCAAGTGGCTGAGGAGTTCTATAGAGATTTATATAGTACCAGTGACACCCACGACAATAAAGGAAGAGCGCATAGTCTAGAGGAATTTGAAATCCCACAAGTAACGCCGGAAGAAGTAAAGAAAGCCTTGGGAGCTATGCAAAGGGGGAAGGCAGCTGGGGAGGATCAGGTGACAGCAGATTTGTTGAAAGATGGTGGGCAGATTGGTATAGAAAAACTGGCCACCCTGTATACGCAATGCCTCATGACCTTGAGCGTACCGGAATCTTGGAAGAACTCCTACATACTCCTAGTCCTTAAGAAAGGGAATTCCAAAGAATTCAAAAATTTAAGACCGATCAGGTTATTGTCCATTCCCTACAAAGTATTTACTAAGCTAATCGCAAATAGAATCCAGAACACCTTAGACTTCTCTCAACCAAAGGACCAGGCAGGATTCCATAAAGGCTACTCAACTATAGACCATATTCACACTATCAATCAGGTGGTGGAGAAATGTGCGCAATATAACCAACCGTTAAATATAGCTTTCTTCGATTACGAGAAGCGTTTGGATTCAGTCGACACATCAGCAGTCATGGAGGCATTACGAAATCACGGCGTAGACGATTAGTATCTAAAAATACTGGAAGATATCTATACCGGCTCCAGAGCCACCGTAGTGCTCCATAAAGAAAGCAACAAAATCCCTCTAAAGAAAGGAGTCAGACAGGGAGCTACTATCTTTCCAATCCTCTTCACAGCGTGTTTACAGGAGGTATTCAGAGACCTGAATTGGGAAGAATTGGGGATAAGAGTTAATGGAGAATACCTTAGTAACGCGATTCGCTGATGATATTGCCTTGCTTAGTAACTTAGGGGAACATTTGCAATGCATGCTCACGGATCTGGAGTGGCAAAGCAGAAGGGTGGGTCTAAAAATTAATCTGCAGAAAACTAAAGTAATGTTTAACAGTCTCGGGTCGAGAACAACACTCTACGGTAGGCAGCGAGGCACTGGAAGTGGCTATGGAATACAACTACTTAGGGCAGGTAGTGACCGCGGATCCGGATCATGAGACTGAAATAATCAGAGGAATAAGAATATGCTGGGGTTCGTTTGGCAGGCATTGTCAGATCATGAACAACAGGTTGGAATTATCCCTCAACAGAAAGGTGTATAACAGCTGTGTCTTACCAGTACTCACGCACGGGGCAGAAAGCTGGAGGCTTACGAAAATGGTTCTACTTATATTGAGGACGACGCAACCAGCTATGCAAAGAAGAATGATGGGTGTAACGTTAAGGGATAAAAAAAGTGCAGATTGGGTGAGAGAACAAACTGGAGTTGATGACATCTTAGTTGAAATGAAGAAAAGGAAATGGGCATGGGCAGGACATGTAATGATGAGAAAGATAACCGATGGTCATTATGGGTTACGGACTGGATTGCAAGAGAAGGAAAGCGTAGCAGGAGGCGGCAGAAAGTTAGGTGGTAGGATGAGATTAAGAAGTTTGCAGGGATGACATGGCCGGGGTAGGTGGAGACGTATGGGAGAGGCCTTTGCCCTGCAGTGGGCATAACCTGGCTGCTGCTGCTGCTAATGATGATGATGATGATTACGAGCTACATTCGCGCTCTGAAGAATAGCGTCTGGAGGCCTAACACTAATATGCCCGATAGCGGTATCCAAGTTGAAGCAAAATATGTGAATGCTGATTCACAAATGTCCCGCATACGAATCCAGCAGTTCCAGCTACCTTGCGAAGACACATTATCGCCTATTTCCATACGTGTCGACAAGGAGGTCACCGAGAAATGTTTGAAAAATATTTTGGTTTTCAGGCGACTTAAGTGCACAAAAAAAATTCATCTCTGCGTTCGGATAAACACCATCAGGCGCCTGGCCTATCTAGAGGCTAATTTAAGCCGCTAGCAGGAAAACTAAATACAAATTTAGTCCGTACCCGTAAGCTTACCTCCTAAAGTATAGAAAGAACAAGACTTGGATTCGGCACACGATACACTTGTAGATATAGGAATAAAAATGAGAGAAACATTTACACATAAACCTGAAGGTCGCAACACTTTAATGCAGTGGCTGAAGCTGTGCTGCTCAATTTATTCCGGAAGAATTTCATTAAGGCGAACAAACAAAGAAAGGCAGCATGAAAAATACAGATGCTTAGTAAAAAGTACGTGAACATTTAGGAGAAGTAAAGTTTCTAAGCAAACCAGGGCAAACAAAACTTTAGATATAAGCCCAAATCAAAGTTGAATGCTTTCACTATTCCTATTGCTCTTTCACTGCGGGCCATCTCTTTGAGTTTGTTGACATACACCGCAATAGGGCACCCGCATATGCGGGTGCCCTCCCTTAAAGAAACAAAAAGAACGCAAGAATTCAGCAAGTTTCAGAATTCAGAATATATATATATATATACACAACACTGTCCGCCAGTACCGAAAACAGGTAGCAGGACTCCAGTGGTTGAGTGGTTGATGAAAGCAGGACATCTAATGGAGTGCACTTAGGATACATTCCATTTTTATGAGGTGCACCAGCGCGAAAGAAAACACCGTTCCAAGAGAAAATAAGGCTTTTGATCTGCGTTTGTATAGGGCCGCTCTTGTAAAATAAAATTTCTGGGTTTTGGGTTATATTGAGAGGATTCCGCACTGCTTTTCATGTCCTGATACTTCGGTAAAAGAAACTAGTGCAAGAACTTCTTAAATCCTTTTGTAAGTATTCACTTTCTTGTGACATATGAACATGCTTCAATATTTATGTTATTTTCATTTTTTTGCCGCCTAAGCGAGTATATTCTGCTCAGACTTGTCGTTTTCAAGCAAAAGGAAAGTACAATTCTAGTGCAGCGCGTGCAATAGGTGTGACATGAGACACTAAATTAGGCAAGGGTTTACGCTCCGAGATGGTTTAACTTCTACGTTATTTTATAGTAGGTTAGTTTGCTGCGCCAGTTGGTGCATGGTGAAGGCATTATGGTTTCCAGCAAGTACGGACGCGAGCACAAGTAAGTCTAAACGGACAGGACAAGGCTGGACTTACAACTGAAGTTTATTGTTAAAACATTCCAAAAATCTCCGGCCCGCATGCGTATACACCCTGCGGAGATTTGTGGAACGTTTTCACAATAGACTCCAGTTGTAAGTCAAGCGTTCACCTGTCCGTTTCCACTTACTTGTGCTCGCGTCCGTACTTGCTGGAAACCATTACACGTTCTACGTTGTGTTCGAAGCTAGGAAATACACTAAGGCCTCAATTCTACGTCCAATCTACTTTGATCCTGTCTGATGCGCAGTGATCTGTTATCTCATAGTGCCGTGGTGATCATGATCAGATGACGACAAAGAGCACGTTCTAAAACATCGCCAACGTTACAACAGCGTTCTGATGCAGTGCCTTCGATCTACAGGGCTTGGCGCGTAGCGCGTCTAAATATGTGAAAATATGCGGGTGCCACGTAAGAGGACGGAACCACGTTGTTTTTTCCTGTTGCATGGAGCAAGTGAAACTACTTTTTGTACTTTGCATAGTTGCATATTTTATTATTATAAATATTTACAATGGTAAAAACGCAAAATTAGAGCAAGATTATTATTCGCGAAATTATAGGCCGGCGTAAGCTTGCAAAACACACAACATTTTTCGCGTACTTTTGCTGCCTTCTTTTTCCTTCCTTACCGAGCTTTATGTGATGGCCTCTAATGTTGAGTTCCAGTGAGGTCGTTCGTGGTTATTCCGTTGCTGGCGTGGCGCAACGGAATAAGTTACGCAAGTTACATCGATGCCTGCGCACCTTGTTTGTATACAAAAGAAGAAGCACTGACCTGCTTCTTCTTCCAGGCACGTATTTTGTTGACGAATGGCAGCACGGTCCCATAAAGGGCGGCCTCCGAGTCGTTGCGATCTGCGTCAGAGCTTGGAAAGGAGAGAGAAACAAAAGGGAAGGAAAGACATGGAGGTTATGCAGTGTATATACCGGCTGGCTACCGTGCGCTGGGGAAAGGGGTAAATGGAATAAAACGAGAAGGAAGGGAGAAAGAAAACAAGAAAAATTCACGCACTAATGCGATGTTACGCGCAACACTAGTCAAAGGCGCTCGCACCATTCACAGGCCCTTCAAAATTTCAGCAAAGCCCTTAAGGCCTTGATTGCCGAAACCCGTCTAGACCAGCATCCTAGAACTTTCTCTTCTGTGAAGGGGCAATTGTCCAGTTTTTTTTAGCGCGGTCACGAGCACATTTCCTGGCACATTGTAACGTGGACAATCACAGAGGAAGTGCGCGATCGTCTCTTCGCAGGTGTCGCAAGCAGGGCTGTCGGCTATTCCAATGCGGAAGGAATAGGAGTTAGTGAATGCCACGCCGAGCCATAGGCGGCACAGAGGTGTTGCTTCCGGTCGTGGCAACCCAGGTGGAAGACGGAGTTTCAAACTTGGATACAATCTGTGAAGACGTGCGTTCGTGATTTCACTGGTGTTCCACAGCGTTGGCGTAAGCTCGCGTGCGAGGGAGCGAACACTTGTGGCTGCATCTGTTTTTGGCATCTGTACGGGTATAGTCGGGGCACTATCGTGGGCCGACCAGGCAGCGTCATCCGCACTGCCATTTCCCGGTATTCCGCAGTGACCTTATCCACTGGTAGATGATTTTGTGGCCCTTGACGTTTGCGTAATGATGTAGTCGGATGTCTGCGACTAATTGCACAATAGGCCCGTGGTTGAAAGGGGACAGCACACACTGGGGAGCTGTCCTTGAGTGCCAAAAAATGGACCATGAATGTGGTGATTTGGGACCAATAAACTCCAGAGCAGCACGGATAGCTACGAGTTCTGCAGCCGTCTACGATGTAACGTGAGACGTCTTGCTTTTTATGGTAACAGATTGAGCGGGAAGTACCACTGCCCCAGCTGAAATTTTGGAGGAGACAGAACTATCCGTGTAAACGTGGGTGCGTTCGTTTTGTTTGTCATGTAGGAATGAAAGCACGGTTTGTTTGAGGGCGGAAGATGGCATCCCCGTTTTTGTTTTGACGCCGGGAAAGACAAGAAGGGCCCGGAGTGGATGCAGGCACGACAGCGATAGAGATGGTCGTGCCGCAGGTGTGAAGTTTGACGGTAAACTTCCGTGGTTGGCGGCAATAATTCTGCTAAACGCTGAACGAGGTCGAGTGGCAGGAAGTGAGGTGAGATGATGCGATGGAAGTCGGCCGAAGTGCCTGATGTGCTTCCTTAACGAGTCGACATGAATATACGTATTGCTGGCGTGTTCATGTGCGATGGCTATTGTTGCTGCTGTTGATGCACACGTGGTAAGGCCTAGACGAATTCGCAGAGCTTGAGCTTGTACAGACTGGAGGGCTCGAAGGTTGGTCTTACCGGTCCCACGTAGTAGAGGTAAGCTGTAACGTAGGATATCCAGGAACAGTGCGTTATAGAGTTGGAGCGTGGTAAGGAACAGCCTAATGTACCATTGCGATCTGATTAACTGTCATATTTTAAGCTAAGCAAATGCTTGCCTAGACAGGGAACAAGGACTGCACAGAATGAGGCGGTGTGATGAGGCTAGGAATATTGTAGGCACATAATGGAGTCGGCTGAAACTAGGTAAGAAACCAGTAGGAGATCAGTGGCAGATGCGTCTGTCGCTTAATGCGCATGAAATATTTGTCGTTACTGCTGCTGATTATAGGGATGGTACCTTTTTTTCGCGCAAATATTAGCTATTTCAATAATTATTATACTTTGCGTACGTAACAAACTCTGTTCTCATTAGCAATGCATGTCAATGTGGGTCATTTATTATGGTCTCTTTTGCATTTCCTATAACCTGGACTGGAGGACTGCCAGACTGACGCCAGTAAATTATTCTTATTGTTTCCTTTGTCATATTGAAGCCTTGTGAGAAATTTTTTTCGTTGTCCAATCACGTGTAGCTCTCACTTCACGTCAGAGCTAATTTAGGCGCTGCCCGTTTCGCAATTAAAGGCTACACTATTCATAATGCTTAAATCTTCAAGCAAGCGCTACATCAGGAGGCTAAGCACCGTAGATTACTCGGAGTCTCGAAAGCGTGAAGCTCAGCTACGAGCCTCGTACGCACGGGGGCACGTCTGACCAAGTAAGCCTTGAGCGACTGCGCTGAAAGAGGAACAACGCCTAAAAAGAGAATCGTGCAGTACGCGGTAATAGCTCTCACGTGAAGTTTCAGGCGCACACGTCTGGCTTAAGCAGGTTAGCACGAAAGTTTCTTGAGCTGAGCGGCTGGCTTGTGTGCGCTCGCTGCGAGAACCTCCATTCGCCTTCAATTTTCCTTCGAGCGTAGCAAAAGGAAAACAATGTTGACAGCAACAATGCAGCGTGGAGTTGGGGTTGCCGCTGCGTCGCTCACTGAGTGCCACCGGAGACCTCCAGGGACTCCCACGCGCAGAATTGGGGTGGCAAGCAAGTTAGATGGGACGAATGTCGACACAGGTGCTTCATCGGATCATTTTCCGGGGCGCTGCTAAAGAAACTCGTTCTTTCTCCTGGCGTACGTTTTTCACACCGGAAAATACATATCGCGTGAAAGTGTCCGAAGTGCCGATCCAGCATGACACGCGCTACTTTCAACCCACAAGGTAATTCTCTTGGAGGCCTAATGGTGCGCAAGTTCACGGGCAATATGCTGCAGTGATACATACTCATAACTAGCTCAAATGGCTCGTAAGGACTCATACGCACTCGCTGTTGAGATTTCTGAAGTAGCAATTCACAGGAAGCATGTTATAAGAGCTATGAGCTATAAGTCTCTGCTCTAGTCCGTACCAAAAGAACAACGATGAACTCGGTAATTTTCCTTGTTTTACTTCGCTTCAATCTACACATTATACCCCTAAAATTCGGTGTTCCCATGAAACAATACCAGTGGATATGAGGCAGTAGGTAGTGCTCGTGGACGAAATAAAAGAAAAACAAGAAATGTAGGTTTTAAAACTTCACGTGGTTTTTTCCCATTGCGAGACTCCTCTCGGCAGACCTGATCCTGGTCTTCATTTTGGGCCATTGGAACCAGAATAGAATGGAAAAGGCAGGAAATATCACACGCCGTTGAACAGGCAGCTTGCTAATAATTGTTTCTGTAGTGCTTCGGAAGGCTGCGAAGGACGAAGTACATGTATGGACGGCTTTTTCCGCATACAAGCACGCATGCTTAAGGGGACAGGTAATAGCTCTGATGTGCAATGTGATATAACAATAAGCTTACTTACCTACTAATGGCGTATGAGAAACTAATGTAAACCTTGTTCACACAGACAAACAAAATATACACAAATGCTTAGCTTGGGGACTTTCTTTCTAGTATGAAGCCATATTCGCATCAATCCCTGAGTTTCTTCGTACGCTCGACCTATGCCGATTTGGAACTCTAAGAGGCTTTCCCGTGATGTAATAACGCCCGTCACACCAGCTACCGATCCTGCTGCACTTAGAAGACGTCCACGTTACTTCCCGTGATTTAAAATGGGTTTACGGACTACGCGCCACATTTCGAACAGCAACATCTGGCTAATGTGAGCTTTTGTGCCAGGACTTTCTGCCTTCCTTGATCCTCAATGGATTCTGGATTTGGCATATTTCCCAGCAGAACCCACCCGAGAACGCCGCATTCGCCTCTGCAGGCACCTCTCTGCAAACTTGGGCCACCCATTTGACCAACGCGACGCCACCGACGTTGAGGAAGAAAGTCACGCGAATGACCATCACGAGTGTAGGTTTGATCATTGCCTGTGCTAGTCACAGCCGTTGCCCCAGTGCGAATGGATGCATTGCATCCCTTTAATAAATTTAATTTTGGCTTGTCTTCACAACAGCCTACGCCACAGACGCCACTCAATATCAGCCCATAGGAAAAACTACAACGCTCGTTTTCTTCCTCGATAATTCGTAGCAGTAGTAAAGGAGGCTTCGTACATTATGTATGTGCTATTTCAAGCTGCACGAGGATCGGCATGAAAGGCAATTACCATATTCCCCACTTGGAGGAGGAGGAGGAAAAACTTTATTCTTGTCCTGTACAAGGTGTTGCCACCTGCCTGGCTAGTCCCATGTTGGGAACGGGAGGTCAAGCCTACTAGCCCTATCACTGGCGTACTGGACAGCCAGGACTTGGGGGATAGGATCTCCACTTGCCCCCCTAGTCCTCGTCTGCATGAGCCACCAAGCACAGTTGGAGAAGGGCGGTTCTTCGCAAACACTACATAACAGACTAAATATTGAGCTGCCGCAAAGCTCTAGCATAACATCCAATTTGTCTCAAAGAGCTATAATAGTTCCAGGTCGGCAACGAATGCGCCCGGAAACACGTTTGCACAAAAGCACGTGCTTTTTGCACAGACGCCCTTACCTATGTTGAAAAAGCCCGACCACCACTTACCGCAGTGAAAGTGGACATAAGACCAAAGAAATCCCTTCCCTTACAAACCCTGGTTCCAGCACTGACGTGTAAGACTCCATTGTGAAACTTGTGCTAATAAAAAAAATTTAACCGTGGCCACAAGAATCCTTTATAAACCTCAATGCGGTGTAAAAAAAAAAGAAAACATCTTTGCATTCCACAGACTCCTTCCAAGTCAAACTTTTGGTTCAAAGCACACACATTTGCCTTCTTACAGTGACGTTCATGACAGACGCCCCAGCGCTGCAAACAAAAGTTTGCGCATGAATTTTACACCCTGCCAGAAGCAGCCGTACAGCGAGCAGAACTCACAATTTCGCCTTAGGGCAGAACTTTAGTTGCTCAGCACCTTAAGAAAAGACACGCGAAGCAGCTCCCTTCCTATATAGCCACGTTGAATCTTAAACTCTGGTACCATGGGATTCATGAGCGCTGAGGGCATGTGGTAGACATAGCCTTTTTTCACGCGGAGCTATTTCACCTGAGGAGATTAAAGGCTCACATCCCGTTGGGAACTTTTTGATTAAGGATTCTCGTTCCACGGCTGTGCATAAGTGGATGCACTAGGTCAGGTTTTTCCAATGCGACGAAACTTGGAATAAATTTCCTGTCCTCAATATATTCTTCCTTCATGCTGGCGAGCCTTGCTTGCGGCTACAAACTACGAATAGCGCACTTCAATGGTGACTCAGCCCCTCACTGCGTAGTTTCCCACAGCCTCGGGTGCGCCCTGTATCAATCAAGGGCGCAAAATGCTATATTGAGAAGCAAAGTATAGCTGTCTGTTTTCGTGCTTCAACTATCCTTTTCCAAAGTTGTGCGAAGGCTTGTACGCCATAAAAGGTAGCGGGTTTTTCTGGACCTGTGAATTATTGGTCTAACGCGCAGCGTAATCTTCTATAGCCAAGAAGATATGAATGCAGGCGACCCGTCACTGTGTGTCGTGATTTTGTTCGCGTGGGTTCACTGGTCATTTTCTTCAGAGTCACCTTTCCCTTCTTCTCATTAGTTGAATGGAAGCGCGCGTCTTTGGCTTTGCCCCCATTCACATGTGACACAAATAAACAAGCACACAAACAGACTAGTTGAAAAATTGCGTTCACGCCCAGAGCCTGCCTCGCCGATATTTGTAAATACTATATTGAGTCTGTCGCAGGCATTTCGCTACAAATTTATCATCTGCGTAACTGAGCCTAAATGCAGGAGCTACGGAAGATAAGCAGACTTTTACTTAGTTGCACTTCTGCTAAATGACGAACTTCAAATGACGAATCGCTGTTCTGAGTGTCTCTGAAGGTTACAGTGGCAAAAAGAGAACCAGGATATTAGAAAACCTTTAATGCCTAAATATATTTCTCAACGCCCAGTGGGATACCAGTTAGTAATAGGTAAAGCATCGAGTCATTTTCACCTACATTCATTTTGGTGGGGTTGTTCCGAAGCTCGGTGCAACTGTGAGTATAGCCAAACACTTTAAAGATAATAATTATATTGTAGTGTGTTGGAAGTCAATGCACACGGTGGAGCTTTAATGAAATGCCGCACCTAAAAAACGCATGTTCTTTCATATCATCACGCAGAAAACCGTTCAATTCTACTGCAGACGCCTAAGATACCACGCCCATTCTACACATCAAACATGTAATAGCCCTTCAGGATAATATTGGGATTTATAGAGGGTCTATTCATTATCATAGCTAACTACTACACATTTTTTTCATGGAGGATACGGTATTTCTTGAAAGTATATGATGACTTCGCCCAGAATCTCAGATGAGATGGAAGGTATCTGAGCTTGGCAATTTATATGTGGAACAGGGTTGTATATTGGTGATTTACGCGAGGAGTACACAAAGACAACATAAACATGAAAAAGTAAATTCAACGGGGGCATTTCAATACGACCTTACGAAACCTGCCACAAAGTAGAGAAGTAAACAATATGACACATTACAATAAACGATAATTTAGAAAAAATATTAGGTTTCTACTTTAGCAGAAGAGACTAACAAAGTCAATATAAATTGATTTTTACAAAGAACAGAAATAAATTTAAACCCGACAGCTTTAAGAGGTAGCTTTAGCTCTGCAGCTCCTACCTAATACCTCTAAAAGGACCATTGATTTTTCTCGCCAACTATTGCACCATATTTGGGGAGTTTTGCTGCATTTAAAGGAAAAACTTAAAATCTAATGAGTGTTGCTCTAAAATGTTTGATTTAGGTCTATATTGGTCATCAAAGATTGGCAAAATCGAAATTTTCTAGGAAACGATACTATCAAGGTTAGAATTCTGTAACTCAGCAATAAAAAACAAGCACACAATTCTGTGAATTTTGTATAATAGTACAGCTAAAGCGAACAAAACTGATATGTTACACATGAATTTAAAAATTGCAATAATATGGGAATACAGCTTTTTGTAAATCGAAATGCGCAACGTAACGAATTCACATGACATATATAATTCACGTGACATAAAATGAAATATCAAATTTGTCCGATTTGAAAGTTCTAATAGGTGCCGTGTACAGAACCGTGATATCTGTTCTTGATGCACAGCTATTAATTTGCGAACTTCGTGCTTCTATTCTGTTCAAACTGTCGAATTTTTGAAAATTCTTGCAACAGAATTGAAGCCCTACATCGAAATTCCGCTTCTAGCAGTCACTCGAATTTAACTTTCTCTCTCAAATGCAACACATTTCATTGAAATCGGCACGGGAGTTATCTTAAAAAAAGCGTTTTTGCGTTTTATATGTGTTTGGATAGGCCGCGTTGGAGCTGGGCCTGAGCTAGATCTTCGTCTTAAGGGCCCTTTTCGCATAAAATCCGGTGTCCGTGTCGGCGGAGTTGTTTCCATATAATTATAATTTCCATATATATTTAGGTATGTATATAGGCCACGCCTTCCTATATGATCTGCGGTATATGCGGGCTATGTTCCCACACTAATCAATCCCTACAGTTGCTTATACTTTGTCTTGCATTCGTGACATAGTCATTCATCGGAATTTTGAGAATGACAGCCCACAAACAAATGTGATAAAACAAAACACCGACAACGCATGGCTTTTATTTTATATCTTCGCAGACATGAATCATAAATTATGAAACAATAACAGAAACATGAAAATTATATAATTTTTTGGCGCGGCTGTGCACAACCTCCGGGATCGTTCCACGCTACCAGAAAGCTCACATTCAGGCATAGAGCTCACCGCCAGCTTTTCCCGGTAAACGTTACGCTCACATAAGCTGCAGTTGCCAGGAAGCGTGAGCAGTAGCCATGAATATTTGGATGCTACCTGTTTCATTCTAAAAACGAAGCTTATGCATCCTCAAAGCTTCAATATTAGCACATTATTCTCTCTACTGCTGAATAGAGCGACGAATGTAATTTGGAAAACAAGAATTTCTTGAGAGAAAAATGAAATTTATTTGATATAGAATAGTTATACAACATTAATGAATTCATACCTAATGTGGGGAAACCTAAAGATGATGTGTCAGCAAATTTGGAAGTTGCCGATTAATTTGTTGCTAAATAAAAAAGCTAAAGCTGAATCAATGTTTGTTTAAAAGCATTATGTAAACGCTTGAATTTTTTCCCCACTGACAGGAGGGAACCTATGAAGGCAACAATATTATATTAAACTTACGACCATACTACTGGGCACCAAGACAGCGAGATTGAAGTGTGTGGCTGAAAAACAGCCTTTTAGACATACCACTTGCACAAGGGCTCAATAAATTAAGCCTATTTTGCGCATCACGTAGGTAGTTCGCGTACGTAGGTAGCTTTAGTTGCCTAAAAGTCCTGAAGAAATTCGACCAGACACAAAGTCAACATAATGAGGATAGGAAGACTACAATGAGCGATGTGTCGGCACGTTTTTGAGCTTTATGTATATGTCGCTTTTGTGAACGATTCCTCATACTAGTGCTTAAAAGCATTATTCGGCAGTTATTCGTTAGGTTTTCCAGTGTCCCGAGGAATATGCATCACACCACGATGGAACTTGAATAAAGTGTGACCCACGTAAAGTTGAAAGCATTGTCAAACGTCAACGTTTCTTTTTAAAATATGGGCTGTGGAGGTAATTACAGAAGCTTGTCTTAATTTCAAGCATCCCAGGAGGCATGTACGCGGTTTCGCTGGTGTCCTATGTGAGCTAAACTTTCTACATTCGTTTTAATTGGTCAAAATTCTATGATGACTGTGTAGCCAAAGTACGCGGGTCAACTATGGTTTCTGCAATATATTATGTATTTACGTGTTCCACATGATATAGGATTTACAAAGGCTCTAAATTAAGCCGGCAGTCCAAGGAGAACTACAAATGTCAACGAGGCTAACTTTATGGAAAACAGGATAAACAATATGGCTGTGCTCTTGCGAACCCTAAAATGTGTGGACGATTACAGTTTATGGGGAAAAAAAGCTCAGCAAGCACTTGAAGGGTTTTTTATTTTGCATTCCACAAGCGATGACTGTTATATTCTTATTGGTATGAAAGCTTTTATTCTTTGCACACGGCTATGATACTCATAGCCACCACAGTCGTGCTGCCACTGACTGCCTCTAAGTGTGAAGCAATACCGTGAAGCTGTCGAGTGACATAACTTTCGTCCCTCTTCCTTGCATTCCTGATTTACGAAGGGCAGATATAAATCGAAATTCAATTTGAATGGACACTCAGTGTTCTGCGCATGTATGTGAAGTGCTACGTGTTCCAGTGTAGCAAGAGAAATCTGTGTCCCACCGAGTTCGAATTGCATGGGAGCAGGAAGGATTACAAGTGTAACCTGTAATAAAGCTTTACCGTTTTCAAAATAATTAGAACCCTCGGTTTTTCCGTGTTTTAGGCAGCACAGATGGTCCCCGTGGCCTGTTCTCTTAACTATACGGGTCACGTTCTTCGTGCTTCGTAAAAATAGGAAGTAATCCATGGGTGATTTCAAGCGAAATTCATTGAGCTGTGGTTAATTATGGTACTTACAGTATATTGTTTATGGCAGCGTTCCGAAGCAATGCATGTCTAATACAAACGATGAAGAAATTAACGTGCTTTCTTGGAAGGACTAATCTTGAAAGACTAATATGGCCAGCAAAGTAAAAGGTAACGAAACATTAGGGAATGTTATGTTCCTTATACATGGTAAGTTTAATGCCTGTAGACAACGTGCACACGTTGTCTGCAACCGACCCCATGTAGCAAGTGCACGAAAGTGTTATACGGCCGATAGTACCTCAAGAGAACTGTATGTGACGTACGAGTTTACATTCGGTTGATACGCAAACAAAATGACTGCTGATTCGCCGGGAAAGTACACATTTGTGGATTACTGATGGTCCTTGCAAATATTAGCACAATCATTGATTTTTCCTTATACCGCTAGATTGAAGAATGTCTTCTTTCTGTCCTTGAACTGAACGAGTAGCCTATTTTTTTATATTTCGCTGAATTATGGGCAGGTTGTGAGTGATATGGTGACGAAATTCAGAATACGCGATTCATGTGCGACTCAGAACCCAGAAGAATTTAACAGCTGTCGATATTAACTATTGCGAAATCGGGAAGAACGCTATGACTGGCTTTGTTTGGAAGGTGCGCGGGTGAAGTACGTGATTGGCATTTCTTTTTTATAAATGCTTGAGAGTGGTGAAGGCGGGCAGTTTGTCAGTTTCGTGCAACGTTTTGATCTTGGTGGTTTAATTGTAGGTAACTGAAATTTCGAATGCAGTTTCTCAAAGTTAAAAAGGTAAACAAGAAATTCCGCTGGGACGTTGCCAAGGTTGCACAAATATCTCCTTGTGAGTAATGTATCTGCCTCAGCATGGTTTTTCTTGACCGCGAAAAAGCTTGAGTGGCGGCCTACATATTTATCAGTCTGAGCACAGGGATTGCTCGTACAGTTTGCATAGCTTACAGCACGGAACGGTAAATACGCGCCGAAGCAGGGGAATTTCTCCCAATAGAGGCCGCATCACTTGTGCAAACAAAACACGCCACGCTGCAGAGTCAGCATATGGTTACTTGACGGTGTAAATATTTGAATATTCCTGAACAAATAAACTGCAGTTTTCATTTCTTGAATTCACATAAAGAAGAGCAACGACACGGCGTAGACGGCCACTGTTTCAGCGTCGCACTCGTTTACGACCCGCCGTAAACCTTTCTATGCGTTGTCGCGCAAACGACAAGAGCGGGTTCCTGCGAAGATAAATTACAGCAGAAAATTTACTGCCGCTCGTATAACTTATGCTGGCCATGCGTATACGGCACGCGGAACTAGGTAGCGCCCGACAAACGTTCTTTTCTCTCTGTTGAGTCAGGTTAGACACAGGCAAAGCACAACAAGACTGGTCTTCACTTTCCCCGACTTCCAACGCACTATATCTCGCGTATTGCGTTTGCACAGACCGGTGCGCGGTAGTCGCAAGAAGTGGTTCAGTGGCTATAAAGTTCCACTACCGAGGACGAGGTCCGCTTCTCCATTCCGGGCCACTGTGGCGGCAGTGAAAATGAATCGAGAGCAAGAATGCGTGAGTGGTGCGCTTTGGGATCACGGCAGGTAAGCACAGGTGACTTAAATGCATCCCGAATGCACCCGTATGGCCTCTTTGGTGGTGCGCTTATTATTGCTTTATTAACCTTGATTTTGGCTCATTTACATTGGTATGCGTGAAACACCACAAATGCTACTATCAACACTGAAGCCGCGTTAAATACACACGAAATATAGTTTCCTCTGCATGCCAATCCTAAGGAATTATTCCAAGGAGCACAACTCCTAGCAATACCTAGGATATTCGGTGCCCATATGCCCGTTGTAAGTCCTAGATATTCGTTCTTCCGCTGGCGGAGTGGCAACCAGTTACTTAATCTAGGTCTGATTCCTTCAACTATCGACAAGCTTCATATAAGTAAACATAAAACCTATGACGTCACCAGCGCAAAAACGCATGATTGAATAAGAAAAAGCAATTTCTTTTTGTTTTTCGTCGAGCCACATCAAATCATCAGGGCAATAACCTGTGACTTAGCTTGTTTTTTGTACAGCTATAGAAGGCTCAGTACCAATAGAATCTCCCACGCCTGATACTAAGAACAGGTTCACGTTACGCAATTCTGCGGTGCTATCTCAGTGATGTCATGGCGTGGAGAAGGTCAATAGGAGCAGACGTGGTTCGTTTGGTTAGCACGCAGAGATGAACATGCGCTGAGCGGGAATTTGAGCAGTTTTGTGTCTAGTGATATTGAAACGTTTCTTTAGAGCACACTTTTTTAAAATATTTGATCAGCTGGATTAGTTCGGGGTAATCATGCAGGAAGGAAATAAAATAGCAGAGGCCCTGCCGTCAGGTTCATGAAGCCAGAAGTGCAGCCATGTGGGTGTGCCATCTCCCTTTGCCCCTCGAATCAGCTCGCCGGAGCAGATAGGTGCAAGCACTGAACTTCCATTGTTGCGGGCCGCCGGAAGTGTGCTTACGACGCGCGTCAGAACAGAGCCTACGAAATTTATGTAACAGTTTCAGCGAAGTAGACGCGCTCCTGAGCATTTCGGGGTGTTAAAGAAGACGACGAAGACCCACACTGAGATTACTTGTACGTCTCTGTTGCTCGCTTGAACGCGAAGAAAGGAGATTAACCGAGGGCCCCAATTTTTTAATAATCATATCGCAAGAATGCAACAAACAAAGACACCAAGGGAAACATATGGGGAAATTACTTGCACTTGCCAACTGAATTCAAGAAATGATTATTTATTGGCAATGAAAGTGGCTCAAAAAAAACTTGCCGCAGTTGGGGAACAATCCCACGTCTGTGCATTACGCGTGCGATGCTCTGGCGTTTCAAGATCTGTTGCTAGCTGCCACTCACAGTTATAGACCCCAGATACAACTTTGAAGTTCACACACCACACTCCAAAGTCAACTTGTCTCGTGGCCAGAGTCACGGGTAGAAAAAAATTATCACATTTCACAGGCCTAGAGTAGCAGCGAGAACTTCAGGAGCGCCGCTGCTATGGCAACGTTGATATTTCACACACCCGTCACAGTGGTTCTTTGCGAAAAACACCGAGTGACTTCCGCCACACACTTTTCAACTGATGTGGACTAGCCAGGGCCTCTCCTATGCGTTCCTTCCTCCATTGGAGAAACGGATAATACAGGAAGCGGGAACTTGCTCAAGCAGATGAACAATGGGCCTTTTGAAAGCGCGTTTTCATTTATCTATTTTTTAACTTTGCCACGGACTATAGGCTACCAAGAAATCCTAGCTATTTATTGCTTTTGGCTCTGGACAGCCGTGAAATTGCACTGCGTTTCCTGTCAACGATCGTAGCAGAAAATGAAAACTAGCAAAAAGCACTACTTTAGGTTAGGTGGAAATAATCCTCTCGTAGAAAAAACGCAAGAGATGTATGGAAAGGAAACATGAAACAAGAGATTCAATCTCGCGCGAAATTCCATGATGGGTAGAGCAACACAAGAGTAATCGGCTGCTTTTTGGTAGTGCAGCCAAAAGCAAAATAATTTAGGCGGGTTCCGCGGACCGTGGCAGTCAACGTAAGCGAAGCTTTTGTTTCTGCTTGCGTTGACTCATGCGAATAAGCAGCGATGTTGACGGCGGATGTTTACGGTTTCTAGCGTTGAGTGGAATGCCAGACTGTTGAGTACATGTTAAACATTACCTTGCGCGCACCAGTTCTCTTTGTCTGCGCAGTACACAGTACACGGACCAAGACGTCATTATTGTGGAGTTGTTGCACGTTATTCTTCACAGCTTCAGAGAAGGTTAGCATTCTCATTAGTTCACGATATGACGCTTTACGTTGCAGGAATGCACTTTGATCATCAAGGACCCTATATTGAGGGGCTGCTGAATAATTTTGACCACCTGAGGTTTTTTTTAACGTGTAACCGAACTTAAATACGAAAATGCTTTTCCATCTCGCCTCCGTCAAAATGCTGGCGCTCTGCTTAGTATTGAACCCGCGTCTTCTACCAACGGCATAGCCACCAAGTTACTGCGGCAGTAACAGAAGTGTTGATTTGTATGGCGCCCGCTTGCGCTGTATCTTGACGTCACGGTGCTTTAACGTGCTTTCTTCGACTGCTCTCCCAACTTTGATTGTCTGATAAACAAATTTGCGAGGTGGTTATTTTTGAGAAAAAATAGAAACATACCAGACCTCATCGGACTGCAGACGAGGCATGATTTCTCGCGTCCTATTGCCGCTTTCCCGCTTTCGTCCCACATATGCAAACTGTCCCAACAGAGCAACGGCCACGCTGCTCTTCTCTCGTTTTGTGAATTCCTCGGCTCTGCCCATTATGTGCATCATCTTCCTACATCCTTTCTACTGTTCTGTCAACATCCCTTCGGGACTGATGCTCCTGAGTACAAAGATGAGCTTTGCAGCTTCTTCAGTGCATATGCGGTGAGCTCACGCGTATTTAGAGCAGTCTGGAGGGCATTATGGTGACTATTGAGAGCTCCAGATTGGATTGCGGCGAAGCGCTGGAAATGTGAAGTAAACGCCAAACAAATTTTTGAGGTCACCTTACCCCTGCGCTGCGCTCCGGCTATGCATATTCACACTAGCCACCATCCCCGATGCAGTGTGCACACAAGAACAGCAACAACAGTTAAAGAGTTGAAGGAAGAGGCAAAAAACTGCGCTTAAGAAAACAACCTTGGTTGTTTTGGAAAGTCTGTCAGGCAAAGCTTGTCCTGCACAGCACGTCCTCACAGAAACCACTCTGCTGTAGAACGTTGTCGACTGCTTGGCGAAGAAAGTATACTAAGCAATGTGCGTCTAAACCCATTGCTATGCTCCAATTGTTCGCATCATGCACTGAAGGTATGGCCTCACCTACAGCCCTCAACGCTTTCCCGAGAAAGAATGCTTCACTGCGTATGCAAGGAACGATGCTGCGCTAGGGGCTACTAATTTCGTCCTATGGCCGGCTTGGAGAGGCGTCTCTAGACTAATGGGGCGCTACTGGGTGTTTGTAAGCTGCTGTGAGCCGCAGAGGATCCCGGCTAACTTACTTACGCCAGTCTCGCGTTCGCGGGACCCACGTTGCAACTTCATACGTGTACCTTACATTTTATTTCTGTCATTGGTTTCTCGGAGAATGTTTCCTGCTGTGTAAATTGTGCACGCTTGGCCAAATTAGACCGTATATATCGAGTAGCCTGTCTGAAGGTTTAGCATTCTTCTAGTAGCACTGTCAAGAACCAATATAAAATGTCGCAGTTTCGCCAGAAAGGCGAAGCATTTTCATTTCATTTCATTTATTTCAGCATTCTTTTTTTTTTACAGCAGGAAAAGAACACTAGGGCAAGAACGAAAAGCTGCAAAGCAGCAGCTTGACTAGGTCCTTGCCCCTTTTCTCGGCAACAGGCGCAGATTGATACATACATTCAGAGTACATATATGCGTATACACACACTCGTACCAAAAAACTTCCTGTTAATTTGTCAATAAGAGAGAGAGAGAGAGAGAGAAAGAAAGAAGTGCGCACATATTCACCAATAGAAAAAAAAAGACAAGTACATTTATAACATTTTCTTGAAACGTTGTTCTTTAAATATTGTTACAACAATCATTTTTCGAAAACATGCCATTGTAACTCATACAGCCACCTATAAGGGTATAATTTAGTACAGCAACATGCTTTCGTACAAAGGATACTCAAGAAATATAAGCAAAATACCGTTATATAACTCATGTTAATCATTGCGCAACCGTTTGCGTCACCGGTTCCACGCAAATACGCCGTATTCTGAAAGTAGTGCTGTCAACGTTCGCCTAGAAATATTATTTAGAGTTAGATCAACACTCTGTAAGGCGTTTAGTAACTTCGGTACTCGATATTCTAATCTAGTAAAGCCATAATTTGTTCTTGAAAATGGCAGTAGCCAAGCATGCTTTTGCCTCATATTGTACGGTACATGTGTGGGGAAGGTTAATTTGCATATATCTAAGAAAAATGTGTTGTTGTATAGAAGACTATTTTTGCATTTTAAAACAAGGTTTGTTTCGTACGAGTGTTGTACGGGAATCAGATTAAGGGAGCGAAATATTGCAACTGTATTAGCATCGTAAGAGGCATTCACAATATTGCAAACGGCTTTTTTCTGCAGGACTAGTAGTCTCTGAAGATTCGTTTGGGAAGTGGTTCCCCATACGAGATTGCAATAATTTATGTGAGGAGGAAGAAGGCTGTTGTAGATTAAAAGTTTAGTTTTAGCGGGTAAAACATGTCTGAATTTGCATAGTATGCCACAAGCCCTGGCCAAAGACGTTGAAACTCGGGCGACGTGATCATCCCACAATAAATGCTCATTAAAAACTACTCCTAGAGTCTTTACTGTTTTTACAAGCTCTATCCTTTCCGCACCAAGCGTTAACATTATGTTTCGATCAATTTTTTTCTGTGGTGGAGCAAACAGAATTGCTTTTGTTTTCGTACTATTTATTTCCAACGAGTTAGTTTTACTCCAATTAAGTAAACTACTCAGGGTGTTATTTGCCAGGTTCAAAAGGTAAGCCAGACTAGTTGACTGGAAAAACAAGCTGCTGTCGTCGACAGAAATTATGAAGTGTGTTTTTTTGCTTATATGAACGATGTCATTTATGTAGATGTTGAACAATGTTGGCCGAAGAACGCTGCCTTGCGGAACTCCTTGCAAAATTTTTTGAAGAGTTGATTGGTGTGACTTAATTGAGACGCACTGCTTTCTATGTCTTAAATATGACTGTATAAGTGCTAATGGAGTGCCGCGAAACCCATAATCTCGTAATTTATCAAATAAAATTAAATGATTATTCCAGTCGAACGCTTTAGAACAGTCAATAAAAACTCCTATTGCTATCTTTTTATCTTCAAAACCATTAAGAATGAATTCTTTTTGTGACAGTAAAGGAATCTCTGTCGACATTACTTTTCGAAAACCAAATTGTTGCTGGGATATGATAGAATGTTTTTCGCAAAATGATGTAACCCTTTTACAGATAATTTTTTCTAATCCTTTTGAAATTACAGGTAATACTGAAACTGGTCTGTAATTTCAAAATTCGTTTTTGTTCCCCGATTTAAACAGTACTTACAGTAACTTTGGCATGTTGCATTGCTTCGGGAAAGACTGCAGTAGATAAAGCAATATTGAATATATGAGTGAGGACAGGTGACAGAAGATCGAGCACAAATTTAATGGGTGTTATTTGCAGCCCATCAATATCACGCGCTTTGATGTTTTTCTGGGACATGAAAACTAAGAAAACCTCTTCAGGAGACGTTGGCTCAAAAAAGGCTGAATGTTTATTGGGTAGTACACCCAAAAACTCAATTGCTGTTTTGTTGTAATTGCTTGAGGCTAGAGAAGTAAAGTAGTCATTAAAACTGTTTGCTAGCTCTTCGCCCCTTAACGATTTGCCACCCACAGTAACTTCCAACTCATCTTCACGATCTGGTCTTAAAAGCTTGTTAAGTTCACGCCAGACTCTTTCGCTTCGACCATTTGCTTGATTAAACCAATGTTCAAAGTATGCACGTTTTGTGTTTTTCAGAAGTTTAGTTACACCATTACGGCATTTCTTGAATGCTGCCAGATCATTAATGGCCTTTGTTTTCACGAATTGAGCATATAATCAATTTTTCTCGCGAATCATTTTGAGACACTCATTCGTAACCGATGGCTTGCGTATTTTAGTGGACCTTCTTACTTGTTTAAACGGAAAACAGCAAGTATATGCTTCCTTCAGAATGCTTACAAACGTATTGTAACCGTTGTTTGCATCACTTACTTCAAGCACAAAGCTCCAGTTTATATTTTCAATTTTTGTGCGGAATTCCCCTAATGTTTTGCCGTTGATTTCTTGTACGAGAAATGTATCAGCGTAATGTGTATCCTTAAAACAGTGATTAAAACGGCAGAACATATAAATTGGTAAATGGTCACCTAAACTAGTGACAATCACACCTGAATCTGTACAATGTTCAGAAGAATTTTTTATAGATACATCTATTAAACTATCGACTGCGATGGCAAATTAGTGGACGGCTACACGAAGTAAGTATAGTAGTTTTATCGGCCGTATAAAGTTGTAAGCATATGCACACTAACTGAATTACCAACTCTGGTGTAACAGCCGCACAAGCAAGCACAAACACATCTGACTCGATGACCGCGCAAACTCGCTGTCAAAACCCTTGCATAAGGAAACGTGGCAGCTGCTTCAAGCGAAGTGACATTCGTGCTGCCTGTCGCTTCAATGCAAAGTGAGCGCTGAGAACACAAAGCAAGCATAAAGCTGCAAACCGCCGACGATCCTAGATTGAACCCCGAACGCAGATCGCTCTCAAGATGCGGCCGTGCGACCACGCGCAGACGTCAGACCTGCAGTTGCACCCGGCGTTGAATGCCACTCCCCACCGGTCCCTCGAAATGATGGGTGCCTGGCACACGACAGAAGACGGCCCGGTTCCTCCTCACTTTCTTCACTTTTGCGAGGGCGAGATTGAGCCGCGATCGTCGGCTCCCCTTAAATACCTTCCCTCGCACTTATAGCCTATAAGCGCGGTTATGGTGTTATCGCCCCTGGACTTTATCGAGAACCTCACGGCGACGGCGATGGAGGATATGCGTTAGGGGTATCCATACAATTGCTTTCGCAATAAAACTTTCAATACTAGAGGTGCCACGCTGTGACCTACTTCAACTTTGACACACTACTACTATTCTCTGAACTCTTTAATGTTATTATCACATTGCTATATGTGCACCTATTATTTCTGAGCGATACTTTATGTTTATATAAAATAAAAAAGAGCGCCGTTTAGATCTTTTTATTGATGATGGCAATGTTGGTGATGATGGCTTTTTGGCACGAGGACTTTTTATGTGACTCTAGCCTTCTTGATCCAACTCTGGTTTTCTGGAAGGAAACAAAACGCGGTCCGCTATGCTTAGCGTGCTTAGAACATTTAAATTGGCGCATGCATGGTGGATTGCGAGAAGTCGTGTGATCATATTCTGATGCTGGATATTTTAGCAGGAAATGATACCATTGAAACATCTGGAAACAACAGGGTCTCTCACGTTGACCATATTATCGCAACGCCGTGACAGTATACGGCTCTACACTCATGCGAATGAGGCTCCACCTTACGTTAACATCACAAGTCTCCAAAAGAAATAAAAAAAAATATGTGTGCTTGGTGTCTACGAGAACTGCAGGTACGGTTGTTCAGTCCGCTGGGGGAGTACAGCTAGCACACAGATTGGACTTACCTTAGTTTTTGTGGCCACAGACTTCGTTGTCACGCTGAGAATCAACAAAATATTGCGTTGTAAATATCACAGCTCGTAACCGTAAGCACACGCGCCAAGGCTTATTGTTCAAATTTATTTAGAATAGCATGATTGCTGAAAAACATGGGAGCAATGAACCTCACAATACCCTCTCTAACCACAAGCACCAAAATTAGACGAATCAACGTGCTACTCTTTGCTTATATGGTAACAGAAAAATCGCAGTGCCAGATTTTCTTCTATTAATATCAGTACGGAACTTGAATGAAAGGATGAAATAGATAACAGCCTCTAGAATTGTTGACCGACATTTAAATTTCCTTTTGCATTTTCAAAACAGAAGAAGAGCAATAATACCTATGATACTCGTGGTTCATGAGGGAGAACGAAATGTATAACACCGTATACGAAGGGTGACCATCGCATTTTGGATGAATACGTTAAAAAAGTACTGTATAGCGTGGTTATATCATTAAAAGTGTGCTTATTATACCTGCCCACGTTTATCTGTAGAGATCGCTAAATCTCTATGTATCTAGCAATCGCTGCGGCTATAGTGATCAAAACAGGAGTAATGTGGACGGCTGTGGCCACATGTGGCCGCAAAGACAAGGTGGCCGCAGAGACAATGAAACCTACTTCATATTTTTTTAAGATTGCTCGAGTACTTGAAACATGACGCTGTGTTCTAGTTCTCTCTTCCTTGATAACTGCGTCACCGCATCTGCGTAAAGCATCATATTAGGCTGCTATTCCGTCATTCAGCGAAATTACCTAGATGCACTGGTCCGAATACCTGAACAACATTGCAAAAATTCCGAGCTCAAACCACACCCATATAACTCTCTTCAGCTCAGCACCAATTCTTTTAAAGCAGGGCGACCGACCAACCAAATGTAAGAGTTACGGGAACGCTCGTCTGGTGAGGCGTATAATGGCTATTACATTAAAAAAGAAAAAAAAAGAAGTGAGAAGAATTGCGGTACAGCACATCTCATAATGACTGTCGAGGTAATGCGAACAATTTTCGATCAATTGAGCGACAGACCGTACTCCTGAAGGGACGTATATTTAGCACGAGTAGGGATTATTTTGAGACTTTCGTTGTTTCGGCACAATTTAACATATTCCGACATCGTCCCTATTTGTTGTGGCACTAGCTTGACAAGATCGCCCATGAGCACGGCCGCTTGACGACGACTGTACGACGCCGACGCTGTGATCGCGAAGTGATGAAGGAGGAAACATATCGGGGGGAAATAAAGGCGTTAAAGCAACAACGGTAGGACGACAACGAAATATCGATACTTGAAATGTGACTACGGTGTAGAGACGATTGCGTGACCACGACATGAGGAAAATGAAATGTTGACGACAGTATGATGGCGGTGACCTGACGACGGTGACGTGAGGAAAATGAGATGTTGACGACTGTACGATGATGGTGACCTGATGACGAGGGTATGACGAAAACCAGATGAAGAAGCTGTAATGATGACGCTGGCACGAACACGGTGGAAGGGCGATAATTGTATGACAGCGGATGCAAGATAGCGTCTGTCTGACGACGACGCCATGACGAAGATGGCATAGAACAAGTGGGTGGGCAGTCAATCGTGAATCTCAAATGACGGCGATTGTACGCGATGGCATCATAACTACGCTACGACAATCAATAAATGACGACTGTATAAAGATGATTCGAATGTATGAAGATGACACGAGTAGGATGACACACCTGGAATGACGACGATGCGACGTTCATAGTGGCAGCACGACTACCAACACATAACTAGTGGGCGAAGCTATTAGACAACTTGGAGTACTCGGTCAGAGTGAACTACCACGATGGCGCCACGACGAGGAAGCCCATACCTAGCGGTCACGGCAAGATTATATATATATATATATCTTGCCTATATTGGCCTGAGCTATACCTTGCTCCGGCCTGGTACCCTACACTGAGGAAAAGGGACGGGGAGGGAAAGAGCTCATGAATAATGATGGTATAAGGAATGGATGCGTATATACAAATTCACAGAGTTGTGGCATCTCTAAAGCCGTGCGTCCAGCCCAGTGGCTTGGAGAAAAGCTACAGCGGCAATTGTTACCAGGGCTGCGCTGTTTGCATTATGCCAAGGACCCCAAGGACCTAAAGGAGACTCGTCTGACAGCGGTCTCTTATGGATCGTTGCGATGGAGGAGGCAAGTTGCTGTCGTTCTTGCGCGTACGCGGGACACAGGCAAAATATATGTTCAAGTGTTTCTGGCACCTCACAGTATTCACAGTTCGGGCTAATATCACTGGCACCTATCGTATGTCTATAACGGTTGGTGAACCCGACACCAAGGCGAATCCAGTGCACCATGCTCGTGTGGCTTCTTTTGAATTTGTGACGCATAGGAAATTTCATTTCTTGGTCCCATTTGTGTAATCGCTTGCGTCGTCGATCTGGTTGGGCCCAGTGTTCTAACGTACGGTTACGTATTACGCGATGAAGTAGGGCGTTTGTGTCTGTTCGTGAGAACAGAATGCGCACTTCACAAGCATTCTCTAAAGCAGTTTTGGCTTTAGCGTCTGCCTGGTATACAGCTTGGGTATATCAGTTATTCACGTTTGCTCCGTGAACCACACCGCTGTATTCCTCTCTTAACGTTGGTCATAACATTTTGTTCCATCGCATAACTTGTTATAGAGTACACAATTAAAGAAGGTAGCTGAGCTATTTGGTGCATATGACAGTCTTCAGACATCCTTGACTAGCGCGAAAACGACAACGGACGACACCGAATCCGTGTTCCTGTGGGCTTCTCGCTGTCGTCCGTTGTCTCTTTCGCGCTAGGAAATGATGTGTCGAGTTTGGTCTCGAGCATCGTTGTTAACTTCCAAGTTTCTGCCCACATATGTTAGGCAACGGTATGACGACCACCCCACGACGAAACTGGAGCAACGACGACCTCATGACCGACATGGCATGACCGCGAAGGTAGGGCTATGGATGCAGAATGACGACTTCCCGACGACTATGTAGTGATGACTAGGGCATTGCAACGCCGCTTAGCATGAATGAATGGCGACATAATGATTACCATAGAACGACGAAGGAATGACATCGATGGATCGACGAAAGTAGCATGACGAAGAAGGCATGCCGACAACAGGGTGACGTTACCGCAGTCATATTAGTGGCAAAATGACAGTGCGAGGACGACGGCCTAGTGACAATAGTGCTACAGTGACTCTTTGACGAAGATGGCGTGACGACGACGGTATGACGAGTCTAATGACTAATTTAGAATGACCACAATGGAACGACCAAGGCGCCATCACGGCGACGGTCAGATAATGAACGCATGAAGGCGATGACATGGCGATGATATGAGAAAATTATGATGAGAGTGATTTTCATGGTAACATTGGCATGAAGACGGCTGTATGCCGATGGCTATGTTATGGCAATAGTGAGTCGACGATGGTATGTCGAGACTAGGAGGAGAGAACTAGGAAGAGACGAGAAAGAGAGAATGACAATCGAACGACAGCGACGGCATCATGCCGGAGGCATGACAACAAATACATAACGATGACAAAATCACACCTTGGTAAGAAATTGGTATAAGGACAGTGGGTGACACCGAGTGTATGATGGAAAGGGCGTGACGATGATTGTATCCCAAGATCTCTACGACGACAATGGCGTTACGACGACGGCATGATAGCAATAGTCAGATGAGGAAGCTAGAGTGGCCGTATTTGAAGGGCCACGAAGGAGTTACGACGTTGGTGCAACTATATCGAAGGAAAACGAAATCAGGACGGCTGTATGACAACGGCTTGACATGAGTTGGATGACAAAGCTGGAATGAAGAAGATGCAACGACCACTAGAGGATTACGACCACGATAACTTAACTAGTGGCCCAATCTATTCGACTCTTATGTCAATGGGTTGGCGTAGAAGGCGTGGCGATGACGGCATGACGACCGTCAGGTCACTAGTGTGGAATGATGGCTACAGAACGACTCCAATAGCATAACCAACGCGACCAATACAGGAATACAAGTTGGTATACAGAACCTCGGCCATTTGATTGACGTGAGAATTAAGAAAGAAAAAAAGAAAGAAAGAAAGAAAGAAAGATAAATAGATAGATAGATAGATAGATAGATAGATAGATAGATAGATAGATAGATAGATAGATAGATAGATAGATAGATAGATAGATAGATAGATAGATAGATAGATAGATAGATAGATGAAAGCAAAGCGGCTGAATTACTTAAAGAATACTAATCACAATTAAAAAAAGTTAGTAATTGCTATGACCGCATCCATTGCAAGAATAGATAAAGGTACAATGGACATAAACATTAAGGAAGAGGAAAAAGTATTAATCAGAAGGAGGTATTTATTATGAGAGAAAAACTGAGAGGTCAGCGTGAATCAATGTTCTGACCTGCTCCTCGGTGTTTGGAGGAAGGGCAAAGAGTGTAGAAAGAAATATTAGAGAAGACGTTGACTATGAGGTTGAAAACGGTGATGAAAATGTTGCAGGCTCCAAGACTTTTGAAAGACTTTTGTACAGTACGCACTCATACAAGGTAGACAAAATGCTGTAGCGAAAAGCATGTGTATCCTACAAAATTACCTCAAGCAGGCTACGTGAATATTTGTCACCACCCCGCTTCAATGGGGATGCTTATAAATGACCATCGTTATCATCAGGAAGGATCTCCGCCCTGCACGAGAAAGGCAGCACAACGTACGGCCATGTAGCGGACACGTCGCACATGCGGTGGAATAAAATGAAAGTTTGCAGCAATAAACATTACCACGAAGCTACAACAAGCAACCTAGGATAATGATGTTATTGTATACGTGCTTCGTATGTCGAAGAGGCCATTGGCCATGATTGAAACACATGCGCCGTCATTTGGGAAGCGACAGCAACCGGTATACGGTGAGAGGAGCCCATGCGAAGTTGCCGTCTGCGTACAGACAGTGCTCGGAGCGCCTGCACTTACGGTGTATCGAGCGCTTGAGCAGTGGGGGCTTTGAGGCGCTCGGGTTCTATGTTCCGCTTGGAGCGAAACATCGGAGGGGAGGTTTATGTTATCTGCAGCTTTACTAGATCTGAAAAAGCGTTAAATCCTGTTAAACTGGTTGGAAATATGCACAAGAGAAGGCCGAAGCATGGAAGGCGGATAATCCAGCTAGCATGGCGTTGTTGTGAACTGCCAGTCCCCTTCATTACCAAACTCAGCTTCAAGTCAACAAAAAAAAAAAATCACGGTGATCTCCTCTACTGTAGCAAGTGGAGCATAAGCAACATTTCTGTAAGTTCTGAGACAGTGTGCATTAACTTAGCGTGTAATATACCGGATTGGCATGACAGCATTGCGAATTCATCTCTTGTGCTTGCCCACCCCTGATTGATGAAATTACTTCTGCAAACGTTTGAACAACGTACAACTTACCATCGCCTTCTAGGCAATTCCTTCAGCGAAATAGGAATCGGTACAATGCAATCGGAAGTCTTCGGTTTGGCACGAGAGCTGGTGTTAAAGACAGCAGAATATCCCTGAATATTACTGACATTGACTTTACCCATGGACTTGACATAGATGCTCGTTTAGCGATACTATTTCCACCTGCTTTCTCAATTTGTTCGTAGTGTTGATAGAGTTTTTGCTGTAGTTTGCACTATCACTTTGACATCACGCATTCACAGTTCTCATTCGGAGCGGTTTGTAACACCTTCATTGAGACTAATGCACAAAAAGTACGAGGACACAAGTAGTGCAAAAACAACGACAAGCATGCAGCGCATAGCGCCAGCTTGCATGAGAACTTGCATTGTGCACTTGCTTAATTTTCCATGCCAGCAATTCTTCTAGGACAAAATAATGTGGTCATATTGGCATCGAAATTAGTGCCTTACAACGCTGGAACATAAATAAATATTAGTGGTTACTTCCTGGCCATTTTGTACCGAATGAAAAGGTACCGCGTTGGTTAACAAGACATGTGGCAGTTAGGGAAATTCCATGACCCGCTTTTGTAAACTTTTGAAGAAAGCGTACTTCACGAGGAAAAGGTACAGGGTATATCGCACAATGCAACCAAAAGTGCTATCTCGTAAACAAGGCGCTAGTTGAGTATTTGTGGCTACAAGCTTTATCGAAGAGTGTACAAAAATTCCCAATTCGTGCACAGCGCGTTCACCAGCCGCTTCTCGCCATTCTCATCATTACTGTATTTCATAGCAGGGAGTGTACTCGCTCTTAGTTTATGATATCTGGTGCGTTTTCTTTTAAATGAAAAGATGTCAGCAGTGTTACCATTCAGTTAGTAAAAGGAACCATTACCGTCACGACACTTTAGCGGCAGCACTAAATCGGTAAGAACCATGTAGCGGTTAACTGCAGCGAAAGTAAACACTGATGCACAATGGCACGCAGTTTCATTTTCCGCGCCATCAAGTCCATCTAGAACGTAAAAACAAGTATCGGTCGTGTACCGTGGCAAACAAAATCATTCGCACGCAACAATCATTCCTGCGCCAAGAAAGTTACCCATCGTTCGCAGAAAAAAACTGGCATGGGAACGAAATGCTAATTCTGGTTATCTGTGAGCGCACTGCCGCGCTGTAGCGACGTCGCTGCGCTTTTGCTGATGAACATCAAAACGGGGCGCAAGCTCCGACACAGGATCGGCCGCAGCGAATGTAAGAGCACCCTTCACAAACCTAGCTCGTCGCTTTGTGGTCTGTACTTTCTGTTATCGTGTGCCCGCAATGGTAACAGAGCGCATAGATAACGCCAAGTTATTTCTTGAAGACGCTCGGAGCTGTCGAGAAAGGATAAGACATGATAAATGGGGCTCGAGTCGGAAGCTTAAAACCGGGAATGATTAGTTCTACGGCAATAAAGCTGCCCCTGTGAGGCAAGAAGAAACACGTTATGTGCACTTTCTACCGCCTACGCGAAGTATTGCAAAATCACACTTCGCGCATTTGGCCGCGGTAACTATTGCTTAAGCAAGCTTAGTGACAACTACAAGTTACTCTGGGAACGTTCTCGCTGCTATTCGCAGGCTCATTCTCTTGAAATGATATTGAAACGTGTCGCCCGATAAAGACAAGTACACAAGTACATTCCCGGTTTTCTGGGCACAGGTTCGCCCAATAAAAGCCAGTTTTGCCTTTCACAGTATTGGTACTCTGTTCTTTGACGTGGCAACAACATGACATTTGGGGGAGGTGTTTTGCGTTCATGTACCAGACGCACCCACAAAGCCGTGACCCAAGCCCACACGCGGAACACAACACCAACGTCGCCAAGAACCAGCGAAGTAGCCGCAGGCTGCAAGGACTGCCCCCGGAGCATGGACTTTTGCCTGAGACGACCAGGAAGATCGCTACCAAGTCCACCTCAATGGCATCCCCACCGTCCCCCGTCGTGCGGCAGCAGCCCAGGGAGCCTCCGACGTTCCGCGGTTCAACGTTCGAGGACCCGCAAAGCTGGCTTGAGGCGTATGAGAGAGTCGCTACATTTAAGAACTGGAACAGCGACGACAAACTGCGACATGTCTTTTCGCATTGCAAGACGCGACCAGGACGTGGTTCGAGAACCGAGAAGCCACCCTAACGACCTGGGAACTGTTCCGAAGCGGCTTCCTGCAGGCATTCGCAAGCGTGGTGCGCCGAGAACGAGCCCAAGCGCTATTAGAAACCCGGGTGCAGCTTCCTAATGAAACAACCGCGATCTTCACGGAGGAAATGGGCCGCCTATTCCGCCACGCCGACCCTGAAATGCCCGAGGATAAGAAAGTCCGCCTACGCATGCGTGGTGTGAAGGAGGAACTTTTTGCCGGAATGGTACGGAGCCCACCGAAGACCATCGTCGATTTTCTTCGCGAGGCCACCAGCATCGAGAAGACACTCGAGATGCGAAATCGGTAATTCGACCGCCGCACGAACTCGACAAACTACGCCGGATTTCAGTCACTGGCCACCGACGGCGGCCTACGTGAGACTATCCGAGCGGTTGTGCGGGAGGAGCTACAGAAGCTGTTCCCATCATCACAACCTCAAGTGGCTTCGATTGCCGACGCCGTACGTCGGCAATCGCAGCTCCAACAACAACTCGTAGTAGCCCCTGAATCGCCGCAGCCTCAGCCGCAAGCGATGATCTACGCCGCTGTCGCCCGCCGTCAATGTGCCCCTCCCCGACCGCTCCAGGGTCCCGTAACGCCGAAATTCCGTCGACTACCACCGTCGCCGCCAGCACGCCCACCCGTGCTGACGTTTGGCGCGCTCCTGACCACCACCCGCTCTTATACCACTGCGGAGAAGCAGGTCCGTCACTTAAATGATATTGCGCGACAAAAAAGCGACAGGGACGTGAGAGAAGACGACACACCAATCGCAACACCAAGCGTCTTCTCTCACGTCCGTGTTGTTTTTTTGTCGCGCAATATCATTTCAGCAATGGATTACCAACTTGCCCGGAATGCTGCTCTCATTAAGGGTCACGTCTACCGACGATGCCCTTATCGGTTGATGGGACTGCGAGGGTTCGCCGTCAACGCTCCGCGCCCGCAGCAAGGTGAACGCCCCCGCTATATCGCCGACTACATCGCCGCTACTCAGTGGAGCTCTCGACGACCGCCGCGTTCGCCATCACTAGGCCACTACCTGTCGCCGCAGCGCCGACCATACAATGGCCCAGCCCAGGGCAGGTCAGCGAGCCCATATCCGGAAAACTAAAAGCAGCAACCGATGGAGGTACGGTTGCTGTTCGTCGAACTCACGAGATCCTCCGCCGCCGACGAAGACACCCATGAGACTATCTCGACGACATAACGACATGCCGCCATCCCGACGATGTCTGGAAGCAAAGCACGCGACGACGAAAGACGACCTGACGACGCGACATTCCAGCTTCAGTTCAACACGACGCAGCAGTGATCCGACGCCAAGACCTAACTGCAACGCCAGACAAAGAACCACCGACCTCGACGTGCTTCTCGATGGCCACGGAGTTACCGCCTTAGTCGACACGGGCCGATTAGTCCGTCATGAGTGGACACATCACCGCCCATTTGAAGAAAGTTAAAACTGCATGGGAAGGCCCGCAAATTCTAACCGCCGGAGGACACCTCATTACGCCGAGTGGAATCTGCACGGCAACAATAACCGTTCATGACGGGACTTATCCTGCCCCTTTCATTATCCTCCAGCAGTGTTCACGAGACGTCATTCTCGGCATGAACTTCCTGAACCAACACGGCGCAATCATAGACCTGAAGTCAAAATCGATAACGCTGTCGGAAGGTCAAGTGATACCGCCGGAGAGCTCTCGTAGTCACCACGCCTTGAGTGTTCTCGAAGATCAAGTGAGCATCCCGCCTCGCTGGAGCATTGTTATCTCGGTCGGCACAGAATTACCCGCTGACGTAGAAGGCGTCATCGAAGGCGACCGACATCCACTGCTCGACCGTGAAATTTGCGTCGCTAGAGGAATCGCTCGGCTGCACGGAGGAAACACGAAAGTGTTGCTGACAAACTTCAGTCAGGAGTTCAAGCACATCAACAAGGGCACGACGATCGCTTAGATCGAGAAAATTCTGAAAACCAGCAATGCGTTTGTCTTCTCGGATTCTGCCGCATGTACCCCGACGACCGTAGGTCCCGAGACAGACTTCGACATAAATCCAATTCTACCCGTAATTAAGCATCAAAAGCTCAGAAGTCTGCTTCGACGATACAAAGAGTGCTTTTCGACGTCATCAAGGATTCGACGAACCCCAGTCGCAAAGCATCGCATAATAACAGAAGAGTGCAGTCGACCTCTCCGCCAGAGCCCTTACCGAGTTAAGACGCGAAAACGTGAAGCTATAAGACACCAAGTCGACGAAATGCTCCGCGACGACATCATCTAGGCGTCCAAAAGCCCGTGGGCATCTCCTGTAGTCTTGGTGAAGAAAAAGGACGGAACCCTACGTTTCTGCGTCGATTATCGTCGCCTGAACAAGATCACGAAGAAGGACGCATACCCCCTCCCAGGAATAGACGACGCATTGGATCGACTCTGCAACGCTAAATACTTCTCGTCGATGGACCTCAAGTCTGGCTATTGGCAAATGGAAGTCGACGAAACAGATCGCGAAAAGACTGCCTTCATCACCCTAGACGGCCTCTACGAGTTCAAAGTTATGCCATTCGGACTGTGCTCGGCGCCTGCAACTTTCCAGCTCGTGATGGTCGCGGTTTTAGCAGGATTGAAGTGGCAGACCTGTCTCGTTTACTTAGATGACGCCGTCGTCTTCGCCGGAAATTTCGACGATCACCTCAGGCGGCTTGCGACAGTACTAGAGCCCATCAAGTCATCACGGCTTACTCTGAAGCCGGAAAAATGCCGCTTCGTTTACGATGAGCTTCTGCTCCTAGGCCACGTATTCAGCAAATCATGGTGTCTATCCAGACCCGCAAAAGACAGCTGCCATCGCAGAGTTCCTGCAACCCATCGACAAGAAGGCAGTGCGTAGATTCCTTGGCATGTGTGCCTAACAGGCGCTTTGTCAAGGACTTTTCACGCATCGCTGAGCCGCTGACACTTCTAACTAAATATGATGTTGAGTTCAAGTGGGAAACGCCGCAGGCCGACAAATTTGAAGAACTCAAACAACGCATGCAGTCGCCGACGGTACTTGCGCAATTCGACGAATACGCCGATACAGAAATCCATACTGACGCCAGTAGCCTAGGCCTCTGTGCCGTTCTAGTCCAGAGTACAAACGGAGTCGAATAGGTGATAGCCTACGCTAGCCGGTCGCTGTCAAAAGGGTAATGCAACTATTCTAACCCCGAAAAAGAATGCCTCGCCATCGTTTGGGCTACAGCTGAATTTCGCCCCTATCTTTATGGCAGGCCATTCAAAGCCGTCAGCGACCATCATGCGTTGCGTTGGATAGCGAATATAAATGATCCTTCAGGACAAATGGGGTGGTGGAGCCTCAGGCTACAAGAATATGACATCACTGTGACCTACAAGTCCGGACGAAAACACTCCGATGCCGATTGCGTATCACGCGCCCCGATTGACCAGCCGCCTCAAGATGACGAGAATGACGACGCCTTCCTTGGAATGATAAGCGCGGAAGACTTCGCTGAACAGCAACGGGCAAACCCGGAGCTAAAAAGCCTCGTCGAATATTTGGGAGGGCACACCGACGTTGTCCCGAGGGCATTTAAGCGCGGATTATCTTCCTTCACGCTTCAAAACAATCTACTCGTGAAGAAGAACTTCTCACCAGTCCGCGCCAAGTACCTTCTTGTTGTTCCGTCGGCACTGCGTCCATAAGTATTGCGCGCCCTAGATGACGATCCGACCACCGGGCACCTCGGCTTCTCCCGGACGCTATCGAGGATACAAGAAAGGTATTACTGGCCGCGCCTAACCGCCGACGTTGCCCGTTACGTCAAGACATGCCGCGACTGTCAGCGACGCAGGACACCACCCACAAGGACAGCCGGATTACTACAGTCGATCAAGCCTCCTTGCGGACCTTTTCACAGATCGGGACGGATCGGGTTGGGACCGTTTCCTAGGTCAACGTCCTGGAATAAGCGGATCATCGTGGTGGAGGACTACGCCCGCTTCACCGAAACTAAGGCTCTGCCGAAAGGCAGCGCAGCCGAAGTGGCAAAAATTTTCGTCGAGAGCATTCTGCTGCGACATGGCGCCCCTGAAGTCCTCATCACCGACAGAGGAACGGCCTTTACAGCTGAGCTATAACTGCCTACCACCCACAGACGAATGGTCTTACGGAGCGCCTGAATAAAACCCTCGCCGACATGCTAGCAATGTACGTCGACGTCGAACACAAGACCTGGGATGCCGTCCTGCAGTACGTAACCTTCGCTTACAACACGGCGGTGCAAGAAACAACACAGATCAAGCCGTTTAAGCTCGTTTTGGCAGGAACTCGACGACGACGCTCGACGCCATGCTGTCGCACGTCACTGAGGAGGAGAATCTTGACGTCGCTACCTATCTCCAGCGCGCCGAAGAAGCCCGACAGCTCGCCCGCCTACGGATCAAGAACCAGCAGCGTACCGACTGCCGACACTACAACCTCCGAAGACGCTTCGTCGAGTACCAGCCCGGTGACCGTGTTTGGGTTTGGACCCCAATACGTCGACGACTTAGTGAGAAACTATGGCGACGTTATTTGGGACCCTACAATATCATCCGACGTGTTTGCGAACTGAACTATGAGGTCGTGCCAGACGGCATTTCGCAGTCACAGCGGCGACTGCGACGATCTGAAATGTTCCACGTAGTGAATCAGAAGCCCTTTTACGCGCGCCGACGAACTTCCTTATTTTGTTTTCTTTGGTACGAGTGATTTTATTTATTACTTTCGTTTGTTGCAGAATCGGGTCCAAAGTTTTTAAGAGGGGGGTATTGACACGTGTACTTGTCTTTAACGGGCGACACGTTTCACCGCCTAACAAATGTTATCGCACGGCGCAGGACGCGCCTGCATGTATCGGAAGTTTCTGGAATGTTATCGATAGTTCCATTCGTTGTCTGTGACCGAAGCTTGTGAAAACTGATTGCAGGTGTGCGCGACGAGAATATAGAACTTTGTGGAAGACACGCGGGTCCCAGCGATTAGTCCGGAACATTCGACGATTGATATATATAAGCCGACGCGCATGACCCGTTGATCAGATTTTCGTCGATCGCCGGCTATGTTCGCCGCTCTCTTTGTGTTTTAAGTGTAGCCTGTTTTGTGCGCACGGGTTCGCCCAATAAAAGCTAGCTTTGCCTTTCACAGTACTGCTACTATGTTCTTTGACGTCATGACCACGTGACAATATGCTGACGTCTCACCCTCGCTCCTGTTCTTACATTAAACTCTATCCGCTGCGGTTGCTTCGTGGCTTTCGCGTTGCGTTGCTAAGCGCGAATTCGCGGGACGAAAACCCGGCCATGCCGGCCTCAATACGAAAGCGTTTCTGAACTGCGCACTGGGTGCACCTTAAGGAATCCCAGGTGGACAAAATTATGTCGGAGTCTCCTACTACGGCATGCCTCATAATCATGTCATGGCTTTGGCGCCTACAGCCCTAGAATCAAATTTTTAATTACATAACATTAAGTGGTTTTCCGCAAGACTTGTCGATACGTTTAACATCTCTCTCAAGGGCTGCTATTACCAAGACATTGATTGTTGCGTAATCTCCAAGGCATCTTCTGAAAAATAAATAGAGCGGATAAATAAAGCTACACAGTAATAGTTATAATTAGAGATAAAAGTAATTCAAATGCAGGTAAAATACAGCTGTTTCTTTAATACAGCCTTTAGACAATACCAAGATGCATAAGGGAGCGCAAAGAATTTGTGAAGAAGACTGATTTGCTATCGTAGCCCTATCGCTATCGTAGCACAGTAATTAGGGGCTGAATTCCCGATTTTCACTGAAAGGACGCATTTCCCGATTCTGTGTACTTCGGATTCCTAGAGCCATAAAGAAGGTGATCACCAAGTTTGGTTGCAATCTGTGGCGCAGAAAAGCAGGAAATGAATTCTCTTATGGTGACGGTGGTGCGCGCAAGCCGTCGAGAGGAGACATGAAGGCTGTACTGTAGACGCGGCCGCCGAGCGAACAAGAAAACGAACACGGAGGAATGTCCGCGTTAGAAAGCCTGCTTTCCGCGCGTTTTCATTGCGATGGTGTTAAGGTCCCCGTGTCGCAGACAAGCCGACGTTGGCGTCCGGTATCCTGCGTTAAGGGTCGACCGTTGTTTCGGGAATAATTCCGAACCACGCATATTCAAATAAGCATACCCAACCACGCAGGACCTCCATGTAGCGCAAGGAAGATACTGAAATAATTAAATTTCTGAAAGTAGAATGTGTAGGAAATATTTTAAAGTACGATATACACACAATATACACGCATGATAGCGTCGGATTATTATTTGAATATATGAAAAAAACATATTTGTGTTACGCGGAAACTCAAACACTAATGTCTTTTTAAAATGTGAAAGCGTTTTCCAGCTGACGTTTGAGGTGTATCTCAATAGGAACGGCGCGGCGCCCTCGATTCCTTGCACACCATCAAAACAATAATAATAAAAAAGAACCATGTAGTTCGCCTTCGTGCATGGGGTTCGCCGCCAGCGTTTCCCGTTAAACATTCCGGATACGTAAGCTGCAGCTGCCGGGAAGCGCGAGAAGAACTCGGAAATCTTTGAATGGTATCGCACTTCACTCTCAAATGGGAAGCTTCAGCGTCCTCCAAATTTTTATCGAGAGTACAGCAGACCGCATTCTAAAGATTAAGAAAGAAAAGCATAATTGTGGCGGCGGCGTCTTTGTCTGAGAGCACAAACAAGAGCTCTGGACCGCTCTAAAGCTGACAAAAAAAAGAAAGAAAGCAAGACGACTTGAAGTAATTGCCGCAGAGCAGGCTCTGAATAAAAAGGACGGTCCGCCCTATGGACTTAGGCATTGTGATTAATTATTTTCGGCATTAATAGAAAAAGAGCGTGTTCTGAAATATTCGAGCTCACTTTTTTTTTCAGTTTGCACTTTTTGGCTGAAAGAAACATCTCGCGAAGTTATCATTTACAAACATCACCAAAACCGGCTTTCGAAGTAATTTCTGTGCATATATATTGTCAGAAACAAGATGAGGTACTGTTTTATATTCCCAGCTTTCGATTAACAAGAACGAATATTACATACCTTGCATAGAATGATAACAACCAAAATCGAACTTAGCCTCAAAGTCTTGTCACTGTTACAGAAATTTATTGAAAAACACGCGACTGGCCTTATGCTGCGCTATACCCCTCTAGAAGGTATCGAACAAAAACAATTTCGACGCCGTCAGTATTTCTGAAATGAGTTTTCATAAGGTGACATGGAGTATTTGTTCCGCATGACAGCCACAACTTTTTTCTATTAGATCTGCATTAATGATACGTAGAATATATACATAAAATACGAAGCTACAGAAACCTATAGTTTTTTTTACAAATACCGGCACAACGGTTCAAAAGTTGACTTTCAGCGCCGCATGCCCCCATAAGGCATACGACGGAATGAAAGCAAAAAAAAAAGAAAAACAAGAATAAAGGCAGTGGTTCTTTAGCGATAAATGCAGCAAGAATGCGTAAGGATTAAATCTCACCTCTTTGAGGTCGCGGATTCATGATTTAGACCGCCTTCACCACACTGCAAAGTGTTGTTCACTGAGTGCATCACTGGTGACCACTCATGAGTCGGCTTCGTCTGTTCAAAATGGTAAAGTATAAAGTGGTCATTTTGGTACAGCTTGATTCATACCGATAACTGCGTTTATGAATGAAAGCAGCCACTGTTAGAGTAAAATAAGTGATTAATATTCACTGGTGACTAAAACATACGAGTTTCTAGGAGGCATACTTGAGTCACATGGCTAATGACATTTCATTAGACATACATGTCGTAAAATAGAGAGAACACCGATGTGTTCATTGATCTTTACTTGCAATCACTGGGAGGAAACGTCACGTGGGAGGAAATCTTCTGCTCTCCCACCTTGCCCTTGCATATTTAAGAAACTAATATTAGCCATTAATATTTTCGAAAGTTCTCGAAAGTTCTCGAACTGCGAAGCTTGAATTTTCTGTCATTTGCATTAGTTTAGCTGGCAGTTGTATCAAGTTCAGTGGTACTTGGAATAAATCGAACAGGAAAACCGGTGCGACAGAAGGCACACGATAGCACACCAAAAAAAAAAAATTTGAAATGGCAATGCACGAACAGCTGCTAGATATGTATTTGTGACTGCAGATTCGTTTCCCAAATTCCAGACAGTAAAGTTGTGCAAACTCAAACTATAAATTAATGTGATGGTCGCTACAAGAAAGAACGCGAACAAATAAAATACCGGTACCGTGTTCGTCTTATTATTTCGCGCCAAAATAATGGGTAACTGCGGCTACGTCACATCTGTCCTAAATTAGAGACTTTCTCCGGTGAACTCGCAATCAAGGCATTCTATATTCTTATTCGTCGGCAGAGATTGGCACACGTCCTCATGACGGATATGTTCAGATATATAGATTGCATCGAAGCCACGATAGCCCGAGGGGATAAGCAATGCACTGACGTCCCTAATGAAGGGCTTTTCACGCCAGGCCACGTACTTTTCAACACTCATTGCGGGGGCAAGCCATGTAGCAGCGCGAACCTGGTCAGGAAGCCCTAGGCTAATCACGCGCGGACATGGATTTGCTTTCCCGCAAAAGCATGGAGTAGTTAACGCACAAACCACGCGCATCAGAACTTATTCACTGCACGCACCCAGAAAAGGATACAAGCAGGCCGCTTGCAAATATTTGCAAGTGTACACACTGTCCGGGAGACACATAATGACATTCTGCTAGGCCAAGCATGCACGTGCATTAATGACCGCAAGTTGCCACAAGCAATGTGTGCATAGCAAAGCACATCAAGCGTCATCAATAATGTTTCAGGAATGAAGGCACGTGTAAACCCTGGGTGAGCGGTGAACGGTAAGCATAAAATTGGTTTGAGAAGCGCTATGTCGGCCTGAAAGACCACAATGTTTTGATATGTCTATGCCGCCTCCCTACTTGATTAATGTGCTCAGTTTGAGAGAGCCGTTGGCCTAGGAAAAACGTTGAACGCCTATAATTAGATTACTTTCGCCGAACAATGCGGCGATAGTAAATGCCGAATAATGTCGGTTCCTGCCAACACTGATGGAAAAAAATTCGCTTGGGGAATGGCGCTGCTATTGGCGTCATATCATGCGATGCGGTCTCACCACAATCACCGTACTGTACGATATGTCATTTAAATATATAGTGTAATAAATATGTTGTGAATTTTTTTTCTATAGGCTCCGCTAAGGCAACTTAGAGTAGTATAAAATGGCAAGTTCTTTTAGAAATAAAACTAACAAAAATATGGATCAGTAAACGTGATGGAAAATACGAGCCACACGCTGAAGCCACAGTTAAATCTCTCTTAGAGGAGTGATCAAATTATGCTCAACCTCACAAAAAGGGAACAAATTTTCAGGAAATTCCTTATTAAATTATCTCCAAGCATGCAGCTTTATTTCTTGTTAAAATCTTGTTACTTTGAAGTAGCGCACACAACAATTTAATGATTTCCGTACTTTGTCATGTTAATGTCTTTACTTATGTACTGAAGGGCTTCGATGTATTACTGATGTAATAAAAGAAACGTCTTAAATGTTTTCAGGCTGTTCTCCTGCATTTTAAGGACAGCAATACCGACAAAAGCTGTCAGAGGAAGAAAACTCTTGAAAGCATTTTTTTTTCAAGGAACATTCGTACATTCTGCACCCATTAAGAAGCACATATCCCCAGGCACAATAAGTGAAATCTTATTCAAATGTCTGCGTTGTTACACATCATCTCGCAAGTCTGCTCGAATGGTGTTGTCCTGGCGCCCTTCCCACCATGCAAATTCCTTTAGATTTATTGAAAATTTTGCCCTAGACAGCCGCGGTGCACGCAATATTTCGCAAGACAAAATATGTATGATGTGCCTAAAACGAAAGCGAAATAGGCCCCCCCGATGGCTAGGAGCATAGTAGGAAGCACATGTACAGAGGTGTAACATGTACCGCCTCTGTTAAATGCAAACGCTCCCACCCCGTGCCTTCAGCCTATTCGCAGTTAGGTTGCGTGGAGCGGCTACTGCGGCGCACTTAACCACTGATCCCTAGGGAGGACGAGTACAAGTTTTTTTATTCCCTAGGGCGCTGGAATGCCTGAACAGGATGTCACCAGCCTGACTGTTGCATGGCACCGTAGCTCGCAAATGTTTTGCAAAGAACGTGCTGCAGGAGGTGGTGCTGTGCTTGAGGAACCATGGCCCCGAAGCTGTCTAATGCTCTGATGCCTACGCCATGCATGCGGGTGGCCATGATCTCCTCCACATTGTATAGGAAGCCCAGTTTTTAATATAGCTAGAGTAGCACGCTCATTGTTCCAATCCAGCAGCCGCTCAATATCTCGGGTCGTTTGGCTGGGAATCTGAGTCGTAAGTTTGTTAGATGTATATTGAATAAAGTTTGATACCTAATTTTCGTTCCGTGCTTTAGTTTGCAGAGATAAGGAGCGTAAACATAAAATCCACCTCCATTCCACTTTGTAAAAGTGGATGTACAGCGAACGGGTTGCAGACGTCAGACTTCGTTAGACGCGCAGCGCCAACACAAGCGAAATACCCGCCAAGGGAAAGTGCCTTATTGAAATAATTCAATTTTTCAAAGTAAATTTTTTTTCAAAGCATTCGCGAAGCAAGATTTGCACATAAGCTGCCAACGTGATAACTTCGGATTGTAATTCGAATATACGACAAAACATATTTTGGTTACGCGAAAGCTGAAAGACAGAGCCCTTTTCCAGCCTCCGTTTGAGGTCTGTCGGAGTGTCTGCGGCCGCAAGGTGAAGGTACGCTTTTTGGACAGTGTTTGTCTGAATGGCCATTATGCTCTGAGCCCACGCTGTGCGACACATACAAGGGACAAAACGCCCACGCTTCAAGCACAGATACCTTGTGCACATGCGCACATCGCGCGTGTACACACCCACGCGGAAGTGCAGCACACATTCTAATTTTCCTAGGCCCTCCGCCAAACGCAAGTACGTTCTTAAACGAACTGAATTTCTCGAAGTAAATTGCGTCAGACAATTTGAAGAATACGACTCACACAGATGCTGCAGGCACGATAGCTTCGGGTTGCAATTCTTATATACGAGATCACGTAATCTGATGACGTCATCACACCAAACGCAACGTCAAGCCATGACGTCTTCGTCAAGTTACGATTTCACATGCTGACGCCCTTTGATGCCTATTAGATAATAATAATAATAATATTTGGGGTTTTGCATGCCAAAACCACTTTCTGATTATGAGGCACGCCGTAGTGGAGGACTCCGGAAATTTCGACCACCTGCGGTTCTTTAACGTGCACCTAAATCTAAGCACACGGGTGTTTTCGCATTTCGCCCCCATCGAAATGCGGCCGCCGTGGCCGGGATTCGATCCCGCGACCTCGTGCTCAGCAGCCCAACACCAAAGGATGCCTATTAGAGAAGCAGCACATTGGTACGCTTCCCGCTTCTTTGCTGTATAAACATCCGGACCAGCTAGAGGCTAACAACTTCGCTGTAATTATTATCATCTACGTACATCTACGTAATTATCACATCTACGTACTGCGAATCATTTCTGACGTGTCCATAAAAGTTCAATGAATCAGGTAACGCTTCTGTAAATATGGCTGCACTCTAAAAACTAAAGGTATCGGGAACTTCTAAAGGCTACCTTATGGCTGGAATAGTTCCATGTCAAATAGTTGCATGTCCGACCGGTGTAGTAGTTGCATGCCATTTCCATATCTACCCAGCTGCACTAGAGCTGTTGCATCTGGTTAAAGTAACTGAAGGCGTGTTTATTTTACTCAGTTCAAGCTATTTGCGGCGGCTTTGCCCCAACTTGCAAGAAACAATAATACTTGAATATTTCTTTCAGGAAGCACAAAAGTGAATGTCGAATATTCGAAGACTGTAGTCCAGCCTACCTACGTAGCAGTCCTTATTCTAGGCTCATCAGTGCATTGCACTTATACGTCAAAAGCCCAAAAGGCCACCGTCACCTATGTGCAATTTTGACGTATATCAGCTTACCTTTCAATCTTTTACCATGCATAGTCCTGACTTGCATACACTGCGAATACGCCATAAGCACTACCACTAATGTAGGCATAATCAGAATCCTTTAAATTTTAATATGCCTGCACCTACAGTTTTGAAACAAGATCTCAGGCGCCATTGCTGTACAAGCAAGCAAAAAGCTACACGAAGCTCTTGAATGCCGCACAAATGTTTACCAATTCTTTAAGAAAACAAAAAAATCTCATAATTATTACCCTCAATTAGGTAAAGAGTAACATGAATAAAAACTAGCACTGAAATAAACACGTGCGCAGTTTATTGAACTCGAGTCAAATTATAGTAACACAGATGTACCGGATAACGAACGCCCCATGCAAGCTGGCACACAAATATAACCATGGGCAATAGGCTACGCTTGTGGGCAGCGAAAAATTGGTTCCCATTTGCTTGTGCTTCTCACAAAATTACAGCTATCGGAAGCCTGCACTATAGCCAGGAATCTGCATTAGGATGGAAGTGAAGAAAGTTTTCAGGGCAAACTATTCATTTCTCCCATCCCACAATTTAGAACGAAGCAGGAGAACAAGAAGTCCTAGCAAAACTTAACTTTACGAGGAAAGAAAGTAGGAGACACGTTAATGAGTTGAAGTTGCGTTTTGTGCTACGGCAACTAGTGAAATCAAGGAATATAATAAATTAAGCGTTGATTGTATAAAACCTAGCCCTTTCCAAATAAGAAATTCATGATAAACAAACGTAAGCAATGATAAAATGTTTATGGACAATGTATGCATGAGAAGAGCTACTGCACTCACGGGTGCACTGTGGAGACGCTGATAAGAAGGCATCAAATATTTCAGCAAATAAAAATAGCCAATTTTTTTTACAAGTACCTGCAGCGCCACAAAGTCATTATTGCAGGAGTTGGGAGGGGGGGAGGACATTAGAAGCGAAAAGAAATGAATAAGCAAAAAATGAGCTTATTAAAAAACCAGACAGCAAGGCACAGACGCAACATACAAAGGGGGAGACACCGAAATGATGTTAACAAAATTTTACAGCCAACTCATATAGACTGCACAACCACGCGGCCGTCAAATATGTTGTAGCGGCACATCCGCCTCTTGAGGCGCTGAAGGTCGGCCGTGCAGGGTGTATGAATGCATAGCCTTTACGTCAAAGTAGATTGCACTTCTGTCGGCGAACAGCGCGACCTACCTGTAAATTGGCAGCCGCCAAGTGCCAAATAATCAGTGCGAGTTCCTTTCTCGCAGCGTTGGCCAGCTCTGAGGCGTCGCATTCAAGGTCGATCCAAATAGGTCGCGAAGCTTCGGGTGAAAAGTGGTTCCGTACAAATTGTCACTGACATCAGCAAGGGTGGTTATTGGAGCAGCGACTGAAGCGCGACTATGTTTTGAGGGAACAAGCATTGGGAACAAAAGAAGCGTTTTTTTAATTCAAGCGAGACACAGTTAGATTCATTCAACGAAAGTAAAATTCCTGGTCAATTTTATATATTCGTGACGAGTTAAGAAAATACAAGTGTATTGTTTTTATTATTATTAATAAACGCATTTCTTCTCAGCGCCCATGGTTATAGGGGGCGTTGACGCCACTACCACTCGCTATGCAATGTACGTATTGAAATGAGCAGAAAGGTGCCCTCGTAAAGTTCACCTGTTGAACTACGCCCCCCTCACATGTTGTGCTTTTTTTGCTTGTTAAAGTTTGTCTAAATTTGGTAACGCGTGTAGGTTCATCGCTTCTTAATCTATTCAGTCAAAAGTCGTAAGTTACGTGCGCCAGATAATTGTGTAGTTGTTCTCGTACGAAGGCGCTGGCCGATGAACTTGGCGTACGACGATAGGACCAGCTCTCTACATTTAAAGCTTTCGTCCACCTCCAAATAAAGTATGTTCTGTGCAGGGGTGCGATTTCGATAACCGTATGGCTGGCCTTTGCCTGCATCGCTTTCCGCGCTGAAAGCTCGAAACGCCCATCAAGTCGAATGGGGGGGTATATGAATATATAGCTCCAAAGGCACGCCAACAAAACAAATTTCGCGCCTTCGAAAACAAAATGACGTCACTTCTGCTTTTAACGGACATGGCGTCACATTATTTTTTCTTCCGTGAAGTGTTCCCACCACATACAGATGGCGCTAAGCTCCGTGAACCGCCGATGGACCGTCATGTTTTGAACGTAACGGCTCCTTTGGAAGCTTCGCTACCAGGTATATTTACCTAGTCGCCGTCTCAGGCGATTCAAATACCATCTACAGCAAATTTTCTAAAAAGAAGTATAGTTCGTTAGAATAAAACAGTGTGCCAATTGTACATTTGTGAATACCAATGGTCGCTGTCAGACGTTTACCGCGATCGAAAGCTGCCATACTGATTAAGCTGTAGTGCGGGAATGCCGACAGCGAACTGCCTAGTGCATGCTTGGCTGCCATCGCAGCCGACGAAATCGCGATTATCAGCGTACTATTTTGTTGACTCTGAAATTATTGTGAGGAAGGGTAAAGGCGGCAAGAACAGCAACAAAACATTACAGCTTGTCAACGGTGGCGGTTCATTTCGCAACGCCCTTAGCTACAGCTTCAATGCAAAATGAAACAGGCCGAACCAGACATCAGCGGCGGTTAGGCTGCCGGTGACGTCAGACCGCAGCCCTATTGGACGAGTATGATAAAAGGGAAAATTAAAGAGACGCATGCAAAACGCAACATCTGGCGTGTGTTACTCTATGAAAAGCTGGTCATGGGTTGCTTTATTTGCAAGCTGCAAGTCAAACAAAACATTGAAAGCGCTTATCTGAATAAAAACTCCGCCATTACTTCTCGGTTTCTTCAAGGTATCGCTGCCCGGTAATGCTGCCATGAAAAGCCATAAGGTTCAGCTAGCAGTTTTCTTCGAGGCATCATATTATTCCGGGAACATGGTTTCCTTTGTGTCAAATTATGGTGAACTTCATTGCAATAAATCAGGTAAAGGGAGGGACATGCGTAGTTAGAAGAGCCACAAGCAAAGATTGCATTATGGCGCGGATCCAGGTTTTTTTCCAAGGGGGTTCTGATTTTCAGGTGGTGATTGATGATGATGATATGTTTTACGTGTTGGTGGGTTCTTTTCAATGATCATTAAACATTTTACTGTCATTAAAGAGCGAAATAACAGTAACAGCTTGGAAGAAAGACTTGATGAGTTGTTCGGGTGCCGCGTTCTGGCGCTGCGCATAGAAATTTTAAGTGGTTGACAGGACATCGGTACATCTCCCATGTATGCACGCATTTCGCCTGCACAGCTTCACGCCACCTGCAATTACAGTGTACGGGCTACGGGGCCACATAGTCTGCGGCACGGAACGGCAGAGTACTTCTATTTGGATAGAGAACCATCCCCACTGAAAAAGATGATGCACGATGGCAATGTAGCAAATGAACATATCGGAGAGGAGTGATTCTGATATCACATGGGTATTTGCCGAGCTCTCGCATATGAAGGGGGCTTTGGCACCCGTCGCGCTTCGCGCATTTCCCCCCTTTTTCTGCGCTGAGCGCCTGTGTTAGATATCATCATGCCTCACGTGGAGAGAGCTTTCACTTGCGTTGTGAAATAAACCAAATGCTCCAAGAAGGGGTATAGTTTTCTGTGGGCGTGAGTCAAATATGCAGCCGCGAGCTGCGGCGTCCCGACACTGACGACGACTATGTCGCTCTATGTCGTGCTCCTCGGTAGGCCAAGCATTTTCGTGGGGATCGTATGCGCGAATAGTTATCTGTCGTGCGCACGCATTTGAGGAACCGGATAGAGTGAAGTAGTGCACAAACCGTGACTTTACGTTACGCGTTTGGTGGGCCAGTATGGGTGTGTAATTACCGATGAAATTGCACCAAAATTACTTCCAGCGGCTATTGCGAAGTTGGGGCTGCCTATAAAGAGAGCACTTGCGCGTTGGATAGAGTGTGCGCGGCAAATTTTCTATGTAATTCTACTCTACCACTAGAAACTTGTTGTGAAAGAGTAAATGCATTTTTAAACTAGATGCTGCACGTAGGTTACCCTGATTCTTTCTATTTTGGGGTCTAAGTAGCGATTATATACGGTAGTATTTTTTATATTAGTTATTTAAGACAGATTGTTGGCAAAAATGTCGAATTATTCCTTTATCTACAATTTTAGATCAGCGCAACTCCCGTTTGCGTCTCACTCGCGTCCGCCACCGTCCCACAGCTAGGGTGACTCCTACGGCACACACTATACGGTCTGTCATGGCATCGCTGACAAGTGTTGGTGCCCGGCGGATGAGCGAAAACTGTACAGTGAGCTGGCACTCAGCACGATTGCCTGGCTCTGCTCTGTTGGCCCCCTCCCCCCCTAACCGAAGCCTCAGCTACTTCACATCCTTGCAGGCAAAATGCGGTAGTTGTCTCCTTGACCACGAGATACATGACGAAAACTGGCTTGAGTCGGAGATCAATGTTTCGTATTGAACACTGCCACTCTATTTGGCTAGAGCTATGAAGGCGATTGTGTGGCAGCTTTTTTTTTTTAATGGTGCTGGTACACTTGTATAAGTGCGCGAGCAGCTTGCTTCTTCGTGAAGAGGTCTCGCTGCTTCTTGCTAACCACATATCTCTTGCACGAAGGCTCGCGTGCGGTTGTTTTTATTTGAACCCATATACGCCCCTACTATTGCGGGAGACTTTTGATCCGATAAGAAAAAGAAATGTTCAAATTTTATTGGGCAATTTCTGTAAACCACTGGCACACGCTTAGGCTACATTGCCATGGCTGCCAACCTGTTGGTCTGATATCAAGCGGGCACGCTCTATATGCATAGAATTCGAACCTCTAGATGCTTGTAACCTAAAGATCAAGTCACGAAAACAGACTAATAGCTCTATAGTGAGGACACTTTCATGAGCGAAGGAGGGCCAGAAACATATAAATGCGAAATCGACAGCGAGCAATTTCGCTAAAACATGAAAACATAGCAAAATGAAAGAAGCACCATACGACGAGGGGTGGGTGGCTAAGCTCAGTGTTCCACGAACAAGCCTCACTTATGTGTATTGTTTGCGACAGACAGTGTTTGATTACAGACACCTGAAAATTGTTTGTGACAGCCAACCAACAATTTATCACCTTTATTGTGCCCATCGTGCTGTCTTTCTCTTTGCTTTATTGGTTCACAGAGCATTGCACAATGTGAAAAAGTTTCTTCTTCGTCCTCTTGTATTTCCGTTGCTTGCACCATAGTGCCTTTGCCAAAGTCGCCATTGCAGTAGTGTCGTATTGGTCGTGACACCGCCGCTATGTTGTTTCTCATCCTGTAGACTTGCTGTGTAGGTATTAGGCGCAGCATTTCAGGAATTTGGCACTAGTGCGAGGTTTATTGCGGTATAGTCGCAATATCAGTGGTCTTCCAAGAAACGAATTCAAGACCACGGGAATTCCAGAAGTCTGCAGACATTAGTAGCACCAGAAAAACAAGTACGGAACGAGCATTATCTGTGTAGAGCTCTAGTGCATGACATCCATTGTAACCTAACATCAACCTTACTGCAGTCAAGTTCTCTGTTTAATATTGTATCGTAGTGTAGTAGACGAGATTTCTCACTTGCTTTGGGTGGATAATTACATTACCTCGCACTGCCTTCTTACGACTAAAGTTCTGCTCGCAGCAACTCATGTGTTGGATCGATGCAAGCTGCCCCATTAACGTAAGCTGCCCCATTCCAGCCCTCGCTTTAGTCACTCGAACCTCACTAAATTATTCTGCGAAAGCAAAATTTAACATGCAAATACGCATATGCGGAAACAAGAAAGAAAGATCAATGAATAGTCATAATTTACCATGTACGTAACATTGATTTCTATGTCTGGCGAAGGTCACGCCGTTTGTCGCTATGAAAGTAGTTTTTCTTTAACTTAGAGCAAAGCTGCGCGAAATGACAAAGGTAAGTGCTCATCGCAGGAACAAAGCACAATAAGTCCAGTACCAGGTTTTTGTAGAAACGGTTGTTTAGCAGGTACGACTGTTCCACGAAAGCGCTATGTAGGACAGATAAGCCGATTCGTAAATTATGGGCTCAGAGAATATAACTGCTAAGCGAAATGAACGTGTGGAAAATGCGTTTGGCCCATCGCAAAACTTGTGGATGATCGGCACAATTTCACCGAAGCAACATGCCATCAGATGGGGTAGAAATTCTGCGCATGCCCCACTTTGGGGATGAATGCGCCTTCTTCCGCTGGTACAGTGTGACAGCAGTTACCGAGCAGTGCCAAATAGCTCTCAGTCGAAGATCAACCTCATGAATTGCTTCTGGAAGTATTCATTCTGTCGCGTGACTGCGTTTTGCAGGTCATGTGGAGCTGTGCACGACGCTGGAACTGCTTAGCGCCGTCGTCGACATGAGTTAGAGGCCTGTGTGAGTGCGTCGTTTGTATACATAATTCCCAAGTGCGATGACTGGGCTGTGATCCTGAGGTACGGAGCTTGTGCGCATGGCTTCGTTTTGCAAAATCAAATGGTTTGAAGCAGATCACGTTACTCTCTCGTTCGCTTACCTAGCAGTGTGTGTCTTCGTGGGTTGGTCGCAGTAGTAATACGAAAGGAACATTTTTTAGTGATAGCAAAGTGACGCGACTCAATAGTGCTATTTAGGGCAAAAGTTGGTTAGGCGAAATTAAAAAAAAACGAAGTGACATCACCGTGAGACAAAAGCTAACACTAGCTGTACCGCACGTGGTAATTGCTGCACCAGTTAAAAAAAGAATTGTACAACACTGCATCTGAAACAGAACGTCAGCGGCACAACAACTACGGAGGCTCACTTTCAACATGGCTTTGAGCTGTGCTCAAGAAACAAGCCGTTGTCAGAGGGATTCAAGACACCTACATCCATCTGAAGTTGTTGGTTGGCCTAAACTTTTCTATTGCGATTGCAATTGTAAAGATACGTCTGGCAAGTGATCGCCGTAACTGTTATATGGCGAACACACACACACACACACACAGAGACATATATATATATATATATATATATATATATATATATATATATATATATATATATATATATATATATATATATATATATATATATGATATTGCCGACAGCCAAGTTGGAACAAATCACCTCTAGCACAGAATAGCGATACTCTAACCTTTAGGAAAAGCACACTTTGTTTTTTTATCCTTGCTGCATGAAAACAAAACATAGCATGTGACATACGAACTAGATGTCATTGCTGCGCACTCACTGAAAACTCGGGTACACAAAAAACATGTATCCTATACGTGTAGCCAGTCAGGGGAAAGTTCCTGCGCAGCATAGGCGCTTTATGCATACGGTGCGGTATCGCGAAAGAAGGTTCCATTAGATCCCAGACTTTCGGCGTGTCGATTTCCAAAGGCTGCATAGGCCAAGCAGTATGAACACGCCATATAGAGGACTACCACTGTTCCTAAATGGCGGAAACCTTATTGAGTCCTTTTTTGCGTGTAAGAACGACCTACAATCCCCCCCCCCCCCCCCCCCGCTTGAAAATGAGAATGCCATCTCTGCAGTCTTTAAAGTAGTTCTCTACGGTATGCCCACATGAACATCCCCAGCAGCTTTTTCACCACAGGAAAAAGCAGCGCCACAAGTTTTACCAGGTTTTAAAAGGAGCTGTTACTAAGTGGAATTTATAGAAAAAACTTTTCACTCCAGGAGGTAGGCCCATTCTGCAGACCCGCTTACAAGTGCATCCTAGTATGGCCTACCTAAGTAAGGTTCTCCATACAAGGCATCTGGAGAAAATGCATCTTAGAAAAATGATTTTGCTTTTCGGCGCGTGCTAGTTACTCGCAGCATGCTGGCACATGCAGTATGCATGTCGTTTCAGCTAACACTGGCCGAGCTTTGAAAATTGCTCGTGCGAGTTACAAAACAGCAATAGGCTTATTATTGCTCGCTGATGTCGGGAATTTAAATTATTTTCGCTAATATCTTAGGCATTTCATTAACATGAAATAACTGACCAACCCTCACAAGATTGATTTAAACGCAAAATGTTCAAAGTAGATGTTGTAGAGCCTATTGAGAAACATCTAATTAATTCCTCTCCCTGATGTGAGATTCCGTGGTTTTAATTCTTCTAGGGCACAAATAGAGCTCGCAATACCTGAAAAAGTACCAAGTGGCTAGTGTCAAAATTTGTGTCAAACATACTATGCATGCTATCAAAAATGCAATAAATAGATGACGGGCGTGGGACACACCCGTCAGCTCCAGTACGTCGCCATCCACTGTCAAAACGTACACGCCCTTAACAGAGCTTAAATAAATGTCATGAGTAATTTATCGCATCTCTCACGGCTGCAACCATTAAGATATTTAGGGAAAAGAGGAAGCAAGGACCATTGTATTCAATCCATCTTCGTTGCTCAAAACCTGTTCGCGTCTCCGGCCTACGTGCCGCGTCACTCATTTGTTCATGGCATGTTTCGGGACGCCAATGCCGCTGCGCGTGAGCGCGTAGTCACGTGGTACGTTTTATATCTCGCACGCTTTCTTTTCATCCGTGAAAAATTTGTACCGCAGTAGCTATAACCATGGAAAATTATTATCTAGTATTTCTGAATAGCATCTACAGTTTTTATGTGTAGTCTGAACAAGGTTGTCGGTTCGGCAATTTGAATGCACTTCACAAGACAGATGCGACTGCCACTGAGGGATTGTCCGCAGAAGATGCAAGCGCTACGTGCGAGAAGAGGACGCAGGTTAACCTGCTTATGTGCGCTAACCAAGTTTGTAACCCAGCCGAGCCACGCTGAAAGCACCTTGGCAGTACTCGTTCTTTCTTTCTTTCTTCCTGTATCTTTATTTCTCTCTCTCTCTCTCTCTTTCTCTCTTGCGCATGCAGACCCTCGAAGCAACTGCGATGCAATCTATTTTGATCAGCCTCGCGGTGCATTGTGCTCATTGAACAGTTAGGTCGAAGGATTTCCAAGACTAGTGGCAACCGGGTAACGAATCACGCACCGTGGAAATGAAGGTGCTCTTTCAAGGGATTCTGTTGCTCAACGACACACCACACTCGTACACAGGCGTGTGCGGACTCTCTTTACATAGAGTTGAGAAATCGCTTTACTCGAGCTGTTACCAGTATAGTCGTTGCAGCTTAGATTTTTTGATGCACGATGCTCAATTTTCATACTGTCCTAAAGAAATATTCCACGTCCAATTAGTATATTGTTACTACTTATCCATGCTCATATCCATATTGTACTAGCTTTACATCGACACGAGTGAAGTAAGTGGAAAGCGCAGCTTTGGCTAGTTTGATATTTCACTGTCCAAACGTTAATACGAAACGTCGGATTTAGCTGCAGTGGAACATAACCAAATCAATGAGTAATGGTTAGAAGGGTAACAAAATGGCAATTTCTAGCAAGTGACCCCAGCTTACATAAAGGTTGGCTGGAGATTGTGCTGTTGTCAGCGTCGATTTCTACCATCTCATCACTTCTAGTGTTGCGAACCCTCAGAATATTCTTTATTGTTTGCAGTGAAATGTTCGATGCACTGGTCTATAATCTATTCGGTTCATACGCACAGGCTAAACAAAGCGCACGCAGGGCACGAGGGTGACAGCGACGAACGAAAGAATAGTACCTGTCCTGTCAGCTGAGTATATGTCTAAGAAATGTGTATATTTGTGTGCTGACTTCAAGCAGCAGAAGCTTGGTGTTCAGCATAATCTGATTAACACAGGTTGTTTGTTACACGTGAACTTTGAGCAGCGCTGAACGAAACAAAATGTTATAAAATCAAGCTGAACTAGAGACAAAATGTCCAAGTTTGTTACTAGCTCGTGTGTAATATTAGCAGCGCTACCAACACAAAGGTGACCGCTAGAACAGATAATCAACGACAAAACTGCGCTCCCCCCCACTTCACTTCGGCTTGATGCATGAAAGCTTCTTATTAAACAGAAGACGTGCAATAGGGACGCGTGCAAGATGTGTGTACATGTGCGTGATGAATTGTGTGAGTATTGTAAGCCCATGCAGAGCATTGTATGAAAAGACACAATACTGTACGTGATTTTAGCACATGGGACGAATTTGTATAAGCGAGGACTTGGACTAGCCTTATTTTAAAATATAATTGTTTCTCTCTCCATCTCAGTTGCGCTTCTCTGTGCGTTTGAAATGCGGCATGAGGATGCACCAATGCTAACATTGCAAGCAGCAGGACAAATTGCGTATTTGTGTAACCGTGGAAACGGACATGACGGGCAAGAACGGCAATTTCAAATTATACACCCTCTTTATCAAATTCCTCGCGAACACTTGCTCCTAGGAGCGTAAATGAACCAGCCTTTATAAGTCTTCTCGCAGCAAACAGCCTCGTCTTCTGACAATTCACTGCCGCAAGCATCTCTGTCGACCTAAGCCGAACTAAGAGAAAAGACGGCGGAAAGCGGGAATACTGCCCAATGTTGCCAGTGGAGCGGCACATTAGTAACGTCTCAGCGCCTTGGTGTTGATGGATGATATGGGTCTATAACCTCTGTGTTGGAATTACGAGGCTCACACACCGAAAACAAGCCTGAGGTGCACACTCCCGCACACATGTTGGCGGTTTCAGCAAGCTCGCTTGGTGTTGGCTAATGGTGATAGATGATTCAAAGCGGCGGTGTGTACTATCTAGGAGTGTCTCGGCACCATGAAGACGAGTGTATCGCGGAGAATGCAGCTCAACACGCCTGATATTCATACGAAGATGTAGATTACTCGTACTATATTACGAGAGCGCACATTAGTAGGAAAGCCGCAACTCCCTTGAAGGCATACGCTGTGGCACCGTGTCCTGCAAGGACGTCTACGAAAGTACTGAACTATCGTAAGATTTGTCCTCGCATCCGCTATGGGGGCTAGGGTTGTCCATTTGTTTAAAGAATGCAATAAATAATAATAAACTACAAATGAGCCATGTGCTACTTTCTCGGCCGCTTGTAAATTAAGTATGCTGCAGCTTTGTCTGCTTTCCTGTCTAGAAAGGAGCCTACAATAAAGTACAAGATGGGAAGGCACGGTAATTGGGTTAGGTGAGTGGAACGTCTGTACCCGCATAGCTCGTTACTCTGTCTTATGCAAACGGAGAATAAAAGACAGTGATAAACATAAAACAGCCTGGAGAACTAGAGATATTATGGAAAAAAATTACTCTAAAAAAAAGAAACGATAACTAAATTTCCGTACTAGGGAAGCGTCCACTGAAAGGTTGAGTTTGGAACTGTATTGCAGACGATGAAGTTGGCGTATGTGCTCACCGATTCACGTTTCAGGTGCAAGATGATTATGACGTTGCTCTAGGAAAGCACGTATTTTACGAGCGTTTGTGAAGCCTGCAGTTTCTTTTTCTACGTGGAGCGCATAAAAGTGCGGGGCACGGAAGACGGAAATGTGCGTGCAGAGCCCGCATGCTCAGAGCAGATAATTTTTGGGGCGATTTGGTCGAAAATGACCAACTTGCCCAAGCTGGTACAAGTTTGTTGTGGCGCTATCTTAGAGTCGCTATACGAAGAGAGAACTCGACGAAGGATGGCCTTTCGTGATATCACTGAACGGGTTTGCCGCCTGAGCCACATTTTATGCTGCTTGTTTCGTTTTTTGCGCGAATAGACATATGACGCACACAAAGCCTCAGAATAGATTCCACGAATTAGTGCAAACACTATGCATAGCTTGCTGTCGCAAGTATCTCTCGCATGGATACATGTGTAGGAGACGCATGTGATACCTAAAGCTCGAATAAGTAAGGCATCGCAAGCAAGAAGGCTTAATCTGGTAAAATAGCTTAATCAGGAGCGGGAATAGACTGTGACAGAAATAGGACAGCAAAGACGTTTTTCTACTAGAATACGCGATAATATTCGGCTGAGACGAACGTTACAAAGTTTCGTCAATTAGCATGCTCTACTCAAAAGCGCCTTCGTCGCATTTATGGCAGTCACTCGTATTACAAATACATAATTGAACTGTAGGCGTGCATCATAGAAGACGTCACCCTTATATACGTTTGCCTACATATATGTGGCCTAAAAATGTCAGCTGTGCCAATAAAATGACTCCACGGCAGAACACACAAACGCACATACATTGTCGGCGTTGAACGCTAAATAGGTCAGCTCGCCGAGAAGGAGGAGAAAAACAATTTAAATCAGGGACAAAAAAAGTCTAGACAATTTAGTGAGTGTAGGATCATCGTGTGGTGCTCACGTGGCTTCAGAGAAGCAGGCCATGACAACCAAAATGGATGTTGCGCATGTTTTAGATGACCCGCTCGCGCACCTTTGTTTTGTGATGATGACAGCACTTTCTTCACTGATTAGCATTTCGGATTTGGAGCTGTTGCAACCAGACGTCAGAAAGCGTGGTACTTCACGGAACTTGAAGAAAAAATGGCCAGAAGCCTTGATAGTTACGACGTTGAAGAAATAATCGGCTACCCTGTAGCGGAGACGCAGCCACAGTGAGGTACGTAAAATTTCTTGTGCGCGCTGCAGTGGACGCTAGGAACCGAAACTGCGTAACCAAATACACAGTTGACATTCATTCATGCATTACAAAGCGTACATGCCTATACTGTGATACAGGCTGTCGGGCTCCTAGTCTGTAATCTTGCAATCGTGCTCGCTTTCTATTCGTAGTGGGGACGGCATGGCCGAAGGTGGATGGCGCTGATCGCCATCGCTGTGTGTTGTTGCTCGAGTCTTCTCGCGCCACTTCTGAACCGTGTACGTGTTAGCGTGGATGTAAAGGAACCAAACAATCTTTAAAGTTGTGCACCAAATTTCCCGCATGCAAGGCGTATAACTCAAAATAAGCACACGTTTGACTTCTAAGGAATAAACATATGGTGGCAGAGCAGCTCTCTCAAAGACAACCACTCCCACTCGAATCGACAAATGTGCTGCCGAGCTGCACCTCTGAAAAGCGAGCGAGGGGCCACAATTACTCCCTACTTCATCAGGCGTGGTACGACAACAGCGCCATCTGTACCTGCGACCAACGCCTATTATAGTAATGGCTTGTTTGCTATGCACAATGATGTCTCAGCAAGGCGAGGGTATAGTACTGTTGCCAAAATATAAACCAAAATAGTGTTGCAGATCCTAATTCTATTTCATTACAAGCGATTTGGGCAAGCGTCCCCGTAAGGTGACGGTAATGACTGGTTTCTCACTGTTAAAGCACGTCTGTTAACATGAAAGGGTATTTGCAAGTCAAACATAGGAATCGTTGAGATGGCTGATTTTGTCACCGTGCGGACTTAACTAGCCTTTTCCCTGGCAAGCCTCGTAACTACCGGTAACCATCAGGTGAAAATACCGCAAGGTCACGTGAGACAATAGTCCAGTCGCTGACGCTGTGCACCGTGCTTCCCCTTCGCAAGACTAGCCTTCTACTCCTGGGTGAGCGCACATGCGCACTTAGGCCAAGTGCGCGCGTGCGCAGTCAGCAACCTCGTGGTGGCAGCCGATGAATGGGCAACTTTGATATTTCTCCACATGCATGCAGAGTAAAACACTGCTCCCAACGAGAGGCCTCTGTAGGCTCATACGCACGTGCGTCTATCATCCACAACCCTACTTTGTGACATCGCAATAAATGTTAACTGGTAGATTAGCAATGTCCCACAAAGCGACAACCTCTGATGATGTTTCCAGTGAACAGGAGAAGAAATTTGAGGTAGGTGCAAGAAAAAAGGCAAATAAAGATGCTTAGATTTGCATAAATTATTATTGCGCATCATGGCATGTGAGAGTAACTTTAAGATTTGTTGCTACTAATACGGAAATTATTTATTCACATTGATAAAGAATTATGATGTTTTTTATCGTTTTGAGAAGACCAAATAAAGTCCTGTTATGTTCAAACCGAAGGGTGGGCTCTCTATTTTACAATCTTAAAGCAATGTTTTCTTGCGAACCCTGTTTGAATTTTGTAACCTTGGTTGCTGCAGATGTCTTGACAAATAGCTCACACGTAAAACGAGAAAACGTCACCACTAGTGCATTCAAACCTCTCGCGTCGAGCACAGCATCAGGGGCTCTCACCATCAGGCCAGATTCCATGATTTTCTCTTCGGTCTGCCATGCAATTCATACTATACACATTACATGCACATGAAGTACAGACATGCTTAAATCATATGTAATTGTAAAATTTGAAGTCCTATATGGCTGATAAAGTCTAAATAAGCTTCAGCCAAGTGGAGCAGTAGTTCTACTTAAGCTATTCAGACTGTGGTGCACATGTTTGCTTTTTCTGCAGTTCCAGTAGACGTGACAAGGATTCACCAAAGTACTCTCACACAGGACATGCGTCAACATCTGCCTGTTTTACACTCATTTGTGATTGTCAAATACTGCACACTTCCAGCGACATTACAGCATCGAATAGTACGCCATCCTCGTTTTCTACTGGGAGATACTTAATGCCGTGAGAATAAAGAGGAAAGTTTTTCTTGAACATACACCCTGTAAGACATCCCTAAAAATACCCCATGTTGACCATCTCGAAATACATGCTGCGTAGTTTCAGGTTGTCGCCACAAAAAAAAAGAACAATGTGTCTGCTAATTAGGCATCTTTCTTCAAACCACGTACAAACTTGCAGTGCGCTTGTATTCAATTTGAGATAAAGGGTCTTAGAAGCTGCTATTACAATCATTTCTTTTACATGCCTCAAATGTTTCTCCTGAACCTGAATAGTACAACGATGGATAAAGGGGAATCCAAAATGGTGTTTAAAATATGTAGAGGTACATCTTTTGCGTGGCACACTGCTTAATTACCCAAATACAAAGCGGAGCACTAAAAACCAGCATGATGACACGACTTACTTAAGAAACGTGAGTAGTGCCACGTATGCTTACAGAAGACACAACAAGAGAAGGCCCTAGCCTTCCTAAGCATTCTTGAAAAGTCTTTCTCAGAAAGTAGTCGTTGGTGTCACGCGAACATAAGAAACGATTGACATCTTGTCATAAATAGAAAAGAACCTGTCCTATGCCTCCGTGTCGTGCACGTTCGAAAAAAAAATTAGTTCGACCCGCCCTTTCGGCGGCTAAGCGCCACATAAAAAACTACAAACACTGCAATTTATGCACATTCGTACCTCTGAAATGTATCACTTGTAGTACGTACTACCAGCTTGCTGGCAAAAAACAAGTTCTACAATGTGGCGCATGCCAAAAATTGATATACCTGTATCGTTCCACATTGCAGCTTTCTGATGCAGTAGTGCTGCTTCTTTCTATCATTATGCTCCCTATCGCTGTAGTGTTCGGGTGGGGCCACAAGCTATATCACTGGTGTCCTTTTCCATTACATACCCGTCAACACGCTGGGTGTGAGGTCCCACTTTCCATGCAAAAAAAAAAACCCAGAAGTTTGTTCCATTTCACTAAAATGTCACTTCCCAAAAACTGTTAACCCTATCAAGCGCTTGTAGTACAGTCTCACTGTCTATAAGAAAAATTCAGTAACATTATCGTAAACCAGCAGGCTAATTTCGATAGCAGAACACTTGTTCTTCAATCACTCTGTATGTGACGATCGGTAAGCGCAATGGTTCAATCTACATATAGAAAAAAAAGCGGACCATGGACAGTCACGAATACCCTCCGAGTTCAATGAATTAAGAATATATACTCCTTGGACACAACCTTTTTTTTGCGAGAGGCGTAGAAACGGCGTGTTTTATTTGAAAAGTGCATAAGTGTCAAGCTAACCTAACTCTGTCATGACGTGACGTTTACATAATCCCCCACGGAAGCATCGGTGACATGCAGCGTTGCGTGAATAATCCAATCAAACGCTATCGGTTTTTATAGGAGGTCATTTTTGTTTGTTTTGAAAGCGAATATAATTGTCTAACACGACAGGTTTTTCAATTCTACTTGGTTTACAGGGACAACGAGCCCGCAGAAGTGGAAAGGTTTTGGGTGAGCCCAAGCTAGTCGAGTTATTTATATAACCGGAAGAGGAGGATGGTGCCGGCGTCCACGATTATTCCGTTTTCCCCTTGCTTAGCTGGCGGAAGTCGTCAAAAAATTTTGGCCGCGCTCAACGTTAACGCTCAAGGTTAACAAGATCATTAAAACAGATATTCAGTAAAGAAGAGTTGGCAGAGTGATGACGTATAATACGGGCGGAAAGGGCTCAACAACCCCATACTGCACCCCCTCCCCCAAATTTTTCTTAAACACGAAAAAATTCATTTTCGCTATCAACTCCTAGTAGCCAGTGCCAGAGCAATAGGAGGGCAGGTATTTTCATTTTTTTTCAGAACGAGGCATTGTACGGCGATTTGAAAAAAAAAGTACTCAGTACAGTACGCAGAATTATTGCAACTTTGGTACGTACAGGACACTTTGACGTAGTGTCATTTCGCGGTTTTGCGAAGTCGCGTCTCAAAAAGGTGAAATTGATACACCACAAAAAAATTTTAAACATAGCGTTGGGCCTATGGGGAAAGTGGCGTAGAATAGTAAATCATTTTGTTGTTTTTTTCTACACACCGATCATGCATAATTGTACACATACTGATACATTCAGAAGAGAGCTTTCGCAGTTTTTGTGATGTCGCGTGACAGACAAGTGGAATGGTTACGGCCTGGAAAAAAAAGGCCAATCGTGGAGAGCTAGCGGCAGAAATGCAGCATAAACGATTTTAAAATGATATACGTTATAAGATTCGGGAGATCTCAATCTTAGCCAGTTTTCTTTTTTCACAATTCTTGCTTTCTGAGCATGCCTGGCTTGCATGGCGTCGGATCATTTACGTCTCCTGATCCATCACTTATTTACCTATTGCAACGTTCCGCACTTATACCAAATTGTTGGAGAATGCCGCAGTTCACTGAAATTATGCTAAAACAGTTAATGCAATAAAACACAGCAGTGACCTGCTTTTATGAAAATTGCATCGTCTACGCGTGTGGCTTCTCGCTGACGCCTCGGGTCACTTGTCTCGCTCACAATGGATGTTGATGCATGTAACTTGTTTAGTAAAGTAAAAAGTACTTTATTTCGTAACATTTGTGGCCGACGAAGTTCTAACTGAATTCCGCTGATGAGTAAAGCTCTCCTGAAGATGGGCATGCCTAAAACGACTTCATTTGCACTTCTATCGAATCACGTTAGTCACCAAGGGTGGATGATTACACCTGACTCGCGAAAATAAGTCCGCGTCATGAGATAGCTCGCCACGCGAGCTTCGCCCAATTCTTGCCGAGATGTCAGAAATCAAGTGCCTGTCGATCTTGGAAAGACAAATGCAGATCATTTAGACCAGCATCATCATCATCATCAGCCTGGTTACGCCCACTGCAGGGCAAAGGCCTCTCCCATACTTCTCCAACAACCTCGGTTATGTAATAATTGTGGCCATGTCGTCCCTGCAAACTTCTTAATCTCATCCGCCCACCTAACTTTCTGCCGCCCCCTGCTACGCTTCCCTTCCCTTGGAATCCATTCCGTAACCCTTAATGACCATCGGTAATCTTCCCTCCTCATTACATGTCCTGCCCATGCCAATTTCTTTTTCTTGATTTCAACTAAGGTGTCATTAACTCGCGTTTGTTCCCTCAACCAATCTGCTCTTTTCTTATCCCTTAACGTTACACCCATCATTCTTTCCATAGCTCGCTGCGTCGTCCTCAATTTAAGTAGAACCCTTTTCGTAAGCCTCCAAGTTTCTGCCCCGTACGTGAGTACTGGTAACACACAGCTATTATACGCTTTTCTCTTGAGGGATAATGGCAACCTGCTGTTCATGATCTGAGAATGCCTTCCAAACGCACCCGAGCCCATTCTTATTCTTCTGATTTTTTTCAGTCTCATGATCCAGGTCTGCGGTCACTACCTGTCCTAAACAGATGTATTCCTTTAGCACCTCCAGTGCCTCGCTCCCTATCGTAAACTGGTGTTCTCTTCCGAGACTATTAAACAAAACTTTAGTTTTCTGGAAATTAATTTTTAGACCTACGCTTCTGCTTTGCCTGTCCAGGTCAGTGAGCATGCATTGCAATTGGTCCCCTGGGTTACTAAGCAAGGCTATATCATCAGCGAATCGCAAGTTACTAAGGTATTCTCCATCAACTTTTATCCCCAGTTCTTCCCACTCGAGGTCTCTGAATACCTCCTTTAAATACGCCGTGAATAGCATTGGAGAGATCGTATCTCCCTGCCTGACGCCTTTTCTTATAGGGATTTTGTTGCTTTCTTTATGGAGGACTACAGTGGCTGTGCAGCCGCTATATATATCTTTCAGTCATTTTACATACGGCTCGACTACACCCTGATTCCATAATTCCTCCATGACTGCTGAGGTTTCGACAGAATCAAACGCTTTCTCGTAATCAATGAAAGCTATATATAAGGGTTGGTTATATTCCGCACATTTCTCTATCACCTGATCGATAGTGTGAATATGGTCTATTGTTGAGTAGCTTTTACGGAATCCTGCCTGGTCCTCTGGTTGACAGGAGTCTGAGATGTTCTGATTCTATTTGCGATTACATTAGTAAATACTTTGTAGGCAACGGACAGTAGATCTGATCTGATCGGTCTATAATTTTTCAAGTCTTTGGCGTCCCCTTTCTCAGCGATTCGTATTATCAGAGGGTTCTTCCAAGATTCCGGTATGCTCGAGGTAATGAGGCATTACGTATACAGGGTGCCCAGTTTCTCTAGAACAATCTGCCCACTATCTTTCAACAAATCTGCTGTTACCTGATCCTCCCTAGCTGCCTTCCCCCTTTGCATAGCTCCCAAGTCTTTCTTTACTTCTTCCGGCGTTACCTGTGGGATTTCGAATTCCTCTAGACTATTCTCTCTTCCAATATCGTCGTGGGTGTCACTGGTACTGTACAAATCTATATAGAACTCCTGAGCCACTTGAACTATCTCATGCATATTAGTAATGATATTACCGGCTTTGTCTCTTAACGCATGCATCTGATTCTTGCTAATTCCTAGTTTCTTCTTCACTGGTTTTAGGCTTCCTCCGTTCCTGAGAGCATGTTCAATTCTATCCATATTATACTTCCTTATGTCAGCTGTCTTACGCTTGTTGATTAACTTCGAAAATTCTGCCAGTTCTGTTCTAGCTGTAGGGTTAGAGGCTTTCATGCATTGGCGTTTCTTGATCAGATCTTTCGTCTCCTGCGACAGCTTACTGGTATCCTGCCTAACGGAGTGGCCACCGACTTCTATTGCACACTCCTTAATGATACCCACAAGACTGCCGTTCATTGCTTCAACACCAAAGTCCTCCAGGGTCCTGAGTTAAAGCCGAATACCAGTTCTGTAGCTTGATCTGGAATTCCTCTATTTTACCTCTTACCGCTAACTCATTGATCGGCTTCTTATGTACCAACATCTACTTTTCCCTCCTCAGGTCTAGGCTAATTGGTGTTCTTACCATTCAATGGTCACTGCAGCGCACCTTGCTGAGCACGTCAACATCTTGTGTGATGCCAGGGTTGAAGTCTATTTCATTTCTAGTCTCGCCGTTCGGGCTCCTCCACGTCCACTTTCGGCTATCTCGCTTGCGGAAGAATGTACTCAATATCCGCATATTATTCTGTTCCGCAAAGTGTACTAATAACCCTCCCCTGTTATTCCTAGTGCCTATGCCATATTTCCCCACTGCCTTGTCTCCACCCTGCTTCTTGCCTACTTTGGTATTGAAGTCGCCCATCAGTATTGTGTATTTTGTTTTGACTCTACCCATCGCCGATTCCATGTCTTCATAGCAGCTTTCGACTTCCTGGTCATCATGACTTGATGCAGGGCCGTAGACCTGTATAACCTTCATTTTGTGCCTCTTATTAAGTTTCACAAGACGTGCCATCCTCTGGTTAATGCTGTAGAATTCCTGTAAATTACGAGCCATATACTTCTTAATCAGGGATCCGACTCCTAGTTCTCGGCTCTCCGCTAAGCACCGGTAGCACAGGACGTGCCCGCTTTTTAGCACTGTGTATGCTTCTTTTGGCCTCCTAGCTTCACTGAGCCCTATTATATCCCCTTTACTGCCCTCTAATTCCTCCAATACGACTGCTAGACTCGCCTCACTTGATAAAGTTCTAGCGCTAAACGTTGCAATTCTCGTATTCCAATGGCGGCCTGTCATTGCACGGACAAAATTGCATGCAGGGACAAAATTTTTGCAGCTCACGAAGCTGCTGAAGACACGACCAATTTTCCCGGTTTTTGATGGGCGATAAAATGCTGCGACAGCGACCTGCTCAACACCCCTATACGGGTCCAGAAGGCCACAACATGCTGACGAAATGAGCGCCTATGGGGGCAAATATTTGAAGGCTTAGGAGCCAAGGTATGTTGCTACGAGCACAAGAATGGAACTATTTTCTCTGTGGCACTTGCTGGGCGATGACAGACAATGTAAAAACCCAACAGCAGGCCAACGCTCTGCTCCTACTATAAAAAAATCTGTTCAGGGAATTCACGAATAGTAGGTACAGAAAAGAACAATGCAGATAAATTACTCTAGGATACAGGGTGTCCGTCATACCTTGTGCGAAAACTTGAAAATATGCGAGTGTCACGTAGTTGCACAGAACCAAGGTAATGTTCTTTGCCGTTGCATGAGGGAAGGTAGTTTTTTTTGTATGTCGCCTAATTATGTGAGAAGTTATTAACAAGTAAATAAATTCTCAGATATTAGGACAGGATATGAATAACATTAAGAAAGTGCCGGCAACCAACGGCTTAACGCGTCGTGACGCTGGCCAAGCGTCGACCCGGGATTATACTCTACACTTCACTAGCCCCAGTTGGGCCCGTTTGTAGTGGGTCATGAGGTTTGTGATTTTCGAGCGTACCCCGGGCCTGCTTGGCGTCCCATAGTTGTGTGTCCTTGTCCGCAGACTGCAGTGCACCTTGAACTTCGGGCGGGTGAGTCCTGGAGGTAGCTGCCGTCGGGAACCTGGCACAGTCCCACATGATGTGCCATTGGTCCGCCGGGCCCGCTGCAAAACACAGCACAGCCCACTCGAATAAAGCTCTGGCTAAAGCACCTGCAACATTGCGGTGGCGAGGAGTGACGTGGTCTGTATTTGCCTTAGGATTACGGCCTCCTCCCGACTGAGAGCCGGGTGGGAAGGCGGCGTTGTCCGTCGAGCTAAGCGATAACACTTGGCTACTTCGGCATAACTAGTCAATCTATCCTTGGTTTCGAACCACCACACGGAATGGTCACTCTCGGGGGCGCGGAAGGTAAGCGCTGGCGCCGACGAATGGGCCATTTCGTTGTGGTTCTGTGAGGATGCACACTCGCCGGCGTGCGCCGGGAACCACTTGATACGGATGGTGCTGCCGCGGTCTTGAAGTTGGAGCTTGCCGATGATGGCGGCCTCCGGCGCGCATATTCGCCCCTTGGCAAAGTTGCACACGGCGTTTCTCGAGTCGCTGAGCAGGGTACGACACTTGGCCTCTGTGATCGCCAGAGCGATGGCAACCTCCTCAGCGTCTGTGGCGTTCGTGCACCGCACGCTGGCTGCCGTTGTCTTGGTGCCGGTAGCCGCCGCAACGACCACTGCCTCGAAGCCTTCCCGCTTCTATTCCACTGCGTCCACGTACCGGGCGTGCGGGTCTTGGACGTGTTGTTTGGTGAGGGCCTTGGCCCGCACCTGCCGCCGTTGTTGTTTGTACTCTGGGTGCATGTTCTTCGGGATGGGGTCCATGTAAATGTGGGCCCGCGCCTCCTCTGTGATCTCGCACGGCTGCGGGCTGGCAGCTTGGGGGTTGTAACCCAGGGACGTCAGTATACTGCGGCCCGTCTTGGTTGTAGAGAGGCAGGCCATTTGCGCAGTGAACTGCGCCTCCGCTATTTCTTCTGGGGTGTTATGAAACCGAGCTGCCGGAGCCAAGCCGTACTCGTGGTCTCCGTTAAGTCCAGCGCCGTCTTGTAAGCCCGTCTGATCAGCGTGTTGATCTTGGTCCTGTCAGTGACCTGCCAGTTGAGGTAGCCCGCAACGTAGGCGATGCGACTGATCACGAACGACTGGACAAGGCGCACGAGACTGTCTTTACGCAAGCCCACCCGTCGTGTAGAGACTCGATGTGCGAGCCAGATGGCGTCCATTGCCTTGGTGGTTAGCCTGTTGATGGTCTCGTCGTTGCGGCAGCTCTTGTTGAGCAGCAGGCCCAGGACCCTGATCTTGGGAATTTCAGGGATGCTTTGCCCCGATGCAGTCACAACCTTGATGTGGTCACGCTCCCGAAGGGGAGCACGCTTCCGTCCCGGTCGGAGCGGTGTGAAGATGAACAGCTCAGATTTGGCGGGCGAGCACAATAAACCTGTGCTGTCGAGGTGCTGCTCGATGGCGACAACCGCCGCTTGCAGCTGTTGCTCGATGCTGGCGTCGGTGCCGCCAGCCACCCACAGGGTAATGTCGTCGGCGTACGTCGTATGCCGGACGCCGGTCCCCGCTACTGGCCTTGCTACCCCGATCATGACGCGGTTAAAGAGCAAGGGCGAGATGACCGAACCCTACGGGGTCTCCGGACTGCCGAGCTTGTGTGCGGGGAACTTGAGGTCTCCGGCGTGCAATTCCACCGTGGGGTTGGTCAAGACGTCTTGAATATAATTGTATCTCGTTACCCCCATGTTGAGTCTTGATACTTGTGCTAATATGGCTGAGTGTATGACTTTATCGAATGCACGTTGTAAATCGAGCCCCAGAATTACTCTGTTGTCTTGTGTCTTGTCGATGATTTCTTGTTTGAGTTGTAACATAGCATCTTGTGTGCTGAGTCTGCGCCGGAAGCCGATCATTGTCTCAGGATAGAGGCCTTCCTTCTCTAGGTAATCCTGCCACCGGTTGGCGACTACGTGCTCCAGCACCTTGTCCACGCAGGACGTCAACGAGATGGGACGCAGGTTGCTGATGTCCAGTGGTTGACCCGGTTTCGGAATCAGGATCGTTCTTGCCGTTTTCCACTGTCGGGGGAGCATGCCCGAATGCCAGCTTTCATTGAAGTAATGGGTTATGGCCTGTATCGAAGCATCGTCCAGGTGGCGTAGCATCTAGTTGGTAACGACATCCAGTCCAGCTGCTGAGCGGGTGTTGAGCTCTTGCAGAGCTACCCGTACCTCAGATATGGTAATGTCTCGGTTGAGTCACATGTTGGGCAGCCCCCCGTACGGCGGGTGGGTTTCCGTTGGCGCGTCCGGCAGATACTTGGCTTCCAGGCTCTTGATAACAGCGTCTTTTCCTTGTTGTGTGGTGGTGTGCATGAGGCGGGCCAGGCGGTCGCGCTGGTATGACTTGGTCTTTGTTTCATCTAGGAGGTGCCGAAATAGATTCCATGTGCAACTGCGATGCAGTTCCCTATCAGCTCGGTTGCAGATTTTGTTCCACTGCTGACGGCACAGGAGCATGTAATGTTGTTCAATGGCCCTGTTTAGGTCAGCCGCCTTCTTCCTCAATTTCCAATTCAACCGTTGCTGCTTCCAACGCGCCTGTATCGATCGTTTGGCCTCGATCATGTGGGCCAGGTGGTTGTTCATGATGATGACGTTCTCGTCTGTTTCTATGGTCTTTCTGGCTGAGCGCACTGCATCGCGCAGCACCGCCATCCAGGTTTCGATCTCTGTGATGTATTGTGCTGTGGTGAGGCGTCTCTTACGGAATCCGTCCCAGTCCATCCACTTGTGTATAATGCTATTGCTCCGGAATTGGTTGGGTATCATAACTTCGAGGATGTAGTGGTCACTGCCCAGGTCAATGTCCGTGTTGTATCATATTACTTTGCCCGGGCGGTCATTTTTGATGAATGTAAGGTCTGGCGTGGTGCTCCGTGCTACGGAGTTGCCGATGCGGTTGGGATGCGCGGGGTCCGTGATCAGGACACAGTTGTGGTCCAGGGTATCCTGTAATAAGTCCCGTCTTCACGTAACCCTATGCTCGATGGGCGGCGTCGAAGTCCCCTCCAGTCAGCAACGTGATGTCTCTGGCTTGGGTGCTGGCTCTATGTAGTAGGGTCTTGAATTTCTGTGTTTGGTGCTTGGGGTTACTGTAGATGCTGGCGATGAACAGGCTGCCTTTCCGTTGTTTGCTTAGGATGATTTCGGTGAAGACGTATTCGACCCTGCTGCGGCCGTGTTTGAGTTGGTGCTCGATGAACGTGAGCCGTTTGCGGACGATTGTGCAAACGCCCGTCCCTCCACTGGGCTAACGTGAGCGCGATACAAAGGAAGGGGGGGGGGGTAACCGTCGTCGTTGCTGGCAGCAGGATGATGTCGGGTTCCTTGTTTACTGTGGTGATATGTTGTTGCAGCACTGCTTTGTTGTTTTAACTGCGGCAATTCCACTGCCAGACCGTAAGGCCCGGTAGCGATCCTGTTGTGGATTGGGGCTGGGACATACTTGTGGCGAAGGTTGGGCTTCCGTCTGTTCTTAAAGGTATGGGTGGTAGGCGAATTGCGCTGAAAAGATGGGACTCCGCACTATGCGCTTGAGGGTTCGTTATCATGAAATATTCTCCGCAAATTCAGCATTATTCTGTCACTCTATACGACTTACCTAAAAGTGTTTTGCGAGGCTGAAAGATGCCTGTAAAAGCACGCAAGTGCCACGCGCTTAGTAGCGCGTCACGTTTTTGCGTTTTGCGGGCTTTTTAAAGGGCGGCACTGCTATCACGGCACCCTAGCGGTGGCTGTTCTTCCCATAGGTGGAGAGGGTGTTGGGAATGGCTGTAAAATTAAGAATACGCGAAAGTGGCTCAACAAGAGCTTCCGCTCATTTGTCAATATTAAGCTGTGTGCTGATTCGCAACGGCTTTCAGTTATAAACGGAGCGTTCGGAATTGCCTCCTTTTCATTGCACAAAAGACGTTCGCCCACTCATTTCACATTGTTTGAAGTAACTTTCTCTTAGGCTTTGTATGACTCAAGCTCTAATTATGATAGTGCATGGTTGCATTTAAAAAACAAATTTAATTTAAGCCGAAATCCCTCTACTGAAACACTTTGTCCCAATTGAGCTTCGGCTGCGTTCGAGGTTCACTTCGTTAAAAGTTCTGATTTGAGCAGGGAAAACGGGCGCGCCATAGGAAACGTGGCGGTGCTTGGAGTGCCCGTGATGCATTCGGAGTCGGGAAAGGGGGAGCGTGAAGTTAGTTCTGCTTTAGAAATTAACGCCAGAAGCACTTTCAGCGCTGGAACAGATCAAGCCAAGCAACTACTTCCATTCAAAAAACAAATGTAAATGATCATCTTAGTAGTGAAACGTAACCAGAACAAAAAACGCTGCTGTAAAATCAGAAAAAAAAATTACTTCGAAGCCGTAACCTCTTGGGCGAAGTGTGCCTGGGGGGGGGGCAGAAGAAAAACAGGTTTGGCGGTGCGCATTACCACCTCTTTTCAGAGTGGAAGTAAATGAGAGCCTGTCAGGACTCACGAAGAACACTAATGATTTGTCATTCGAAAGAAAGTTCATGTCCATTGGGTGCGTCTCTAGTTTCTCATTTGCTGTAAGGTAGAGCTAGGTTTGGTTCAGACTAATGCACAGAGCAGCCCGCTATGACACTGTGAGAGAAAATCAATAAAAAAAAGCTGTTGAAAATTCTAAGGGGTGTGTGAAATAATTACTGTTTTACATTACTTCTCTTCAAAGTCTCGTTTTCTCGGGAATCATTCTACTTTCGGCAAAGCGCACCCGGTATTCTTTCTTGATGGTAAGCTCTATTCCCATTACGATGATTATACCTGTACTAGGCAGAACGCTGTTGTCAACAAGTTGTGTCGTTCGAGCTCTGATACATGAGGCAATCTAAAACGCCGAGCTAAGGTATCTGCAGGAACTATCATAGGATACCTAAAGAGAGCACTAGAGTCAGTCCATATGGCAGCACAACGCATGATTTCGAGGTCGTGCGGACCCCAGAGGCTGTAATCTACTACAGGCACGTAAGCAAGATTTTTTTTCGGGAGGGGGGGGGCAACCCAAGGTAACTTTCCTATGCAAATGGGGAGGGGGGGAGAGTACTTTGACTAGAATAAACGCGAATAATCCCCACCATTCGCCATGAGGACGCGTAAACCTGCAAAATATATTTGAAATACCGTATATCTCACACATACGCCATTGAGATACATCTCTTCTTTTCTTGGCAAAGAAATAACCACATCAAATGGACTCGGCATGAAAGATGCGCCGGAAGAACCTTGCCGAGAACAAGTTAACAAGCGAAAGTGCGAAATCAAGATTTGTAGTAGCGTTCTTTGAATTAGCTCTGGAATAATCATAGAGAAATGCATATTTTCGGAAAAATCAGTTTTTTTTATCCCTTCTTTGTGCCAAAATGTGCCAAAACTGACTCGTGTTGTTATTGGGGAAGTTCCGTTCACGATGTGTGGTCACCAGTCCCGTACAACCGCGTAGAGCGCAGGACGCTGCTGTTCTAGACGTGCTGCCTCCACCACGGAAGGTTAGAAACCCTCCCCCCTCCCCCGCATTAGCCCCGCTGGAAAGGGGCTACATCAGTCGGCTCGATTGGTAACTGTAGAAGCATCTATCAAAACACACGGAATTATTCTCCACTTCCGGCGGCGTTTTCTCTACTTCTTTTTAAATAAAAAGATGTTGTTCTATAATTATTTTCACAAACAAGCTTTTCCTCTCTGTTAGGCTGTTGCCTTGGCTTTCTCCCTTAGTAGATCACTAATTTCTCATCTTGCGACACTTGTTTCCAGTTGCCGATTTTACAGGAAAAGTGCTGTACAATTAGGGAAAAACCAGACGAGCTAACGGGTGACAGTCATATTTCTTGTGGGTTGAACGGTTATAGCAGGGTCTGATGATGGAGACTGTTTCGGAATATTTTATTTTCCACCTTATCTAACCCATATCGCGGATATATAGTTCCCAACATCTGCCAGCGTCACGGCAAGCCGTCTTTCGAGGAAATAATGAAGCAAACGGAAAATTTAAACGCAACTGGCGTTTTCTCCGGCCACAACGCGTTCCACGAGCATACAGACCAGCTGACTATGAACCTAACCACTTTCGTGGTCTCTGGATAAGTCTCAAAAAAAGGTTGAACTAACCAAGCAACCGCGATGCGCGTGATTGTTGAATACATCGCGACAGAAAAATTGTGTTGGGCATTAAAAATAATATAAAATAGTGTATTAAAAGAATAAAATAAGCCCTGCCTGCTGCAATAGATGATTACAACTGAAATAATCTTGAATTAATCGCGCGGGCACCGAATTAATGAGAAAACCGGCCTCCACACCCCAGGAGATGCTGATAACTACCGCCATCCAAAAGGAGCGAAAAAACTGACAACCGTTCCACTCTGCGAAGATGGAATGGCAGCGAAAGCTGACGACAGTCTAAGTTCTCAAACGAAAAGCAAGGTGTTTCACCTCCGCTGCGGGTCCGCCTGAAGATAGTGCAATATCAGGCCGACCCGCGGACGAGGGGAAGCAGGCATTAAGTACGCCCCATACGTGGGCCGATCCCGAAGATATTGCAATGCCGGGCCGACCCGCGGCGGAAGTGAAGCAGGCATTAAGAACGCCCCATACGTGGCCGATCCCGAAGATATTGCAGTGCCGGGCCGACCCGCGGTAGAGGTGAAGCAGGCATTAAGAACTCCCCATACGTGGGCCCATCCCGAACATATTGCAATACCGAGCTCACCCGCTGCGGAGGTGAAGCAGGCATTAAGAACTCCCCATACGTGGGCCCATCCCGAAGATATTGCAATACCGAGCTCACCCGCTGCGAAGGTGAAGCAGGCATTAAGAATTCCCCATACGTGGGCCGATCTTGAAGATATTGCAATACCGAGCTCACCCGCTGCGGAGGTGAAGCAGGCATTAAGAACTCCCCATACGCGGGCCCATCCCGAAGATATTGCAATACCGAGCTCACCCTCTGCGGAGGTGAAGCAGGCATTAAGAACTCCCCATACGTGGGCCGATCTTGAAGATATTGCAATACCAGGCCCACCCGCGGCGGAAGTGAAGCGTGCGTTAAGCACCCCGGATATGTGAGCCAATCCCGAAAGTCGTGCAACGCCAGGCCGACCGGCGGAAAAGGTGAAACAGTCGTTAACCACACCCCATACGTCGGTCGATCCCGAACATTTTGCGATACCGGCCCACTCGCGGCGGTGATGAAGCAGGCGTGAAGAGGTCCCCATATCTGGGTCCATACCGAAGGTAGTGCAATAATGTCTGAACATTATTGCAATTAATTTCGTTACTTTTTAGGGGTACTTACCAAGCACAGTGGCCGCGCCCAGCAATGTCATGCAGATATCGAAAAGCAGCTCGTCCGTGTGCCGCAGTTGGTTTCGCGTATACTGAATCTAACTGGGACAAGGTAGTGATGCATTCTCTGACCACCCAAACTTATTGCATTACAATTTGGTTGTTTTTTTTGTATACCTTTGAAGCACGCTCGCCGTGCCTCGGGTTGTGACGCAGTCAGCCAGAAAGCAAGCCGGCCGTGGTGACAGTTTGGCGTGTACTGAATCTTATTGAGAAGGTTGTGACGCCTTCTTTGGCCCCGCAACATATACCTTCTTTCGGTATTCATGCTTGCCGAAGACGCGACGAGCGATTGCCAAGAGTTATCACTCTAATCATAGGAGTGTGTTGCTTGCGCCAGCAGAATGCGAGAAATATAACGCCGAGGGGCTCAAAATAATCAATTATGAGGCTTAACGTGCCAAAAGCACTTTCTGATTATGAGGCACGCCGCAGTGGAGTACTCAGGAAATTTCGACCACCTGGGGTTCTTTAACGTGCACCTAAATCTAAGTACACGGGTGTTTTCGCCCCCATCGAAATGCGGCCGCCGGGGCCGGGATTCGATCCCGCGACCTCGTGCTCAGCAGCCTAACACCATAGCCACTGAGCAACCACGGTGGGTGGGGCTCAAAAGCCAAGAACTCGAGAATTCCGTCTTCTGAACGACTTAAAACACGCTTTGCACCCCCGCATTTCTACTAAGTGAGAGTGGAATGCATTCTGCGAGCGTCTAGCTTGGTCTGGCTGAGAGCCTGTGCCGTAGCCACGTCTGTGCATGTAGCGTACTATCGCATCGGCTGAGACCAAGTAGTTTCGGAAACTCGCAGTCGCTCATGCATTTGTGCTCTGAAAGTACAGGAAATAAGGTCCGCGAATGGGGGAATACTTGCAAATCATATGTTTTCTTCATAATATATAGAACGGTTTGGAATCAGTCGGGCATTTCCGACGCCATGTATGTAAAATTGAAGTACTTTTGTTTGTAATCTCGCTCATTTACCACTTTCGCTCGTTTCCCCTCTGCACGCAGTATTGCTTCATATAAGGTCTAACTACAAAAATTAGAAATGCCTGTAATTTCCTTTTTTCAGCTGATGCCGTCCGGTGGAGCTTCGTACGGGAACTACTGCTTGTTGCGTTCCGCCTGCGACACGTGGTTTTGCCGGCGCGACTGCGGCGGGGCGGCGGACATTTTGGCCCGATCGTCGTCGCCGCAACACTCATCGCCAGGTGTTTCCAGGCGCGACTGCGGCGATGCGACCGCCAAGGGATCATCCTCGCATTCCAGTCATTGTGCCCGAAACAGGCGATGCCAAAGCAGGGATCTCATTCCAGTTATTGGGCCCGAAACAGGCGATGCCAAAGCAGGGATCTCGTTCCAGTCATTGTGCCCGAAACAGGCGATGCCAAAGCAGGGATCTCATTCCAGTTATTGGGCCCGAAACAGGCGATGCCAAAGCAGGGATCTCGTTCCAGTCATTATGCCCGAAACAGGCGGTGCCAAAGCAGGGACCATCCTCTCATTACAGTCATTGTGTCCGACCGGCAGCGCCACGACAGGGTGCTACGAGATCGTGCTCGACATGGTGCTACGGCATCGCTACGACAGTGTGCGTCACCATTAGCCCATTGTACATTCACGTGCTCGTCTTTTGAGGGGTTCCTTCTTGCCCTCAACTGCGAGAGTATAAAAACAGCTGCCCCCGGACGCCAAGAAGAGGGCTCCGATTTCTTCTGTTGAGTGAAGTGCTCTCCCGTCTCTCTACTACGGTCAAACCTGACCGCCAACTCTTTGCGATGTTAAAATAAACAAGTTGTTTCGTTGTTACCAGTCGACTCATGCTTTGCCGGGACCTTCGGATGCTTCCAGTTGTACCCCAGGCCGCCAGGCCAACGCTACCCTTGGGGCTTGCGACCCAGGTACAACCACGGGCGTCAGCGCCGAGTTCCCAACAGATCGTACCAGCAGTCCGGATCCAAAACATCTGGTTGCCAGCGGTGAGATCGCCTACGACTTCAAACAACTGTCTGCCAGCGGCGAGATCGCGACAACGGAGGCCAGCAGCAAAGAGATGCAGTTGACAGTATGCTGAGCAGCTCAACGACGATCCGGGAGCAGTGCAACGAGCCCTGTGTGACGACTGGTTGCCTGCAGCGGAACGACTGCGCGGAATTCCTGCCTGCGAGGTTTGGTGAGTGCGGGACTTTCTTCTTCTGAGCTTTGCCAGGCTTTTTGTTAGTGTCAGAAACAGAGCTGGTAATTGTCGTTGTCGTTGCTGCCGGGTTAGTTTGCGGCAAGACAATAGTAAGCAGTAGAGAAAGCAGCATTCAGAGCAGCCATGGATTTGAAGTCGTTGCGCAAACCGAAATTGTTGGAGCTTGCAAGAGAGTTGGGTCTGGATGTCTCAGACAAACTAAGAAAACCGGAACTGATAAAGGCTATTCTTGACTTAGAGGCTGAGGATGACGAGCTGTCGGAATGCCTTGAGACTATTGAAGAGAGGGAGACTGCAAAAAGACAGGAGCGCGAACTTAAAGAACAAAAAGAGAAAGAAAAAGAAGAGCGTGACCATCAACACGCTTTGGAAATGAAGCGTCTCGAGATAGAGATGGAACGCGCTCGTAATGGAAGTCAGGCACACGGTGCAGGAGAACGCGTATTGTTCAAAATGACTGACCTAATGCGGCCGTTTAAGCTTGGAGAGGACATTGGTTTGTTCCTGGTTAACTTTGAGCGAACGTGCGAGAAGCAGGGGTTCTCTCGGGAAACGTGGCCACAGCGCTTGCTCACTTTGTTACCCGGCGAGGCGGCCGACGTAGTCGCTCGCTTGGATAGAGAGGAAGCAGAGGATTTCGACAAAGTAAAATCGAGTCTGCTAAAAAAGTACCGGCTGTCTGCGGAGGCGTTCCGTCGGAAGTTTCGGGAAAATGAGAAAGGCAAAAGTGAGTCATATACAGAGTTTGCGTATAGGCTTATGTCGAACATGCAGGAGTGGCTCAAAGAAGAGAAAGCGTTTGGTGACCACGATAAAGTTCTGCAGTGTTTCGGGCTAGAACAGTTTTATAATCGGTTACCGGAGAACGTGCGATACTGGGTCTTGGATAGGCCAGACGTTTGTACGGTGGCTAAAGCCGCTGAGCTAGCCGAGGAGTTTGTGACGCGTCGGGCTCGCGGAGCTAAGGACGGTCAAAAGGGTGAATTTGGCTCGAAGTTTGAGAGGCCGAAGTTCACACCCATGAGAGCAAAGGGGGACACGCGTAGTGCGGATGCGAGCGAAAGCAGTCCGACCAAACGTAAAGAGACGGCGGCAGCCAAACGCAGAAAGCGGTTCGAGATGAGGCGAGCGCGCTTGTGTTATACGTGCCAGAAGCCGGGTCACTTTTCGGCGCAGTGTCCGGAAACAACACCAAAAGTTGTGTTTTTTTCAATAGGCAGCACTGACGAGAACATGAAGCTTCTCGAGCCTTACATGCGAGACCTCCTCGTGAACGGGAAAGAGTGCCGAGTGCTTCGCGATTCCGCAGCTACGATGGATGTAGTTCACCCATCTTACGTAGAACCCCATATGTTCACGGGCGAGTGCGCGTGGATCAAGCAAGCCGTGGAAGCTCATAGCGTGTGTCTGCCAGTAGCAAAGGTGCTTATTGAAGGACCTTTCGGAGCGCTTGAGACAGAGGCGGCAGTGTCATCTATGCTGCCACCCCAGTACCCGTACCTATTTTCAAACAGGTCCGATCACCTCCTGCGCGAGAAGGGGCTTTTGTTTGGTGAAGCTAGTGTTCAGGCCTTAACCAGATCGAAGGTTCGGGAGCTCGCTGCAAAGGCGGTAGTTGCGGGGCCGACGTTATCAAACAACGAAAAAGGGTCAGAGGCGCAGCAAGCTGATATTCCGAGCACGCCCGAACTGAATAAACTTGAGTCTGTAACGTTAAAGGCGCCAGATACTGGAGAGGAAATGCCCGACACGGGAAAGTTAGAAGAGCTATCTACTGATTTGCTCATCGCGCCTACGTCAGACGGACTTGATAGGTTGCTAAAAGTCAGCCGGTCGGCTTTGATAGCCGAGCAAAAAAAGGATGGCAGCCTGGAAAACGTGCGCTGCAATGTCAAAGAAGGTATCGCCAGGAAAACTGCGCGTTTTGTGGAAAGGGGTGGAGTCCTGTACCGGAAGTATCTAGACCGAAGAGGAGTGGAGTTCGATCAGCTGGTCGTGCCTCAATGCTATCGTCAGGATCTGTTGCGCTTGTCACATGGGGGTTCGTGGTCCGGACACCTAGGAGTTAAGAAAACTAAGGACCGTCTCTTGCAAGAGTACTATTGGCCAGGGTGTTTTCGGGACGCAGACCATTTCGTGAGGACATGTGACACTTGTCAGCGGGTGGGCAAACCAGGGGACAAATCAAGGGCGCCGTTGAAATTGGTACCTATCATTACGGAGCCTTTTAGACGGCTCGTTATTGATACTGTGGGACCTCTGCCGGTAACAGCCACGGGGTACAGACACATTTTGACTGTGATCTGCCCAGCGACAAAGTTCCCTGAAGCAGTGCCGCTTAAAGAACTCAGCTCAGTTGAGATAGTTAATGCACTACTGTCCATATTTGCGCGAGTTGGTTTTCCTGCAGAAATCCAATCAGATCAGGGCACAGTGTTTACTAGCGCTTTGACGACAACTTTTCTCGAAAGGTGTGGGGTAAAGCTGTTACACAGCTCAGTGTACCACCCACAGTCGAATTCCGTTGAGAAGCTCCACTCCGTCATGAAGCGCGTGTTGAGAGCGTTGTGTTTTGAACATCGAACTGACTGGGAGCTGTGTCTGCCTGGGGTGATGTTTGCTTTACGGACCGCGCCGCATGCGGCTACGGGGTTTTCGCCAGCTGAACTGGTGTACGGTCGCTCGCTTCGATCTCCGCTTCGCATGCTTCGAGAATCGTGGGAAGGTAGGGGCGACGACCCAGTCGTGGTGGAGTACGTACTTAAGCTCCTCGAACGCTTAAGAAGGGCACAGGAGTTGTCAGGTGAAGCAATGACAAAGGCCCAGCAGAGGGCCAAGGTTTATTATGATCGGACAGCCAGGGCCCGTCGTTTTGAGGTTGGCGATGAGGTCATGATATTACGCACATCGCTAAACAACAAACTAGACGTGCAGTGGGAGGGCCCAGCACGAATTGTTCAGAAACTGTCGGACGTTAACTACGTGGTAAGTCTGCCAGGAAAGCGGAAAGCACAGCAAGTTTACCACTGTAATCTGCTCAAACCTTATAGACAAAGGGAAGCAGTGGTGTGCATGATGGTAAACGTTCCTGAAGAGCTTCCGGTCGAGCTTCCAGGACTAGGCTCAGTGACGAACAGGGAAGACACCGGTCAAGTCATTAGTGACCTTATCAGTAAAGCACCGCTGTCGCCTGAGCAGAAAACCGAACTACACCAGCTATTACAAGAGTTTCAAGGTCTGTTCTCTGAGAGGCCTGGTAGGACTTCTGTACTTACTCATGATATTGAACTTACCTCCACAGAGCCAGTACGATCCAAGGCGTATCGGGTGTCACCCCGCCAGAGCGATATTATGGAGGCTGAGGTAAAGAAAATGCTACAGCTCGGTGTTATTGAGGCAGGTGAGAGTGATTATACCTCCCCTTTGATTTTAGTTGAGGTACCGGGCAAGGAACCTCGTCCTTGCGTCGACTACCGCAGGCTTAATTCCATCACTAAGGATCAAATTTATCCGATCCCTAACATCGAGGAGCGCCTTGAGAAAGTTAGTAGCGCTCAGTTTATTTCCACCCTAGATCTTGTCAGGGGTTATTGGCAGGTTCCACTTACAGAAGAGGCTAGTAGGTATGCGGCGTTCATTTCACCAATGGGAACATTCCGTCCTAAAGTGTTGAGTTTTGGTTTGAAGAACGCGCCATACTGTTTTTCAAGTCTCATGGATAAAGTGTTGCGGGGACAGCAAGAATTCGCTTTACCGTATCTAGACGACGTAGCGATATTCTCCGCATCCTGGTCTGAGCATATGACACACTTGCGGGCAGTGCTAACCCGCCTGCGCGAAGCGGGCTTGACAGTAAAGGCTCCTAAGTGCCAGTTAGCACAGGCCGAGGTTGTCTACCTCGGTCACGTGATTGGTCAGGGTCGTCGCCGCCCCTCTGAAATAAAGGTGGCCGCTGTGCGAGACTTTCCGCAACCGCGCACCAAGACCGATATTCGGTCGTTCTTGGGTGTCGCCGGCTACTATCAGAGGTACATCCCTAGGTACTCTGATATCGCGGCTCCCCTGACGGATGCTCTAAGAAAGACAGAGCCTCAAACAGTCGTCTGGGACGAGACAAAGGAAAGAGCTTTTAGCGCCCTAAAGAGTGCCCTAACAAGCCAGCCTGTGCTACGATCGCCAGACTATACAAAAGGGTTCATTGTTCAGTGCGATGCTAGTGAGCGAGGCATGGGCGTTGTACTGTGCCAACGGGAAAATGGAGAAGTAGAACACCCCGTCCTGTATGCTAGTCGTAAGCTGACCAGTCGTGAGCAGGCGTATAGCGCCACCGAGAAAGAGTGTGCATGTCTCGTGTGGGCCGTTCAGAAATTGTCATGCTATCTAGCCGGCTCGAGGTTTATCATTGAGACGGATCACTGCCCTCTCCAATGGCTGCAGACCATCTCTTCCAAAAATGGCCGCCTCCTGCGCTGGAGCCTCGCTTTACAACAATATTCCTTTGAGGTGCGTTACAAAAAGGGGAGTCTCAACGGTAACGCCGATGGCTTAAGTCGAAGCCCCTAACGTAGGAATCAGCCTCAAAATTGTTTGTTACTGATGTTTTTCTTCCTGAGGCAGGATTTTTTTTAACATATTGCTTTTGTTTAGTGTTTCAAAGTGATGATATGCTTTCTAGTGCAATTTTTCAATTTGTGGACGCGTTCTGAGTGATGCTAGACTACTGTAGGGAACTAGGCAGTGGTATAAAAAGGGGAAAGAGCCTGGCAGGGCTTAGTGAGGGTTGTGCCGTGCTTGCTGACTGAGCGGTTGAGTTTCAGCGTAGTTCTAACGCTTGCCGGGAACGAGAACAAAAATGTGAACTCTCCCGAAGTCACTTTGCAGTGTCCCGTGCGAACCTGAACAAGAGAACGAGGCCTTCTCTGTGCGCTGCGCTCAAGAAACGTCGAGGGACGCCCGACTTCGATTATGAGCATCATCGAGCGACATCCCTCCGGACAGCGGATGCAGTCCCCTGTCCATCGGGATCTCCTTCCCCCGGCGGGGCGGTCTGTTGCGTTCCGCCTGCGACACGTGGTTTTGCCGGCGCGACTGCGGCGGGGCGGCGGACATTTTGGCCCGATCGTCGTCGCCGCAACACTCATCGCCAGGTGTTTCCAGGCGCGACTGCGGCGATGCGACCGCCTAGGGATCATCCTCGCATTCCAGTCATTGTGCCCGAAACAGGCGATGCCAAAGCAGGGATCTCATTCCAGTTATTGGGCCCGAAACAGGCGATGCCAAAGCAGGGATCTCGTTCCAGTCATTGTGCCCGAAACAGGCGATGCCAAAGCAGGGATCTCATTCCAGTTATTGGGCCCGAAACAGGCGATGCCAAAGCAGGGATCTCGTTCCAGTCATTATGCCCGAAACAGGCGGTGCCAAAGCAGGGACCATCCTCTCATTACAGTCATTGTGTCCGACCGGCAGCGCCACGACAGGGTGCTACGAGATCGTGCTCGACATGGTGCTACGGCATCGCTACGACAGTGTGCGTCACCATTAGCCCATTGTACATTCACGTGCTCGTCTTTTGAGGGGTTCCTTCTTGCCCTCAACTGCGAGAGTATAAAAACAGCTGCCCCCGGACGCCAAGAAGAGGGCTCCGATTTCTTCTGTTGAGTGAAGTGCTCTCCCGTCTCTCTACTACGGTCAAACCTGACCGCCAACTCTTTGCGATGTTAAAATAAACAAGTTGTTTCGTTGTTACCAGTCGACTCATGCTTTGCCGGGACCTTCGGATGCTTCCAGTTGTACCCCAGGCCGCCAGGCCAACGCTACCCTTGGGGCTTGCGACCCAGGTACAACCACGGGCGTCAGCGCCGAGTTCCCAACAGATCGTACCAGCAGTCAGATCCAAACATGCTGCTTACTTGGTGCCACAACATAGGATGAACGCACAAAAAGCTCGGAACTAGCATTTATATGCAGCGAAATAAACATTTCCTCATTTACAAGGCGTTTTGCGTCTACTTCATGAAATTGCCTCCATTTTCCATTCTTCCGGTGTAGGGTAGCCGTGATGCATTCATTCCATGCATGCATTTCATGTAGGGTAACCGTGTAGTTCGTGATGCATTCTCTGACCCCAAAAATTATTGTGATTCATTTCGTAACTTTTTGGGATACCTTTGAGGCATGCTCGCCGCGCCTGGGGCTGTGAAGCTGCTGGCAAAAAAGCAGGCCGGCCATGGTGAGTTAGTTTTGCGTGTACTCAATTTTAGTGGGACAAGTTTGTGACGCTTTTTATGACCCTGCAGCAACATATACCTTATTTCGGTACTCACGCTTGCAAAAACGCGACGAGCGCATGCCGAGAGTGATAACACGGGAGTGTGTTGCTTGCGCCAGCAGGACGCATAAAACATAATACCGAGGAGCTCAAAAACTTGACATTTCTGTCTTCTGAGAGACTAAAAACAGGCTTTGCACCAAGGAATCTGTCTTCAGTGCGACTAGAAAGCATTTGCGAGCGTGTAAAGTTGTCTAGCTTAAAGCCTGTGTTGTAGCCACCTCTGTGTACTTGGCGTACCATCGCGTCGACTGAGGCCAAGTTGTTTTGGAAATGGCCAGTCACCCGCATATTTGTGCTCTTAAAGTGCTGGAAATAATGACCGGGAAGGGAGGCATGCTTGAAATCGTAGGTTTTCCTCATATTTTATGGCAATGTTTGGGAGGAGTCTATTTACTTCTAAATCTAAGTAAAATTGAATTTGTCGGTAATTCCTCTCATTCGCTACTTACGCACGTTTCACCTCTACACGCAATATTCCTGCTAGGTCAATATATCAAAATGAGACATGCTTGTAATTTACTTTTTCTTTCAGCTGATAGCATCCTGTGGAGCTTCGTACGGGAACTACTGCTGCTTACCTGCTGCCACAACTTTGGATTAATGCACAGGAATCCTGGGACGAGCATTTATATAGAGCAAAATAAACATTACATCATTTCAGAAGACGTCTTGAGTTTTTTTTTACAAAATTCCACATGACACAGATTCGGTTTGTAAAGATTGTTTCAATCATTTTTACGAAATAATAAAACGGTTCCGCGCCAAGGCTGTGCTTGGTTCAGTAGTAGAAGCGAAAAACAAATCCCATGCCGATCGGCGGAGCGGGCGCGGCGTTTTCCAACTGGCTTTCAAGACGGATGCGCCAAAACGGAACCCTCAAGGTGTTAATACCATCCGCTTGGTGCGCTACAGTCAATTCGGCTGCTTGGCTCTACGGGAGTGTCCACTCGCGTTGAAATTTCTTTCTCATGGTACAACTGCAAATGAAGAAACTAGTGATTTATTGGGCGAACTTGTGCCCTCAAAAACAAGCTACACTCAGAGAACGGCGACAGCGGCTAACACAGTCGGCGATCGTCAAAAATCTGATCTACCGGTCAGGTACGTCAGCGTTTATTCACCAGTCATCGAAAATTTCAGAGTAATCAGTTGTACCCGAATCTCTTTCCGAAAGTTCTGCACAATTTGCGTCGCACGTGCAATCGGATTAGACGAGCTTCGGTGACAGAACCATTGATAACATTCGAGAAACTTCCGACACATGCGGCCGCGTCCGGCGCTCAGCGATCAAATTCTTTAGACGATGAAAATTGCTCACATGTAAAAGATAGACTACATGTGTCACGTACTCGTCCATGGCCATTTATTTTCCCGCGGTGGTATTCTTGAGGCGAATGCAATGAATATTTACTAAAGTATCCAAATTAGTGGCCGAAAAACATGCACGAGATAACTGCTGAAGACATGTGCAACATAAGTGCTTTGGAAGGTTTCTCAGATTCTCAGATTTCGTTCTTGGAATTCTCAGATTTCGCTTTTCAGGTGAAGTTCACTTTTTTATTGTCTTTAGAATTCTTGGTGAAAAAATTTCTCACTATTTGCCGCAAGTTTTATGGAAAGCGTGTGGTGAGTTTTAGTGAAACTAAAGATAATCAGCTTTAACTTTAGTGTAACGGCAGGTAGCATCTTCTTGACTGGGGTTCCTCTGCAACTACATATAAAAAAACTGTCAAAGAGTTACCCTAGACACGGTGAGAGAAAGATAGAAGCGATTTGGTGTACTCAACTAAGTTTATAAATAAATAGTGGGGGAGTTAGAAGAGTGTCATGTTCAACTGAACGATTACCAATATTCAAGAAAAGAAAATATCTGAATGTTGGAGCCAATATGTCATACTTTCAGCTAAAAAAAAACTTCGTGCAATTCATTTGGTAAAAGAACGTGACAGGCCTGCGAGGCACACGCAAGACATTCACAGCGTAAGTTGAAGGGGTGCGTCTATATGTGCTTCATTTTTGGCACTAAACACCACAGAGTCCCGTCGGAGTCTGTGCGTCGTTTTCATGAGGACGATCTGAACCGTCCGCATGGCCTCGACAGCGAGCTTCTACTTGTGCTGGTACTTGTGCTGCAGCTTGTCCTCCTCTCGGCACAGCGGTCTGCTGAGCCAGATGTTGCCTGGTTGCAGCCACGTGCGGAGCTCTGCGATTCGCTTCTTCAGCAGCGGTTCGTAGCTTGCGAGGAGCCGCCATAACGTTTACCGAAGAGTAAACACACGCATCCAGACTACGCGCCACACATGTCGCATCCCTTGACCCATGGCACGGTACGTTGCTGTTGTCGATGACGATATTGATAGTTTATTGTCATCCCCCTTGAAAGAGGTGGGTGACACATAGCCACCTGGCCTGCTTAAATTAAACATGTCCAGCCGCATGCAGCATGCGACTACTATATACAACTGCTACATGTCTGGCCATTCTCGTGGAATAAAGCTGAACTGCAATGCAAAGTTTGTATCGACGCTACGCGGCGCGCACGTCATACTGCCTGTCCGATAACATGATACGATGCTGGTGCTGATGATGGTTTATTAGCGTTCCCTTTGAAACGGTAACGTAGAAAGTCACTTGGCCTGCTTGATTTATTCAGGTATCTAATATATTTTTTTTCTAGCACTCTTGTACAAATCTCCTTAAACTTCTTTTTCTTGCTCAATCTCTTTTAATTGCCTAGTACCGCTACCTGAGCATCTGCTTCATGATGTTCTACCTGGTGTATTAGCATGCAAACGCCATGCAAAATGTGTACCTATCGAGGCTACGCAGCGCGCATGTGACATCGCGCGTCTTCTTGCGTGCTAAGACGCGTTTATAGGGCATTTTCCCTCTGCATGCTAGCTAGCTCATTCATTTTAATAAATGACATGATAAAAAAGCGATGACGTGGCTCAGTGGTAGAGTAGCTGAATCCTACGCAGTGAGCACGGGATCAATGCCGGCGGGGACTGAGTATTTCTTTATTTCTCATTCCCGTCGACAGCTGCTACGGACACCGAACGGTGGCGGCCGCGGACAGTATCGCCAAGAGAAACGGCTATTGGAATGAGCCCATCACAGCTTGTGGTGCAAAAAGGAGAATTGTTTTAGATTATATATACACACATGCATACAAAGACTGTCATTCGACCCACTTATGCTTAACTGAATTGTTTATAAATAAGAAGCAACTGATTCGGTTATGCATTGCACAATGACAATGACATTAATAAACAAGAGAACAGCAAGCGCACTTGCATGTGGTCAAAGTAGAAGGAGAGAAACACGATATCATACTTGCAGTACCGTAAACTGTTTTAAATATATGCCGGTACAGTGAGACCAGTCTAATAAGTTATTTGTTCGCCTAAATTACGAAGCAACTTATACATACAGGCTGCTTGAAAGAGACATTCTTAATAAATGAACTGAAAATAGTGAGCAGTAATTACTTGCCGTGGGCTCACTCAGAATCTGGCGCTTGTTTTAAGCAACTGTGGCTTACCTGAAACAAAATCATACGCAACCCTTCTCACATGCCCCAGTATCTTTCTTTGAAGACTGCAATAAGTGCTATTATTCCTTATATGTCAACATAAGAGAATATTAAACAATTTCGAGTAATACAATCTCGCTTCGAATGGGAAAAGAATAGCAAAGCATCATCTATTCGTGTTTATAATATTGAGTTCGTGGCAAACGGTGGTGATTCGCAATCTTTTGAATTTACACTGCAACTTGAGATACTTTTGTTGTGATGAGTTGAAATAACCGCTTTCGCACATTTTAGCGGTCGATGACCTGAATTACTGCAGTCACATAAATATCACTGCTAGAAAACTGGTACTGCTGTAAAAATGAGGGCGCAGGTTGGCCAAAAACAGTACTGGATTACTGGAAGTACTGGAATTAATTTGTATTCTCGAGTAATATGCGAATCTTATATACTTTCCCGGAGTTAAGCTTTATAAAATGGACAGGGAAAGCACGTTGATCCAGCACATTTTGCATGACACTGTATTCTCATCTCACCCTTAGCTAAATGCTGCGAGATCAAAATACATTATATAATAATAGTAAAAACCGCTTCTCCAGCTCGTGCTTCCATTCTTCCGAATAATTTCGTGCCAATTACGCTAGTTGTATGCTCTAACAAATTATATTACAGGAGTAAGCATAGTTGGCGCTTCAGTTCTTGTTCTGTTATGTTCACGTTAGCAACTGCATATGCCTGATGTGTGATATGCCAGCCATAAAGTGTACGTTCTATATATAATCATTGAATATTTATAGTAACCTGCATTTTCAAATAGGCGGCCATCCCCTTCGTATTGCAGTGACTGTTCACCGTGTGAGCGTACAGGATATATCATATACTGGTTTTGAATGCTTCGTCTGAGAGACACTTCTCCATATATTCTAACATGGTATTTATGCGTGCATCCATTTATCACAAGAGAAAACTTCTGCGCCATGCGCTATAGTCTTCCTATCTCTCAGCTTCACGGTAATTCTCCGTAGAGGTGGTATACTTTTGCAGGAGGTTTTATACATTTAATTTTTTTCGTACAGCACTCGCACCTTTATCTGACTACGTCACATTCGCCTTCGTATTTCAATACTGAACCTTGCCTCTACGAGAAATAAAAGTGAAAGTCGTAAGAAGGCACCAGAATGAAGCCTGCATGGGCCACGAGTGCTAAGAATGTTAAAGCACTCATCGCCTATGCTGCCGTCACTCATAACTCTGTCTCGGATGAAGCAGCTGCAGCTCTCATTAAATATTACTTTCGCTCCCCTAACAAGTCCAAAGGTGTCGCCGCGCTGAAAGCCATTGCCATCAGGGCTGTGAGCGCAAAAGTGACACCATAAACGGCAACAAAATGAAACAAAGTCGCCTTGCATTACCCAATGAAGTATTAAGGGAGAAGGGGACGTTATTATTACAGCAAGGACGAGATCATTGCTTCTTCTGCTACAATATAAAAACAATAGCAAGCTTCGTAAAAAGCAGAAGTGAATTCGAGTAATCAGGCGTAGCTTTCTGCAAAATGAAGTGTTTACGAGAGAACCCAGGTTTATACACTCTGTGCTTCGGCGATCCCTGTCCGATATACCGGAGGAAAAAAAACGCAGGCGCACTGTTAGGCACAGTCTGGGATGTCCTCGTCCCCAGAAAACGTATATCGCGTACGGACCCTGCATAGCAATTTGGCTCCAACGGCGACCTCACCGGCCTCGAGGCGATCAATAATGTGTGGGACGGTCGCTGCTGTACAGTCCTGTGCTCAATAGAGGCACAGGCGAAGTAAGTGCTCGGGAGCTGCTTGGTGCTCGCCAGTCGAGGAGGTTGGGGAAAAGGGATGCCGGAAGAGCGGAGGAAGCAGTATTATGCTAGGTTTTCGTAAATACCGGCCGTCGCCGAGGACTCCATGCAAATGGCAGCAAACCATATAGTGTAGGGAGCTATATGTGGGAATCCTCGGAAATCGCTACGTAGCAAACAATGAGACCATTTTGCTTAGGTCAGATTGCGTAGATTTTCATCCCCAATTGTATTACCCATCTTTGCTACGATCTCACCAGAAATAATAACACAAGCGAAAGTTTCAATTAGGTGCTAAAGTAGGACTACATAAATAAGCCGTCGAATGAACGAGAAATAATAATTTTTACAAATGAGTTTTCTCACTGTTCTTGGAATACATCTGACATTCTTAGTACCTTGGTTCAAAATATACCTAAGGCTTCAGATATTAGCTGGATTACTGAGCGCATCGCGCTTGACTTACAGTCTCTGTGTAGTAACGCGAGCGTGTTATGTTCGATTACGCTACACCAGCTGCGTGGCTAGAACAAGCACTGTCAGATTGTGCAGGCTGGCAAATTATACTTTGTACATAGCTTGAAAATATATTACTTTTGATTTCCTATTTCAATGTTATTGATCTCACCTTTTACTTCTTTTAATACCTCCCTTTTTACGGCAATATCAAATTTGGTAGAGATGCTCGATCTAATTACAATATCAGTACCGTAATAACGTACCAAATCGCCCTGACATATAAATCCCCAACAACTAAGACACATATCTAAATGTAAAAACATAAAAGATAATGCAACAAAATATATGAAGTTCTTAACCCAGAAAATTATTTTATATATCCATTCACAATCACTAAACGAGCTATCAAGGTTTCTTTTATTCAAGGTGTTTTTGTGATAGTGAGCGGTAAAACAACGGATCCTATGCGGTGGATTTTTACTGAGCCCTGAAAGCCTGCACACGAAGTTCTCGTGGAACCAGCTCACATACCTTCGCACGACGGGATCAGACACATTTACGTTTTCTTTTTCCCCATGTACAAAACAAAACTGCAATTGGAAGCAGCGAATATTTTCATCAAGTTACTGCTCTTGTTTATTAAATAACATCACGATTTGTGCTGCTTTGTGATACATGCTATGTTTGTACATTGAGTTTCCAATATTAAAAAAAAAATAGAAAATGCGAGACTCGACCTTTTGAGCTTCAATTCTGGTTTTATTGAGTGTTCAGCCGTTGCTGTAGAACTTTAACTACCCCTTCACGCTCACTCTCCTGCTAAAACCCAAACTCAGCTTTGTTTTCCGGTTTTTATTCATCTCTCACCTCTAGCCGCAGCCTGCATCAGTGTCTAGACCTGTCCACCTGTACCTGACGGAGATTATGTCCTTAATCGCGCGACTTCAATTTTGCTTACCCACAATCTCTTCTTCCCACCCTGACATGTCTTCCCTTCCTAAATTTCGGACAGCGTCTTCAAGTACTTCCACGAGGCATGTCTCTTCCCACGTTGTCACCGTCCCGCGAGTGTCATATTTCCGCTGTACCTGTTGGACCATCTTCGACCAGTGCTCGTTCTGCGCCTTCTGATTTGCCCCGCCTGACGACTTTGCAAAGAATGTTGCACCACACCTCTCAACCGAAGATGCCGCAGAGCTCCGTAATGTCCCCGATTCCTACTGTAAGATTTTTGGCCTGAACGATCGCCCTTTAGTTCAAACTACGGTTGTGAAGCATCGCCTAAATACCGGCGATGCGACACCTGTACGTCAACGCCCAAACGGGGTGTCGCCCTCTAAGTCACAAGTTATTCAGAGCGAAGTTCACAAAATTCTTGCTAAAGCGATTGTTGAACACGCTTTCAGCCCGTGGGCTTCGCCTGCTTTTCTCCTCAAAAAGAAGTATAGCAGCTGGCAAATATGCGTGAATACAGTCATCTAAACGCAACCAGCAAGAAAGATTTCTATCCACTGCCACGCATCCATGATGCTCTGGATCGCCTCCACAGTGCCACTTATTTTTCATCAAGAGACCTTCGCTCTGGACAATGGCAAATTTCTGTGGGTAAAAGTGACCCTTAGAAGGCCGCATTTGTCATACCTGACGACCTTTATCAGTTGAGGGTACTGCCTTTTGGCTTGTGCAATGCGCCGGAAACCTTTGAACGGAGGATGCACATGTTCTTGCGCGGCTTGAAATGGTGGATCTGTTTGTGATACTTGGGCAATATACGACCTATCTTCAACAACTTTTATCTGTTCTTTCTGTTTTCCGCACCGTTGGCCTGCAGCTCCAGTCGTCCAAGTGTCACTTTGGCGACAGCTAAATAAACAGGCTCGGACATCTCGTCGATTCGTTAGGCATTAACCCCGACCCGGCTATAAGCCTCGTGCAGTGCAGAATTTCCTCTTACCAATCTGTTCCAAAGACGTTCGAAGATTTTTATTGGCATTTACTTTTACTTTCGCCGGCTTGCGAAAAATGTCGCGCATGTTGCCCGTCGCCTCACTGACCTCCTCAAAAAAGACGTTCCTTTGTTCTGAGGCTTTCAACAAGCGACTGCTTTGTCACACCTAATCCCGCTTATCACCGCGTTTCCTGGTCTCGCCCATTTCGACGCTTCCACTGCGAACAGAAATTCGCACTGGCGCCAGCAGCTACGGCATCGGAGCAATTTTAGTCCAACGCCTATGTGGGCACAACCGAGTTATCGCCTACGCCATTCGCCTCCTCTCCTCCATCTGAGCACAATTACTCGATTACCAAGCGCGAGTGTCTCGCCTTCGTTTGCGATGTGAGGAAATTCGGACCGTACATATATGATCGGGCATTTGCAGTTACAAACGATCACCACGCCTTTTGTTGGCTTTCTACCCTCAAGAATCCCATAGATCCCAAGGATAACAAGGATCTGCCTCGATCACTGGGCCCTACGCCTTCAGCATCACGCGCACACTGTGGTAAACAAATTAGGTCATTTATATCAGGACTCCGACTGCATGTCTGCTCATTCAGTAGATTCACCGGACGTTTAAGTAGATGCTGCACTGATCTGCGTTCTCTTGCTTTCCACGCTGAAAGACATTGGTGCTGAACAACGACGCAATGAAGTGTTACGGCAGCTTATCGAACGCCTGCTCTCACATCCGTTTGACCCATTCATTGACATGTTCGCGCTACAGAATGACGCCCTGTATCGCCCCAATATGCACGCCAACGGACCCCAGCTGCTAACCGTCATTCCACCTCATCTTCGGCATAGCGTGCGCCCGCAACTGCACGACGTTACACCGCTATACACTTGGCATCTCAGGTATCCATGATCTAATAAGGCAACGGTTTTTCTGGCCCCGCCTAAACCGCTTCGTCCGTCACTATGTTGCCGCCAGTGATTCGTGTCAACGCCGCAAAAGACCAGCTGTGCATCCTGCTGGTCTGCTAGAGCCTCTGGAAATAGTGATCGATCTTTCTTTTTTCGCGTTGGCGTTGACTATTTCGGACAATTTCCTATATGGAATAACGGAAATAAGTGACTGTACAACCGCTATGCCATTATAAGAGCCCTACCGACCAGTTGGGGTACAACAGAAGTTTATGACTTCTTGCTTCACGACGTTATCTTACACCACGGCGCGCCTCCGTTTCTCACCGATTGCGAAAGATATTTTCTTGCAAAGTGATCGACTACTCAGTTCGGCCATGTGCTACTAAACACAAACCTCCTACAGCCTACAATCCTCAAAGTAACGGTCTTACCGAACGTCTTAGCCACGCAATAACCGATATGCTCACAATGTATGTTTCCTCCGATCGTGGCGACTGCGACACGAGTATACCATTTGGCACGCTTGCTTACAATTTCTCGCCCATGATACAGCTGGCTCATCAGCCTTCTACCTTCTATTCGGCCGGGATCCGACCTTGCCTGTCGAGACTCTGCTTTCGACCACATTAGACTCACCGACAAAGTCCACTCGTTATCTCATAGCCACCGCGACACAAGCACGCCAGATCGCCCGCCTTCGTCTCTCTGAGTCACCGACACACCAGAAGTGCGGTTACGACCAGCGCCATCATGATGTGGAATACTAACCAGGTCATTTTGTGCTAGTTTGGTCTCCATCTCGGCGTGTTGTTATTTCGGAGCAACTCATCTCGCGATACTACGGCCCTGTCACATATGAAGTATATCCTCTGGATGCCACCGTGTCTTCACCTCTATCTGGCATCAGCCACATCAGTCACCTCAAAGAGTACATTTCTCGGACCACTGAAACGCCCCATTAAGGTGCTTCTTCCATCGGGGGTGATGTCATAGTCTGTAATGTTGGAAGAAGAGCGTGGATGACGTCCTTGGATATGATGAAGAACATTTAGGTTATCGCTTCTCTACGCATGTTGGCTCAGCCATTAAAAGCCTTGCATCAAGACGGCACGTTGGGCCAGTTTGTAAATAGACGTACATTTCTTCCTTCTAGTAACGGTATTTATAACAAAAAGAGCGGAAGCCAACGTTACCAGGAAGAGACAGACACCGAATTACGTCTTCCCATCATTCCTGTTCGGTTCGCACTATTTTCGTTGAAAGTGAATTGCGCCACACGAAAGCATGCAGGGCTCAGAGAGAATGCGGATATTTATCAGGTGGGAATTCCAAAGTTCGAACGCTTGTTATCATGGTTACAGCAGCCGATAAAGCTGTGCTTTGCAGACAGGAAACGATCATTACTTTAACATGTCTGCAGCATACCGAGACATAATTCACAGCGTCATTAATTTCCGTTTATGGGGCTGTCCTTTACCTGGTTCAGAAGGAAGAGGAGACCAGATGTGATAGGAGGTATGCTGCGTATTGAACCATATTTGAAGTTTTCTTTCTTTCTAGCGGCTTCAACCACCCTTATTTTTTTCTTGTCGTGATTTGATAGAGCTTCCAACAGGGAAAAAAAAGTTTGCAATTAGTGACGGAATTCTCCTCTGACGCCTCTTCTCCTATTCTCTGTATTGATAAAGTGCAGTAAAGAGAGCAGGAACACCCGGCGCACCTTGCGTAATTAAATATGACATCGTTCATAAAAGCTCTGACCCCCGCGAAATTGCTATAACCCCATGCGAACAACCAGTGCAGTTTTACAGAGCCGCGTAGAAAAAAGACACACATTTACGCACCTCATTACCAGCAGGATTAGTTCATTCTTCAACGAAGCATTCTTTTCTGCTTAATTCGGTCAACCAATTCCAATAAAGATGCTTGCAGTTATGTGTATCATCCTCATGTATCTCATCGATTGCAGTGAGCAAGCTATTGTCAGCCTTGGCAAGCAGATGTCAAAGTCATTCATAGAGCCGCACATCAACATAGCGAAAAAGGTGCTTCTACAATTTCCACAAAGCCGTTTACGAAGTTAAAAACTGATGCTACCACTGCATCAATAACGACACTATATCGTTATACGCTTTATTTTTCAATTCCGTTCGAAAGTGCCATAACTACAAGAAAATTACGGAACCAAATGAAACACGCAGCACCACGTACTTCCTGTCTTTTGTGTTGTATACACCAGGTCTTTGTCATCCTATAACGGTTACAAAATGGAAGAGCCAGAAGGGAGAGAACGATCCCCCACTGCATGTCATAAAAAATGCGCACGACGCGATAGCGCTAACCAAATACTGACGCTCACAACAGCGCACTGAATCCTTCACTTTAGTGGACTTCTTTCGGCTGGAGAGCTAGTGGTAGGCATTCCATTATCGAGATGCACATACCGGCTGCCTTTCTTCGGTGGCTTGCTTTAAGACTGAACAACTGAGGCGGAAAGGAGTGGAATCCCTTGCCGGAAAGGCGGAAAGAGATTTCTCTGCCTTTCTTTATATAGCACGCCCGTCGAGAAATGCTAAGAAGAATCGGATGCGCACTGAGACCCCACGCTTCACCAGCAACATCATCGCTGAAGAAGAGGCGACATACATACAGGCTAACGTAGGTGAGGAAGGAGGCGGGGTCGCCATTGGAAATGTGAGAACATACAGTTGAAATGGGAGCGGTGAAATCTACTTTCTGGTAGGACAATTCAGAGCAACAAAATAAATTTCAATGCCGTATCGTTCAGAGCGCGTAATCGCTTCACGACATCCGGTCAGCGTGCGTTCGACATAGCTCAATATGCGTTTTGCATACTGAGCAGGATCAAGCACATGTAGTATAATTGAATCTATTTATGCAGGTAGCGCTTCTTATAAGTTCACGATGATGCTCCACAATGTCTGCGAGTTCTGTTGCAGGCACACTATACTCATTACTAACGAAACCTGACGCAGCAGAGTGGGTATTTATTTGCACATGAGTGTCTTGTTCCTCTTGCTACCGGTAACCATTCTCTTAGCCTTATTTTCTCTAAGCGTATTCGTCGGCCAGCTCTGTGTTTCAATGTCGGGCGCAAGCAACGTATGCGGTTTGAGCTTCTCAGGGCTGAGCAAGTTTCCACTCACTATTATTCTATTTTTTATATCCCGACTAATCTTGTAAACAGGTCTAGATATGTCCGAAATTGACGTGTTTAGATATATCTAGACGTGCACCACACAATTCTGTAATTTATTACTTGTAGATAACCCTACAGTAAACAAATTAGTATGCAGTGTTCGCTAGTAAATCTTGGCAATCAATGACTGCGAATTACAAACAGAAAAGGTGGTAAGCGAATTCAACCGACTTGCTAGAATCTTAGCTGCGAAGCTTTCGAGCATCGGTTAAATAAATGACATGCAACTGGTCATATAAGGCATAACACTTTGCAGGGTAGCGATTACCTGCCTGCCAGTCAAAACGGCAAGACGCAGAGACCCCCGCCAAGTAACCCACGGGACCGGGCATTATACTCTCTCCGGGATTGACCATCTTCGCTTTGACACTGCATCCAAGATCGGCGCAACAACTAAGGTGCGCCGATGCTGGCGATAGTTTAGCAGGTAACTATAATTTACTAGGCAGAAGCCTGACTTAGTAAATCCGCCAAACCGCAAACCGTAGTATAGTTGGCATATAAATACTTGCTTTATAAATGGAACTGTGCTGTTCCTAACATATGTTTGGCCGATTAGGATGTCTATTTATCATTCGTTTAAACCTAGTAATTTAGTTGAATACAAGGCCAGCAGTAAGGGCTCCAGTAATAAACATTCTGTAAGGGTAGTAAACATGGTAGTGCTGTCATATATATTCCTATCCCATCTGCAGAGTTTTCCATTGGGCGAGGCGTAAAGGGTGACCGGCGAGCATTTCCTCCTCCCTGGCTAGTGCGATCCGGTGCGGCGCGGTTTGAATGCTTTGCCGTCCCGTGCTGCGGAAAGATTTGGAGATGACTTAGCTCGTCCTCCGGTAATATTTAGGCGATGCGAGTTGATACGTGCTCGTCAAGGAACCGCTGTGTAGCCTTTCACCACACACTCTAAGAAGAAAGGGAGGAAATGGGGTTTTGAGGTTACTCTTTTCGGGAAGAACTGATCTGCGAGAACCATTCCCTCTTGGGGGGTAAGTACGAGAGAATGAAGTGTTACTCCCCATGTGGTTACTCCTTCGAGGGCTAATAGTTGCTCTTTGCCGTTGCTCCTCAAAGATGGAATTTACAAAATTAGTCATTTATACCCTGAAAAAAAATTCATCATCATCAGCCTAGTTACGCCCACTGCAGGGCAAAGGCCTCTCCCATACTTCTCCAACTACCCCGGTCATGTACTAATTGTGGCCATGTTGTCCCTGCAAACGTCTTAATGTCATCCGCCCACCTAACTTTCTGCCGCCCCCTGCTACGCATCCCTTCCCTTGGAATCCAGTCCGTAACCCTTAGTGACCATCGGTTATCTTCCCTCCTCATTACATGTCCGGCCCATGCCCATTTCTTTTTCTTGATTTCAACTAAGATGTCGTTTACCCGCGTTTGTTGCCTCACCCAATCTGCTCTTTTCTTATCCCTTAACGTCACACCCATCATTCTTCTTTCCATAGCTCGTTGCGTCGTCCTCAATTTCAGCAGAACCCTTTTCGTAAGTCTCCAGGTTTCTGCCCCATATGTGAGTACTGGTAACACACAGCTGTTATACACTTTCCTTTTGAGGGATAGGGGCAACCTGCTGTTCATGATTTGAGAATGCCTCCCAAACGCACCCCAGCCCATTCTTATTCTTCTGGTTATTTCAGTCTCATGATCCGGATCCGTGGTCACTACCTGCCCTAAGTAGATGTAGTCCCTTACCCCTTCCAGTGCTTCGCTACCTATCGTAAACTGCTGTTCTCTTCCGAGCCTGTTAAACATTACTTTAGTTTTCTGCAGATTAATTTTCAGACCCACCCTTCTGCTTTGCCTCTCCAGGTCAGTGAGCATGCATTGCAATTGGTCTCCTGAGTTACTAAGCAAGGCAATATCATCAGCGAATCGCAAGTTGCTAAGGTATTCTCCATCAACTTTTATCCCCAATTCTTCCCACTCCAGGCCTCTGAATACCTCCTGTAAACATGCTGTGAATAGCATTGGAGATATCGTATCTCCCTGTCTAACGCCTTTCTTTATAGGGATTTTGTTGCTTTCTTTGTGGAGGACTACGGTGGCTGTGGAGCCGCTATAGATATCTTCCAGTATCTTTACATATGGCTCATCTACACCCTGATTCCGTAATGCCTCCATGACTGCTGAGGTTTCGACTGAATCAAACGCTTTCTCGTAATCAATGAAAGCTATATATAAGGGTTGGTTATATTCTGCACATTTCTCTATCAGTTGATTGATAGTGTGAATATGGTCTATTGTTGAGTAGCCTTTACGGAATCCTGCCTGGTCCTTTGGTTGACAAAAGTCTAAGGTGTTCCTGATTCTATTTGCGATTACCTTAGTAAATACTTTGTAGGCAACGGACAGTAAGCTGATCGGTCTATAGTTTTTCAAGTCTTTGGCGTCCCCTTTCTTATGGATTAGGATTATGTTAGCGTTCTTCCAAGATTCCGGTACGCTCGAGGTTATGAGGCATTGCGTATACAGGGTGGCCAGTTTCTCTAGAACAATCTGACCACCATCCTTCAACAAATCTGCTGTTACCTGATCCTCCCCGGCTGCCTTCCCCCTTTGCATAGCTCCTAAGGCTTTCTTTACTTCTTCTGGCGTTACCTGTGGGATTTCGAATTCCTCTAGGCTATTCTCTCTTCCACTATCGTCGTGGGTGCCACTGGTACTGTATAAATCTCTATAGAACTCCTCAGCCACTTGAACTATCTCATCCATATTAGTAACGATATTGCCGGCTTTGTCTCTTAACGCACACATCTGATTCTTGCCTATTCCTAGTTTCTTCTTCACTGTTTTTAGGCTTCCTCCGTTCCTGAGAACCTGTTCAATTCTATCCATATTATAGTTCCTGATGTCCGCTATCTTACGCTTGTTGATTAACTTAGAAAGTTCTGCCAGTTCTATTCTAGCTGTAGGGTTAGAGGCTTTCATACATTGGCGTTTCTTGATCAGATCTTTCGTCTCCTGCGATAGCTTACTGGTTTCCTGTCTAACGGAGTTACCACCGACTTCTATTGCGCACTCCTTAATGGTTCCCATGAGATAGTCGTTCATTGCTTCAACACTAAGGTCCTCTTCCTGAGTTAAAGCCGAATACCTGTTCTGTAGCTGGATCCGGAATTCCTCTAGTTTCCCTCTTACCGCTAATTCATTGATTGGCTTCTTGTGTACCAGTTTCTTCCGTTCCCTCCTCAAGTCTAGGCTAATTCGAGTTCTTACCATCCTATGGTCACTGCAGCGTACCTTGCCGAGTACGTCTACATCTTGTATGATGCCAGGGTTCGCGCAGAGTATGAAGTCAATTTCATTTCTAGTCTCACCATTCGGGCTCCTCCACGTCCACTTTCGACTAACCCGCTTGCGGAAAATTACTGAGCTGAAAAAAGAAAAAAGAAGTGTGGTAGGAAGTAGAATTCGTACTCACGCCCTCACCCTCACAAGCCAGGTAGTCTAAAAACATTTCACCATGGCAGGTATTCTTTAACGTGATATTCGTTACAATGAATGAAATTATGTATGTACAGGAACTATTTACGATAGTATGAGCGCCAGGCGTCATAAACGATCACAGGTATACGGACAGTACAGAAAAAAAAAACTAAAAGAAAGGAACACATTCGAACACAACAAAAACTTGTAAGCAGTTAAACACCTAATGAAGTAATGATACCTGTCCGTCTGACATTCTTATTGATCGTAATTTTCCTTTAAGTACGTAATCATTTGAACTAAATGGGCTCTTGACCGAAAAGAAGAAAGAACAATTAGCATGCCAGCTTGGTTCACTGGACAGGATACTGAGACAAGGTTAAGCATTAAAACGCAGATGCAGCAATATAAAAGGGACTCCGCATTTTGTGTATAACTTGCGGGGAGAGTCTAACGTCGCATGCATTTGCAACCATAAGCACCTGCAAAAAGAACTCTGCCCAATTATATTTAGGGTTACTAAACTGAGAAATAACGTGATGTACGTGTAGCGCACGCAAACTGGGCATCGAATACGACAGAGAAGGCCATCTTCTCCGTCGCTTAGCGTGCCACGTTTGAGCTACACATCGCTTCAGTTAAGTTTGCAGTCTCCTTGAGACGGAAGAAACTTTGGCACTACTGACGAATTAAATCTAGCAGTCTATCAATTACTTGTGCGTTCAATGTGTATCGTACACTTCTGGTGCGCACACGAGGTGCATGGCTTTTGACATTCTACCTTTTAAACACCGCGCAATTTTCTTACCAAGAGGCAAAGTGCTGCTTTGCATGTAGTTCAAGAGACAGTGTACAAACATCGAACTATTCAAGAAGTCATTCATCTAGTCAAGAATGCAATTTCGCCCCATCACTCCGCGACACGGACGAAAACAGCTGAGTGCATGGGGAGTAACCGTTACCGTTCGTCTGCCCGTTGCTCTCTTTCCGATCAGGGACTGAACGCTTACGCTCCCGAATTTGCAAAAGGCATGCACATCCTGCAGTTAGTTCCTTGAGGGACGAAAGCGTCCTTTGTAGGACTAACTGACCAGTTACTCCCGTTTTCCCAGGGATTTTTCTTAGAATGGAGGGGAAATACAGTATGCTGAAATTGTCCTTGTCTGCGCATACATGCCACGTGTATCAGCAACCGCGATGTGTGTATGTGTTGAGAACTATTTTGGCGATATTGGGCATACATTCGACAAAGAAAACAGGCGCCTATGAATTGCCAGCCTGAATTGAAAAATATCTCACTGTGTGATTGCTTGGCGTGGGAACTAAAAGACAAGAGCTGGTATAGGGCCAACTCAGTACAACTCCAAAACACCTAAGCGTCAATCGTTATAAAACCCTTGCGTCTGCCACCGGCATTGCTGTGGCGCATTTAGAGTCTGTTAGAAAAGAAATCACTATGCTATATATACGTTATCTTCCCAGAGAGGTTGATGTCGTTGCTGAACACAGTGATTTGCTTTGACCCAGCAGCGCCCACTTTAAATTACAATGTATGCAGAGCCCTTGCCCAGAGTTTTTCTGCTTTGGAAACAGTTACCGGGTGTTCAGCTCGCGTCAAGAATGGGGACTGCGTGCATGACAGATCTTTACGATGTTTTCTTGGATGTTGCTTCGCCCCTCGCCGAGCCAGGCGTAGGTGAAGTCAGCGGAAATGCGGCGTCGCGCTGCGGCTTGTCCCAGAAGCAGGACGTATGCTGCTTTTACTAGAGCGTGCAGTCACGTGACATTGCTGCCATAAATTTTTTTCTTCGTGGTTTACCGAATTTTAGGAAGTGTTGTTGTTTCTACGTGTCTGGTAAGAGCTTTCTACGATAATCTAAACCCGTATGCAATAGTTTTTTCTTAGAGAAAGTGTTTTCTCCTTCACCAATGCTTCCAGAGCGTGCCACTCATGTTCTGGAGGTATCGGCGCTGCGGTGAAAAATTGTGGCAGTCTTTTTAAAACATTTCTCTGGCCTGCTTCGGTAGCTTCTGGCAGAAGAGGCAGGTATTTTAGGGAAAGAAATGCCCAACACCTGCGCAGGCTAAGCGCCGCAGCAAAGTCGTGAAGCTCAGGAACCAGGTTCGCTTCATTCGAGGGTGGCATTCGATGCGCTTTCCAGATTCCTATAGTAGAGATAAGTGCTGTTTCCCCTTTTATACTTGCTCTGTCTTCTACTCGGAACATTGACTAAAGCTCCCAACTTACTTTTCTTAACCGGTAACATGCGAACAGAAAGACGCATCACAGTGTTCTTTCTGTGGCTTTAGTTTTCTTAGCAAACTGCTTACACATTGAAGAAAATCGCAAGAAATATAGCGGGCATATTTTAACTTCTGTTACTAGACAGTCTACTTGGCTGCTAGAGATGTAAAACATGTCACCAGACATCTGACAGGATGCAAGAATAGACGCCTACAATGGAAAGCTGGACTTCAATTGTAGTTTACTTGCCACAGGTCTACAGCAGCACCTGTTCCTCTTCGCCTGCTTTCCGAAGATAGGCAAATAATTTTGTTTGAATCGTGTATAAGCCAGTTAGGATTTCCAACATTGTTTTTTTTTACTCAAGTGATCAAGTTTGTCAAGTGAACATTTTTTATTGCTGTTTGTGAGAGTCAGTTACGATTTCTTGCTTTGTTTTTTGTCAACTGAACATGTTTGTGGTTATTATAAACATTTAATTTGATTTATTTGTATGTTCGGTGTGCTTTTCATATGTATATTGCTGTATGTGAATTGATGTATTCTTCCTGTAAGAAATTGTTTGTGCTTCGTCATTCACTATTTCGAAACTGTGTCTGCATGAATGCAGGGTGTCTAGGACGTAGGCAGGTGACCACGCGTGTCACCTTTAGCCCTCTTCACCTGGCCTATTGTATGTTGTCTAAACTTCAATAAAGTCAAAGTATGGTTATTGTATGCGCTGGCGCTCTGTCAAGAAAGTGTTGGAAGTTTTTACGGTGTATTTCTACTTATGCTGAGCCATTAAACTGCACAATAATTGTTTCAAGTTTGCACATTGTTGGATTCTCATCGCGCATGTGAGTTCTTTCTTACAAACACATACAGTAATCTCTGTGTAAAGGCAAAAGGGGTAACAAAAATAAATGATATGATAACCTCCCGCAACCACCCAGGGCAGGAGCAATTACCAAGAGCGCATACTTGAAGCTACGTAACTATTCAATTTTCCTGCAGCTTAAGTGTTCAGCAATTAATAAAGAGGTATGCTGTGCGCCTCCCTATGACCAATGCAGTCTATGCTCGGGACTATGCAATGAGGCTGCTTGGTAGTATTCGACAGTTCGACTTTGGTTTTCTGCTATACAGACTTCTTGAGGTACGTCTAGCTTACTTTGCGATAAAATAGAACTTGCAGTACCACTGGTCATCTGTATCATATTTGCATATAAATAACGAAAACACAATTATAACGCGACCGGGAGGGAAGATTCGGTCTCAGAAAAACAACAAAAAATATGTACTACGATTATAATTTGACGTCATGACGCAACGAAACAGAAAATAATGCATAGAAGTAGAATTCCATGCCACCGAGGTTACTGAACAGGCAGCACGCCCTCCTCCGAGAGCATCAGTGGCCACACAGGAAGCTATGAAAACGCTGATGAGGAAGACTACTCACCGAAATGCAGAACAAATAGCAGAACCTGATAATTAGGATTTAGACCGGTATGACATGGAGTGCCAAGAGTGCCAAGTGGGGGATGGCATCATCACTTAAGGTAAATGACGATGATGGTGGCTGGCAAATGGTCCGTTACGTACGTAAGAATAAAACAATCGCGAAAGCGGGAATGAAGCCCAATAAAAACTAGGGTGGCTATGAGACCTCCTGTCTCAATTCTAAACCACTTTCGCATGATACGTCGCAAAGAAGGCCGCAGAAGCGGAAGCTGCCACCACTCCCCAAGGAAGATTTTAATGTAGTCGTAAGCCTTTCCAGGGACAAACTATAAGGGCATCATCGGAACCACAAATTGCGGAAGTATTTGTGGACAGGTGTCAAAGCAAAGTTAGCAGCAGCGATTTTCTGCTTCTGCTCAAGCGAGAATCAAACAGATTCATGATCTCCACCCCTCCCTAAGAGGTGGAAGGTATCACCAGAAAAGTCACGGGCCTCACTCTCAACGGAAAACTGCATGCCGTCAATGCCCATGCAGCAGTGGAGGACAGCGCACAAAAAAGAAGTAATGCATGGGCACAGTCCGACCACAAGCCAGTGGATACTCTTCTAGCTAATACACATATACCAACACAATAATTGGACATCCAAGAGCCAGAATGCTTCGAGAAACTGAGGGAGCGGTGTTCCCCTTTTCACTCACATAATACCGAGATTTATGCTCTATATAGACGGGGAGAGTCCCGGCTTTTCATATGAAAATACAATACACTTCTGCTAGGCCTGCAAGCAAACGGGACACAGAACAGACGTTTGCCCGAATTCCCACCTCGCAGTCTGTCACATGTGCGATATATATAAAGAAGCCTCAACAGGACTACGCTTGCAACCCCGCATGTTCCACGTATGGACAGCGACACTTGACGAGAAGAAAAAAATGCAAACTGCGCTTCAAGCAGCGAGCACACAAGCCCCGGAATCCGAAACCACCGCAATACAGACAAGACGGCTTCTCGGACAGGTTTCTCGTTACCGATAAAATCAAGATGGTATGCATCGGAGGACATTGACGACGAAGAATGGCCACCACTTAAGAACGAAGTGGACATACCAGAAAGAAAAGGGGACAAAGCTTTTCAAGGAACAACCGGAAGAAATACCGAGGACAGGAAACTCCCAAGTCGCAGCATAACTACCGCACCAATCCCGGAACCCCTACCCCAAACAGGACGCCCGAAGAGTGGTGGACTTAACACAGCAAGAGACGAGTTTGGAGGCGGAGTTGGCACGAAGGGCGGCTCCGATAAAATCTAACCTAAAGTATCGGAGGGTACCCTTGGAAAACCGACAATAAAACGTCTTTCAGCCAACTGAAGTTTGAAGTCGCAGCGCTTAGGAAGCAATTATAAAACTCTAAAGGCAGGATATTCGAAACCAATGAAGCCTATAAACCAACCATCCTGCCCTTCACGTTGTAAAGTCTTGAGAAAACGAAGAGCCCGCTAGCGCAACAGATGCAGGGCCTACAAAATTTTCTACAACAAATATATTGTAGCGGCTTTAGTCAACAGAGGCTTTTAAAAATAAAGTAGTTATTAGGCGCCTAACTTGTGCCTGGAACTAACGAAGATCACTATCTCACCTAAAGTAGCGAAGGTAGTCGAAAAACGCCTTCTGCCGCGTGCCACAGTCGTCGAACGCCGTTTGCGGCCTCCCTTTATGAAACCACACGGGGTCGTTTCCCATAGGTGGCGCAGCTCCTCGGTGGCTGCTCGTGCGCACGCATGCAGGCTGGCAGGCAAGCGCGCTCAGCGTGTTGCGATTGACGTGAGTTGTTCGCTTTCTTGAAACCATGGCGGAAGGAAAACTGATTAGAGGCCCTGACGCCACTCTTTGTGAAGCTAAGTGAAGCCGGAAGTTGGCGTTGCTCCGCCATCATATCGGGCCAGTTTTTCTCCCTTGTTTGCATTTCTCGCGAAACCACGCCGCGCTGCGCGCAACCAGGCTGCTCGGACGCGCGCGCTCCGCAGCAATACTAAACAAAACGATGTAATCGCTGCAATCGATGTCTGATTGCATTAACGTTCCCGACGTCGTGCTGAAAGAAGCTCACAATGAACTTCGCAAATTGGGCAGTGAGGTCTAATCGGCTGCTTTTACCGGATTTTATGAAAACATACATGCTTCATAAGGCCAGCCAGCTGAATTCCTCTCATCAACCGCAGGTAACGGCCGCTGCCCAGTTCTTGTGTGTTTTGAAAAAAGGTAATCTTTATCGCTGCCTTCCGCTTGCTTTTCTCTGCTTGGGCTTTCTGGGGCCGTCAGGCGACTTGCGAGCTAGACGTCTGGCGATAAGAAAAAAATGTACGCATTCTCACTGCACTGACGTACTGGACACACGTACGACACACAGACTTTTTTGCGATCCATTTTGAGTTCATTAGCGCTAACACATATTCTCGCTGTGGCTTGAGGAATTGTCGTGCTTTAGTGAACAAATTTCGGGTGGCTGCGCATTACTACGACAGCACGCCGGCGAGGAAGCAGAGTGTCATTTCTTACTCTATGTTTAGATTCATTGGCAACGGCTTCAGCTGCCTTCATCCCTCGGTGAGTGAAGCTTCATGGAACCAATGTTTCGCGGTAGTCTGCGCAAGGTGCAGAGCAGTACGCGCCTATAACCGGCCTACGTGCGACCATTTAACAGCCGTTTGATGTATTTGCAGGCGTACGTTTTGTGGAGCCTTGCCCACTCTAGCAGCGATCCGCTAACCTTCACTTCCCTGCGCTGCTCACGCGTACAGATAATATACGCCTGCGGAAGGGAGGATTCGTTCTTAATTCAAAGCAGCCTTCCAGTCTTCCCGGATGAAGCGTCGACTGGCCGGCGCATGGTGCCGAGGGCTGGAAAATGCTCATATTCTGCGTAACGCTCTACCAGCACGTGTATTGTGATACATGTGTGCCGGTGTGCATGAACCTCGAAGGTGCTCTGCCTAAACCACTTTGTGCTGTCGCGAGTACTGTGAGAAACAAGCCGAAAATGCATCATGTGGCGTCAAAAGCAGGAATCACTGACTTGCGAGGCGTTCATTGTACAGATTGCGAAACGCTTCGGTTTCGGCCTGCCATGGCACGTTAGCATGATTCCGCCGAAGAGGGCAAAATTTCCCGCGGATATTTCTTGTTCTGTTTTCATTGCTGTGGCACTGTACACTGCGTAGATCATTACATGCGCGTTTATTTCACGAGCTTTATTTCCTTCTCTCCCACTTGGCCATAGCAACAATTGGGAAAGCCCGGTTCACATAACACAGCGCAACATAACGCGGAGACCAACGCAAACCTGCCCAATCGGCGCCTTTGGCGCGGTAGAAAACCTCCGGAGCAAAGCGTGTGAGCGCATAACACTAAAACAAAGCCGCCATCATTGTGGGCCGAAAGCATTGGCGCAAGAGCAAAATAAATTTTAAAAAGATCAGCAAACAAAGGAGAACCTACTACGTCATTTCCTCCACACATTTTTCTTAGTGCGTAGACGAGGTAGGGCCTCTCCTCAGTTTTCTTTCCTGCATGGTTGAAACGCTTGCGGTGTCAATGGCGATCTGTGTAGTACTTGAATGCAGGCTACGTGGCACTATCCCAGACAAGATACATCGTCCTGATGCGTAAGAAAAAACGTACAGTGTACGTGTTGTGGATAAGCTAATTTCCTTCACGGACGTCCTGTTGGGTGCTCCTTCTATTTATCGCTCATAATAAGGTTTCCTGCGAACAACATATACGCGCTCCGTGGGGTTGCGTCGCCTTGAACGCTCGTGTCCAGCAGACTTGATTTCATAAGTAAGGCACCTAAGTCAGTGAACTACTTCATAGGGCCCAAAATAGCGACAAAGTTTTTCGCACTGCCGATGATGTTTCAGTTTTATTCAGACATACATTGCCTGGGTTGAAAGGACTAAAGGCAGATGAACTCTGCCTGACTAAGGTCCCTCCATCCATACATTTGTCGTACTGTGGTCCATGTTCACACTTTGTCACCCAGTCCATATCGCGTTTCGGGATGCCACTGGTTGTAGTGCCGTACGTTGTTGCCGACGTATTCGGTATCTTGTCAACTGGAGGGCTTCCTCGGCTCTTTGTAAAAATCATCTAAATCCGGAGGGTAATCATCGTCATCTATCAGCAGCATAGCATCCAATGCTGTTGTAACTGCACGCCCGTATACAAGCTGGAATGGCGTGATTTTGGTCAACATGGACATACATAGAGACCATGTTCGCGAGAGTTCTATTCAGGAGTTCAGTTAGACCATTGCTTTGAGGATGATAGGCGCTAGTTTCCCTATGGTCAGTGTGGGTCATGCTCATGCAGCATTACTTAAGTTGCGCTGGGAAGGCTGCTCCACGATCGGTAATGACGAGGGTTGGAGCGCCATGCCGGAGGATTGTGTTACTTACAAGGAACTTGGCAACTTCTGCCGCCTTACCTTGGTGAAGGGAGTCTCTTTCAGCATATGTGGTTAAGTAATTTATAGCCACCACGATGCACTTTTTCTCAAATGAAAAATGTTAGGAAGGGTCCAGAAAGGTCACTTCCAAATGGTGCTACCGACAGATCTGTAGGCTGTAGTATCCCTGCCAGTTTCACAGACGACGATTTTCGCCTTTGACATTCGCGACAAGTATTGACATAATGCTGCACTGAAGCTAACAATTTTGGCCACTAATAATTTAAACTGATCCTGGTGTATGGTCGACTCACGCCCAAATGTATTGATGCAGGTTCACCATGATATGCATGTAGAATTTCTTGGCGCATGGTTGTAGACACTACAAGAAAAAACTTTTCGCGGTTTGGCCTGAAGTTTCTCTTGTTAATATGCACTTCCTCTGAGGCAGTACGCTGACAAGCCTCGGTAAAATGTGGGCTACTTCTATGTTGAATCCTTCGAGGTGTTTAATAAGTGATGGTAATTCTTCGTCAACACGTTGACGTTCAACGATCTGAGTTGTCTCGACAATGCCTACGTACTGAAAGTCCTCTTCCTCTGATCATGCTATGTCTACTGGAGCGCGTGACAAGCAGTCGGCACCGATGTGCTTTTTTCCAGACCCGTGTACAACCGTAATGTCATACCTCTTGCAATCGGAGGCTCCGTCATGCTAGTCTTCCAGATAGGTCCTCGAGGTTCGCCAGCCAGAAAAGTGAATGGTGATCGCTGACTGCTTTGAATGGTCTGCCATATGAGTATGGACGAAATTTACTTATGGCCCAGATCACGGCAATACATTATTTTTCATCTGCTGAACAGTTGGTCTCTGCTTTCGATAAGGTCCACGTAGCGTAGTTATAATCGGCTATAACATTTTCTTTGCCATTTTGCCACTGGACGAAGATCGCACCGAGACCGACATTACTGGCGTCTGTGTATATTGTTGTGTCGGCTGTCTCGTCAAAATAAGCAAGTATTGTAGGCGCATGAAGGTGTTTTGTTAACTAATCAGACGCGCTCTGTTGCTTGCCCTCCCACAGAAAGGGTGCATCTTCTCTCGTAACTTTTGTTAAAGGCTCTGATATTTTTGAAAAATTTTTGACGAATCGTCTCTGGTAATCGTCACGAAAAAGCGTCGTACTGACTTTTTGTCTATTGGCGTCGAGAATTTTACGACGGCTGCTGTCCTTTCGGGATCTGATCAAACACCTTGAGCGCTGATGACATGTACGTGGAATCGAATATCTTCAAATGCGAACTAACACTTCTCTGGTTTAATTGTTAGGTTTCCCGAACGGATTGCCTCTAACACTAACCGCAGTCGCTTTATGTGTTCGTGGAACGTTGCGGAAAAGATGACCACTTCATCTAAATATACTTGGCACGGCTACCATTTGAAACGGGATGTACCGTATCTATCGTGCGCTGAAACGTTGCCGGCGCAGAACAGAGGTCAATGGGAGAGCTTTAACTTCATAGAGTCCATCAGGGATGACAAATGTTGTCTTCTCACGGTCTCGTTAATCCACTTAAGTTTGCCAATATCCGCTTTTCAGATCGAGGGAGGAGAAAAACTTTGCGCACAGCAGCCGATCTAACGTGTCATCGATGCGTGGGAAGCCGCACACATCCCGCTTAGTCAAACTTTTCCATTTACGGTAGTCTATTAAGAACCGCAGTGTGTTATCTTTTTTCTTAATAAGCACTACGGGAGAAGCCCACGGGCTGTTGGAAGGCTGAATGACATCGTCTTCGAAAATTTCGCTCACATGGTTCTTGATAATCTCACTTTCTTTCGGCGAGACTGGACACGGATGTTTTGCATACCGGCTTCGTTGTCTCCTCTATTATAATCGTTTGCTTTGCTATAGCCTTGAGTTGCGAATTTGAAGAGATAGAGGAAGACTCCGCAAAATCCTGTATAAGCTAGGCTGTGCAAATGTTCCTTTTGAAGCACTGCAAAGTTCGGATACACGGCAATTACTCCGCGGACGATGCGAGTCGTTGACACAGCCGCTGGTGCCAGCTCTAGGCTGCCAAATTTTGTCGTGTCAGAACACTCATTGAAGGCAATAGTTGTTCCCTTCGCGATGTGCTGAAACTTATTCACAAAATTCACGAGGAGGATATCTGCGCACTTGTTGCAAATGCGAATGAGTGTTCCTACGATAGACACGCTCCTCTTCAAGAAAAGCTTCGTGTTGATATCTGCTATACCTTGGTAGCCATTGAATGTGTCATTTCCGGCGAGAACTATTATACTTTTGCGTGGTGGTTTTGTTACGTCGTCATCGATGACTTGCAGTTGAGTGATATATGGCTCTCCTGGTTCTTGTTGCTTGTTCGGTAGAGAATGATACGCTTGACTTCTGTAAGTTGATAATGGCCCCGTTAGCCTTCGGAAATCTATTCCATGTATAAAATCCCTCGAGCAAGTCGAAAGTACTACGAAGTTGCCAACGTACGTAAATCCTCGTATCCTAACTCTTTCGGTGCACTTGCCGAGCGGCATACGGAAGTGACCAATTGCGGTGCGTCTCTGAGGTCCATTACACTCCATCAAAACTTTCTTTAACTTCGCCACATCATAGCTTATCATAGAATAAACCTCCCCGGTATCTAGTAACGCATTTATCTCGCATCCATCAATAAGCAAAATCAAGTGCGAAGCTATTTTCTCATTAATGCACTTCATTACCTGGAACCAATCGTCCATGTCACCCTGGTACCACGGTGGACGATCTTCGCATGTATGATTGTTAGTGACCCCTCCTCCACGTGTCCCTCGCTTCAGTTTTCTGGCTTTGGGCTAGGCGGGAGATGCCTAGTCGTGCTTGAAGAGGCACGTGGGCTTGGAGATCGGTAACGCACAGGGTATGTCGACTGCGGTTGTTGGTGGCGAGGTGTGCTGAAACTCTGACGCGCAAATAAGTAATCTTCAATGTCGGATGGTATTTCACCCTTTCGCAGACATAGTGCATTCATAGGAAATCCTCTAAGACCGGCTTTGCGGTACGGGAAAGATTGGTAGAGATGACCAGCTTCTCTCCGCAGTGAAAACACAGAGGTCTAATACGGTCGGCGTCACGCCACGCGTCACTTTTAAGGGTCTTGTTTCAGCCACACGGGCAGCATTGCGTGCTAGTGGTATGTAGTTGCCTGGCCTCGCGATGGGCGCACTGGGAGCGATGGGCGCATTGTAAACGATTGGTGCACTGTGAACGATCGGCCCACTGCGGACAGCGGGTTGCCTGTGCCTGTCGGAGTACGTTGGCGTCGGTCGTGCTGGTGGTAGATCACAGTGTGGTTCCCGTATGGCTTACCTCACATCGCTTCTGACGATATCTATGATAAATCTTTCCGGAGGAGCTTCGTGACAATGCATCTTGCAAAGCTTTTCCCTGACTACAGACCTGACGAGTTCCTGCAATGTCTGCGGATTATTCTAACTGAACGCAGGAAATATATCTGCGGACGCGCAGTTTACCTCGCGGGTGTATTGGTGGGCTCGCTGCTGAAGGGTCATTTCGATCGTTGTTGATTTCGATCGAAACGCGGCAGAGGTGCCTGGCGGATTGCGAACGAGACCCGCGAATATTGCTTGCATTGTTCCATGCATGAAATGACGCACCTTTTTGTATTCACTCATGTTCGGTCGGCACACATAAAAAGGTGGGACGTGTCCTCTATGTACATGGCCGCGCTTTCATTCGTGTGCTGATTCCGTGTTCGAAGAGCACTATCTGCCTTCTCCTTGCGATCGTTACCTCTACCAGAAATGTAGCGACTTCAGACAACACAGGCTTATAAAACTAAGCTATATATTAAGGGGCGAACTTGTGTCCAGAGCAAAGAAAGATCACTCCGCCGCCTGCGCAGCGCAATTAGTCGAAAAACGCCCTCTTCCGCGTTCCACTGTCCTCGAACGCCGCTTGAGGCCTTCCTTGATCAAACCGCACGAGGTCGTTTCCCATTCGTGGGGCAGAACCCCGGTGGGAGCTCGTGCTCACACACACAGGATGGCAGGCAGGCGTAATCCTAGGCGATCTGTGTGGAACTTGAATGTAATCTACGTGGCGATATGCGGAGCTTCGGAGCCACACTGCTTATGTGAACAAGCAAATTCACAAACAATAAACCCCGCGTGAAAGGGCCGGCAGCAATCCAGATGCGCCTATTCCACTTAAAGAGTAAAAAAAAGAGTAGTCCCTGACTCTACAGATGCTGAGAATCTGACCAGCCAAGGCGAGTAATACCACTCGCCCCACTGACTTTGTTGAGGTATAGCAATGGAACTGCCGTTCGTACCACAAGCAATTGGCAGCGCTTCAATCATAGATAGACGATGGAATTACGCAACCATACGTAGTCTTTTTGCAGGTGATTGTTACCATAGATTACTATAGACTTCAAAATATCACATACTCGAGGATCACTACGTTGGTGCATAAAGATATCGCGAGCAGTGTTTATCAATGCTCGCAGTGTCTACCTGAGCATCAATTGATCGAATGCCACACCACAAAAAAAAGGAAAAGTCAAAACATTTATCCTCAATATTCACAGCCCGGCGAATGAGCGTCGAGTAAATTTTCTGGGAATGCTATAATGGGCTCTTGGGCACATGGAACATAAAGATAGATTAGTATACAAAGGGGACTTCCATTCGGCTTATACTAGTAGGGAATACCAGAGTAACACCAAGAAATGGATAGATGTAGTGGAGACAATAGATATATAAGAGCTACAACTCGAAACCATGCCGAGAATTAGTAATAGCGTTTGCATGGACACGTAACGAGATCTTACCTTTGGGTAATATGTTTAAAAAGGATACTCGAAAAACCTAGACGAAAATATGGGGAGCGAAATAGTTATATTTGGTTTTTCTACACCCACGCCCCTCAGAAAATGCAAAGATCATTTGAGACTGTGCAAATACCTCACTGGGTAGACTACAGAAATAACTCAGTGGCGCAGCACCAATTAGAAAGGCTAGAATGGGTACAGGGGTGCTATAACTTCAAACTATTCCGAACTTTTCTATTCTAATTCTGCAATCAGCCCTCTATGATTGGCCAAACTTTTTTGGACCACCCCCACTTAGCCTACCTGTCACGCGACGTCACGAAAACCGTAATAGCTCCCCATCTGATATGACGTGTACACTCTGATTATGCATGATTTGGTCGAACAAAAGAAAAATAGTTATTTCTTATTCAACCACTTTTCGCCGTTAGCCCTCGGCTGTTGGTCAAAAGTTTTCGGGCTGCATCCATGTCACTTGCCTGTCACGCAACGTAACAAAAGCGCAGAAACTCACGCGTGAAAGTGACGTGTAAGGGATGAAGATGTATTAATATGCCGAACAAAACTGAATTTTCTTTTGAATAGCCGCAGGCTGCCCCGTTCCAAAAGAAATAAAAGAAGAAACCGATCGCTCAGGCACTGGCGACTAGCACCTGCCGGAGAGCATGGGTTAATTGCGTATAATAAAACTTTTTGCGCCGCCGTGTAACGTTTTCGAGCACTTTCGGCACGTTTACGACCTTGTTCTGCCAAATGTTCTTTGCTGAGGATCCGTTTTAGCGTCATTCTTACGCTTCCGTTGCATGCCGCCGCGATTTTCGACGCGCCACCGCAAGCTAAGTAAGGCAAAGCAGACCAACCGCAGACCCTTGCACCACCCTCTTTATCCGGTTATCGATATTCAGTGCACTGGCTCGGCCCCATCGAATCCCTCTCCACTTGAGCATGCCCCTCACCTCTTGTCAGCCAATGAGATAAGACAAGCAGCCAAGTGTAGGCAACGTCATTCGTTTTTAAAGCAAAGAAAAGAGACCTCCTATGAATGAGGGGAGCATTTGATTGGTTTGTTCAGACAACCGTGCGGGTGACCGCCCGACACTTGCGTCAGCGGTTACGCAAATTTGACGTCAGAAGATTGGAATAAAAACACATTGGAATAGCTTTACGTTATAGGACCCCAGGATACACAACAGGTGTACATCTGAAACAACAAGCACATCAAAATAAATGAAACTACTCCAGCAGTGGACCTATATGTTGCAAGGCCGCGTAACATAGCAGAAGGTAGAAAAGACAGAGATTGAATATAAAGCTAAAAGCTATGATATAAAAGCCATCATAACAGCGAATTAGTATGCCCGAGAGCATCTGGCTAGCAAGTGAATCACCTTTCGCTATTCCTTTAAGGCTACGCTCTCTGCGGCTAAAACGTGGGCAATTCTGAAAACTTTGCTCGACTCTATAAACATGTGAACTTGAGCCGGTGAGTTCCAAGGGGATGATCAAGCATTAGTGAAGATCCTCCACGACCAATACACTGGCAGCGGTGGTGAGAGCGTTGAAACTCTCGAATATAAAGGCTTAGAAAACCACAACCTGGACACCCCTATACCAAGGCAAAAAGTTTGCAGGGCGTGAATGTCCCATAAAAGTAGTTCGGCTTCAGGAGAGGATTGCTTAAAAACACGAGCGAGTAAAAAGTGGGAAAAAATATCCAGTAAATTTCATGAAAAAAATCTGTGAAACGAGAAAAATACCAAGCCAATGGAAGGAGGCCTACATATTGCTCATTCGAAAAATTGCGAAGGGAAAAAAGGTGCTGCAAGATCTTCGAGCAACATCACAGACATCATGCCTTGGCAAACTCTTTGAGACGGTTGTGCATACGAGAATCTAGAATATAGAAAAATAGAACTGCTCCTCTAACAACATTTATGGTTTTAGACAGCATTTATCAACGCAGGACATATTCCCTAGCATAAAGGATGAGATGCTCCAAAGAGTCACTACTGGAGGAGAGGGGGGAGGTAGTCGCCGCTCTGGACTTCCGAATGGCTTTCGACACGATCTCCCATAAACTGACAATGGCGAAACTGCAATCATTGAATTGCGGAACTCGAGCTCTTCACAACAGAATATAGTTTTTCTCAAAAAGTTGAGTAATGATTAGTATAAACATCCAATGGCTAACAGAGGCACTCCGCAGTGAACGGTACTCTCTCCACTTCTCTATAATATGGAAAGGAACCGGCTGGCAAAGCTGCTGGAGAAAATCCCAGAACTCCCATTTGTGTCAGAGTTGCGTCGGTGCCACGGTGCCACGTCGGTGTGTCGGTGCTACTGCGCATGCGCGAGACATAAATACGGTTTTCCGTTTCGGTTGGCGACGCCATTTTACCAAATGGTCCAGCGATACAAACTCGCCACAAAACTATTGCATCAACGAACATGGCGGCTCTCACTCGGTACCACATTTACTAATGCCATTCTTCACTGTTCATGCTGTTCTGACCGCAGCGGCTCTTCTGCAAAGCCCTGCTATAACCCCTAAACGTCCAAACAGTTTACCTTTAATCCTAGCATGCGAAATCCTCCTTCGGAAAACTCCCTTGTACTGCGCGGGTTCGATAAACACCGAAATAAAGCGCCAGCAACATGGCACCGCGGCACTACATTGTATATCCGTTAAAGAAAAATTCACGAATGACAAACCGGAAGACTCCGATGGACCCATAGAGCTTCTCGCTATAGAGTGAGGGACTCTTCGAAAGGGCCTCTGCTTCCTCTGTGATGATGATAATAGCGTGTTGTTGCTTTTGATGTAGGTTTGGCTAGCCGCGAAACATCGACTCAAGGAGAGCTTCGCGTCTATGTATACTCTGGCGCAGGCTCGGCGCAATTTTCCGCTAGAATGCCGTTTTGACGCAGGATGGCCCAAAGGGTTGCTCTCGGCGCGGTTTTGCATGGAATTGCATTCCATTCCTGAAGGATCGCAGTAGCGATACCACTTGCTGATCTGTATGTCACACATCATTCGATGGAGCAGCTTGCTGTACTGCATCCGGCACCTACTGTTTCTCTTCTACAGGTCGTGTACTTCGAAGCTATGGACATTCATTTGTAGAGAGACATGTCTGAGTTTTCTGCGGTCTAGCGTCAGCGTTTGCTGCGCTCGGATGTGCAGGTCACGTTGTTGCTTAAGAGGCAACGCCTTTTTTTAAGCTGTCGCACTCCGATGTGAGGACCGTCTAAGGCGACGTCGTCTACGTCGCATTGCTTCAGCGGCCTCCTTGTCGTTTGAATGGTCTCTAGCCATTTGTTTAAGCACAGAAAATTGTTTTCTAATCATCGGGTAATCTTTGGAAGAAGCAATGCGATCGCCTTGATAGTTAGGGAACTTCAAAACAGTCACACTACATATGTAGAATCGCCCTTGGCATGGACGATCGTCTGCCAGTCACGTTGCAGCGGTTTTGAAACAAACGTTAGATCCGTGTGGCGGAAGTGCCCAACATTCACGTAGAAGGGAAGGAAGTCACCCTTACGTGTTAATTTCGCACAACGTGTCTTACCAAAACGGCTGTCGTAAACAATAGCGTTGTTCTCACTCGCTCGATTGCTCAATCGAAATGTCATTGCCATAAATGACGCATTCACTGGGGGTACCATCAACTGGGACAATGAATAGAAGGCTAATATTGCCAAGCTGCGTTATGCGCTGCAGAGGGCTGAGCGCACTTTTGCTCATTACGTCGATGGCCAAGATGTTTTTTACGTGTTTGCCTCATGTCCTTGACCTGATTTGTAACAGTGTTCTCAAGAAACTAGGACAGTCTTTGCCTGCTGAGGACGCCCCGCTTGTCAGGCGAGTTTTGTGGCACAAACAGGATGGTATGAGACGATCGTTGAGGCGCTTCTTTAGGGGGAACGAACTTGACACCCAATATACACTGACAATCCTTCGCTTGGATTTGCGGTGTAAGACAGGTTCACAACGGTCTTGCGATGAATCTTCAGGTGATGAGGAGTACAGCTCAGTGTCCTCGCTCTCGCTAGATGTATTTCCTCACTTAGCGATTCGCACTGATGAACCGGAGGCGGACGGGGCCTCGGGAGGTTGGACCTCCATCACCACGAGATGTGGGGCAGCAGACCCCACAACAGCAGTGAAAAGTGCAAAAAAAGCAGTGAGACGGGCAGGTTGTGTTCCACAGAAGAAGCGCCTCGTCGTCATCTCTCCTCTCATCCATGGTGCGAGTCGAGAACGACGCTACAACACGTTACATGGGAATGCTATAACAAGCCAATAGACGCATAATCACCACTGATACTAACTGATTATCACGGTGTGGGGGAAGCCTTCGAATGTAATCATGACCCGAGCTTATCTGGAGACCCGAAGGAGCTTTCTGGATCAAGTTGGGCGTGCACCGGCGTCCGATGGAGTCTTGGAAAGGTCACTGACCCTTGAAATTTTCCCCTCATATTTTTTGAACTAAATAAACGTATATCCATCCATCCATCCATCCATCCATCCAACACGCAACACTTCAGGCAACATGCAACAACAAATTGTCTCGAAATAATCAAACAAGGTAAAGCTGTGTTTGCCCGTGTGTGTTCGAACACGGCTCCATGCGGGGTAGCCATCACAGTATTGTTGCCGAGTGGCTTTGCTCACTGCAGTTTAAAGGGCCAGAAAATATCAGCAGAAAAATGGGATTAAAGTCTTGTTGCGAACAAGAACATAACATGATGTGCATTTCGAGGCCACGAAATACCAGAATATAAAAAGAAACTTGCCGTATATTCGCGCAAATCAGCAAGCTGCGTGACATCTTTCACATAAAGTTTTATGACACCGTAGTCCGCAGGCTTTTATAGACGAAGTGAAACACGTTCGGCACAAATACCATCACATTACGATGGTACGCATGAATTATAATTTCTTATACTGTAAAAGTTGTAGTTAATTTACCACAAAAGTTGACATTCGTAAATTTGGGTCCTGCAAATTTTATGACGCAAGAGCACCACTTCGTTAAGCAGTCGCGATGTAATGTCTATGCATTGACCATTTTCACGGTGATCCCGCGGGCGCCGCCTTGTTTGATCACGCGGTAATGCCGGTAATGTTGGTGCGGCCTGAAACCTGTTTCGGATGTCCTAGACAGTAACTGTGTGAAGAACACGTGAAGGTTTGGCTACAGCTTCAAAGGACATGTAAGGGCTTTCGCAACTCATTACGTTTTGTCCACGCGGCGCTAGCAGCGTACGTGGTGCTTGTAATAAAAGCGGAGGTGTAAATGTATCCGAAGATATCATAACGTTCCGTTTACGGTGTTGAATAACTATAGCTGTATTTGGCTCCTTGTTCTTTATTTAGAAAAGACATTTAATCAGGGACTTGTTACGTTTCTCACTCAGTGAAGTTCTCCGGGTGGTTACTATCTTTATATTCTTCTTTATCGCTCGCGGGTGGACTCAGTAGTGATAGATATAACCTTGGTGGGTGCAAAGCTCGTAACATACATGCCCTGCACGTTGTGACAGACTGTAGCAAATACGTATTATCGCTAGTCATTCGCTTACTGTATGGAACTTTACGAAACGTTCAGCCTCGAACATTACGTGCTGTCGGTGTAGTCGCCGTCAGTCGTTCTTCGGCGCGCCGATTCAACTGTGAGTCTGTTCGCTCGATACGTTGGTGATACAGCGGGCTGAAATTTGCATGTGAGTTAGGCGGACGTGGGCAGATAACGTGCGAGAACCTTACTATATACAAACAAGCAGTGCTGCTCCCTTTGTCACCGTATAACAAAGGTTATTTCACTTGCGCAGACCTTCTGAGGTTGAAATTACTTCCTGGGTGCTTAGTGCTACAACACTGGCAGATGAGTGAATCTTTTTTTATCCTCGAGGGACGCCGTGTATCGCAAAGAGCCAGCGACACAGGTAGTCATGCAGCAACGGTCCGTGAACTTGGGCATACATATACATTCCATTCCTTAATATGCCAGTCACAATTTTTGCAGCCGGCTACGACACAAGTCTTCACTCCACCACTGCATGCTTCGCAGCATGAATGGAGCAGTTTCATTTCCGAGAAATGATCCCACAGGAAAAGGACGGGTGTACTGGTTTCGTACTCATGTGCTTGCGCTGAGGCGACGTGCGGCGCACTGCCGAAAGCACTATCTCGTTTCGTTATAGAAAACTGCTTGGCGAAGAGGTTCAATACAAGCATTGCCCGTGCATTTGTGCCACAACTTCCAAAAGAAATGAATTTTCCCATCCATATCCGCCTCATACAAAACTGGAAATAAAACATAAGTTCGTACAGTCACCTCAAAAGGAACACCTCATCTTTTCATTTCACTTTGACATAAACAGATATATCTTCATGCTACCCTCCCATAACGCTGAGCCTTGCTGCATGCTTTAGAGACAAATTAACTCTAAAGCGATTTAAGGCGGCAGTGTTGCAGGACACACCTACAAATGGCCATTTCATGTGTAGCAGCTCGGTTGATTTTCTTGCACAACCTACCAAGAGCAAATTAAAATTATTTCTCTCTGTTAAGCATTATTTCCTGCTAGACCACAATCGAAAGACATCAAATTATTAACCCGGAGAAACTAATTGAGCTTCCGTATTAATGCCTTGGAATATTGCAACAGCTTCTCTATGTCAGACGTGTTGTAATATTGAAGGAGTGCTTGTTCACCAGCACTCCAATGCCACTAACAGTGATCACCTGCACAGCTAAGTAGATGGCCATGATTCAGGTAGTCAAAACGTGCGAAATGAATGTATTCACATTTAGGGCAACAATATTGCAATAACTTGAGGGAAAATGGCAGATGGCATGCCGCAGACCTCTTTCCAGCTCCATAAACTAGTCTTTGAGTAATATAAATGGATGAATTAGTAATGTTTTGCGAGCTTGCTCCTGAAAAGTATTACCATGGTCAGCATATTTTCATGATACATACTCTCCGCATAAGCAATTGAACTGACGTACATATAACATACAGTCTATGATGACTGCATTCTCTTCCCTGGTATGTCAAATTTTTTGCAACTGATACATCATTCATGGCTAGCTTAGTGATCGAAAGCCTTCACTGCGCAGACATCATTCGAAGGAAAACGTGTTGCAGCATCACAAGCAGCTGTATGGCCTTGCAAACATTTTGCTCACTACAATAAAAAAGTGCTTGTAAGCAAGAAAGTATCTCTTGTAGTGAACCACTGCTATTAGCTCGAACTTTAGATGACCAGATACAGTATGGCCTCAAGCCGGTACAAGGGTCAACACAAGTTCTGTGCGTAAATGAATGCATCTTCATTCAGCGCTTCTAACGTGAGTGAGCAAGTGGCTATAAGTATCACACGGAAAATACCGATCGTTCTCGAACCGATCGCACTAGTATGGAGATCTATCTGAAATGGCAGCTCATCGTTTTGCTATTCACGCATCATTCTTGCCGTGACATGCTGTTTACTCGTCCTTTGATGCAGTATTTCTGTTCGCAACAACGGCACACCGCACATCATTTTAACACCTACGTTATGCAAACGAAACAAATAAAATTACAAAGGGCTTACCGCATGAGCAAGCTACAAGTACGCGTAGACTGACGAGCATCCGTTGAGCGTAGAAGGCGGGCAATTGCGTATCCAAGCGCATATGCACAACCGAACAGAGGACGACTTCTTCGATGCGCCAGCGTGCAGAGTTTTGTAGACGAAGTTAAAAACATTCAACGCGAAGACCCCCAAGCTATGACGGCACCTGAAAAGCACAAAAGCGTACACCACACAGCGACAAACTTCAATATGCCGAGGCAATGGCCGAGAGTCAAGCAGCATTACTGGTGAAAAATTTGTGCAACTTAAAACGGGGAGCGTTTTCGTATTCTAACGGAAGCTTCTGCCGTATATTTTTGGAAATTACATATTTTCCGTATTTTTACGTGCAAATCCTGCGTATAATGGGAGAAATGTTTTTATAGTGTGGGCATGATGGGCAATTTCGCAATACTTCGCACAATATCTTTTCCGTTTTTTGTTTGCATTCCGCCGATATCAAATGCTACACTCGAAACGTGAAATCAAACGCGAAGAATCGTGCTGTGTATATCACAATGTCACTGCCTTTGAATCAGTAAAAACAGTTTGCGGCTGTTTATGTCAGCGATCTTGTGCATATTATCTACCCTCTGTGTAAAACCCCCCAAACTGCTATATACTGTTTTAGTAGTAGAAAACGCGCTTTTCTGCGTCCTTCCTCTAAGAACGTCTACTGTTCCAGACGGGAACCCAGGTTCGTAGAGGTAGCATAGGCTTAGTGGTACGGAGCTAGACTAGCACCAATGAGAGGCCAAGGCAGCGACGCGAGATGGTGAGATGGCCAGCGTAACGAGCAACAATAACTTTTAATTACATCGCCACGGAGCACGCCAGCTCTAGAAGCTTGGATACGCAGAGCGACACAAAGGCTATCAGCTTTTGCTGAGAGCTGAAGGCTCGTTGGCGCGGCCATCATTTACAGCGTCTCCGGACCGCATTTATAGCGCTTCCAGAAAGCCCGGGCGCTGGGGAAGGAGGGAGAGAACCCGGTCCACGGTTGCGGGGGAAGTGAAAATGAAGAAAAGAGTACAGCGCCTTAACTGCCTATGACTAGAGGGCGCCTCGGCAGCACTGCAGCATGCAGCGGGGGAGGAGAATAAGCGAAATGAGGAAGGTAGTAAGAGCAAAAGGCCTTCCCAGACTAGCGCCAAGGGAGACCGCCCGCAGAAGCTCCACGCTTGCGGCCGACGCTCAGTACATGGTTGTCCAACGGATTTTGAACCGTCACTTCTTCTTCTTCTTCTTCGTGATTTGGGGGAGGGAAAATACGCTCAGTTCTGCAGCCCATATGGGAGCACGGCGCAGCGTAATGGGGAATGGGGGCGGAGAAAGAAAGATGAGAGGATAGAGGGGGAAAGGGAGAGTAGGTTTCAGGCAGCAGACGTCAGCATCATCCAGGGGCGATGGCCGGCGGTCGGGCAGATGCCGTGCGAGGCCGAAGTCTATTGGCGATCTAGGAGCCCGTTTGTGCGCACATATTCAAGCAGGTTTGCCAGTGCTGGGAGGTGGTAGCGGGCCGGGAAGAGCAGGTGTGTCTCTGAGGTAGCCGGGAGTCCATACTGTCGGTAGGTGGCAGTGACTGGAGCGCGCTCCTGGGCTAATGCAGGACAGGTGCAGAGTAGGTGCTCGAGGGTCTCAGCGTCACCGCACCTGCAGAAGGTGCGGTGATACAGAAAAAAAAGGCACTGACGCTCACACGTGCACACACAGACACCACTGGATTCTCCAGCACCGAGAAGCTACAGGCGCTATTGCGCACACAATTTGTGAATTTGAAGATGAGGACGAGCTATTTTCTGCAGTGTTTAAGGAAGCACCACTCAGCGCCTTGGGGAAAGGGAGGAGGAAATAAAGAAGAAAGAAAAGAGGGAAAGTCGAGGTGATTACAGAGCCCGGTACCGTTAAGTACCGCTTTCAGTGGAAGCCAGGCGGCGCATTAACAAATTGCACTACAGCCCCGTGTCGTCTAGGAACGTCGCAAGGTGCCTGAAGGCGGAGCCGTGGTGCCAGCCGGGAGAAGGGAGAGAGTGAGAGAGAGAATAAACTTTTATTTACCCAGATAGTTATGTAAGGCCGGGGTACATTGCTCTACTAGATGGCCAGTAGGTCAAGCCTGCTGGTGACCTCATACGCGCGCTTGATAATCCGGTCTTGGATGCCCAGGTCCGAGCTGCGCAGCAGGGTCTCCCAGCCATCTGGAAGCCGGATTTCCCCTGCTTCTGGAGGTGGGGGATCTTCCTTGCATCCGGAGAGTATATGGTTCAGGGTAGCTCTCTCATTGCACAGTGTGCAATCAAGAGAAAATTGTGAGGGAAAAATATGTGAGAAGATTACCGGGTTAGGGAAGGAGATTGTGTGCAGCCTCCTCCAGGTGATTTCGTGCTCTTTGTTGAGCTTATTATGTAGGGGCGGAAACGCCATTTGTCAAGGCGGAAATGGTGGGTTAGATCGTGAAATGAAATTAGGCTGTCTTTGGCTGTTACCAAAGTGGAAGTGCACACCGCCGGGCCGACTAAGCCTCGGGCGGTCTGATGAGCCACCTCGTTTCCAGGGTTACCAGAATGCGCCGGTACTCAAAATAGTTCAACATCCATATCTGAGGAGATGACCTTACTAGGGATATTAACAGTTAATTTAGTAATTCTGCCCAGGGAAAATTGTGTATGGCCGTCTTGGAATCACGGAAGATAATATCTGACTGGAAATTTGTAATGGCGAAAGCGATGGCCGCCTTCTCCGCCATTGCGCATGTGCGTACACGGATGGAGGCGTGAAAGACTGTGGCATGTGTATCCGTACTCGCTGCCACTGCAAATGCTCTATTCGGAGCTGCATATTGAGTCACGTCGACGTAGATGACACCCAGTTGCTGTTTATGGTGCCTTATGCATTTCCAGAGCCCTGGCAATCCTCCTACCCTCGTGGGAGAAGGGAGACAATAGTGGCGCGTCTACGCAGACTTCTTGGGTTCGCGCGCATTGAGAAGGAGGAGGCGAGAATGCGCGCGCAACGACTGGCATTTTTTAGTCCTTGCGGCCTCCTTGACGTCCGCCAAGGCGGCTTAGTGTACTTGAAACGTCGGGCTTTCACCGTGGCTTTGGTATCGTGACACACATTCTACCATCAAATAGTTCAATATTAATACTATTAAAACGGCCCGTTGTTCTTCTCTGAACTGCAATAAATGCAATACTACCACAACGCCAGCAAAGCGAAGAAGTGATAGGGCCTGAAAACCGTTATTCCCGTTTCAGCAGCGAGAACTTGAGCGAGCAAGAGCCTCAATATATTGGATGGTACCGCATTTTTTTCCCGCGAGATGAGGCCCGAGAGAAATTTGGCATATTGCACATCTTCGGATTCCCGGCGAACTGAAGCTTCTTTTACGAGAAAACGTCTGTCTGGCACGCCTCTATCATATACCCCAGAACGGCGGAGATCAAACGCACAAAACCGTAGATCTCCACCAGCCTCGTTCCCGATTCAGCGGCGAAAAATTGACTGGCTGCCGAACGGGCTCTTGGAAAATGCTAATTCTTCTCGTTGATTTAACCTCGTCGTTTGGATTTACATACTACACCTTCCCGAAGTCGACGCCACCAACCCGCAACACTGTAATGAAAGGCGCCACACCGCAAGACATTTGGCCGAGAAATTTATCTGAAAAAAAAAATGAAATACTCGTAATATTTAACAGGGTACCCGAATTTGGCGCCATGTATCAGTGTTATATTAGAAAGCACGATCTGCGTAATTTTCACAACTGAAATTTTTAAGCAAGCTCTGTGTTCCCATGTGGAAGCATTTTTTTTTTTCAAGGAAAGTGTAACATAATTCTAACGCCCAACAAAGGCGCCGACGCTATGCTTGAAGTCGTGTGTGGTACCGAAACGTAAAATCACCTTCGGTGAGTTATTAAGAGCGCGGATTAACTTTTTTGGCCATAACATCAACTTTAAGCAATGCCGGAATATATACCCTCCGAACTGCCTCAGTGGCTATGGCGTTTTACTGCTGAGCGCAAGGACGCCATTTCGATTCCCCACCCCATTACGACGGCTGACTGCAATAACGCTCGTTTGCCATACTCTTGGCGCACTTTAGAGAACCCTATTTGGTAAGAACGAATTCAGAGCCCTCAATGGCGCCTTTTATAACCCACTGCGCCAGATCCGGGACGTCACCACCTCAATTTAATTTTCAACTCTGCAAGACTGCCTGGCCCATTTGACCAATCAATGAGCGTGGCATAACCTTCCCATGACAGGCAGGAAAATATTGTCCGATATTTTTGCGAGGCATCATCGCCATAAATTCGAAGAGTATAAGCCACATTAGGAAAAATTGTGTCGTCTGTATTGCGTACGCAGTCGCCGTAGGATAGAGGAAACTTCTTCTGCGTTCTGCATATGCACTATAGGCAGAAAATTACGTAATGAAATATACAACTATCATTTATTCACACATTACCAATCCTACATTATTAACCTAACTGTTGTCTTGCAAAGCAACCCCCTTGCATGCAGACTTGTGGATATTACGACTGGCCTGTGTGGCGAACAATTCATGTCGCGCCGCAATGGCAACGATGAAAGCGCGGACGTTGTGTAAACTTTGAATGACGCTCAAACTTCGCCTTTCAGTGGAAGACGATAGCATTCAAAAATTCGCGACTGCTCTTTACGCTTCCCGACAACTGCAGTTTATGTAACCGTAATGTTTACCGGCGAATACTGGCGGCGAACGCTATGGCCGAAGGCGAGTTTTCTGGTAGTAACACGGTCTCTTCTGTCAGCCGATCTCCTGTTATTAGATCGCACTTTTAATGTTTCAGTCTCAGAAGATCTAACATTAAATGTATGCGCTGTCGGCGTTTTTTTTTTCTGCATAACATTTGTTTGTGGGACGACATTTTAAAAATTCCGAGCAATAACGTTGTAAAGAATGAAAGACAAGATATGAACCCCTCTGGCGATATACGAATGCTTGAATGGTTGGCTATGCGTGGTCCGAAATTGCTTTTGTCGGAACGACGTCCGACGCTGAGCGCCAGACACCGACGCCTAATTTACGGCGACAGGCGGCCCTTAATGCTGTCGCGTTAAAGCCGAGCCCCCCGCAACCGTTAAGGAACACCTGGAAGGCCGCACGGCGAAAAGACGTTAGCGTTTGTGCGCACATTCTGACCACCTTCGCCGCGAGCCCGCGTGGCATGCTGATGTGCGCGTAATCTGCGCAGAACTGTCGCCGTTGAGCGAGCGAGACGGTTAAGCTTCGCGCGTGAATTTGTTCCTTCTCCTCCGTAAGGAAGCGGCTGGCGCCGTCTGTGTGTGCGCGTGTGTGTGTCAGTGCCTTCCCTGTGCTGGGCCAGTGGCGGTTGGAGAAACCGTAGGGCAGTCTTCAAGCACCGAGCGGCCGCCACAAGCATGGAGAACATTCGCTCTATCCTTCTCCTGAGCGAGGGTGTTCCCGATTCTAAAAAAAAACATGGCCCCGCCAACGGAATTCAGTTTTCGGCTTTTTAGCACGCTTGACGGCGTGTCGCTCTCCTTGGGGATCTTGTAGAGTTGACTTAATGGTACACTAAAGGCAAATATTAAGTGAAGCTAAGGTGGTAGATTAGAACCCGATAACTTTTAAGACGCAAATATTATGGCCAACAGAACCTTGGTAATCGAGAAATTGAGGTACATGCAGGACACGGTGAGAGACTGTCCGGGACATTCCAGTGCTTTACCGATTTCGAAGGCACCCCTCATTTTAATTTGCGGCTAGTTACTCAACCACTCGTAATAAGAACATCATTCTACTGCGCTATAAGACGAAAGAAAATCCTGCTTGCCGAGTTCTCTTTCATATTTAGAAACAACCGCTGACAACGACATAGGCGATCGAGAGGTTTCGTTTACTCTCGACTGGCCCCTGCCCGCGCTTTCAGGTTTTAATCGTATCGTTATCGCTTACTGCTGAGCTAGTTTTAATGACTTGCGAAACTCGCACAAAATGCAAGTAGCGGAGAATCCCACGTCCATGTCATTTCGCGGGATGCCCGAACGGTCCACGCCACTAGACCAGGAACAGCTGCAGCGGCGAATCCAGCCCTCTCTCATGGCTCGGTTTCTGCACGGCCACGCGATCTCATTGTGCGCAGAAAACCGCATAGCGCCATCTGTCGGGCACCCTTTTGCTGACCGACAGCAGCAAGGAGTGGTGATGGCGTATGCAACGTCACTACTCCCAGGTTAGGTGGCGGCAGATTTGAACTGCGATACAGGTTCGGACCCTTCAGATGCAATTTTCTGTAAATTCGGCCTTTGCACGAAAGAAGCTCTGCCATGTTTCTAGAATGATACTTAAAGAGTGCACATTGGCTTAGTAATTGCTTTTAGCGTCGCTTTAAACGTTATTTCTTAGTCGTTGCGTGGGTCGCCTATAGTCTTGGCCTGGGATCCACCATACTGGTCAAGCTCCAAATCACGTGGCCGATGCTAGCCCCACGGTCCAGGGTGAAGGGTCCCTAACATGGATGAATGACTGCCTAATAGTATTGTTAACTACATCACTGTCCACCTAAATCATGGGACAGGGCCAAGACATGTTGTTTAATTCGATTGGAACATCACTAACCCTACGGTGTTCTACTACACCGCATGCCTCAACCGTCGTATTAGAATTTACAATTTGAGGGCACGAGCCTACCTCGGTCGGACCTAGTTGGGGAAAATTGGCGCAGTAAGGAGGCTACCGTTACTTTCTGCTGCTAGGTGACACCCTTGATGCATGCATGCGTTGAAGCGATGCTGAAAGAGCTCAACTGTGGCTGTCTTCGCTCTCAAATATCTCTGGCAGAAATAGCGTCATGATTCCAATTGCTTGCTTCAAATCCTTCTGTAACCACAACCAGCCACACACACTGCCCATGGGATTGAACTTCTCAATGTACACAAAGAACATTTTCACTGTTTACCTCTATGCTCAAGTTTTTTATGATAATCATTCCCATCAAGTGATATCTAAAAAAAAATTCGCGTCACCTATGAATTTATGGATCACAAATGAGCTCCTAGCTTTAATGCGCAAAAGCATAATGTTTACCTGAGCACCAAGCGACAACCATTAAACAAAACGCAGCCATTTCATACAAGAAGCTTTCTAACCAGCTTTCTGCTACTTAAAAAATAAAAAAAAACATGGTACCCGAGGAAAATTTTTGACTGCGGAAAAAATATAAAAAGGAAATCGAAAATTGTGAACTCCTTCGTAAATAAGACAAGTAATCACGAAATTGTAAGAGAAATTGCTAATCAGGGCAAGGTGTTCAAAACTTCCAAGGAAATAGCTGACGCGTTAACTGATTTCATCATTAGCAGTGAACCACAGACAACCAATGTACGACCGCCTGCCACCATCTTTCTTTTTATTTCCAAGTACGTCCCAGGAAATTCTAAACGTTATAAACAACAAAAAATTAACCAGCGCCGCAATAATAAATTACACCCTTCTCAATTAAAATTTGTCGCAACGTTAATAAGTAGTACCTTTGCAGACATAATCATTAATATGTTTAAATTTGGCAGTCTGTCTCAAAGAGCATAAGCAAAGCAGGATGACCCTAAGTTTTAAAAAGTGACCGCTATTTAATATCCAATTATCGCCCCACCTGTGTACTACCCTTTTTAACAAAATACTTGAAAAGATCACTGAAAAACGCTTAACTAATTACCTTGCAAAATTTAACGTTCGCGCACAGCTTCGATACTGCTTCGCGCTGTTCCGATACAGCTTTCGCGCTGGTTGATCGACTGAACATGCTCTTGTTGCGCTAACCGATCAATTAAAACTCGCTATCGTTGAAAGTAATCATCTAGCAACTGTATCCGTAGATTTAACGAAAGCGTATAAGAAAAAAAGTACAGGGACTCTAAAGATTTCTCTTAAGAGGTGAACGGCGAAAGCCTGCTCTGCCTCCACTTATCATTCGCCTCTTTGTCTTTGGATCTTCTCTTTCTTTTCTTTCTTTTAGTCATTACTGCTCACTACTAATCATTTTAATCAATTGAGGGCGTTACATGCCGTCATTAGACACGTTGGTCGTATCACAGTCATTAGCAGTCATTATAAGTCATTTCAGTCATTATTTCTCATTACTGGTCATTACTCAGCATTTTTTGTCGTTTCTATTGAATTATAGTCGTTACAAGTTCTTGTTAGACATACAGGTCATTTCGTATTCATTAGTAGTCATTACAAGTCATTTCAGGCATTATTAGTCATTACTGCTCACTAGAAAACATCTTTAGCCATTTGTAATCAGTTGTGGTCATTACAAGCCATTGTTAGACATATTAGTCATTGTATAGTCATTAGTAATCATAGTAATTTGTAGTCATTTAAATTCAGTTCAGTACACTTTTATTTCCTCAAGGACTCCTTTGCCAGTGATATTACATAAGGGATGGGTACGTTTCATAATGCAACATAAGCACAGGTAAACACAAAAGCTGTACAAGAAAGCTACATTTTCGCAAGTGCATAAAGACAGAAAGAACAACGCGCGAAAAATCAGGTAATTTTTTAGCCATGCGAAACGGCATTTTCGAAAGACGATGTCGGGCAAGTGATTTCAGTGACGTGGTGGGGAAGGGCGTTCCAGTATGATGCTGTGCGGGGAAAAAAAGACGAGGAAAAAGAAGTTTTACGGGAGCGTGGCCGTAAGACTTGTTGGGTGCCCAGTTCGTAGCGGTATGCGTGCAGGTGGTGTGGTGCATCGCTCGTGAAAGAAGGAACTGTAAAAGCGCTTATGGAAAATGCAAAGGCTGGCTGTAACGCGGCGACGTGCAAGGGGCTGTAGACCAGATTTTGCTCTTAAGGATGATACGCTTACGCCTTATGAATAGGATGAATGGATGTATCTGACGACGCTGTTTTGAAAGGACTCGAGTGCGTTAACAAGATAGACTTGATATGGATTCCAGCTGGGTGATGCGTATTCAACTTTCGGTCTGATAAAGTATTTGAAAGCTAGGAGTTTTACGTCTGCGGGGCGTCTCATGACGCCAGAAGTTCTTTTCGCTGATGGAAGTATGTTGAAAATATGCGTACCCCAACTGAGATCACGAGAAAGTGTGACGCCCAAGTATTTGAATGATTCTACTGATTCTATGGGGACGTTTATCATTGTATAGGGTAAAGGTACGTAACTGATGATAATGTCTCTGGATGGTCAGTAAGTATAAAGTCCAAAATGTTTGCGCAGTCGCGCGTTACGCTTGTCGGCTCTGAAATAAGCTGCGATAAGTTAAAATACAAACAGATGTCGACGAAGTCATTCGCCTCTGTGTTGTTTATTGCGGAAGTCAGGTAATTCCAATCAATAATAGGGAAGTTGATGTCACTGAGCAGAAATATATGAGGGTTAGGATGACTTGCTGTAATCTGGCCTAAAGCACTGTTAAGTTCTGGTGAGAAGTTTGGATTACTGGTAGGTGGCCTGTAGCACACGCCTAGAATGACATATGGACGGGAAGAGCGAATAAGAAGCCATAGTATTTCTAAGTTGGAAGAAATAATGATTGTTGTACAGGATAATTCACGGCTGCCAGCAATAAGAACGCCACACCCGCGTGGCCCTTGACGGTCACAGCCATAAACATCGAAGTTTGGCAAGTCTTGGACTACTTCGTCGTCGATAATTTCACTTGTGAGCCACGTTTCCGTTAGATGTAGCAAGTTGCTGTTAGATGACGTCACGATATTTGATATTGTGTCACGTTTGGTAATAAAACTGCGGGCATCAGTGCAAGCAACAGATAAGGAAAGGTTCTTCTTAGGGGCGGAAGGGCGGTTATTAACTGCACGTATTTTCTCCAGTGATTGCTACTGAATCTTTCTCACTGATTTCGCCAAATCGTCATATTCATAGCGTTGGGAACCCAAAACAAGCGTTTTGAAACGCGCGGAAAAAGGCATAGATTGACTTTTAGCATAGGCGATAAGATGTTTGCGGGCGTTACTAACTGCAAGTTAAAAATCTTCGCTCACGCTATAATTTTTAGTGATTAGTACTCATTACTAGACATTTCTGCTCATTTCTTATAAGCTGTGGTCACTGAAAGCCGTTGTTGGACACATTGGTCATTTCGAAGTCATTAGTAGTCATTAGTAGTCATTATTAGTCATCACTAGTCATTATTAACGTCTACCAATCTTTATTATAACGTTTTCACTAACTATCACTATCAATCATTTTTCATTCTTTAATCTGTCTTCATATGCCGTACTGACGTTTCGCGGGCACTCCGGCGTTTAGGTCTTCGCACACAAACTTCACCATGAGCCTATAGGCTGATGGAGAAGAAAGCCTTTTGCCTCAATAAATCATCGCATCTTACTTCATTACCTTCAATCATTAGGAATAACCGGCCCAGTACTCTTGATATCACAAAATTACTTGAAAGATAGAATGCACTTCGAAACTATTCCAGGCGTGCATTCTAAAACCACGTTCACTAATACTTGCGTGCCCCAAGGTTACATATTCGGTACATGTAATTTTAGTTATTTGTGAGTAATCTGCCCAACTACCTTCCTCCTTCGAAACGTATACTTTATGCAGACGATACTGCTAACGTTAAGCTCGATAAATGTCTTACAACTTTAATATCTAACCTTAACGGTACTTTATATAGCTTCCTGGAAGACAGCAAAATTTGTTATGTTCAGTTCCCGCTAACAAACACTTCACTCCATTTGTGCTATTTTTTTCTTGCAAGTCCTATCCATGCCAGTTCATCCTGTAATTATCTGGGTGTAAAAGTAGGCACAAATCTTAAAAATTTTGAACAATATATAAAGTAAAACAGATCATTGTAAAACAACTGTAAATGTTGTATGTCCTGAAAACATTTGTTTCAACTTACTTGTATGTCTTTCTCTAAATGCTATTGTAGTGTTTTTGTTTGAGTATATCTGTGCAATAGCTTTTCTGTTTTACTGGTTATATTTTGTTCCCCCCTGCGTAATGCCTTTATGGCGTCGTAGGTACTGTGTGAAAAAATGAACAAATTACTTACGCGATCAAGGTAGTTAATAAAGCACGAAACAAATTCACCCATCAAATATTACTTTCCCCATACTTTCCATTTATTAATTCCCCTATTTACTACTGCGTTACCTTAGTAGCAAATCCTACTGAATCACGCTATTGGAATAATTACATTTACCGATACAACCACAACGCTTCACATCTTTTACGAACGAACCCCATTGATTTCGTCACAATACTCGTAAACTGAACTTCAGTACCTTTTTGTTCCGCCAAATCAATTACACACAATGGGATAGCTTGATACCACAATTTTCTCTGAGAAATAGCATTATAGCCAGTTTTTCAATATCTATCAACTTCATTTTGCCCAGTTTCATACTAATTACGGCGAGCAAAGCCTCTATTTTTCACCTGTTGCATTCTGGCACACGCCACCATTAGATATATAAACACTTAAAATTCACGCGCTCAAGGAGAAACTAAAAGATTATATTCCCTCTAATTCTGATGCCTAGTCCATACACATAACCATTCTTTCAGTGTGCCTTCATTTCCACTTCATTTTCATACTTTAGATTCCTGTTTCGTGTCCTTGTTATGAATATGTATTAGAGATCGGTAATTATGCTTTGCATGTAATCTCACTTATACTGTTAATTTATTAGTGTTCAACGAGATCATCCTACTTTGATTTTTTTATGCCTCTTATTTATGCACATTTACTTCTTTAATTATGACGTTCATACTAACACCGGTATTTCTTTCTTGTCAACCGATTTGTTTAAACTGCTGTAGTGTGTGCTTTATTGCGTTATTTTGTAAAGGAGGTTAAATTGCAGTCTTCGAATTTGGGATCTCTATTCTGTATATTAACACCCTGTAATACGTTAAATGACCACAATAAAACCGATTATGATTCTGAAACATCCTGTTTATATGACACATTCCTTGTAAATATATCTCCAGCCTCTCTATATAGTATTCACTCCATGCAATATAATAGCCAGCCTGTCTCTGACTTACTACCAACAAAATCATTTCTCCTTATTACGTGCTGTAGCTTTTTTTTATTGATATGATATAAGGAGATGTTGGCGCACAGTTTAACGCGCCGGCTACTCCTCATCTCTTGAGTGGTTCCGTCATACATCGCACAGGGTTCAAGTTTACATATCAAATAGTTTTTTCACATAAGCACCAGCACTTGTCACGCAACGTTTCCACAGGAAGACTATGACGTAAGGAACACATGGTACATACAATATACAATGTAAATGGCTCCACACTTATGTAGAAAAAAGCCTCAAAAGTACAAAAGATCTTGTCGCCTAATGACACATTGTCTAGTCAGCGGGGGGTACATACATCGTGTAAATGCATTATCACATACAGTCACAACAGAACAGCCAACATAACATAATTCACAAACAGATGGATATATACAGTGACAATGAAATGAAGGGAACAATGAAAGCGCTAATAACGTCCAGCAATGCCGCTGTCTTCAACAAACGCCTTTAGTGCATTTAAAGCACTTTTCTGCAAGGCCGTTGTTGGCCAAGGGCCCAAAAGTTTCCTTAAACTGAAAGGTCTGCGATCTAATTTAATTAGCGCTGATTTAAGTCGGCTTCTTGGTGTGTCGTGATGTGGGCAATCTAGAAGGAGGTGATATATATATTCGTCTACAAATCCACAATCACATCCGGGGGTTTCCGCACGGCCAATTCTGTGTAAGAAATGCTTTGCGTAGGCAGTGCCTAGCCTTAATCGATGAATAAGGGTTTCCATAGTTCTCTCTAATGACAATCAAAATTTGAATTCAATAAATGTATCAATATGGTATAAGTCCGAGCTCTTAGAATTCTGGTCAAACCAAGTGTTTCTAGACATTTTGAGAGACGTTGTCCTTATAATGCAGCGTAATTCATCCTTTGATATTGGGAGTGGAGCCGTATCATCTTTGAGGTGCGCTTGTCGTGCTGCTTCATCGGCTGCTGTGTTGCCAGGAATGTCGCAATGCCCTGGTATCCACTGGAATGCTATTGAATGTTTCGCTTCGCTTGCCTTTGTGAGGTTTTTAAGTGTTTCATATATTATACTGTCACTGAATGTTTTCCCCTTTGTGTTGCAGAGCGATGTTAGAGCCGCCTGTGAATCGCTGAAAATTACCCATTTTTGCGCATCTCTTACTGACAATATAAATTTTATCGCACATAGTATTGCGAACAGTTCAGCTGTTGTGGACGAAGTCGTACGAGATAACTTAAATGATTCTTGTGTGTTGAGGTGCGGTATAATGAATGATGAAGTTGAAGAGGTTGCTGTACTGGCGCCAACTGTATAGACGTGTGTGTATCCTGAATACCGCATATATATCTGGTACAGCGCCAGTTGGTGAGCAGCTCGAATGAACATGTCTCTTTTGCTGAATATCCCATCTACTGACAATTCGATTTTTTGAACTGTAAGCAGCCATGGAGGATATTAGACGTCTGAGTTTTAAAATTCATTTCTTGGCAATATGTGAAGATTTTCTTGAATTTCTACATGAACATAACTTCTATCTCGTTTCATTATGTCTAGAGCCAATGGGTGGTTTTTATGCTGGGTTTGAAGAGGGAAATAATGCCGGCATGTTTCTGTAGTTCGCATAACTGGAAATGGTGATTGGCGAGCCTCAGCTATTACAAGAGAACTAGAAGTCGCTCGTGGAACACCTAGGCATAGGCGTAGTCCTCTAGCTAAAAGTCTTTGAAGTCGCTCTTCTGACGTGTGAGAAAGTCCGTGTAAAATGGGAGCGGAATACGCAACTTTTTGTCGTATTAATGCATTGTAAACACTCAGCATGTACGATACTGGTCCGCCCCATGATGTGCCTGCAAGTCTGCGAAGTACATTCACTGTGGCATTGACCTCGTTTTCGAGTTTTTTTTTATGTGGGGTGCCCAGGATAGCTGCCTATCGAGTATTATGCCTAGAAATCGATGCTGTGTGATAATCATTAGAGGGTGTCCTGCCAGATTAAGAGTGAAATTTTTTTTAATTGCCTTCGAGTGAAGGGCAACATAGCTGTCTTTGCGTGTGATAGTACCATTCCTCTCTCTCACTCAAAAATTTGTGGATTATATTGATGTCGTCTTGCAATGCCATTAGAAGTGTTTGAGCATTAGACCCAGATGTCCAAATACACACATCATCTGCATAGAGTGAAAACTTTAACTGTGATGGCAGCCTTCTTGTTAAATCAGCCATGACGCAGTTAAAGAAGAAGGGGCTGAGTACGCTTCCCTGTGGTACTCCCTGTTTGACAACATGTTCAGCACTCTTTCCTTCGCCCGTCTGAACAAATATTTTGCGACCTGATAAAAATTCAGAAATCCATCTCAAGGAGCTGTCAGACAGACCAAGTTCCAACTTGCTTAGCAAAACATGAACGTGACTAACAGTATCAAATGCCCTCTTGATGTCTAGGAATACTGCTATAGTCATGGTCCCACGTGCACGCTCGTGCTCCACACAGGTTACTATATCTAATATTGCATCCATTGTGCATCTATGTTTTCTAAAACCTACTAAGTAGTTGGACAGCACATTCGTTCCCTTACACCACCATTGAAGTCGCGCGTCAATCATTTTCTCCATTACTTTGCATAAACAACTTGTCAAACTAACAGGGCGGAAGGATTCAAGGCACAAGGGCGTCTTACCAGGTTTTAAAATTGGTATGATTCGGGCGACTTTCAAGAGTCAGGTACAGTTTCCTCTATCCATAAGTTATTATAGATGTCTAAGAGAGCATTTGTACCTGTCGGTCCGAGGTTTCTTAGCATATTGTACGTAATGCCGTCCGGCCCAGCAGCGGAATTTTGGCGACATGATGCAATTGCACATTGAAGCTCGCTTAATGTGAAAGTATGATCTAATTGAGGATGTTGGACCCAGTAGCAAGCAGTAATTTTTCGCTTAGCCAACACTACTGAAATATCAAATTCTGCACATTGCGATGAAAAAGCAGGTCTGGAAATAAGCTCACAAAATTCATCTGCAAGTATTATGTCACACGTGTCCCAAGCTACAGCGAGAACACGAAATGGGAAGCTCTGTGTTACAGGTCCGCTTAAAGAACGAATTACTAGAAAAATTCGTGGGACAGCCGTGTGAGGAGACAGCGAGCCGCAGAAATCGCGCCAGCGCCGTTTGCCTAAATTTTCCATTCGTCTGCGCATTACATTGTGTATTTTCTGAGCGTTTCTGTATGCTTCTAAACTTTCGCTCCGTCGGTAAGCTCTTTCGGATCGACGTCGGATGCCTCTTAGGTGTTCATATTCTCCGTCAGCTGCAGCATAATCTTTTGGAGTTGGGACCTTCTTTGTGCATATGTTCATATTGTCCTGCAAAAATTCTGTAAATTTTTCCACTGTTGCATGTTGATTAATTTGATCCGTTAGGCGGTACCGAAAAGCTTGCCAGTTCGTTAGTCTGCTGTAACGCCTGATATCACAGTGCATGCTAGGGTGGTTAACAAGGATGGGAAAATGATCACTTCCGCGCGTTTCCATATCTGTTGTCCATCCCACACCATTCACTAGATCATGTGAACACAGGGTAACATCTATGCAGCTTGAGTAATTATATCCACGAAGGAATGTTGGCGAGTCATCGTTTAAAACAGTCAAGTTGCATTTATCTATGGCGCACTCAATAACGTTACCCCGTGCATCACAATGATCACTGCCCCAGATTGTGCTGTGTGCATTGAAGTCGCCACATATAAATACACTAGAATGAGCTATTTTGAAGATATCCACTAGCGCTTCTACTGAACTCCGGCTTGAAGGTTGTAGATATAGATTAATCACTGTTATACAGAGCTTGCCAAAGGATACATGCGAATAATTCCGGGAAGTCTGAATCACTGGACTGAATTTGATAAGATGGTAGGTCCTTTCTGACGCACAGGAGCACTCTGCTAACAGCACCTTGACGAGAAGTCTTGTATATCACATAATTTGAGAGGCGAAAGTCGTCATTGATTCCCGCCTCTTGAATGCAAAGTATTGGGAAGTTGTATTGCACAAGCAGTTTACGAAAGTCCGCACACTTCCTTCGAAGACTGTTGGCATTCCACTGAAATATGGAGACATTTTTGTAGCGGTTAGTCATGCACTTCCTGCCGTAGTTTCGGCCCGGATTGTTGACACAATAGTGCTTCTAGAGGCAACAAGGCTTTCACTTCTGGTAGGTTGTTTGTTTCCGGCAGAGCAGACAGGATTGCCTTAAGAGCTGCGAAAAGCATTGGCAAAATCAGTTGTGTCACCGATGCTGTGATATGTTCGCTATTAGGTGGTGTTACTTCTGCAGTAGATGAGTAAGGTCGCTGAGAGAAATGTGTGCGAGTACCGGAGCTTTCTTGTATATTACTTTCTGCCTGTTGTCGTCTGGGTTTCCGTAGCACTGATGCATAAGACTGGGCACTTGACTGTGATCCTCTTGATTGGTCTCTTGATTGCACTGTTGGTTGTTCTCTAGAGGAAGAATATCTTGTTGATGCTCTTGGCTGTGGTGGTTCCGGTGCCCGCTGAAGTGGGTGATCTGGCACTGGATTAACAATGTCAAGGTTTGGAGCGGGTTCATTGCGTCGCGGTTGTGTTCCATGAATTAGTTCATGTCGACGCATTTGTGCCACTGCTTTTTTCTGAGGGCAGCCTGAGAAGGAGGCGGCATGGTTCCCCGCACAGTTTGCACAGTTTGCTGTACCTTATTACGAATTTTCACACTTCAAAATCCACAATTCATATAAACACGCCCACACACATATTCATGAACCAATCACACCAAGAATGATGCACTTTATATAGATGTCACCGGGAGCTGAGTCTGCTGATGTTTCCTTTTTCAAATGCGAAAGCGTTATTTGACCAATTGTGCCATTCCGCCGTGCTCCGAATGTTGTGACAGAAAACTAGCACACAAATTACGCCAACTTCATCTAACTGAAAAGTGATGATGGTAAAGATTCGACCCTCTGCACCATCGTCACTGCAACTGCCCCTTTGCCCAGTGCGCTAACCAATGCACCACCGTGTTTTTTTTCTTTACTGGCTCATTTGCGAGTTAACTCGTTATCAACAATAGAGTTAAGAGAATAAGCACGTGGAATGCAGATGTAACACCTACTGACAAGCATAACTGCAGTCACATTAAAATTTTCTTAGTTTGTCAACGGTTATAACTTCAACAACACTCCGGAGGGCGTTCTTGCGCTTCTGTACCTCCTGATAGCCATTTATTCTTTCTTGTAACTACCTTCGCGTTAGTCCAAAATCAAGAAAGGGGCTGACAGATGAAATATCACAGTGTGGTTTAAAGTTTGTAAACATGGATAAGGTGCCTCAGAAAGGCTGGCCAACTTTCCCGTATGCGGACCTATCTTCGTCAAAGGTGAAGATAGGTAGGTCCTCCTATCAAAACGTTGGCCAGCCTTTCTGAGGCACCTTATCCCTGTTTGCAAACTTCGCGTTAGCCGTGCGTCCAGGTCAGAGTAATACTCTCTGGCCCGCCAGAGACTGTGAAGGCCCAACTACCATTAGTAGATCAAAAGGAAGCCCATCATCATCGTTTTCTATCGTTAGATACCTGATGGTGTTGGCATCTAACAGGAGTCCTCTTTCAAATTTGCTTGTAAAAATAATGAAAGCTCCTTCTCAACAATGCAGCAACACATAATCTATGATCTCGGGAGGTGTACAGATCAAACAACGAGTTCCCCACGGTACAAAGAAACTTTTTTTACGAAACTGTCTTTAGCGATAGTGTTCCTGTATGAACTCTGAAATCCCTGGCAAAATTTCCATACTCTTTACCCTTTTTACGATATTATGGCCATTGTAAATTGATCTATATAAAGGCACACGATATTCAGCATCGCACACAACCCTATGCATCTTTTTCTGCTGGTGAGAACTCAGATATTATTTTAAAATATATATACGCTTAAAACATCCTTACAAAAACACCCGTAAGGGTTCCGGGAATGCTGTCTGAAGAAACAATAAGTTAGTAAGCTAGTAGCACTTTGCTCATTCTCATTCGACATAGAATTCGCAACAAAGGGCCCCTGACCTCCCGATAAAGTATAAATCTGTTTACGAGGTGGCGCACAAAAAGTCGTCCAAGACCTACTCTCCCATCTCTGACGCGCCTGAACAGGTTCGTTCGACTATACCTCTCCCAACTCGAGGTCCACACAAATACTGCAGATATGCCATGAAATTTCTGAATGTTTAGCCTAGAACAGTATAACACTTGCATTGCATACCAAATCTTACTGATAAAAAAAAATTACACGCTGTTGCTCTGGCGAAGATAAACAGAATAGCCACTTTCCACCTGTGCACTTTGTCACGCATCTCTTTTACTTGTTGTTGCTAGTACTGATCATTATCTTTGTAGAAGTCAAGCGTCACGCCAAGATATCTTACCAGAGCGGTTTCCCACTTAACGTTTGCAAGTGCGTATGGGGTCGAAAGCCATTCCCCGTGCCCAAACCTCAGGCACTTTCGCCCATTCAAAGGACTTCCAGAGATTTCACTAAACAGTTTCACCACTCTAACGGCTTCATTGACACTTTTCTTGTTGTCCCAGAAAAGAGCCACGTCATCCGCACACGCCAAGAGTTCAGCTTCTGAAGCGTGCAGACGGAAACTCTGAATAGCGCCATTCTAACTCTACAGCAGAACTGGTGCAAGCTGGAGGGTTCTCTAAATTTATGGGCTATTGTAACTTTTCTTTTTCCTGACAGCTTAACCTGAAGTTTTCCAGGAATTCTGTTTGTAAGCCTAACAAAAGGCTCTATAGTGCAGCCGCTCGCTTTGCCTTTCGCGTTGTCGGCGACCCACAAACTCCATCGGCAGAGCCCATGGACGACGACGAAGAATGGGATGCTACGCGCTTCAAGTACGCGCCGGACTACGACTACGACATCCGCCCCAGAGTATGAGGTGGAGGCCGCCTACGAGGTATAGGTAGAAATGTAGTATCAACACCATGGTGCCGCTGGGAAAGGTACTTGCCTCATCATTAGGGAAGGTGGTTGTCAATATTTGCTGTTAAGGTAGCGTCATTGAGAAAGAACACTCAACGCTATGTGCGTGAAATATTACAGTAATTAGAACTCCGCAAATAAAACTCAGCTGAGAGACCGCATTATGGCCAGTTTGTCATCTTGCATTGTTTCGACCTCATAAACAGCAACATTACACACGGAAAGGACGTAGAAGCTCATAACTCCGTAATAAACCTCATCAACACACTTAGCGACAAGTAAAGATCAGGCATTTACACATTACAAGACACTTCGTAACTGTCTCTATAGTATCTTTAACGACAGTAGAAATCTCGCAGTCAATATTTGGCAATACATGTCGTATTCGCTCCAACCCAGTTTTATTCTTCTGTAAGTTTCCTCCTCGTGTGCTTAATTCCCCTATATAAACTTAATAATGCAAAGACTATGAGACTGACTGGCGATCATAAATGTTGTGTCATTGCCAGCAGTTGATTATCATCTGCATAATTATTTTCAATCCTACTCTTACACTTTCTCAGTTAAGGTCCTCAATTATTTATTGCAATTCATCACCAGTGTTGCTAGACAGGACATCATTATCTGCAAACCTAACGTTTTAGAGAGATACGCCATTCATTCTCACCCGTAAGTCTTAATTCCCCGTCTAATAGTCTGAATAATCCCTCTAGGGATGCAATGAAAAGCATTCGAGCGATGGCAGCCCCTTGCCTGGTAACTCTCCCAATAGGCAATTTGCTGCCTGTTTATATATCCAAAAATATACCATCGAGATGCCGACCGACCGAGCCACCAGCCACACCAAACCTGGGAATGTAGACTAGGTAGCTTTGCCTTTAGGTATGAGAGTATATATAATTGAAATTCTGCTTTCTGTGAGAAAGTTCACACCAAATTGGTCATATCTAAATTCTGATGAGCGTGCATGCAGAAATTAACAAATCACGACTCATCCTGAATTTAGATCCGCTGCCGACATAAGTCGCCGCTACGTCACTCGCGTATGCAAAACAATTAACGTAAAATGCACACGTGAACATGGCAGTCAGACATCCCATACAGCGAAAAAGTAAGCGTGCTGATCCAGCATCAAGACACCGCACAAATGAAGTGACTCTTAGCGTCTATGATAGAGTGTGTAAGCGTGACTGAACGAGGACGTAGAAAGAAAGAGATACACAGAGACAGCGCTATTTTCAACTATAGATTTTGTTTTCACACGCATAAATAAATATATACCATACGAATTGAAGCAAACGTGACAGAAAAAAAGAACACTCAGTGGTGCATGTCCGTGACCTATGCAGGTGTGCAAGGCTTGGTCAAAACATATACTGCAATGTTTACAACGATAAGTCGAGCACTCGTATCTCCTTTCGAGATAGCGACACTCATGGCTTGCTCACACACCTTTTCTCTAATTGTGCAATTTTCTAGGAATCCACAATCTCCCTTGTCATCCTGTCACAATCTATAGTTGAAAGTAGTGCCATCTCTATCTGTTTCTTCCTACGTCATTGTTCAGTCGCACTTACACACCCTATCATAGATTCAAACAAAATAGCCCGCCAACGTATGTTAACCAAGTTTTCCGCGTCAACCTTATTTCTTGTTTTCGCAGTTGTTTTTCGGACACTGCGCTTGCAAGCATGACGTTCTAATCATTTCCCTAGATAAAACCGTTTCATGAACTGCTCACATCTCCTTCACGCTTGGAGGCACAGCCATTGTCGGCCAGGTATGCCAGACTAACCCCGCCTGAGTGGCATCATCACCAGCACCATATCACTTCATTGGACCGCACGTATAACCTTGGATACTATAACTTCAACTGACATGGTTCAGGTGTACGTGCCACAAGCCAAATGCTCGAAATATCAGAAAACCATGCATGCGCTGGTAACGCCGCTATTCGAAGCGCTCTCGCAGCATCAGTCCAGGAGGCAGATTTCTGTGGTTTCACGACCCAAGCTAGCACTTGGGCGATTAGTGTCGCCACACAAGGTTCCTAAAGAGTGCCATTAACATACGCAGAAAACACCAAACAGGTGTGTTTTCTATTTCACCTTTTATCGAAGGGTAGCACCTGTAGGACGGGAAAAACGAAAAAGGTGAGCGCTGAGAAGTCGAACACCGTACGCCTTGCACAACCACACCATAGCAATCAATCACATGTCTACACGCCGATGCAGGGCGTATATACAGGACACTCTGCTGTTACCTGTTGGATATACACATGGACCAACTAAACCATAGAGCAGCTACATAGACCAGCTAAAATAGTCGTCTCACGTGTACTCATCTCACGTGTACGCGTTTGTGGTGCACATACAAACTTAACTCGTCGCATAAAAGTATCACGTAAGCCGAAAAAAAATTCTAATTTGTGGTGTAGTGATAGAGTGCTCGTCAAACAGGCGGTGATCCTTGGTTAAAATCCTCATAAATTGTGAATTTTTCCTTTGAAACGCACTGGCTCGCATTTTTCTGAAACCTTCTTTACTCAGGATGGCGCGACTTCACTGTACCAAATATCAAGGAAGAAACCCTCCTCGCATATATCCTTTTTTTTTAGTAAGAACCGCCTAAACTGCGGGCCCAATGTATTTGAGCCGCACAGTATGCGTCGTTATTTAACACTTTCACATCCCATAGGAAAATTGCATTTACGCGGGAAGCCGTTAAGTAAGCATCGCTATTTTGGAAATTTTGTAGAACACAATAAAGTTCGGCTACCAAAATGAGCCGCCAAATTTCAGGCTGCGTGACTAAGGTTCGGTTGTACTGCGAGCCACACATACTCTATAGCCGCATAGTAAGTGTCGTTCTTTTCAACGTTTCTCCTGGATACGCGGCACTGTTATAAGCAGGATTTCAGTGAGAGTGTTGTTCCCGCCAAATTACGGTTCTCTAAATTGTCTCACGTATTCCAACTTGCATAACCAATAAAGTAAATAATGAAATGCAATTGGTTACTAAAACAAGCAACTGAATTTCAATCAGCGTTACCAAGTAATTAATCTAATTGATAAATAAGGATAGCAAGAAATGGAATAGATAACTATTCATATACAATTAGATATAATTAGTTGCGTAGAATATTGGTAAGAAGGAGGCCTAATTTGTTGTCTGCTTCTCTGGCTTCAATATAGGAATAACTTTCCCTAGCTTCCAGTCAGCAGGAGTTTCCACATTATACAGTAGGCGTGTTACAAGATTTGTTGGTAAGATTAGTGCATGCTTCCTAACTCACACCGTCGGGGTCAGGTGAATGTTTGTATGTATCGCCAATTGCTGTCGCTCGTCAATTGTAATGAGGATTACAAGGCAGGAATGGTCTCACAAGATGGACTATACTGATTGCTTGCCTTTTATAGAGGTCCTGCCCTGCTGCAAAGGAGTTTGCAGTACATTTCTGGAGCTTCTATCGGTGATGCATACTCCTGCGATGAAAGCGAGATATGGGGGTAAAGCTGTTGCGGCTCTCTGCGAATACCTCTGATGATGCACTAAATTTGCTCAGCGGTGTTTGTACGTGCAGCCTGCCACGAAATCCCCTCCACATGTTTCGCTTCAGTTTGGTGAGGCGACGCCGTATCTGCCTTGTCGGCAAGTTATGAGGTGCTCGATATCGTTCGTAGGCACAGCATTCCTATCCGCTAACTCTCGAATGCCAAATCACATTTGGAATTCTTCGTCGTTGTAGGTACATTACATTGTTTATTGGCACAGCAGGTACGCTTTCTGAGGCAATCAGTTATTTTAACGCGATAGCGCTAAGGGCGGCCCCGTGTCGCAGGAAATTCGGCGGCCGCTGTCCGGCGTCCACGGTCGGACATCGACAAAAATCCGGCGTCCGCTTCGCATTGAAAAGATTTCGCATTCAAAAATTATCAAGAACAGTTGATAATCTTTGGTCACCTGATAGTGGGGTGGAGAGGTTTATTTTTTCCCACGTAGGCAGCACTTCTTACGTGACTCTTAGCAAATTATTGTATCAGCGCCTGCGCAACAAACAAGCACGAAATCTCCTTGTTTTGATACATAGAGATACCTTAGTTTGAAATCCTTCAATTTCTTTTACGTGTACTTCTATGCTTAAGCATATTTAGAGTAGGTCGCGAAGAGTAGGGTAAAGGCCGAAATTATTATCGAAACAACATGTGTTGCTACGTTTCGATCTCATCTACCGACGAGTTATTTTCTCATCAGCGTCTGTATCAGGAGCAGTGTTCGATCGCTGTTAGCAGCTAATGTTCAGACGCGGTAATCAATAAGCGCTTAATGGCTTGAGGAAACACGTGTTGGTTTGTTCAGTAAAGTTGAAAACGATGACGCCTATCTTTTGGCTAAAAATGTTGCCTGACGACATGTGCACAACGCGTGCGCTCCGGTAAACTTCTTGCTTACATTTTATCGTGGCGATTTTCGAGCTTCTTTATATTTCTGTACAGGGTGCTGGAACTAACTTTTGTAAGCTCTTCCCCATTATTCCCCCCTGCCTCCAAACGAAAACATGCGTGTTATGCGAGTGCAACCAGTTAAGTAGTGTTCAATCTCTCCAGCAAGTGAAACTATGTTTTAGAACGATCGAGACTATGTCATTACTTAGCAAAAATAGATAGCGATCTTTTAAACTAATAATTTATTCGCAAGTCATTCAACGAAGAAGTTAAAGAGCCTAATGAGCAATATCGACTTGACTTCTTTCTAAGTAGTTATTTGTTGTAGCTTCAAGTTTTGAGGCTCCAAAGAAACTCTGAGATCTGAAGAAGGCTCGGAGCCCCAAGCAATCACCTGCACTGCCTTGAATACCCTCAAACGTGATTCTGTTGAATGATCTGTCCTTCGCAAGCACAAGTTTGATAAAAAACACGCACTATGGGATGAACAACAGGCTTTTACATCGAAGACGGGGCGACAAAAGTAGAAGCCAAGACCGCTGTCTTCGTCCATTTCCATTGCTAACGGCGCATTCTTACACGGTGTCTTTGTGTGGAATGCAGGTTAGCGCAAACACTGTATAATAAGCCATACAGAGCTTATACACGTGGTATTTTTTTTATCTAAGCATGTTAGCAAATAATACTGGCATAGTGCAAATTATCTACGCTTAGGTTCCATCGGAGACCCAAAGGAGACATCTGAACATTAAAAAAAAATTCACGAGGGAACCTGATATACCTTGCGTGGTGTAATACATATATAGCAATTGGCACTGCAAGCAATGAAATGCCTTGCGCCACATTGAGAATACTGAGCTGTTGTGTGCGCTGCCGCATGGCTTTGCGTGATGAATCGTGAAAATGTCACGCGTGAAGAAAGAAAGTCGACGAATGAGCAGTCTCGCTGTCTCTACACACTATAATATGGCGAGGAAGCCTCGTACGCCTTTTTGATTTGAATGAGCTATCTGCAGTAGTTAAAGAAAGGCAACACTTGTTTTCTTACTTTGTCAATGCAGCGCTGCCGCCGCATTCAGCGCGATCTTCTATTCGTGGAAGCCCAGCTCGGCAGGTGTTCATAGACTTCCTTCATTCGCTTTCGCGCAATTGCTGCATGCACCGTGTAAGCATTTCGCAGCCCATTGCATGGCACAGCCATACCCCTGGTGAGCGCATACCTATCAATACACCTCCTGTTTTGGTCATAACCGATATCCTCGCCTGCATAATGAGTCGATGTACAATTCCGATATCTTCGTAATTGTCAAGGCACCTTGGTAAAGGCACGTAACACGCTGAGTTGCTTTCTTTTTCGAAATGCTTTCTCGTGTGAGGCGTTTCTGGCAAAATTTTTGCATGCACTGTCATCAAAGGGTTGGCTCCACGTAATAATACCTCGAGTAGGATTTTTACAATAACGAACAAGAAATAACATTGCATTTGCCACGTGCGCTTCGGGATCTACCAACCTGCTGCAGGCCATGACGTCATGGAGACTGCTGGCTACCGTTGCCTATCGCAAACCTGCTGGTCCTGATAGGCGCGTAATTTTATTGTTCCTGAACCTTTCGTCATTGTACGGGGAAAGAAGTTAAGGCGAAAGTTATTGTGGCCACGGAGTGAAGTGGCTTGAATGGCAGTCGCAAGAAAGTGTTTCTTTCTTATTCAACTTTTCATCCTGTGAGCTAGCGACGCTGTAGTTAATATATATATATGTGTGTGTGTGTGTGTGTGTGTGTGTGTGTGTGTGTGTGTGTGTGTGTGTGTGTGTGTGTGTGTGTGTGTGTGTGTGTGTGTGTGTGTGTGTGTGTGCGTGCGCGCGTGCGTGTGCGCGCGCGTGCGTGCGTGCGTGTGTGTGTGTGTGTGTGTGTGTGTGTGTGTGTGTGTGTGTGTGTGTGTGTGTGGGTGTGTGTGTGTGTGTGTGTGTGTGTGTGTGTGTGTGTGTGTGTGTGTGTGTGTGTGTGTGTGTGTGTGTGTGCAGTCTACCATTGTGCTGTATTCGGTTGCAAAAATAGCTTTCAGACACGAATGTGAAGTGCTTCTTCAGCCGCAGCGAGTGCGTCGATTCAGGCTGTTTCTGTCCGCCGCTGCAGTTGCGGACAAGCGTCGGCTTTGGTGTAGCAGCACAAATGAAAATGACCGGACACCAGCAACTTCGTGGCGTGTTATTCCCAGAAGATATTCCTTCTGGCGACCGCACGTCGGTGAACTCGGTACCTATGACCAGCCTGAAATGTGAACTGAAGCTATGTATCTGGGTTCGTAATTAGTAAGAATGTGTCTGGTCATCAATTTCTTAGCGCACGCACATAAAGCTAGCTTGTTCAAATGTGTTTTAAACATATCGTGCCTTGTAACCAACGTTCTGGTGGTATTTGGCCGGTGAGGTATTTCGAAAAAAAGGGTTCTTACCAACAAATATAAATAAAGGTGTGTTCTTTTTTGCTCTGTAGTCAAAGCCATGGATTGGCCAGGTCGCCGGGCGATTCTTCACTTATACTCTTCCGTGCTTCCACATGTCACAGGCATGCGGCCTGGTCGACCCTTTTCATCGCTTCGTGAACTACTTTAGAAAATATAGTTGGTGTAACACAGGACAGATTTCAGTGTTACCAACTCTCCCGAGTCGGCAAGGTGCCCTTGCGCAGGCTGCTCTCGGGACGTAAGAGCGCGCAAATACTTTCAGTGCGTCGCGTGTGTCTGGCTCATTTAGACATATTCAAGCCCGGACGAAATCCCAAGGGCTGGGAGCAAGATTGTAGGCGTAATATCATGCTCTTTGACATGAATGGTAACCACATCCGTGAAGCAGGGCCGGTCAAGGTCTTATAGGGCTAACTATTCAAGAAAACGGATCCAATGGCTTGACGATACGAAAGTTAACTGGCAAAATGAAAAATGCTCTACGAATGTTTTGATATAATCCCAACAGAAATACAAGCATGAGCGAGGAATGTGCCATTAGGCTCATTCCCGCTTTAGTCCTTTGTCATATTCCTTATGTTGCGTCTATGCTCGATTGGAAGGAAACAGAAGAGAAAAGCCTCAATACCACCATCCGCCGAGTCTGCGAGGTGGCCTTGAGGCTACCGTTCAACTCATCCACCCAGCAATTTTCGAAACTAGGAGCGCACAATACTTTTGCTGAGATCGCTGAGGTTCATCGCACAGCGCAGGTCGTCCAGTTGTTAGGTATATGAGCGGGCAGAGACATCCTGGTCACTCTGAGAATTTTTACTGAACGCTAAAAGGATAACGTCAGACATCTTCGCAAAGAAATCAAGGATTCGATTGTGGTTTGTGTCTTTCCAAGGAACGTCGACACACCCCGTATTTAGCCAAGGGAGAAGGCTCGCCCATGCGAAAGCTCATCTTGCCGAGGCTGCTACAGATGCTGACTTCGTAGATGCCGTCCAGGTGGTCACTCACGAAGCTTTTTCGGTGGCCGTAATAGACGCCCACAAACGAGCTTTAAACGCACTCTCTGTTTACACCAAGAATTCGGAGGCGGCCGAATAAATAGCCATTGCACTCCCTCTGCTAGATCCACAGCGCTCGGTAACCTATAGTGGCTCTAGGGCAGCCACTCGCGCCTTTGCTAGGGGAGTGGTAGATGCCAAAGTTCCCAAGTCACTCGAAGGTGAATCCATTAGTCGCCACTCTATACAGAGTTTGGTTCCCAGCCCATATGGACGATTTCGTGGGAAGACAGCCGAAGCTTAACGAATCCGCTCATAGGGCCACGCGAGGGCTTGCCAGCCGCGCTCGCCTGCAGAGCCCGTCTTTAAAGATCAACTTTAAAGGCCTTTAAAGATCAACTTCAGGCATACAATGAACTCACCAATCACTTCTTTTTAGAACGTAGAGAATTCTCTCTTTCAAACAAGGGACTTAACAGGGCGCAGTCAGTCACTCCTCGCTTGCTACAGGCGAGCTCGTACCCCAATCCTTGGCGTCTGACCAGGATCGACGCGTATTACAGCGGATCATTCAATTGTGCACAGTGTGGTGGACATGTAAACTTGGGACACATGTTGTGGGGATGCGCAACGCAGGCCTCCTATCTGGAGGACAAGAACAATTCGGACGACGCTCTTATGAACAGCGAGCTACAAGACCAATTGTGAGCTCTCTAGAATGCCCGCAAAGCGGCGGAGAACCTAGGGCTCCCGGTCTCGACATGGGAGGTGCCCTCTATATTTTGACGAAAAGTCAGGTGTCCTTCATGACGCCTGTCGGAAATAAAGTTTCATCACCACCACCACCACCACCACCACCACCACCACCACCAACACCACCACCACCACCACCGCCAACGCCACTGTTAGTAGGTTGTTTTATCTTGAAACCCTTTAATATTATACAGTTGTCCGAGTTAAGGGTCATTGTGGTCTAGTTTAGTTTGCCTTTCATTATTTTACACTGCTCAATGTCCGTGTGCCAGGTAAACTACTGTTATGAAATTGCACCGCCACAACTTTAGAAGCACAGAAGCAACCAAAACTTGATCCTTTAAAGATGTGCTAGTTACCGAGATTGGAGAGTATGCGCTGGGGTGAACGAGCGCCTGGCACACGACTATAGCTGTGATTGTCATCACCGTAGTGATCCATTGATCATAGATCCATTGATATTCCGAAGATATCGGCAGAAACCAAAGAACACAGATAGAAGCCTTCTACCAAGAAGACACTTCGTCGTAGTCCTTCACCATTATTCAAAGTGATACCGTAACACAATTTGAAAACAAGCTCAAGCAAATCATGTCCTAAACAAAATTTTGTACATTATGTTAGATATAATACAGACTGTGTTCATTGCCTCTGCATATTGCCGTTGTTCTTGTACTGTTACTAATTTTCCGCAGTTTTATGAATATATACCAAAAAAGCCTGTATTTGATGTATAATTGGAGTGCACTGTGTATTATGTACGTTATGTTATTTTCATTTTCTGTGCTGTACCCCACCCGTGTAATGGCCTCCGGGCCAACAGTATGACTAAATAAATAAATAAATAAATATGAGTTGCCCAAAATGGCACGGATATAGAATTGATCTCTTTGAATTATCTACGCAACATATATGTATAAGTCTCTCTCGTTTTATGTTTTTTTCAAATACTACTTGAATTTTCTGTATTTTTTTCTCGTGTCTGACCAGTGGCGTAGCAACAGGGGGGGCCGGAGGGCCGTGGGCCCCGGGTGCAAGGGGCCAGAGGGGGGGGGAGGGGGGGTGTCATATACGTCTGAAGACACCCGGAAATTGATATCCTCGCCTTCCTCGACCACACCCGGGGGGGAGGGGGTGACGAAAGACCTATGGGCCCCGGGTGCCAGACGACCTAGCTACGCCACTGTGTCTGACCCACTGAATTTCCCACAATATTTTTGTATATCTATGCATTTTCTCTATGCAGACATTTGCCTGCTGTTTCCGATATTTTTGTATTTTGCTTAAGTTTTCCATTTCCTGCAACTTGATTTTGTCCTCTACATGTATTGAATTGATGCCATTGTATGCCATGCTACTGTGCACGGACCCAGTAAAGCTTTTTCTGGCTTTTTGACCGTGCTCCAAGCATCTGGCCGATGTTGAATAAAGAGGAATTGAAATGAATATCCAAGCACGTGCATGCAACATTGGGCACCCAGTACGCTACGGCTAAACGACGGAGGCGCACGAATGCTGCCGTGTGTCAGCAAAATGCCGAGGTGCTACTAAAATGGCGTAAAGGCTCAGTTGTAGCCGATTGCGAGGCCAAAGTCAGATGAAGCGAACAACTGCTCCCTAGCATACAAGTATTAATCCTTGCAGTATTGTAATGAATATTATCGGTCCAAGGATAAAGAACGCAATGTTCGTCGCATAACCTCATTATTGTCACAGTTGTTGATGACAGGAATGAGGAGCTCTAAATGTTCAACTTACTCGCAGTTCACCATGATCCTTCAGCCATATGGTTTAGAGGCACAAGAAATGTTTATTAAACGTGAAGCTGACAGAACAGAAGTCCGATAACATTAGAGAGATGCGGGATATAAGACAGGAGAATATAGGAGGTAGTGAGCGTGACACGATGCTTGTTTGTTTGTTCGGTTGTAGTTGGGGGAGAGAAGTTCAGGCAACGCGCCAAGAGATAAAGCGCGTGCTATGACGGCCGAATGGGGAAGGTGGAGAGGATTGGAGGTGGCAGGGGAGAGGGGGCAATGTACCAGAGCTGCGAGAGCTCTCGCAGGGGGTACGGGTGGGAAAAAGAGGGGGGGGGGCATGCAAATCGCTCGTATGTCGCGGGAAGACGAGGTTGAGGACGCGTTCTCTTCGCCAAGCGAGTGGTGGCGAAAAGTCTGCCAAGGAGGAGAGCAGCCTGTCGTGCACTCGTTCGTCGCTGGTGTTCCCCGGCCGCACGGTGGTGGCCAGCCGAGAGTGGACGACGATACGGTGGACGAGGACGCATAGCGGACAAAAACACAGTGCCGTGGATCGTAGCGCAAACTGGTGTAGAAGATATTCTTGTTGGCATGAAGGGAATGAAGTGGATTCAAGCAGGAAATCAATTGTACGGGGTGATAGCCAGTACTACACATTTAGTTACAGAATTGCTGCAAAGCGAGAGGAAGTTTAAGTTGGGGACTGCAGAGAACTGGATGGTGGGATGGAAGTAGGAAATTTGAATTCATAACATGGTGTCAGCAGGCACAAGGAAAATGTTATATGAGATCTCTGGCAAATTCCTCCGTCCGGCAGTATATATATATATATATGTGTGTGTGTGTGTGTGTGTGTGTGTGTGTGTGTGTGTGTGTGTGTGTGTGTGTGTGTGTGTGTGTGTGTGTGTGTGTGTGTGTGTGTGTGTGTGTGTTTGTGTATGTATGTATGTATATATGTATGTATGTATGTATGTATGTATGTATGTATGTATGTATGTATGTATGTATGTGTGTATGTATGTGTGTATGTGTGTGTGTGTGTTGCGTGCGAGGGCATCTAGTAGCTAGAGTAAATTGAGGCGACCGAGCAGCAAAATATAAACCCCCGCTTATGATAACAATTCCAAGTCGCTCGGATTCCCTGAACTTCAGTAATGTTATACCCACGTACAAGAGCTTGTGATTTTAGACGCAGGTGCATCGGATTTCCAACTAAACGTTAGGCGAGATTACGGCTCCTACGTATAGAAATAAACACCGCATAAAATAACTGAAAATAAATACGTAAAATTTTTGAAGTGCTCAAAAGTATCCCTTAATAGATGTAATAACTCTTTTTTTAGGGTAAGGGTATGCGGTTTACGGGTCAAAACTACATATACAATTTATTAGAAAACAGCTGTTTTGTGTGCGAGACCATAAATAGACGAAGTAAAGTGTACAAAAAAGAAGTTAAGAAGGCTAGCACAAACAAAATTAAAAGTAAAGTAAGATTGAGGAAATTGAGTAGAGCTTCGAAAATACGAGGACTGAATAGCTTTACGGCATCGTGAACGCTGAAATCATGTTGCATTGATGTAACACGAAGCGAGTGTGATGCATGAGGTTGCGCAATATATTTTTCGAAAGAAAAACGGAATATGGAATGTGGATGCGTGCAACGGGACAAAAAAAAATGTGGTCTTCAAATGACATCGTTCTTTGATGGCGCCATCTCTAGAAGGCCTCTCGTGTTTACGAATTCAATTCGAGCAACGATGACACCGGGAAGCACGAAGAACGCCCGGTGGAATGAGTTCGGTGGCTCTTTGTGTGGAAAGCCGAGCGCAGTCAGATTTGCGAAATCGCTGTGCCATTTCTGCTCGAAGAGAGGCCATCGAGTTTGACAACGCTGTCTTCCTAGCGGTCATCCCGTATTGTATCTGTCGCCAAAAAAAGAGCGATTGCTCTGAAGTTTCATTATCTTCAAATTCATCCACTTTGCGAATCAAAGACGGAGCAAGGACGCCGTTATATTTGATGCCCATACGAAAATTCAGCTCGAAGAAATGTCGAGTACTTCACAGTTTTGAAGAAAGCGGTAGTCTCAGAAGTACCGCCTCGCTACATTCCAGCTAGTAGTGCCAGGCTCAAGTTAGGTATGCCTGCGTCGGTTTTCTAAGGACTTCAATAGACAGAGCTAGGCGCGAAGTTTGCACGTGCTCCAAATGAGCTACGTTATTCTTCTTAGTTTTAGAAGCACCACTTAAATACCTTGTATAACGCGATATAAACATAGCAGGCAACAAAGCTCTTTTGACGCTTGCCAACGAAAAAATAATTTTGAAGAATTTGCGCATCAACACGCACAATAGTGTAACACCGCATTCTCAAATGATACTCGCTCCCAAATGGTTTTTGAAGTTGAGCTGCATATACATGATTGTACATCTCTTAGTTGAGAGCTGGAAAGAGAGATAGAGAGAAACGAAGAGGAAAAATGTAGGAAAGTACAAAAAGAAAGTAAAAATACTTCGCTAGCGGGACGTTACTGGACCTGAGTGGAAGGCTGCAGTGGATGTCAAAGCCTGGAAGCGTCAATGAAATATTACCGTTTATTTCTGCAACCAACGAGAATGTATATTTTTTTTAACGTAAGGAATAAAAACTTCTCCTTTGAACCCGTCGAGAATAATTGTATATAACTCACAGACACACAACATTCAAGACAGCCATCACCGGGTGACGCGCGCTGAATTATACGGGCTATTCTGCGTCCCTTGTCAGATGTTAGCGTGGTGTTCATGTTATGTTGTTTGTGTCAGCACCCCAGGCTTACTGTCGCTAAATTTGTTTTGTCAGCTGAATTGTGCGTTAAGGCAAACAGTGGCTTATTGACTAGATAGTAGCTTAAGATTCCGAAGCAATCTTCCAGCACAAAACTAAATTGATCTCGACTCAGCGTGCTAAACAGATGCCAGGTTTTTTTTACAGAAAAAAGAAACAGAAAAAGCTCATTCATTCTTCTGAATAATGCTATCAGTAAATTTAGTTCGTGCACTGCTAGGAGAATAAAAGGGGACAAAAGAAGCCCTTATTTCCCTTTGCGGTTTATACACCTAACGGGGAGAAGGGCAAGAAGGAGCTGGTAGATATCGGGCGAAAGCCAACGAGCTCTTGTAGGCAATCCACACGTGTTGACGCTGATTATAATGATTTGCACACTATGGCATATACGCAGAACGTGGGAAAGGCGAACAAACAATAGGTACATTTAAAACAAAGAAGTCACAGTTTCACCAGAAAGCGAGGCATCAGTTGCGGTAGCAAATTATTGGACTGCTATACGGAGTGAACATAGTAAGGTTTAGCGGCCAAAGAGACTTGTAAACAAAGACATACTCACAAAATTATCAAGCAAACGTGAACACATCTCACTCAATCACCGCGGGAACTCGCTGTAAGAATGCTGGAATGAGTAAGCGCAGCTGCAGCAGCTAACAAATTGACCTTCGTGCTGCGTATTGCACGAAGGCGAACTCAGCTGCAAAAACACAGCCCATGGTGGATTCTGTCCCCGTGACAGATGGCTTTCAAGATACAGCAGCTCGGGCGGGTGCGTGCGGCTGCCCGGGCCGCCCAGACTGGAACGTGCTATCCTTCGATTCCCTTACGCCTGAGCTTTGCGCGTGACGAACGACGTCGTGCTTCCTCGTTTTCATGCGCGAGATTGTGCCGCGACCGCCGGCTCACGCTCGCACGCTTTCACTCGCACCTACAGCATAAGGCGTGCCGTGACAATTGTGTCACCCTTGCAATTTACACGGAACCTCATGGCGACGCCGGCAGCGACGGCCAAAATGCACCTGTAGCGGTCATATAATTGTTCTCGCAATAAAATAATAAAAAAACGAAATCCACGCGTATATAGATCTTGTCACACCGCGTAGCGCGGTTAGTGAGAGCACATGAATGCACGGATGCGCCGACACCGCCCCTTGCGAGAGAATCCAATCAGGTTTTATACTGAGTAAAGATCTAAATACCACTCGGAATTTGAAGGCAACAAAGAATATTCTACACCTACTGGAATGGGCCTGGAAATTAAAGTTCCATTACTATGTGAGCTTTTTGGGAGCTCGGTTTATCGCAGGCAAAGAACACGTTTTGACAGGCTGAGGACGCCGAGTCGACTCACTTTATTCAAAAGTAAAAGCAAATGTGCCGAGTCGCAGTGGTGGGCAACTACAGCCAGGGCGAGGCAAGGCGAAGTGAAGGTCGGTCGCTACAAGGTCGTCATTCTCAGGCAAACCATATGCTTTCTATATTATATGATTAATAATTTAAGCGCTATATATTTGTATGTTACGAAGTGTGCTTCAATGGAGCCGGAACTTCTGTAACTGGAAAGTGCATTGGTAGAAGAAAACAAAAAGGAAAAAAATTTTTAAAAACCACACAATTTGGGGTTTCGAAATCAAGTAGTTTTGACGTTAGATTGATGATATATACAAAGCGTGCTGTAACGTAAAGCTGTTCGAAACTTTTCTATTAAAATTCTGTTATCGGCCCTCCGCGATGTCTCAAAAACTTTTTTGGACAAGCCCCACTTCACCTGTCTGTCACGCGACGTCACAAAAACCGTGATAGCGCCCCATCTGATATGGCGTGTACACACTGAGTATGTATAATTTGACAGAAAGAAAGAAAATAGTTATTTCTCTTTCGACGCCTTTTCGCCATTAGACCCCGGCTACTGGTCAAAAGTTTTAGGGCCACATCCGCGTCACCTGCTGGCAACGCGACGTCACAAAACCACAAAAACTCACGGCGTCAAAGTGACGCGTAGGCATTAAAGAAGTATTAATATGCCGAACAAAACTGAACCTTCTTCTGAATAGCCGCAAGCTGCCCCGTTTTCAAAGGAATAAAAGATGGCTGCCGCTGATCGCTCAGGCACTGCCTACTCGCACGTTCCGGAGAGCATTGGTGTTTCTGCGTATAATAAAACTTTTTTCGTGGGCGTGTAGCCTTTAGAGCACTTCGGCACGTTTAGGACCTCGTTCTCGCAACTCTTCTTTGCTGAGGATCCGTTTCAGCGTCATTCTTAAGCTTCCCTTGCAAGCCGCCGCGATTTCCGACCAGCCACCGCAAGCTATGTAAGGGAAAGCGGACCAATCGCAGACGCCGGCGCCTACTTTCAGTGCAGTAGCTCGGCCCCACAGAATCCCTCTCAACTTGAGCGTGCTCCTCGCCCCTTGTCTGCCAATGAGATAATACAAGCCGCTCAGTGTAGACAATGTTATTTGTTTTTCAAGCGAACAAAAGTGACCTGCTATGAACGAGGAAAGCGTTTGATTGGTCTTTTCAGGCAACCCTGCGGGGGACTGCCTGGTGCTTGCGTCGACGGTTGCGCAAAGTTGACGTCAGGAGATTGGAATAAAAACATATTGGAATAGTTTTATACTACAGGGCCCAGAGTCACAACAATATGCGCTTCCATGCACTGCTGGTAACAGGCAGCAGCGAAAGACCGAGTAACAAATGCAGGGCGAACACCGCCATTCAGAACTAGACTTTGCAATAGGGGTCGCCCGTCGCCACCAATTTGCCAAGGTAGCTGTCACGCGCATCTCTGTAGCACACACCAGTAGTGTTACAAGAGCAGCATTGCGAACCGACGCATCCGTTGTGAACTGTGAATAAACCGCTTAATGAGAACTGAAACAATGGGGAAATCTCGGAAGCCGGCTACTTCAGCACAAGAAACTTCGTGTCAACGGCCCCTTAGAAAGCATTTCTGTGGTGTAATAAACGAGCTCCCGATCAATCCACGTGGGGCATGCTTGACAGAAGGAATGAACCTTAATTTTACCGCTTTCGTAACCACACCGCTCGGCAACTAAACTTTCCCTTGGTAATCCAAAGGATTAAGAACGCCTAAAAAAGTACTGAAACACCTCATATGCCCAGGACTCAATCTTACCACAGTCAGACAAAGAACAAGGATGAACAGTTCCGATTTTTCATAGGGATCTTATTTGTTATTCATGGCAGAAGCATGCATGGTTTCCAGCCAGTTTTTGGAGGAAGAGGATTTCAACCCCATTTCGAATATTTATGCAAAACCATCACTCACAAACACCCAATCTATTCAAGCTAACGTCGAGAGAGTGAGAAGCGGTTTTAATGATATGTCAAGTGCAGGTACGATGAACACGATGTCGGCAGCCTCAAACGTGCGCCTTGCGATGGCTAAGTTATCAACGCGCAGGCGCGACGAAGAACTGAACCGCGAGGCTGTTGCCAAGCATTTGAGGAGTAACGTTCAAGGTCATTTTCGTTCATAACGTACCATTCCGTCTTTCACGAAGTTTTTCTGACGCAGCTTCAATTTGCATCATATGCCATCTGGCTTTCACATATGTGCAATCGTCAGGAGACGTGCTTTTCTAATCCTGTCACAGATCGTCTGCCTAGCACACGCATACCTTGGCGTGGTGGGCAGATTTGCCCACCACGCCAGGATATGAAAAGTTATCTAAACTATTCTAAGGTTATCTAAAGTTCTAAAGTATTTCTGCGATAACAGCCAGGTGATTTTGTGGCCTCCTGTCGAACTTCTTTGGTATTTGGCCAGTCAATGCAACACCAACGGAATCGAAAATTAACGACGCTTTTACACGTGACTTGTAGTTGAGCATGTTGCCGTATTCGTGCGTTCGCTTTTGATTTCCGATGTGTAGAATAAAGCACAAATGTCTAATAATATAGCAACTGCAATTTTAAGCAATAAATATGCTGAACTTGATAACAGCCCACTTACATGCAGTAATCTCACAGACTATACCTCAAATACCAAAATTTCACCGCAAGGTCTCTCCACTTACTGTTTTTGAAACTTTCATTGGCAATTTAAAATATAATTTCTACTTAAATCGCGAACACTGTACCGTATCCTACCGCTACAAATCATGGCCATTTCATTCGCAACAACGTCTAAAAACATTCTCGCCAGTTGTCAGTCCTTTTAAACAAGGTGGAAACCTTGGCTAGCTGACGTGGCTTTATATTTAGTGACACCACGACAGATGAAACACACTAAAATGAAAAGTGCAGGACGAGCCATGACTTCGCGCTGAAAGTATAATGCCAAACGAATGTATATTTCAGCTTGTGCGCAGAAAAGAGCGGTCTAAGGAATGTAAGAATATCAACGCATTTTTAAGTACTCAAGTTCTTTGCAATTCTAAAGTACTAAATTTCTTTATTTCTCTCCCCTTTACGCCACTGAGCCATTCTAAGGCGATAATTCTTTTTCAACATTACCATTTGGCATAAAACATTTCGCAGGAGGGAAGATTACACGCATCAAGGTAGTCCTTCTCGGCCTTCCTCACCCCTTTTCTCTCGTACCGACAGCAAACATCGTGGAGAGGGGGAGGGTGCAGTCTTATGCAACTTAATCTTTATACGGAACCTCATGTTGACGCGGACTGCGACGATGCCAGCGAAAAGTTACCTGCAGTGTCAGTATGGTTGCCATAGAAACAAAACACCTATGCCATCTAAGGCCACACAGACTGCATTATAATTTAAGCGTGAGTGGCGACACAGTCAGCGTTAAGAACAATATGTATTAGTAGATGATTTTGAAAAAAATTCAGGCTTCTTCAAGTTGGTAAACAACTTAGCTGGTTGTATTTTTAGGGGTCTAAAATAACAGTTTTTCTCGTAAACTAATGTTTATTTTTTAGTCTTTTTAACGAGCCACCATGCCGGACAACATAGCGATTGCTCCGGCAAGGTGGCGAAGATGAGGAGTTCCCTTCTGCGGTGAAACAACACACACCTCGGTGAAAGTCCACTGAGAACTTTCGGCCGTCTTCACTGCCAGGCCTCTTTATGAAAACGGGGCAGCGCCCACGGAGAAACAATAAATGAAGAACCCGGCAAGTGTTCAGGTTGTCGTGGTGTAGCATGGCACGCATTCAAGACACGTGCCTCGATCCCCTGTATAAACATGGATGCATGGTACAGCGTTTTCGAAGAAGGACTAAAGGTCGTTGACAGTAATGGCGCAGTTTTGTAGAAAAGAGGCCGTGCGTTTGCTCGAGCGCCATTGCGAAAATGCGATGATTAAATATGGGTGCGTGTTGGCAGAAGCATTGTGTGGTCTCAGAATGACATTTGTACTGTCTCTTTAGATTTTAGGAGTAAGGATTTGCACAAAACATTTACGAAATCGCCTTTTATTATTCATAACAGTATTCTTTACCTACTTTAAATGTTTTGAGTCTTCCTGCCTTCATATCTATCTATCTATCTATCTATCTATCTATCTATCTATCTATCTATCTATCTATCTATCTATCTATCTATCTATGTATCTATCTATCTATCTATCTATCTATCTATCTATCTATCTATCTATCTATCTATCTATCTATCTATCTATCTATCTATCTATCTATCTATCTATCTATCTGTGGAGCCTGTTACTTCGACACATTAGCCAAAGTTTTCTACCTGCTTGGGCCACTAAGTATGTGTTTCTAGTCGGAATGCCGTTGTGCTCGTTCCGATGACGTCATTCGAGATTCGTGATATCTTACTCTCATCATGCGGCTCAATGCACATTTTTGCTAAGGGAACAGGTGAATGTCGCATCTGCAGACAACATAACCGAAGCTGTTTCTGGAGCAATGTAAGCAAAAATAGACATATGCAGAAGTTTACGTGGGCTTCATAGAATCGGCAAGATGCAAACGTACTCTTTTATAATGCTTAGAATTTAGATTATTTTGCTTAGGTCTGCATTTTTGCACAAGATAGACTGCTACCAACGTCCTCGACACGTAACATCAATATATCAGTGACCCTATAGTTGCTGATGATGGAGCAATCTATAACTGTCACATATAGAAAAGAAAAAAAAGGCGAAATCCACCGGTATTTTACTAAGCGTTGAATGTCGTCTAATTTGCTTGCTGTCGTTACATTGCATTTTTCATTGACGCTGACCGTGCAGCCGATATTGGACAGCAGGATGCCGCAAAGGCAGTAGGCTTCTTTGTTGTTGTTTTTTCTGTTGCTATGTACATGCTATCCTTCTGACTTCTTCGCCTGTCCATTCAATTATTCATTTATGTCTGTTTTTCAGTGTGCATAGCCTGTTTTTAATTCAACAGTTCTTTTCTCCCTGTGCCATTGCATCAATAATTTCTCCGCAAAAATGTATGTGGTATTATTTTGTGCGTTCCATTGTTTTCGCCAATTCCTTGTTTCTTTTTCGTGAGTGAGTACGTGCACGTTTTACCAAGTACTATGCCCGCCCAATGTAGTTAATGGATTCAAGCACTTCGACGCTACCTGCTCGTCATTGCATGTATGAGTGCGTCCTCACTTTTTTACAATTCCATCACCTCATTTTCTTCTCATTCAAGTGACTGTGAAACGTGAAAAGCCCGCGATAAAATTTGCCGGCATTTCCATTACGCCGAAATAAATAAATAAATAAATAAATAAATAAATAAATAAATAAATAAATAAATAAACGGCTGTTAAAGTATAATTGCACGAAGGCCGGAAAAATAGATACATAATGTAACTAAACGCAATTGAAAAGGTAGTCTTTGGTAGCCATCTTGGTGCACCTGAGTGTCAATGAAATTTTGCAATAGGTTTAAATTGTTATCTACAGCACAACATGGCTTTTTGCGAGGTAAATCTACCGAATCAGCTTTATTGTCTCAAAAAGAAATTATTCTTAACGCTTTTGAAATTAAAGAATTGTGCTTCGCAATCTTCATAGATATCTCAAAGGCTTTGATCGCCTTAATCATAATACCTTACTTAAAGAATTAGACCTTTATGGCATACGTGGCACTCCACTTGAACTACTGAAATCGTACCTACGTCATCGTGTACAATGCGTTAAAATAGGGCCACATATATCTCCATTTCAAACTATTACTGCTGTTGTCCCACACGGTAGTATTTTAGGACCTCTACTTTTCATTTTATATATAAATGACCTTGTTTTGACTGTTAGCCAGCCGAAATTTGTAATTTATGCTGACGATGCAAGTTTATTTTTCACAGGTAGTTTCATACAATCTCTGGTTTCTGTTACTAACAATGCTCTTGATAAACTTAAGGAATGGTCTGAAGCAAACTCTTTACACATAAACACAAAACCCTAAAGTGGTTCTATTCAGTACAAGACAGTTTCCCACTCAACCCAATATACATATATATATATAGGAAATTCACGTGTCCAGTTTGTAGACACTGTTAAGATTTTAGGAGTAGTTTTTAGCAAGACCATGAGCTGGGACCCTGAAGTTCAGTTCATTATGAGTAAACTGGCAAACTGCACCGGAATTCTCGCAAAATTTCGGCATTTTCTGCCCGAACACATAAAATTAATTATTTACAATGCGCTGTTTGTATCCCACCTAAATTATTGTTTCTTGGTTTGGGGTACTACCACTAAAACAAATATTAATAAAATATACATGCTTCAAAAGAAAGATGTACGCTACATTGCAGAAGTAGACTACCTTGCTCGCACTCAGGAACTGTTTGCTCATTACCAAATTTTCCCGATTAATACCGTGTACGAATATTACTTATCATTAAAATATAAGCGCTGTATCCAAAATAACCAGCTTAGTTTTCTTGAATTATCCTGCCTCAGTCAAAATCTTTCAGAATACTCCTTTCGCAAGAAAGAAATTTGGCCCATTCCCTTCTCCCGTACAATGTACGGGCAACAGATGCTCCTACATAGCCTTCCCACTGTTTTGAATAAATTATTGTCAAAGGGTATAATTCCTGAAACATGTTCACTAGTTGACATGAGAAGTGCATTAATTCCCTAATATGTTCTTTTTGAAAATCGCGTTCATGTATTTTTTTCTCGTATCTTGCTGCGATGTATCCTGTGTAATCTTATATTGCTGCCATGCATTTCTGTGTTTTTTTACTATTATGCTGTGTTTTTTCTGTTCTTATGCTTTGTTCACAAACTCATGCATATACGAGATAGTTTTGTCCTTGTTAAATAGCCAGAGGGTTACTATGACATTTACACTTTGTGTTTTCGCTGTATGCCTTGTATAGGGGGGCTCGGGCGTCCCTCAAGTGATTGTGTTCACTTTTTGCCCGGGCCTACCCGCATCGTTGATTTTTTGGTGATGTAAATAAACTTCAACTTCAACTTCAACTTCAAGGTCCACCAGGGCGTATACCTTGGTCAGGGCACACCTAAGTTGGCATAGACACCTCAATTTGGAGTTTCAACGCCACATTAAGGGCTAAACTAGGTTTTAGTGGGTGGCTATTAGGGTGCGCATTCCTTAGCCTTGCGATCATTTACCTGGTCCGTGTTTGTTTGTTGGACTATTTCATATTTGGTCGGACCCCTGATAGGAATACTTGTAGTTTCCAAATTACTCTAAACATTGGACCTCCGACTAAACAATCACTTCGCAAACAGTGCCGGTTAAAAATGGAGCCACACAAAGTGAGGAATACGTTGGCTCAATGTGTGGTCAACAATGGAGTAGCTAACAAGAACAAAACCCGGCGTGCAGAGGACGTGCAGCTGTTTGCGATATAATTCGTTCCCACTAAACAAAATCACGCTAGGCCGGCACACTGAAGCGTTGTTTACTTAAGTTAAGTTAAGTTAACTTAAGGCTTGAGTTGATTGTAGCTTCCATCAGAGGGGCTCGCTTACGCTATGCGTCTGATATAAAACCACGTCGGAAAAGAAATGGTACATTTGGCGACAAAAACAAATAGACGGTAGTTCTATTTTCTTATTTTTTGGGGGTCAATGGCATGCTCCGAACGTGCCAAATCCTCTAATGGTTGGAAACCCGCGCATTCGCCAAAAATTTGGTCATGACGCATAAATCAGTCCTGCTGAGAACTGAGAAGTCGCCGTACGCAGTGCTCCAAGACCAAGGGCGACATAACTGGGAAGGCTTGGTTGAATAAGATCAAACGACGTGTTTTGTGCAATAACCATCATGAAGGTGATATGAGGACGGCGAAGTAAGGCTCGAAAGTTGGCAGGCTGCAGTAATGAACGCGAGGGAGAGGATATCTCGAGGAGTAGGCATCAGTGAAGTAGTATAAACAACCACAACCGTCCACAAAGTACACAGGATAATTACTGTGAATGGTACAGGCGCAGCACATACTGTTAGTGTCGGGTGCTACATCTCGGGCTTAACGCATCATTTCGGCATCGCATGAGGGACAATGACCCCCGTTAACGAGCTCTAATTCCCTGCCATCTTAGTCGTCGTTTACAAAGAGGCCTCCGCTACCATTTGGTGTCCGATAGGTTAACGAGCTCTCAAACGCAATTTGCACGTGCGGATTAAACACGCCGAGCTCTATAAAGGCTGACCTCATAAAGGAGGGCAGCGTCATCGCTTCCGCGTTTTCGTGTGTTGCAGTGTATAGCTCCTAAAAATCGCTCTAATGATGTCGTTATTCCCAGTCACATAAACACCGTAGCATTAGTGGAGATATTAGACGGGTTCTGATACAGTTTTTGTCTGTGAATGTGTGACCTTATCTATGACTCTATCTAACGCTAGTAATAACTGTATAGTACTAAGTTCATGTCTTATTCCAATCCGCGGCATATTTCACAAGGGGTCCATTTTCTTATAGTATAGAGAGAACCGCCAGTGTAGAACCGATACGCATGTCAGCAACTAACGCAGAGAAGCAAAGGGCCACAGTGCCGCGCTCTCCAACAGTGGGTGCTAGTGCCCTTCAGAGCAAAATATATTTGCTTAGAAAAAAGTTAAAGAACAAGGTAACATATCGGTTTAGTGGGAAAATATTTGCGATTGTGAGCGTCTTTCATTAAATAGAAGCCAACTTCATTTAACATATGTGTGCAGACCATTTATCGTGTTATGTTTTCTTGATAATGTGAAGTTGAGAAATGTTTCATTGCTCACATTATTTTCTCTCAGTTTTTCTTACATTAAAAAAAGAGCGCTTCAGTAGAATTTCAATTGGAGCTCATGAATGGGAATATGGATCAAATAGACTTAGGTATGCACCAGGTTTCACCGTTATTTTCTTTTTACAGACACATTAACTCGCCCCAGACTTAGATACACGTACGTATACGATACACAATTTTAGATCTTTAGCCACGCTAAAGCGAGCAGGTTGACTGATGGAGAGCGCCTATTGAATCAAGTTGGAGCTGGTGGCAAATTGACAGAACTATCACTTAATGACATGCTCAAAATGTAGAGTAGTCCTCAGGGTGTCATGCACTGTGGCGACAATCGCCTGTCGTAGGAATCGCACAGAGAGAACTTCTGACTACACACACTAATGCGTTGGCGGGGCAGCCATGCGGATCTGCCTATTGGATCTACTCCATAAATTACAGTGTGAGAATACAAAAGACTTTTCACAGTGGCAAGTGCTGAAAGGCTGAACTCATTTGATTGGGTTGAGGTGATTTGCGTTTTTCAATCTTGGCAGAAATACACAATTCTACAAAATGTTTAATTCTTTAACAGCGTAAACTAAATCTACATGGTAGTCTAATGAAAACAGCAATTGGAAACCAATCTGAAAGTCACAATTTTGCCGTCTCGCACATCCCTCTAGAACGCAGCTAGACTGAGAAAAAACTGTTTTCAAATATGACACAAACTGGCTGCAAGGCGCTTCTATGTTTTTCTATGTTGCTTTCTCTGCTGAACGCGGCCTGGATTATTGTGGGATAACTCTGTGCTCAGTATTTTTTAATATCTTCTCTCCATTTGTTAACTTTTATGCCCTTAGCTCCTTATTCGAGCACTAAGTAGCAAGCCGGCATTTACAGTGGCTAACCGCGCCTTGTTTTCCCCTATAGTTTCCTCCTCCTCCTCCTCCTCCTCCTGCTTAACAGCTCACATGAACGAGTGCAATTACACAGTACAAGTTGTCCCCTAATACTCTATATCGTTTACTGCTTAAGATATCGTAAAGCCTGCTGTCGTTGCGCGTTGCAGTGGTGAACCTGAATCTTAAAACATAGGGCTCTCTCCACTCTGTTTTATTATTATTGCGTACAATGTTGGTTCTCTTCAGAAAAAAAAGACTACTCCAGAGTGAAAACAAATTTTATATGTACTAAAAAAAATGCAACACGTATTTTGATGCCACACGCGATGACTGAAAGGTGAGGCGAGGGTGAGGGGGCGGGGGCGGGGAGAGTTCTGTGATATAGTACAGTAAACTAAACGTGATTGACTGTTGAGTTTTGTTTTGTAGAAAGAAAACAAGGCATGCTAACACCTCAATCCAACAAAACCAATGTTTATTACATTAATAAAACTGCTGGTATACGGTTATCTTTTAAACAAGACCATAAGGAGCGGCACGGAGGCTTCGTTCTAGCACGTTTTCGTCATCAAAATTCAGGCACTCAAACTGCGTCTTTCCTCAAAAAAGAGATCAAAGATAAAGATAACTGCGCCTGAGTTGCTAGTTGTATATGGAAGAAACCGAGCAGAAGGAAATAGCGACAAAGGATTAATGGGTAAACGCAGATTTCGAACTGACGTTTCGATGGACAGATGAAATAGATGTACAACGTTGCAATCCTAATGCGTAATAAAAGAAATAACGACAAACCGCTAAAGAAAACATCGAAGAATAAACATAATAGCATAGCCATCAATCTATTCAGAAAGTATCTTTGTCTCATGCAGTAGAATAAAACTAAGGATGAGGTGGAGTTTCGGGTCCTTATGGTAATGTGGTAGGCATCTACAGGCTCAAGAAATGTCTGGTCGCTACAGATATCAATGACAGACGATTGCTTAATCCATTAAAACTTCTCATCATTAGTCTTCATTTGTTATGTAGCACTTTGTCGCTGTTGTCTTTCCATTCGTTTGTCCTTCTTTCCGTCTCTTTTCCATAACAATCAAGCCCGAGGTAGGAACCACCCCAGATGATCGGCGCCGGTTCTCGAGATAGATTTAAAAACGCACTAATTCATCTGATCAGATTCTCTAGAATAACATATATATGTAGATGCAACGCATATCCACCCGCCGGGTGCATACTCTACGGCGCCGCCGCTGGACGGCGAAGCGTGTGCAGTCAGAAGTGACGGAGAGGAGCCCGGCAGCATTTCGACCAGCCTAATACGCGATGGGCAATTTCGGCCTCCCGAATGCAGCATTAGAGAACCTTTACCGATTCTGCCGCAATGGACAGACCCGAACTCCCAACAAACACGTTTCTCAAGAACGCCAGCCCGATGCTTTACCAAGCTGCGGCACAGATCCACTGGGTAATTTGCGCTTTTCAATGAACCTCTCGCCACCTTGAGTCGATGAATATGTACCTCGGAATGAGCGGCCAGCGCGGAAACAATTCCCAGTGTTCGCACTCATCGGTGCACCACGCATCTGGTCTCGGAAGCCACACGTGGGTTTCTCGGCTGTCTTTTATTTATCATTCTCTCTCACTCTCTCTCGGTAGCGCTACTAGATGGTGCAGCGTATAAAGAAAAACGCTCACAGAGAAACTCAGCTGCCGCATGATGCGTTTCTCTGCGTTCGCACGAAGTGGCGCGCCTGCGTTTTAGAAGGTACGTGCTGAGAGAGAGGGGACAGAGTTCTGCACTGAGCGCAGTAACCTGTCCTGGCTTTTCTTGACTTTAATGCTATTCGCAGTGTTCGAATATTGTGCCAACCTTACGGGGGCTATCTATCTATCTATCTATCTATCTATCTATCTATCTATCTATCTATCTATCTATCTATCTATCTATCTATCTATCTATCTATCTATCTATCTATCTATCTATCTATCTATCTATCTATCTATCTATCTATCTATCTATCTATCTATCTATCTATCTATCTATCTATCTATCTATTTGTGTATCTAACCGTTTTTTCAGCGAAATTGGGTCGCCGAAAAGTCCCGTAGTCCAGCTGATGGGTGAGTTGGACAGCCAAGGGATCGAAATCCGCTTGTTTCCTGCGCACATGGGGTCTGTCGATCCATCTCGGAAGAATTCAAACGAGATGGCTAACGCAGCTGCACGAGGACTTACTATCCGTGCACTACGCCACCAGGACCTTAATAATATACAGGAGGAGAACAGGGACCAAATACTTACATATAATGAAATCACGAGGCATTACTACATGAACAGAAGGGAATTCCCAGTGCCACACGCTAAGCTCAATAGAGCTCAAGCGGTGACTCTGAGATTGTTGCAGACAAGAACTTATCCAAGTCCAAACTTTATTAATAAGCTATATCCTGAAAGAGAGGTACCAATCAATTGTGAGAAGTGTAATGACATCATTACTCTGGATCACATGCTTTGGCAGTGTCCTGTGACTTTCACAGACTGTGACAAAGAGAGAGACTGGTGGCGGCGAGTCCTACACAGTGGAGTTCTTTTCGATCAAGTACAGGCCGTCCAGAAGGCCCACGATACGGCAGTAAGGGTAAACCTTACTGTCCCGACGTCGGAGCCGCCTGCGTCAACCTAAGGGTTGATCTTCAGGACATTAAATAAAGTTCATCATACCATACCACCTTGGCTCACTGGCTAGGTGACACTGGCTATGCTCCCTTCATCAGTTAGCAGGTTTCACGCGAACGTGTGTTATTGTATATGAACCACTGCTTATGTCTCGCTCCTCAGTGGACTTCACTGGCACCCACATGGAACACTGGGCATGTGCCACTTGGCCGTTCTTCGATGACCCTTTGATGCCAATTTGGGAAACAATATGCCACTCTGTGCCGCTCTTCAGAGGCAGAAAAAGCTGTTTCTCCATTGCTTCGGAGGAATCGAACCCGCGTCGTGTACATTCGCAATTCCGTGAATATATATATACCCAACCACTACGCACGGAGCTCGTGACGGCGTCGCTGATTGACCCAGAGTGTCCGGACGGGAGCGCGGGAGAGGAGCCCACCTGCATACACGCCTGATGCATGATGCATATTTGTGGTAGCATTCTGACCTTTCGTTAGAGCTGACTTCATTGATAATCACAATCACAGCGACATTCATGGTGAGATTATTTCTGTCGCAATTTTTTATTTCAAACAAAAGGGAAACTGCAACGGGCTCTAGCTGTCTGAATAATGAGCTATAGCATGTTTTCACCAGTAAATCACAGGCATCATTTTCCTGCTACTGTCATACTTCCAATGGCTGCTTTTATTGTAACATTCTTTCAGAGCTTGACACGCATATAGCTCTCTCTCCCACTGTGTGCGTGCGTGCGTGCGTGCGTGTGTGTGTGTGTGTGTGTGTGTGTGTGTGTGTGTGTGCGTGTGTGTGTGTGTGTGTGTGTGTGTGTGTGTGTGTGTGTGTGTGTGTGTGTGTGTGTGTGTGTGTTTGTGTGTGTGTGTTTGTGTGTGTGTGTGTGTGTGTGTGTGTGTGTGTGTGTGTGTGTGTGTGTGTGTGTGTGTGTGTGTGTGTGTGTGTGTGTGTGTGTGTGTGTGTGTGTGTGTGTGTGTGTGTGTGCTTGGCCATCTTGTTGCCAATTCCGCTGTCCGATCACAACGAGAGAAAATTCCGGCCGTCCTGAGCATCCGCGTTTCTCAATCTGCCCATGATGTCCCCAGCATGGCGAGGCTATGTTCCTATTTCGGTCGTTTCGTGAATGACTTCGCGAAAGACCTCTCACTGACATTCTGAAATGAGAAATTTCGTTTCGTTGGGGTCCTCTCTTCCAATCTACTCCACCATTCCTACAGCACTCCACCAATCCTTGTTCATTTCGACCGCGCTGCTCCTACAGAAATGCGCGCAGACACCAGCTGTCATGCCGCCGGCGCAGTCTTGGGCCAAAAACGAGGCATGTACCGCGTTATTGCGCACACCGGTCGCCGGCTGTCAAATTCGGAGCGGAACTACTCTATTACAGAGAGGGAGCGCCATGCTCTCGTCGGGGAATCGCAAAGTACAGTCCGTCCTTGTATGGCCGGTATTTACGTGTCATCAACGACCACCACGCCTTCTGTCCTCTTTCATCACTGAAAGATCCAAATAGACGCCTTGGTAATTGCGTGTTGCGACCCCAAGAATACTCTTACTCCGTTGCGTACATTTCTGGCCGTCTGCACCAAGACCCCAACTGCTTCTCTCGCTACCCTGTCGACCAACTTGAGGCCTCGGGCATCGATCCTTGGCCCTGTTCCCTCTCCACATCTCTATTTCTCCAGATTGGAGACGAGCAACACTGGGATGCTTCCTTGCGATCGCTGATCGACCACATTTAGTCTGCGCCTAACGACGAGTCACAATGTATGTTGGTCCTTTTAGATGGCACTGTATACCTCTGAAACGTACACCCGACGCATTTGATTTGCGTATCGTCGTACCTAAACATCCGCGTCCGACTGTTAACTAAATGCGGTTGTTTGATCCCGCGTCCTCATGCTTAGAGGCGATATGCCAACACCACTAATCAACCACAGAATGTGAGCGCTAAAAATAAAAATAAATTTAGACGTATTTTGAAATGGATTCACACCTGTAGACACCGTTGGAGAAGGCTGGGTAAACTGTAAAAGATGCAAGAGGAAAGGTTGGTGGCACTGCTGCCTTGAAGCTCCCGCCCCAGCTTGCATTGACGTCATGGATTTGGATGGTGTCTGCTCAGGTGTAGCCATCTTGTTTACAAAGAAAGATAATCTTCACTATACAACAGAAACGCGAAAGGGCGAAATTAAACAGCGTCAAAAACTTTACCTGAACCAAAGCGACCCATGTTTGTAAAAATACTTGCAATCCATGATGTCACCACGAGGTATCAGCACGTAAATTTTGCAGCGACACACAGAAAATGGAACTTATGGCTTCATTTTCTCTAGTAATCAAGCCAATATGAAAAAACTAACAGAAGTATATATCTAAAACGATGCTATTTAGTATAAATTGACTTACGGTGCAATCAGTGTCCCCTTAGTACAAGACAAGGAATACACATGGATGAAGAATAGGATAACATGCATCACTGGTTCCCATTAAGGCAAGATTGCCAAAATAGCGGAGGCCATGGACTGGCTGGTGCAGAGAGGAGCCCTGCCCCCTCCCCCTCCCAATTGTTCTATGAGCAGCGATCCGCTTTGTGCGTCTTAAAGAGACAAAATGCCAACGAGATTCACGCCGCGCTGGCTACAATATGTAGTGACCGACACTGCACATCGTCCATCTCGGCATCAATCTTCTTGGAATTTGGTCCTTGAAATGCAGAAATCGCGTGTCACTGCTCGCTCCTCAACCAACTATCTACACCCCTTTATAGTGTAGAAAATGGACCGCTTGTAAATACAGAAGGTTTGCTGCCGCTTAACGTTGCCATGGGGCGCATTGAATGCCACAGCATTTATTGAAATACTATTCACAGGTGGTTTAACAAACATGTCGCATCCGTTCCCCGAAGTCCCTTTTTTGTGATCGCAGAGTTCATATCCTTAGAAGCTCGCATCCTTACGATAAACGGGTTGTCTACGACATGCGCGTTTAAATAATGAAAAAAAGAAAAAAAAGCGGAAATAAGAAGAAAAAAAAACGCTCAGAAACCAAAGTGAGTGTCGTGGCCTATAGCTTGACATTTAGCATAGCGAATAGATTCTAAAGCTCCCTTGGAAACGTTTCTGCCTATTGGGGGAAATGTCTTGACCTTATGGATAAGGTATGATTCTCTATTATGGTAACATATTATTATGAGTCTCTGATTATGATAAGCTATGAATAAGAATGGGCTGGGGTGCGTTTGGCAGGGATTCTCAAATCATGAACAGCAGGTTGCCATTATCCCTCAAGAGAAAAGTGTATAAGAGCTCTGTCTTACCAGTACTCATGTACGGAGCGGAAACCTGGAGGCTTGCAAAAAGGGTTCTACTCAAATTGAGGACGACGCAGCGAGCTATGGAAAGAAGAATGGTGGGTGTAACGTTAAGGGATAAGTAAAGAGCAGATTCTCTGAGGGAACAGACGCGAGGTACTGACATCTTAGTTGAAATCAAGAAATAGAAATGGGGGGGGGGGGGGCATGGGCAGGACATGTAATGAGGAGGGAAGATAACCGATGGACATTAAGGGTTATGGACTGGATTCCAAGAGAAGGAAAGCGTAGCAGGGGGGCGGCAAAAAGTTAGGTGGGCGAATGAGATTAAGTTATTTGGAGGGACAACATGGCCACAATTAGTACATGACCGGGGTATTTGGAGAAGTATAGGAGAGGCCTTTGCCCTGCAGTGGGCGTAACGATGATGATGATGATGATGATGATGATTCGCGGTACTTTCTTTCTCGTTCAGAACGGAAATTTGACTCTAAAATCTAAAGTTTATGTTCATCAACGTGATGACTTCGTTGGTTGAAATGTTGAAATGCTCGGTGACGGCTTTGGGAAGCTTTTTTCTTGTGTCCGCGCGATGTCCGTTTAATGTGACGTTCAATGATTGTCCTGTTTCACCGATACATTGTTTCTTACAGAAGGAATATTCAAGCATATAAAGCGCATTCGATGTTCAAGACTTTTCAACCAGTAGGCATAACCATTTTAAAGGGAGCTTTAGACTATTTGCTATGCTATATTCCAAGCTATAGGTAACAGCAGTTAGTTTGGTTTCTTAGCGCTTTTTTATTGCTTTTTCTTTTGTTGCCTTCTTCTTTCCCTTTTCCCCCTTTTTTCATTTATTTATACCATTTCAGTATTTTCCTTTCTTTATTGTATTTTTTACGAGCAACGGTTTCTGCCGCTCCTTCTATTATCTCTTTGAGAGACAAGATAGCCTACGACCATCAGTGAACCAGGTAATATAGGGCTGCTGTGCACGCCGTTGACACGCCGGCTGACACACGGGCGTTGACACGTGATTGACAGACGGCAGTGTCCCTAGCCTTGTGCACAGCACTCGTTTATTCTCAATTCGACACGCTAACCCACCTTCGCTCGTTGCCACACCCACCCGCCTTACTCCATCTCCCCTTTAGAAGAACCCCACCTATATATACTGTGGCGAGGAAAGCATATGTCGCCTTGAAGAAGACAAGTACACTTGTCGAAACGTTGGCTCCTGCTTTCACCTTGTTCCCGTTTTACTCATCGTCTTGAATTTCAATCTCCCGCCTTCCCCGTGTTTTCCCTCGATAACAGTCGAGGAACGTCCGATACATGCAGGCACATTCTGCGCTGAGCTATAACGCTTAACATTATTTAGCCAGTGAAAATCAGTCACCCACGAAAGATAAACAAGTACACACATACACATGTATGTACGAACTCGTAGAGCAATGGACTTTCGTGAACATTTTTATTGTACTAACGAATGCGGCGTCCTTTACAGCGGCTAGTGGAGACATTTTGGCCTAAAGAAGTAGGAAACTAACACGCCTCAAAAGCCTTTTCTAAGCAAAGCTATTCGAAGATGCACGCTACTTCTCTGTCATTTGTAGTACAAAAAGTTTCCGTCCTTATTCAGGATGAATATTTCCTTCTGTTTTCTCGATGAACTTTTTGTTTCAACACATAACTGTACTATGCAGTCATACGACCACTTACGTGGCTGGAGACAACCTGGAAATAATAATATGTAAAGCTGGATAGACTTATTTCAAGGAAATCTTAACGACAGGACAAGGAAAAACAACAACACAACAGCGCAGGCTAACACCCAGCTTTCGCTTGACGGAGTATAAATACAAGAAAATGACACGTGATTACTTAGTCTGTTCACTGCGATGCAAAATGATCAACAAATTTAGCCCCCCATTTTGCTTGCAGTGGAAAGCAGGAGGTTTATGAGGGCGATGACGAAGTATGAAATGGGCGAAGTAATTTCATCGACCTTCATTAGCGGAAACTTCATTATTTAATCACTTGCAGCAAACACTCTTGAATTCTACCCTACTAATGCTAACGCCAATGCTACTAATCCGAATTGGTGTACATTCCCATATCTCAAAACTGAGTGCAGCAAGCATTATGTTATCTGTGGTTCTACCCTTGTCTGTTGTCACCGAAGCTTGCGTAACCCTAACGTATGTGCGACACGCATTGTGCAGTATTTTCAAAGTGTGTGGTACTTTTTGTAAGACACGCGGACACCAGCGATTACTCTAAAACCTTCGACGACTGGTGTATAAAAGCCAACGCGCTTGACCCGCTGATCAGAATTCTACGATTGCCGACTATGATCGCCACTATCGTTCTGCTTTGAATGTATAGCCTCTTTTTGTGGGCACAGGTTAGCAAAACTTCCGTAGAAGCGCACACGTTCGAAACATGGTGGTTCCTCGGCGGACCATGGAGCTTGGCACCATCTGTGTTACGAAGAAACACTTCTGACGGAAGAAAAAATAAGCGTTGATGCACTCTCCGTTAGAAACAGAAGTGGCGGTATTTTGTTCTCCAAGGCGCGAAATTTGTTTTGGTTGTCTGGCATTAGAGCAATACTTTCAAATACACCGCAGTTCAAATCAATGGGTGTTTCAAGCTATCAGCGTTGAAAGCGATGCAGCAAAAAGTCAGCAGTACGGCTAGCCACACTGCGCCCCTGCACAGAACATACTTTATTTAGAGGCCGATGAAAGCTTTGCGTGCGAAGGGCTAGTCGCATTGTCGGAGGTCAAACCCGTCGGGCAGCACATTCGCAGGTAAACAGTTAAGGTAAACAATTATCAGGGACTCGTAACTCACTACTTTTAACTGAGCCGGTTAAGAAAGGATGAAACCAACCACACTACCATATTCACACAAATGTTGACAAGCAGAACAACGCAGCGTGTGAGGGGTGTGTGTTTTAAGAGCTGAACTTTATGAGCGCGCCCCTTTCTGCACAGTTCGAGAGCTTCATTGCATTGCAACTAATAGCGTCGTCAACGCTCCCGTTGATAGCGGTGGCTGAAAGAGAGGTATTTCTTGATAATGATTATGTAATATAGAGTTTTATTTCCTCGGCCACACGAATGTAAAATTGGTTGATTGCGCCATGCACTCAGTAAACAAGATTACCCTTTGCATAGGAGGCGCAGTGTGCCGGTCCCAAAATAGGTTGACGTGTTTCTACTATTAGAAATACAAAGCCTAAGCACACTTTCCTAATAATATCGGAAATCTTTAAAGGCATATATCTTCGCAATATCTTTGGGAATTATGTAATGACCTGCAAGGCCCCCATGCATGCCAGTAAAATACAAGTAAGCCAAAAAGTTACTTTTATTAGACCAATTTTCATCAGTCGAAGAAGCCGTTGCACCAAATTTATTGCAAAACATGCCAACCTCTGTGCCCCAAAAATATCTGCTGATAACAGCCCTGATTTTAATGCTTTGTTCAACAAGTTGTCAGATTCCAGATGCTGCGGAAAGTACTCCAATAAAAATGAGTTTGTTTGTTATAACATTCTATATTACGCGTTTAGAATAATGGCAATGTGGAAATTCTATTTTGAGAAGTCGTGACAATTCTCATGTTCCAAATTGCTATACACCTAGCGCCTTTCTCACCGAAAGATGGCTTCAAAAAAACTCGCAATGCCTCTAAAATACGTCTTTAAATTTGTGCTTAATGCTTCTATCGTACAACTGTCTGCTTTTCCGCTATGGTCGACATCCGCTAAACGTAATCAAGCTCATAATGGAGGCTCTTTAAGCGACTCACTTCAAATGCTAAACTTGGACAGACAATTGTTTTCCAAGCAGCCCTTTCGTCCTCACCATTAATTGCCCAAACTTAGTGGGCGGCATTTGTGCTTTCTTTTGCGTCCTACTGAAACCAAGGCTGTCCTTAACGTAGATTCGATGCCGTTCCAATCGGCGTATCTTCTAACGCGACACAATTTGGAGCTCACGCCGTAGCTTTGTCTATTTCTCTTCGCGCACGAACCCGGTAGTTAGAGAAGTTCGCGTGCTCGCTAGTTCCTAAAGACAATTAGCTAAGGGTAATGACTCGTACAAAGACATAATGCGAAGAGTTGAACCCGGAATGCACTTCTACGAATAAGTTTTCCCAACACCACTCGCAAAGAGCGTAATCGTACTCCTCACGGCATACGCTTAATCTGTGACTTTCCACTGCATGAAGACAGTGCCATGAAATCATGCTGTGAACAAAAATTTTCAGATAATTGGAGATGGATTGCAGAATTAAAAGGGCAAAAGTATATTGCAAGTTAAATTAAGATGGTGGTGATTATCGATATTGTGCTATGACCCAATGAATATAGAGTGACAGAGCGTTACGAGAAAAATACTAGAATAGTTTACTGTGATACGTACATAAACTAGTAAAAATGAACTAATGTATGTACACAGACTAAAAGGGGTAGGCCCTCTTTGGGGATTGATGAAGCTACATAAGATTCCTCTGGTTGCGAAAAATATTTCAAACGCTTATGATGGAATTCTTACTAAAGCAACCTTCATTCTATATTTTTCTTAGAGAAATTCGACACAAACAGTAACAATAATCTACAATTTGGCGTAAACCTCTCAACTGCTTCCCTCCTAAAGGGCTAATGAAGTCATAACTTCAATTTGCATTTTTTATGCTGGAGGGTGAAAGTCTTCTCAACAATGCAAATAATACTGACAAGTGTCATAGCATCTAAAATATTCTACTATGCTAAATGTTTCTACAAAATTGGGGTGGTGTTCAAAAAAAGTTCTTGCAGAAACTCCATTGAAGTTGTTCAAGTACGCATAAGCATTGTGATACTTGTTTATCACTGCCGAGCCCGGTCTGATTATAAATCTTATCAAAAGTGATCTGAGCACTCTTAACACTTAGCAACTTCATCAAACTACATCCGCAACTTATTAGCTCTTATCGGTTTTATATCTTGCTATCAATCTTTTCGGAATCGATCCAACCCTTATCGACCCTGACCAGTCGTTGTCAATGTTAATGCGATCGATCCGATCTTTATCAAATCTGATATGTCCTTAATATTCTTATCGGACATGATCGGTTTCTTATCCACCACGTCCTTATCAACCTTATCATAATTGCTCCGACCATTATACGCCCTTATCACTATTTCGAGCCTTATGCTTCCAGGTTGATTCATTGTCAACCGTGGTGTGTCTTATATAACCCCTCAGCAATCTTTATCAACCTTATAAACACATTCAGTGGTTATCTGCGTGTTGCGGAACGTGAAGCGCATGCGTCTTCTGAGTTCGGTGGGATTTTGGTCAATGAAGGAATGCCTGAACGGAAGGCGCATCACGGGACCACCGAAATGCATCGTAGATGTGGTGTGCTTCGAAGAAAATTTTTACAATATTGGTGTTTTCCTAATGTCTACAATGCTCTAGGTATACGGTGTACATGTGGCCCTACATATTAGTTTCATTCCGCCACCACTAAATCTTCCTAAAAAAAATCCTTCATCTAAACTGTTCTCCTTTGAAATTTGTTTCGTAGCGCCGCTGCAACAGATTGATATGGTTGAGATATATTAACTTTCTGCAAGCCTGGGTGGCGGTCCTCCCTATGATATGCTCATAGCACTGGGTTTATACTTCCGCTGGCATCTAGACTGCGTGATCGCTATGCTGAAAGCCCTCGATGTACAAAATCTTTCTATGATGAAAGTGAAGCTTAAGCGCAAAGTGCGAAAGCCGCACTGGAACCTCCACCTCAATGGATGTACTTGTTGGACGCATGTGTATGTTTACCGGAGTTTTAAGTGTGCAGTGGAGTTCGCTCTGTAATATATTTCCAGTTTTGTTTTCTGTGCAATAAAGAAAAAAAATTGTGGATGCTTAGCTCAGTGGGTTAAGCACTCGGATTCTCAGCGTGGTGTTATAGATTAAAAAATCAACAGCCCTATATTTTTCTATTTTACTTATTCTATTTCTTAAACATTATTTTTCTTTATAGGGATTCCTCTTACGTGACGACAGGCTTCCTCGTCGGGTAAGCATAGAAATTATTTTGAATGGAAAGCTCTTATGCTAGAAATACTCGTAACAGCAAATTCTAGCCAATCCTTACAGTGGACATATCGCTAGCAAAGGGGACCTGCAATGGAAACGGACACTTAGGAAAGAAAAGCGTTAGGAATTCAGTCTCTGCTTTAGTATGATATAGTGGCCAGTGGCGTACCAATTAAAATTCGAGTGGGCGAAGGCATGCCTTGCTGATTGCCTCCCGAATTCTCATATATATATATATATATATATATATATATATATATATATATATATATATATATATATATATATATATATATATATATATATATATATATATAGTGGTGGTGCTCGCTAACACTCCTAGGGTTCTAATAGGACACATAAATACCCAAGAAAGTGGATGGCAGAACGGCGGTGGTAGCTCAATTGGCAGAGCATCGCACGCGTAATGCCAAAGTTGTGAGTTCGGTTCCCACCTGCGGCAAGTTGTTTTTTCATCCACTTTAACTTATCGTTTCTTTATTTCATTTATTAAGCACAAGTAATTTCCCCTATGTTGTCCTTGGCGTCAGTGTTTGTTGGCTTCTGGTGATATAACTAATAAAAATTGAGCCCGTCGGTTAACCCCTTCCTTCTCGTATATATATATATATATATATATATATATATATATATATATATATATATATATATATATATATATATATATATGGAGAGAGAGAAAGGGAGCGCGCATTCCCTGATGGCTCCAACACTGGATGAAAATAGAATTCACACATTCTTCGTTCCTTTCTTGTTCTGGCATATATATGCATATGCCACAAAAAAGATTATGTAGTAAATGTGCGACGATTGCATTAAAAGAGGCGGAAAATTCATCAGTTAGTTGTTTTTGCCATTTACACACATGATTATCAATCACGCATAATGAATCAGTACAATCCAGTGTTGTAAAAGAGTTTGGAGTTGACGATCAAATGAGAAAAGAAAATCGCTAAATTCCCACTACAACTGTCACGTGGGTTTGTAAAATAATATAGCACGCAAGCTTGAAGTAAAAGCGTTACTTAGGCCTTTTACGTTTGTATAATGTCCTTGGAAGTGGCTGATAAGCAGGTAATTCACCAACTTAGTGGAAGTGGTTGTTATATATTCATTGATTTATACTGCAATCCCTTCTGGCTAATTTGACAGGGCGGGTTATCGAACACAACTGATTGCAAAAGTTGAAAAACTGTAACAAATACCCGATCTACCAACACGAGAATGAAAAGTAAAATATACTACCGCTAAAGCCAAGAAATACAAGAAGTTTGGCTAAAATAATGAAAATTTTATGGCTAGTAAAAATGCACACATTTCAATAACAATATACGTGAATTCGTTCTGTAGGGATTACTCAGAAGTGGAAGAAATATTCGCCTAAAAAATGATTTGCATCAACAGAAAAAAATGAACATGAGCCATTCCGCTCTGTGAAGGCGGGCGACCAGCCAAGCTGTTTCTCACAAGACACAGAGGTGACACATAATTTTGAACCAAGGTACTTATTGCCGTGATCGGTAGCCATCGTGACGCTAGGTATGCATACACAATTTCGCATCCCCTCTCTTATTAAATGCATCTGTCACGTAAGAGAAATGGCTCATAGCCCCTTAAGCAGATGTTCATACCACCGTAAGTAAATAAAAAAGAAATTTAACGCGGCCTCCCCATTAGGACGACAGAAGAGAAATGAATTTCGACGCTATAATGACGAGCGGCAACGAGGGCCAGCTGTAGAAGAAGACGACGACGACGACGACGACGAACGCGCGAGCAGTGGTACGAGGGGATTCGCGCTGTTGCGCCGAGGGGCGCCAACGAGCTCGTTCCCGGACGACAAAAGTGCCCTAGCCATATCCATATTCGATGCAGAACCCAAATGTTCCTAGTCCTAACTCCTGGAATATTCATATAAGGGCGGCCAAAATTGCACCTGCTATTTTAGTCGCAGCGCCGCCTCCGGTACGGCCGAATAATCGAGCAGGACGAAAATGTAAGGCTCTGAAAGATCGGTTCACGGCAATATGTTTTTGCATGATGTTGGCATTAGTTCGACGTTAAATAGAGCACGAAAATGAAAAGTCGCAAATTTTTTGGTAACACCACAAGAATCGTACACCTATCCTACAAGGCATGGCATATTGCGATAAAATCGTAAAAGTTGGTGGAAATTAAATATAAACCCAAATAAATCACAGCATAGAAAATATGAACCAAACACATTTAAGTACGCTAGTTATGAAATAAAAGATCCAACACTATTTAGAAGAACTTCATCATTAGTTGGACTGTTCCACTCAATAACAACTCTCGGAAAGACAGATTACTTCAAGCAATTAACATATGCACTAAAGAGAATAACTGTTAAAACATGCCTTTGTCTGGTTGCATACCCGGACGACAAAATGATTACTGTTGACGTATAGGTGCTGTAGTGGGCACAAATTAGTTGATAAAAATTGTGCACAATCAGCGCACTCTGCGAATCGACCTTATGCGAAATATTTTGCAGGTACCTGGCTATCCATCATTGTTCCGGGTTAAGAAAAGCGTTACCAGGTGAACCAATGCGCCTCGGTAAATTGAGGAGTTGTTTGTGTGGGGTCGGGAGTGTCAGTGCGCGTTGAAAGCAGCACGGCGACGACCAGGTCAAAGACGCTCGTATGGCAGCAAAGGCTTCATTTCTATGCTGGCATGATTTCTACGCTCGTTTGACGGAAGCTTGCGACATGACGATTGTTGGGTTCTGCATTGCGAGTTGACGAGCGTAAAATGAGAAAAAAACATGAATTATTGCGTCATCAGCAACTACTTGTTGTAAAGATTTACGTTCGTAAATGTAGAGTATCTTCATGCTTTAAGGATAAGACATACTAGGAGTGGCAGGACATTAATGACATTTGGCAACACTGGGAGCGACCTGACTGATGTGGGCGCCCACTTCAGAGAGTTTGTGTATCAGTCATTCGCAGGAGCTCAGTGAAAGTCAATCTCGTGCGGTAAACGCCCTACCATAAAAAGCGTGATAAGTGAAGTTTTGTTTTCGCGGCAACGGTGTGCCATCAACTCTTGTGCCAAACTTGGTAAATGCGGGAGTTTGACCTGTGAAAAGCTGAAACGGGCCTTTACAGAACATTCCTTATTAAGATCACAAGTTTTTCTGTGGCACAAAGCATTTTTGGAGGCCCGGGAGGCAGTGGAAAACCTTGCTCAGGGAGACCTTCAACATTTGAAACTGAGGAAAATGTGGAAAGAGTGAGGACTCTTGTGACGTTAGACTGGCAACTAACATTGAGATTGATGAGTAATGTGCTAAATCTGAATCGTTTTACCCTTCATCAAATTCTTCGTCAATATTTGGCATGAGAAACGCGTGTGCCAAGTTGGTGCTAAAAACCTCTCCACTTAACAGAAACACAAACGGAAAATCGTGTGCCTTGATCTTCTTGATAGAAAATGGACCAGGCTTCTTCAACCTGTCATCCCTGGTGATGAATCATGTACTTTCGAGTACGATCCAGAAACAAAACGTCAATCTCAAGAGTCGCACACTGACACTTCACTACCGAAGAAAGCTCGCATGAGCAAATTAAAAATCAACTCGATGCTGATTTGCTTTTTTTTACAGTAGGGAGAATGTTTACACAAGATTTGTGCCCGAAGGAACAAGTGTCAAGCAAGTTTTCTTTAATAAGTAAGTCCTTGAAAGGCTCAGGGAGAGGGTGCTTCGTGTCAGACAGGACATTTCGGCCACTGGCATGCTCCACCATAACAACGCCTCTTGTCACACGGCAATCTGCAACCTGTTTTTGACTAAAAATAGTATTTCAGTGGTTGCTCAGCCCCATTTGCCTCATACTAGTACATGTGTCCTCTTTTGTTCCCCAGCATTCGAACCCCCCATAAGGGGCACCATTTTGGTAGTGTCAAAATATCTGAGGGAGCGTAACCAATGAGCTGAAGGTAATTCCCCTTGAAGCCTTCTAACATGGTTACGATTAGTGCAAACAATGCTTCCGCTAAGTATAGCTGCTCAAGCCAACTGCTTTAAAGGGGGATAATGTGGATTCGTAAAAATAACACAAGTTTTCTTTAGAAACAGAGCAGTCTCATTACTTTTCAGCCATACCTTATATGTATACCCAGAAAAAATACTTATTTTCTATATAAATGTGCAACACAGATCAACAATAAGCATACTCAAGAAAACACAAATTTTTGCGGATATTTTTCAGCACTTGGGGCAAAACCCTCACCAAGAAACTGGAAGTGAGCTTCACCCCAAGCCATTTAAGGCTTTGTTCTGAATTCGTCTAGACAGCTCATATCTTATGTGTATCATAGGTGCTCATTTATTGAGCTTTATTCACATGTGTGGCACAAGTGCCGCTGGATATCTTGCATCAGCCTGTTTTGTCTGACTTCGCTTTAAAAGGCAGAGGCGGGCCAAACTCGTTCTTACTCGTCCAGTGTTCTTGCTCTAAACCAACATTTGACACTTGCTGCTGGTCAATCAGTATTGGCCGAAAACATTTAGCCAGAAACTTCGTACAGAATATTGAAATTCCCCAAGAATTTTTTTTCTGGTGTGTTGCCTGTTGCCGTCAATAAAGGGTTAAAACAACGATGACATAAATGCTCAGGCGAAGAACTGGTGAAGCACGATTAACTTGAGTGCTAATGAAGTAGGTAGAGCGTCGCAAAGTTTCTACGTAGGGCAACCTATGACGAGCAAAGTACGGAAAAGAGTAGACTGGTTCCAAAGATAGTGAAATCTAACACGGCGCCTCAAAGCACAAGCGCTCACAATGAAAGATGAAGAAAAGGTAAATGACACGTGGCGCAGGCGTAGAGTGTTTTAAAAACCAGGCTGCCTTCGGAGGGTATGCGCGTGATTGTGGCCGAGTGTAGGCAGCCCAACATCAAAAAGGTATTTATGAATGCCTGTTCAGAAGGAAAAACTAATTTAGAATGTAGTTTACGTTGCAGAGGTATTCGGCAATCAACCCGATCCACCAGAGTGCATCAATCTGTTGGATGTTGTTCTAGTGCTCCGGAAGTTTTAATAAATGTCAACTGCAAAAAAGGGGTCCTGCATATTAACATTGTCCAATTGTTGCTTTAGCAAGAAACGTAGCAAACGAAAGCAATTGTCACCGTGTGCTTAGAGGACCGCGCTGCTGCGCTCGACAGCAGAATTTCAATTTCTACATCTGTAACGCTTATGTTCCATTTATGAAGGCGACGCGGGACAAGAGCATACCTGCCTGCCTCATTCAAAGTGCATTCAATGAGGCAATGAGTGTTTCGCATGAACAAAATTACGATGAAAACGGATTCCTCCCCACAAGGTAGGTAAATTAGCCTTGGCCAAGAAAAGCTGGTAATGAACAGTGTCGAAAACTGCTATACGTAAAGTGAGCAGTATTTTTATAGGGAAGCGATATACAGCTGCCCTCCGGCGGTGGTCGATGTCTGTCCGTCTGCGCGTCGCGTCGACACCAAAAAGTTTCATCTCCACTTTCTCGATAATGCTCGCTAGCTGTCAATCTGACGTACGTCTCCTATTCAAAATTATACCTAAAGTGGCCAATACGACGACTCTATCATCACGCCGAGTTTCATTTACTTGCGATAATTATTTCACAGTGAAGTTGTAAACGTTACAGAATTGACGTCTGCTTTCTATGCAAGCCGTTTACGGAGGGAGTATGGTTACAGACAACGCCTGTACCTCTTGTTTTATGAAATCTATCCAAAAAACAAATTATATCACAATTAGCCGCTAAGACAACTCTAACTTTTGGCCGAGTTTCATCTACTTTTCAAAATTATCTTGTTCACAGTAAAGCTGTATATGTTAAGAAATTCCCGTCTGCCATGCGGCGGTACTTGCACACGTCCGTACCTGACAAATGAATGAGAATAAATCACTGCACAGCCCGAAAGATGTATCCGTTGCTTCTGTCCTTCAACAGCAACAACAACAACGATTATTATTATTATTATTATTATTATTATTATTATTATTATTATTATTATTATTATTATTATTATTATTATTATTATTATTATATTCTCTCTATACACATAAATGCGTTGATTGAGGTAAAACACAACACAGCCTCGCTCTATTTTGTCTATCAGTTAGTAAAAATAGTCTGAGATCACAAAAACTAGGCCTACTATCGGTAGGCCAAAAGCTTTATATGGTAGCAAACGAACTGCATCGGTTGATAACTTTAAAGTTCTTCAAGTCCGAACAGTTAAGGACAGTTTCCTGTTTCGATTAGCTGTAGCGTTGTCAATGCGCTTTGAAGGATTAAAAGTGGTGTTATAGCAATGTCCTAAGTATTTAAAGTGAGCTATTTTGGCAAAATCTAACTATCTGCCAACTTACTAAATTTTAAAGGCATTGGTTTCCAAGTAGTAGTCATAAAACGTGTTTTTCAAATCGATTTCGATTTGGCAAAATCGACACGATTCTATAATTTTCAGGAAGTCTTGATTCAGCATGTGTGGATCAGAAGCACTTTTGATCTCCGAGAGAATAACACAATATATCGGTGTACAATTTCATTTAACTCAAATGCCCGCTATTATGCCTGTATGGAATATGAGAAATAAGAGGGCCCAAGTACAGATCCCGGGGAGCAGTCAGAGTCTACTGAAAGTCGTTCTGAAGAGTGACCTTTGTAAACAACATATTGCTGCCATTTTCATATGTAGACAGACAACGCTACCAGGAATGTGCCGCGAAACCAGTTATAAAAAAATTATAAGGTTTCGCCTGGCAAAACCCACGATCTGATTATGAGGCACGCCGTGTTGGCGGACTCCGCGCTAATTTTGACCACCTGGGATTCTTTCACGCGCACCTAAATCTAAGTACACGGGGGTTTTTGATTGTCTCCCGCAATTGGATTGCGGCCACCGCACCGGGATTTCAACCCGCGACCTCGTGCTTTCCAGCGCAACACAAAAGCTACTAATCAACCACAGCGAGTGAAACCAGTCACATAACGGGCAATTTGGAGCCTGCATTCATTTCTCTTAGATGGAAAGTGAAATTTATTTTGTTTGCTTAATGTTTTTCCTCCTCTAAGAAAAGCCGATGCGGAGGCTCGAGTTTACACAAAACAGTCTTACTTTATTTATTTCTTTTTTACAGATGTTGGTGCCTTCTTCAGATCTGCACCAACAATAAGAATACTTTGGGGAAGAGGGTGTGTCTTCGGAAAAGGTAATTTAAACATATTTGTGCAAAAAATGACAATACCCAAGATGAAAGCTTCGTTCTTCGCTGTGAGTTTGCAGGAGTGATACTCTTGTCACCTAACATAGGCACTTCCTGTTGGCCTAGTTGGTAGCTGTTGATTATAAAATATAAGGATGCCAAATATAAAGACACCACCTCAACAAAAAGAAAGCATCACAGAAGACTAAAGCATATGATGCAGAGCACGACGGCATGTACAAATAAATTTCGGGTATGGAAGTTCTCTTTGAAGTACCATTGCAAAACAAAAACTGATTTTTCGTCGACTCCAGGAAAACAATCCCCGCCTCCCCCCCTCCCCCCCACCCCGCCTGAAGCGTCGGAAGTGTCAGTCACAGTCATTGAAAGGCGGCTCGCTGACAGGTCCTCCGAGGTAGATGGAATGAGCTCCGCAAACGTCAGCTGCTTTCTTCGCACCGTTTCCATCGGCAATGTATTGGCCTTTTTCTGTTTGTCTTAGTGGCCTTCCTCATAGATTACTTCCGGATGTCAAACATATCAGAAGGTCTGTTGTGAGGGAGGAGGAAGTGAAACCAGAAACATACAGCACGTAAAGAAAGCCGTAGCAGTTTGTTACATAGTGCATTTTAAAAGAAGCACAGTTGTAGTGACTAAAACAGACGAACGACACGATGAATATAGCTGAGATCTCGTATCAGACTAGAAGTGCTGCAATGATCAGTTTGTGCTGCCGGGACAAGTTCATCAATGCGAGTTCGTTCTTTTGACAGCGACTGATGGGTGTGCGCACACAGGAGCTTGGTGACAGTGACATCTGAGGCATTCCTCAATGCCGTCGCGTTCCGTATTTCATCACAGTGCCTGGGCTGAAGGCAAGCCGTGAGCTTCGGCGCTTATATGTATCCATTAGCACAGACGCACACTCGCACAGAGGTGCCTGCAGCCTGGACATGTTGACTGACAGGTTAAGAATGACGGAAAATCGAAGGATGTGCCGGATATGACATGTGGAATATTATTGCAATAAATGTAGCTGCATGAGTGGAAGACGAAGAAGTGTGAGCGGGGGAACGAGGAGGAGAAGAAACACGCTTTTTTGTCCCGTTTGAGGCGCACCTTGAAGTTTTTCAAATAAACCCCGTTTCTTTCACGTCGTAACAGTTTTGGTGGAGTATGCGGGGTAATTAAAGTAACGACCATTCCGGAAACATTTATTCTACGCCGGAGTCGTCGCGTCCCCGGACTAGCACATTCGCCTGTGGACACGTCTAACGACGGAGACGCTCAAGGACCCATGTCTGCGGCTCCGCGATCAATGCCAGCAGGTACGGGGCGCTACTACTGAGAACCTAGGGTTCTCGACGGAAATGTAGGTGAAGATGTGGACGAGTGGCTAAGTCATTACCAACGACTAAGCATGTCCAACGACTGCAATACTACCGACCAACTAAGAAACATTGTATTCGTTCTCACTGACACTGCCCTGATGTGGTTTGGAAATCATGAAGAATTACTAATGACGTGGAAACGTTTCGTTCATGAGCTGAAGTAATACTTCGATGATTCGGACGCAAAAAGAAAACAAACGAACAGAGCACACCCTGGCACAGAAAGCACACCCACTAGGTGAGATTTGCAATACCTACATTGAAGAGATATTTAAATTGTGCAAGGTAGCCAACGCAATAAAGTCCGAGGAAGACCAAGTGCGGCACCCGCTCATAGCCGTAGCAGAGCATATGTACAGTTTCCTGATCGGCAAGGACATTCTCGCTTCAGCGTCTGACGTCATCAAGTAATGCCGTTAAGTCAAGGCACTGAGGATGCGTCGAATAACGAGAAAGCTTGCTCGATTGGCCAGTATTGCGACTCGGGGTTGTAGACAAGATACGGACTCTTGGGGCAGATCAAGAGGGGACGAAAAGCTTTATACTATGTGTGGACATAGCATGTAATAACATACAACGCACCATACCGACGGGCGTCTGGTGGCGATTTTCACTCAAGAATAGGCCTTTTGCGCCTTAAATCCATTTGGCGGCTCTTCGCCGGCAGGAACGATGCATGACGTGGTGACGTCACTCTCGTCGCCTTCCTGTTACGTCGCGGCAGAAATCCAAGCTGCATACCACTGGCCTCCAGGGCAAGACGGGAGCTGTTCTGGGGAATTTTGAAGGACATCAGTGGATTCGTCGTGGTACTTTGAGCCGTGGGGCTCTTCAATTTGACCCACGGAGAAAGGTCGGCAGTTTTTGGATCTTAGAAGGTCCTGAATGAATGCTTGAAATCCAGGGCAAGGACAACCACTTCACAAGAACGGCGGGTGAGGGGAAGCGCCCGTTGCCCTGATGACAGGCACGCTGTGTGTCACAACAGTAACCCCGCCGCCAGAAAATGCCTCCGCAAGTTGAGCTGTCCAAAGCAGCTCGGAATATTGGATGCGTTGGTTGAGCGCCATCGATGGTTAGTTTAAAGCATAGGCTTTGCCGCTTCTTCCGCCCGCCGGTGCTCTTCCTCGCTGCTCTGCCCTGAGAAGGTCCAGTGGAACAACCGAGAAGAAGCAACGTCAGACCACTCCGCCCAAAGCAAGCACCTGAATTTTCTTCAAACCGCCAGACAAAAATCATTGATCAAAGCACTTTCTGAAATCTGAGTATGGTAAATGAAACAAATAAAAAAATGGTAGGTGACCCTAATCTTTACTTAGGTGTCTCTTAGTGGCACTCGCATCTGGGCCTTGGTGTTCTTTAAGTTAACTTTAGGCGAACGCAACGCATGAACCGAACTCTGAGGTGACTGTTTCCCATTAATTAGCCGATTAAATATCTTGCCACCTTCTTATGTTTGACGTCATTACATGCGCTTTGTACTTCCGGTCTTTTTAGGAATTTCGCTATAGTCGTGCTCGCGTGGCCGGTCTCAAAAAATCAAGGATTCTGTGCTTTGGTCTGCAGTTATCAGTGATTTCTAAGTATTTCTCATTGTTTCAGACACTTCAGTAACTCAATTTGTAACTGAATTTGTGGTCTGATATCGTATATATAATGGAAACCATAATTATTTTACTGTATCATTTTTTTCTGATTTATATTGAATTGCCTCCCAGGCAGCCTCAGGACGTGAACAGGAAGTCAGGCGCAAGAAACAAGAGTGTCACTAGATTCTTGTGCCCCTAAACAAAGGTTTCCTAACAACACGAGACACGTATCGGAGAGAAAACTGACCTTTCCTTAATTCTCAACGCGTGACAGAGTTAATAAGATCAGAATAGTCTCGTAAGCGATTCTCGACTGTAATGCGGGAAGGTTCGTTAAGACCAAGGTTGCCAAAGATAGCGTAATTTTGCCCCAGAAAGCCATGACGCAAGCTCTCAGCGCCGATAAATTTATTTATTTATTTATTTATTTATTTATTTATTTATTTAAAATACTTTCAGGGCCCGAAGGCACTACAGAAAGGAGTGGGGAAGAAATGGCAAGGCGTGCAGCAAACAAACAAACAAAAATATTACAAGGCGTCTTGTAAAGCGATTTTGAACTGGTGGTCATCAGCTATGCTGGCGATTGTGGAGGGAAGGTGGTTCCATGCGAGACTTGTTCTAGGAACAAAAGAGTCATTACACAATTTTGTGCGACAAGAAGGTAGCCCCACCTTGAAGCGATGATCGGTCCTTGAAGATATGTAATGAGGTGGATGAAACAAAACGTCCTTTATCTCGTTGTTATAATAATAGATTTTATGAAAAAGATTAAGACGAGATGACTTTCGACGCAACGAAAGGTAAGGCAAGTTTAGGGTTTTCTTCATAGATGTGACACTCGAATGACGTGAATAATTCGACAATATGAAACGTGCGCCGCGATTCTGAATGGCTTCAAGAGTTTGAATGAGTGTAGTCTGAGTAGGATCCCATATGGCGCATGCGTACTCTAATTTAGAACGTACCAAGGTTTTGTAAAGTGTTAACTTCAGGGGCGATGGGGCATCAAAAAAGTTTGGACGCAGATAACCAAGCATGCGATTGGCGTTGTTAGTTACATATTCTACATGCGTATTCCACGATATATTAGAAGAAATGTGAACACCAAGGTATTTATAGCTTTTAACAGATGGTAATGGAATATTATTGAGGCAGTAAGTACGCGGACAATGATTAGTGCTGTGACGAGAAACCTGCATACTTTTACATTTAGTTGTATTAAGTGTCATGAGCCATTGACTGCACCATTCAAATACCCTATCTAGATCACGTTGCAGATTGAGATAATCGTCATGGTTAGTAATTTTCTGGTAAACGACGCAGTCATCTGCAAACAGTCGGACAGTTGAGGAAGAAAGGCAAGTAGGAAGATCATTAATATAAATGAAGAAGAGCAGAGGGCCCAAAACGGACCCTTGCGAGACACCAGATGTTACGGCAGAATTACGTGAAGAGAAGTCGTTAGCCGTCACATACTGACTACGGTTAGAGAGAAATTCCTTAAGAGGAAGCTTTAGCTCGAGTGCTCCTATCTAAATACATGTAAAAGGAGAATTCGTTTTTCTCGGCAACCACTGCACCAAATTTGACGAGGTTTGTTGCATTTAAAGGACAAACTTAAAATCTAGTGACTGCTGGTTTCGAATTTTTGAGTTAGATTGTCAATTTTTTATTAAAAATTGGCAAAAATCAGAAATTTTCAGAAAACGAAACTATCAAGTTTACAACTCTGTAACTTAACCACTAAAAATGATAATACGATTCTGTGAATTGCATCTAATAGTACATCTAAAGCGGACAAAATTGACATCTTACACATGAATATAAAAAAATTTAATCATAGAGAAATACAACTTTTGCAAAACCGTTGTAACCAACGTAACAAATTCACGCAAGATGTAAAATGACAATATTAATTTGTCCGTTTTGAATGATCTAATGAATGTCGTTTACAGAACCGCGATATCAGTTCTTGATGCAAAGCTATGAATTTGTAAACTTCGCGATTCTATTTTTTTCAAACAGTCAAATATTTGAAAATCGTTTTAAGAAAATTCAAGCCCTAAATCGAAATTCCGCTTCCAACAGTCACTAGAATTTAACTTTCTCTTTCAAATGCGACAAATTTCATCAAAATCGGTCCAGGAGTTATCTCATAAAAACGTTTTTGCGTTTTACATGTATTTGAATTGGCCGCGTCGGAGTTGGGCCCGAGCTAAAGCTTCCTCTTAATCCATGCAATTACATTGGGATCTATGTTAAGTTGATTAAGCTTGAAGATAAGTAGATCGTGTGAGACTTAGTCAAATGCTTTAGTAAAATCTAAATATATGCAATCAGTATCAAAGTCATGATCCGCGTTAATAAACAAGTCGTTAGTAAAACATAACAATTGCGTTTCGCACGAAACTGCTTTACGCAATCCATGCTGATAAATGCTAAAGAAGGAATTGGACTCAAGGAATTCAATGAGGTGCGAGTATATTATATGCTCTAGGATTTTTACTGGAATGGATGTTAATGATATGGGGCGATAATTATTGGGGGAATGTACATCACCAGATTTATGCACCGGGACCACCTTCCCTATCTTCCAATCAGAGGTCAGTGTAGACATCTGTAATGACTGTTGAAAAAGCTTTGACAATATCAGTGCAGAATAAACTTGCGTACACTTCAGCATTTTTGATGAAATACAATCTGGACCGGCCGACGAAGACACTTTTAAGTTGACAATCAGCCTTTCGACACCAACTGCATCAATAGCGATATAATCCATTGGGAAGAAGTTGGTTTTTGGTATATGCGGAAATACTGTGGGAGTGCTCTTATGAAAATGAGTAACAAATACATTGTTCAGAACATTGCAGCATTCGCTTTGAATTACTGGGACATCAGACTGGATTAACTGAATGTGTTTCCTTTTAGTACGGTTAATAATGCTCCAAAATTTACGGGGATTAGAACGAAGTAGTAAAGGAAGAGTTTTATCAAAGAATTCCTTCTTGGCTTTTGAGAGCGCAGTACAGAATTCTCTGTTAAATTTTTGATAGCAAGACCAGTGGTCTATTCTGGCTGTGAATTTTGCGCGTCGAAATATCCGCTTCTTTTTGTTGCGCATGCGTTTTAACGTCTTATTGAACCATGGTGAGCGAGTACATAATGAAACTTTCCTTTGAGGTACAAAATGATCAATAAGAGACAAGAGTTGGTTTTTATAAAGCAACCAGTTGTCCTCAACCGATCGCTGCTCAAAACGGGCGAAAAACCGATCAGCAAAGACCTGAAATTCCCCATTCATGCCAGTTACGTCTGCTTTGCCGTAGTCTTGGATGACCCTAGTTTTTTTCTTGTTAGAAATCTTTGCCCGTAGAGTGAAGTGAATTATCGAGTGATCGCTAATTCCCGGTGAATAAGTTTAGCCGGTAGCTAGGCCTGGTGTAGTGGTAAGTATTAAGTCTAGAATATTAGCGGAAGTGGAAGTTATCTGAGTGGGAAAGTGAACAAGCTGAGTTAAGTTGAAGTCGTGACAAAAAGTTAAATATTCTTTGCTTTCAGCTGAGTTATGTTTTAAGGAAACCAAGTCTCGTTCCCATCTGATGTCAGGAAAATTGAAGTCGCCAAGTAAGAAGAGGGGTGATTTTGGGTATCTGGCGAACAGCTGATTGACAAGATCGTGCAGTTCATTATAGAAGGACAACGATGCAGTTGGTGGCCGATAACAGACACAAAAAATTATTTCGCGAAAATCAATGAGCACGCGCGCACATACAAGCTCAAGCGAGGATACAATTGGAATAACATGGGAAGCAAGACTATCCGCTACCGCCAACAGAACACCACCACCAGACCGGTAATCACGATCACATCGGTAAAATTTGTAGCACTTTTCACAGTTCAAAATTTCTTCATTTTTAACTTTTGCAGAAAGCCAAGTCTCCGTCAGACCAACAATATCAGCAGAGCAGGAATCAATAGCGGAAGACAATTCCACGCGTTTATTCAGAATACTCCGTATATTAGAAAGAAAAATAGAGGCGTCTTTTGCGCACGATCTGGGTGGGCATAGCTATGATGAACTGGAAGTGCCAGCACGTGCAGTTACAGTGCCAGCGCTATCATGCGTATCTACTGATCGTGCTGAAGCGATTTTGCGTGTGCTGTCACTTACTGAGCAGTACACGTACGTTTTTTTGTCCATGATCAGATTATTCATGCGAAGAGAGTACGTCTTCCCGGATACCTTTGCAAATTCTGCTAGTTTCCTCCTTGAGTTTCGCGTAGCTCTGCAATAATCTTCGCTAGCTGATACACCAGTCCCCTTGAGCTTATATTTCTGCGCCCAGACTGCATCCCTGACTTTAGACGACGACAACTTGATGATAATTGGCCGAGTCTTTTTATCTGTGTAGGATCCTAATCTGTGTCCTCGGGAAACTTCCGAGTCGGAAATTTGTATTTTAAGGTGACGAGACAAAACGTCTTCAACAAGGCCTTCTGACTGAGCCCATGTCTCAGTCGGGCAGTCCGGTATTCCAATGAACAACAGGTTATCCCGTCTCGACCTGTCTTCAAGATCTTCCAGTCCAATTGAGTGCCTGGCCTTCCATTCTGACAGCTTCGGTGATTAGACGTGGTGCATCATTGAGAGCTGCAGAACCGTCGAATGATTCCACAAAGGATTCAACCGCGCATATTCTTACTGATAGGTTAGCGACGGTCTGTACTAAGACCTCCTGCTTTGTCTTTAAGTCGTCGAGAGCTGCCTTCGTGTTCATCGTGACGGTGGTCATCGTTTTCAGAAAGTTTAGTGATAGCATCGAGTATTTCTTTGTTAGTAGGACCAGGGTTGAGTTCAACGTCACCGCAACACATTAAGAGCTTCGTAACAAATACGCATTCGCACAAGCACTGAAAGAGCACACTTGGGCATGGTAGGAGCAGCAGGCAGACGTTGCTAGTCCGCTTACAATAGAGAGAGGGAGGTTTACTGACCTGCACAAAAAGCAAGATCGGGTTTTTGAGCGACTCCATGGCTGCCGCTCCACCGTGCCCACTGAAGGGGCGTAGGATTTCCAGTGCTTTTATATCCCCCTGCGTCGCTGCAGTCGCCAGCAGTGTTGTCGACCTGCTGACCATGGAAGGGATGTGCCCGGTAAAGCAGAACTGATGACATGAGGACGCATTATTGAAGATCGGGACCGTCAGCAACGCTGGTGATGGACAGCCTGTGATCGCTGGATCCGAAGGTTGTAGCCATGTGCCAGACCGAGCGATAAACTGCACAAAAAGGAAGATCGGGTTTTTGAGCGACTACATGGCTGCCGCTCCACCATGCCCACTCCAAATTGTGCGCCTAGGTGCCACTTCGCAAAAGTGCGGAGTGACATCCGACAACTGCAACTGCGAACCGAAATAGCCCTCCACTCAGTGCTGTCCAAATGCACTTGGCAAAAGAATTACCACATTTTTAAAGCACAAAACGAAACAAACACTCAAACTCACGCAACGACATTAAAACATATGTGAATCAATTTTCTACACTAAAATTTACTACTAATCGATACGATACCTAAATCGCCACAATCTAAATTAAGTATTGAGGCTATTCCTAGCCTACATATACGTAAATACAACAACCAAACGGAAACACTGACGCTTTCATCACTCAAGCGTTCAGCGATTAATCAGGTTTGAGTAGAAAATGAACACCAAGCAAAATTTTTGTTAATCGCGAGTAGAAAAAAAAACTACTAGCCGAAAGCAATTCACTCTTCTCTACATCTCAACAATTTCAGACGCGCTGCAGTAGGGCGACCATTCGTCAGTATGCGCACTGTCCCATCGCAAGACAAGAACAAAACTGAGTTGCCCCGAAGCACCCGCGACTTTCGACCCGCGGCGTACAAATACTGGTAGAGTGGCGCATTCACGGACCTGCATACACGCTGTCGCCGCTACGCAGGCATGCACGCAGTCCGCTACGCAAGCAGGAAGCAGGAAGGGAGCGGCCGTTCAAGCATACCTTCGAGCATACCCGACGCTTGCTACGTTCCTCTGCTTGAAGTGCCCTGAGACCACTGAGAACAGGTGGCCTTTGCAGCGTCTGAGTATCTGTGAAATCCCTTCTTTCCGGACGCACGTCGCGCTTGTTCTGAACTGGGACAACCGCCTAAGCTTCGTATTTATCCCACTCTGCTTTTTCCTAACGTCTTGGCGGTTGGTGCGCTTGACCCGGCTCGTATCGCCGCGCGAGTCAGACTTTTTAGGCCTGGTCCTTCATCATTGCCCTCGGCGCGGCTGACAAAGCTTGTGGTCTCGGCACTCGTACTCCTAGCTACGCTGCCTTCTCCTCGCAACGATGCCTCACAGGGGGGCAAAATCAAGCTAGGCTCGTGGACGTGGCTACATGACGGTGCCTCTGACAGAACATGACTGCATCCGACGCCATCTGAGCTAGCCGGCTCGCCATGCGGTCTCTCCTCGAGAGGCTCGGCCTTTTCGCTATCATCTCGGCCTTCGCAGTCGGCCTGACTTAGAGGAACAAAATGCCTGATCAAAGCCTCCTTAGCCTCATCGTTGTCCCGATGCCCCTCACCAAGCAGGCCTTCTAAAACACGTAACATTACAAGGGAGCAACGGGATCAATCTCTCGTACCAAATGTCCCGGCTGACACGCACTTCACAAATTCGTTCAAAATCAGCGAGAAGTATCACTATAGCTTCGCCTGTCCTTAAGGTGTGAAGACAGCCTCGGGCTGGCTGCCATTTAGGTGCTTGAATTTACCGATCAACCTCCTTCACTCTAAGAGCGTGCTGGAGTTTGAAAATAGGAAATTTGCATTATATAGGGAGTAAAGGTTAATTTAAAAGAAGTTATGTGACCATGCGGTAATTAGGGGGGGGGGGCTCGGTACTCCGGTCATCGTCCTCACCAAAGCACATTATGTTCTAAATGGGATAGCTAGTGAGGTTCCATAGCTTTTGGCCCATATGCGTGTGTTTCAACTTTACGAGTTGCTGGAAGAACATGTATGCGAAAGATGCACCTTTACTATGTGCTTTTTATTTTGACAAAATCTTTTGAGTTTTGCTTGTACTACAACCCGACTCATCGACAATCCCGCGTATGTGCTGCGTCATATCACGTAGCGTCAACCAACCAACCTAGCGAAACAGGTCGTTTCCGTGATTCCGTTGAGGTCTTATTTTAGGAGCCGCGTACCAAGAAATGCACGTGATGCTCGGCTGCACAACCCCTTCCTGGGCATTTATTGTAAGGAAGATGGAATGGTCTTACTCACATACCCGTTATATTGCTAGGCCATGGGTTGTGTGCTGGTCTTCCATGCTTTAAATAACACGCACATACCTCTTTGTTGCTCCTTTTAACAAGCATGCAACTATCAGGTCGCGTTTTTGTTGCGTTGTATATTCTTCAAACGACGAGAATGCTGATTTATGGACATGGTGTTCCCTAAGATTTGAACTGGCCTCCGAAATAGCAGGCACTTGTCCTATATCTTAACAAAGGTACTTCTATACACATTGCATTTGTTTTTATTTTGTTTTATTTTTTTTATTGAGGCCTCACTAATCATCGTTCTATAGAAAAACCCATATTCGTTTTATCTTAAAGACAGGAAGCTTGATCTCCTTTCCCTTGGAACATACTGATTTGCAGGAACGTTTGTAAGAATAGCAGTCAACCCTCTTGCGATAGGCGCACTTTACCCGTTCGGAGAGTTTCATGGCGTCAGACTTCCTGCTAATCACGAAAGAAACAACCACCGCCATTTAAAATTCTGTTCGCGAGACTCCTTGAGGTCCTTGCGCTTGTGTATTCATCCACTAGCTTACTATCGAGCTTAGGAACCCTGGAAAAGGAGACCTAATTTACTGTGCACTTGATGCGCTGCTTTATTTATATATTCCTTCTTTCAAGAAGTAGAGGGATCGCTGAGAAGCTTCGTGCTTTTTCGATAAAGAGCCACTTGCCCGAACAAAAGCCAAGGCTCACAACCGGCTTCAATGTCTACAATTTAGGAAAAAAGTTGATACGGTGTATCACGTGTTTGCTTTATATTTGAGCTTTTATATCATGTCGTTCCGTGCATTGCCTCGTTACCCTGTGGATTTCGGAGTGCTGGTTTAAAGGGGGAGCGCACAACCGTTACGGCAGTACAATAATGACTAGAGCATTATTCTACTTTTTTATTGTGAATACTTAAGGGACTTTATCTTCCTCATCTATACATGCCCAACATCATCCCTCCTCGTTCGTTTCTTCGCTGGCTAGAACTTGTGCTTGCAGAATAAAGAGCGCTGGTTCCTGATCGAACAAAGGTCTTGTAGAGGTGGTGGAGGTTGCTCTTCGGTCTTCACGTCCTCGGCCCCTACTGCTTCTCTGAAGCGCCGTTCGAGTTGCCGCTGGTGCGAGCTCACCGCAACAATGTCGCAATGCGAGTGGAGAAACTCGACCAGATTCAACGATCGTTTTCTCTTCAATAAATGTCACAGCGGAGCGGTATATGGCTAGGTTAACATAGCATTTTGATGTATGCACACAAAAACTATCATCAATGGCTCATACCCGCGCAAGCAAGCAAAACATGCAATGGCTCATAGCATAGTGAGTTCGAGGTTGCAAGCAATCAGCTAAGTAAAGCGAACAGTGCTTACGTCCTTTATATAACTACGCATATAACATAGAGAACAGCATGTCGAAAACTGTCATCGTCAATGGCTCATAACTCCGTAAGCAATGGCTTGTGGCATGCAATATCATAACCGCATATGGAATGGTTCATACCACCGTAAGCAATAGCTCATTTACCCGTAAGCAAGAAAATAATGCAATGGCTCATAGCCCGCGAGGTTCACAGCTAATCAATTTGCTTGGGTTAGTTGTGATGACACCACCGGTCTGGTCGTGGTCGGTAATTTTAATATGCATGTGTCGGGACCGAAAAGGGACTGGTTTACGCGTTTGCTAAGGAACGAATTTTGCTCGCGCTGCCGTGAGGTTCCATATAACGCCCAAGACCGATGAAATATTCGCTACGCGCCGTATGCTGTATGCGCCAGTATGGTGAACGCTCTCAATGTCGCGTGCGCGAGCTAGGAAGGCGGGGCGGAAGCGCGTATTCTCCAGTCACGAATGAAGCTTTTTGAGCGCTAGACGAGAACGAAGCAGAGGCTGAGACTTACGAGCGCAGACTTACAACATTGCATCACGTGTGCGCCACCCGCGTACACGTGCCCATGCACAAACATACCCAAACCGTCATCTCCTGTCACGCGCGAGGCACGGGGCTGAGGCGACGGAGGGGGGCGTACTTCTCCGGTGAGTGCAGCTTACGGCGCGGCCCTGCGAGTGCCGTATCTTTCATCCGATTTGCGACGGGGCCAAAGTGTACGCCCACGTGATGCTCATCTTCAAAGCGATCTGAGATGTAGACAAACTACGCGTAGTGCCGGTAGCTTAATGTGCGCTCTGCTTTCTATGTTCGTGTTGCAGCGAGAGACAGCACCAAGGTCAATTCGTTCGCTGCTGCTGCCGCGCTTACTCACTGCGTGTTTTGAGAGAGAGCTTCTCCGGTCATCGAGCGAGGTGTGTCCACATTTACCTGTGTGCGCGTGGCACCGTGCTTGTTAATTTAGTCAGTAAGCGAATTTTTGCAAGTTTGTACGGTCACCAAAACTAACATGCTTACTACCTCGTATAGCTGTCTATTAATTGGTATTGCAATCGACGCTTCGCCTTTCAGGAGAAATTGCGACCTTTTTTATCTATGGGAGACGTTATGCAGAAGTGGTATAACCACTGGTACCTTTCGATCATTGCTTCGCTGCGCCTCTGAGTTACTGTCACTCTTTTTCTGCTTTAATAGGTTCTCCGCTATAGCAGAGAGTAGTGTAGCCTGGTACCCTGTACACAAAAGCCAATCAGCTTGAGTTGCAAAACTGTGCTGGAGGGGGTAATGACAAGGTTTTCTGAGGGAATTAATGAGGCATACACTAGTAATGCTTCGCTTAACAGCTTTCAATTGGCAAAATCAAAATATAAGAAGGGTTTACCACTTATTGATTCGTACAGCCAGCCCGCATGGTCATGTGAAAAGTAAATTAAAGTATAAAAATAATAAGCTGCTATCCATTGGCATCTCATGAGTCAACACAAGCGGATCGATGAAAGCAGTCGTTAAAGGTTTTCACGATTTCTTCTGATACGTGCTGGTAGGCGGCGTGACTGCAGTCTACAAGGATCAAAACGGCATACTTTGACGACACTTGGTTCATCTAGCATGATCATTACCAGCGGGTCGTAATGAGCAAGGTAGATTTCACTTGGGACAGCGGCCAGGCAAAACCCAATGAAAATACCAGTATTTACATGTATTTCCAGTCATTAAGAGGCGCAAAAGTCCAATTTAGGTAAAACTAAAAAAAGCTCAGAGAGGCTGCTTTTTGTACACCGGTGCGATTCAAAGAAGCAGTCGCATCAAAGGAATCAATGGCGTCATCAACACACTGCAGTAACTTGTCGTGCGGCAAGCAATACAAATATTGGATGCAAATCGGAAAAAGATTGTACGTCCCTATTATTTTTATTGAGGAAGATTTTTAAACCCTCTGATTTCCTTATTATAGCAGTATTCATCAACATTAAGCAAGTTTCTCTTGTAAAAACTGTGCCACACATCTCTGCCGCATCATTTTTTTCTGTTGGAACAGCCCCCTTGGGGAAGTCAATTTTATCTCTCTTAGCTGTGGAAAAAAACAGGTAAAGATTAAGTTTGTTGAACTCATCAATGCCTTTGGTCAGTGTTTGAAAAGTCAAAGCGTCGCACAAGCTTTGGCTTCGGATTTCACATTGGATAGGGAAGTGGCGTCTCTAGGTGGAAAAATGGAATCAGCAGCAATGGTGGCTTTCATAAGGAGTAAAAAAAATGGCAAATCTTCATAACCACCTTCGTTGTCTGAAGTCAAAAGAGCAAGAGAATGCGCATTAAAGTAGCACACAACATTCTTAATGGGCCGTCTCTTGCTCGGAGGCATAAAGCACGAAAACACATGATCAGCCCGGCACCTAACCTTTTTGCTTCCGAAACATGTCGGGCTCCTTGCCTGACGTGCATGTTCAGTTCGTGGACCACGGAACCTGCCAATTCGCCGCATGAACTGCTCATCTGGGTCAGGAAAGTAGCCAGAGACGTTCCCTAGGGCGAAAAGAAGGGGTCCGTGGCTGATAGTATTGATGATATTTTGCGCTTTATGCCTCCAAACAAAAAATTTCCAATTAACAATATTGTGGGATACATTGAAGAGCATTCTCTGCTCTTTTTCCTTCAAACAAAGAAGGTGGTTCTGTGGTTTCGTCTAATTTTGTTAGTCCTTACGAAAGCTACCGCTGCAACTGATTCTGTTCTTCGGCCTGAGGACGCCTTATATAACACATCTTGACAGCACAAACTTCAAATGGGACTGAAAAAAACGAGACAAAAAACAAGCGCCTGTCGTGTACTTCTGCCGGGACGACAGAGGACGCTACTTATTTTATAATTATGCGCAGTAATCACGTGCCTCTTGAGGGTAACAAACAATATTTATTGTTTGTTACAATAACAAACACCTTTATATGCCGCGCAAAGCAGCAAAAGAACTTGAAAGATCCGAGACAAGCAAGCAGTTTATTGTTTTGAGGAATAGCAGTGGGGGGGGGGGGGGGGGCCCTCGCAGCCAATTTGCTGTTGTCGATTTCGCTTGCTAAAGGAACATGCCTGAATGAACTACCTTGAAGCACGTATCCCTGTCGTGTCCTTTCACCAAGAAAAGATTTACAAGAATATGTTGGGAGTAAAACTGTTGAATATGTTGGGAATAAAACTTCGCTCATCCACCTCCCAACGTCATTTGATGATGATGATATTGGCAGATGGATGAGCGAAGTTTTATTGCAAACAAAATCTGTAGAATTTGACGCAAGATTTACCACATCATACAAGGCCAAATTCATGAAGGCTATGAAACATTCGGCATTTCGGCAAAGGTCGCACGTATGCAGCTGCTCGTCGACTTAAAAGGACTAGAAGTGTGCAATGTCCCCTTACTGCGCTATGCCAAGAAATGCCTCAAAAAGAGACCAAACAGAAAAATATCCAACCGCCTTGACCATCGCAGAATATGTCCGTTGCCAAAGAGAATGAAAGTGCAAGAGATTAATGAAAGCGCAGGAACCCCGGCCATCTACGAGTGCGGCCAGCTCAACGGGCGCAAGGCCGTCTCGGACGCTGCCAGTAGGGATAACCTATGGTCGCGGATATCTTAATTTTTTAAGAGGCTACGAAGGAGAAGCTACGGAGGCAAAGCGCGCACAAGTGAGATCGCTTCTGCAAAAGAGTCCAGCGTTTTAATGTACGTTAGCTTAGTCTGGGCAAGAGAAAATATAAGCACCTTATTAGCAACACTCAAATAAGAGATAACACACTACTGAGTGCAAAAGTTTACTTATTTTACGGCTTTTGCATTCCGTGTCTGGGCAAACGAGAAACTGTCGCACGTGGAAGCTGCCTCGATTCAGCGTCTGTTCGGAGCAACCAAAAGCACTGTCAAACGCTGTTGGACTAATCAGCGCGGTAACATATGTGCAGCAGCCGCGCCCCCGTATATCTTTCCCTTTATAGCAACAGAAAGTGTTGCGCGATATTAGTGTGCCTCATTTCTGCACCATCATCATCATCATCGGCCTGGTTATGCCCACTGCAGGGCAAAGGCCTCTCCCATACTTCCACAACTACCCCGGTCATGTACTAATTGTGGCCATGTTGTCCCTGCAAACTTCTGAATCTCATCCGCCCACCTAACTTTCTGCCGCCCTCTGCTACACTTCCCTTCCCTTGGAATCCATTCCGTAACCCTTAATGACCATCGGTTATCTTTCCTCCTGATTACGTGTCGTGCCCATGCTCCATATCTTTTTCTTGATTTCAACTAATATGTCATTAACTCGCGTTTGTTCCCTCACCTAATCTGCTCTTTCCTTAGCACTTAACGCTACACCTATCATTCTTCTTTCCATAGCTCGTTACGTCGCCCTCAATTTAAGCAGAACCCTTTTCGTAAGCCTCCAGGTTTCGGCCCCGTACATGAGTACTGGTAAGACACAGCTGTTATACGTATTTCTCTTGAGGGATAATGGCAACCTGCTGTACATGATCTGAGAATGCCTGCCAAACGCACCCCAGCCCATTCTTATAATTCTGATTATTTCAGTCTCATGATCGGGATCCGCAGTCACTACCTGTCCTAACTGGATGTATTGCCTTACCACTTCCAGTGCCTCACTACCGATCGTAAACTGCTGTTCTCTTCCGAGACTGTTAAAAATTAATTTAGTTTTCTGCGAATTAATTTTTAGACCCACCCTTCGGCTTTGCGTATCCAGGTCAGTGAGCATGCATTGCAGTTGGTCCCCTGAGTTACTAAGCAAGGCATTATCATCAGCGGATTGCAAGTTACTAAGGTATTCTCCATTAACTCATATCCCCAATTCTTCCCAATCCAGGTCTCTGAATACCTCCTGTAAACACGCTGTGAATAGCCTTGGAGAGATCGTATCTCCCTGCCTGACGCCTTTCTTTATTGGGATTTTGTTGCTTTCTTTATGGAGGACTACGGTGGCTGTGGAGCCGCTATAGATATGTTTCAGTACTTTTGCATACGGCTCGTCTAGACCCTGATTCTACAATGCCTCCATGACTGCTGAGGTTTCGACTGAATCAAGCGCTTTCTCGTAATCAATGAAAGCTATATATAAAGGTTGGTTATATTCCGCACATTTTTCTATCACCTGATTGATAGTGTGAATATGGTCTATTGTTGAGTAGCCTTTACGGAATCCTGCCGGGCCCTTTGGTTGACGGAAGTCTAAGGTGTTCCTGATTCTATTTGCAATTACCTTAGTAAATACTTTGTAGGCAACGGACAGTAAACTGATCGGTCTATAATTTTTCAAGTCCTTGGCGTCCCCTTTCTTATGGATTAGGATTATGTTAGCATGTTTCCAAGATTTCGGTACGCTCGAAGTCATGAGGCATTGCATATATAGGGTGGCCAGTTTCTCTAGAACAATCTGCCCACCATCGTTCAACAAATCTGCTGTTGCCTGATCCTCCCCAGCTGCCTTCCCCCTTTGCATAGCTCCCAAGGCTTTCTTTACTTCTTCCGGCGTTACCTGTGGAATTTCGAATTCCTCTAGACTATTCTATCTTCCATTATCGTCGGGGGTGCCACTGGTACTGTATAAATCTCTATGGAACTCCATAGATACTTGAACGATCTCATCCATATTAGTAATGATATTGCCGGCTTTGTCTCTTAGCGCATAGATCTGATTCTTGCCAATTCCTAGATTTTTTTTTCTTCACTGCTTTTAGGCTTCCTCCGTTCCTGAGAGCATGTTCAATTCTATCCGTAATATACTTCCTTATGTCAGCTGTATTATGGTTGTTGGTTAATTTCAAAAGTTCTGCCAGTTCTATTCTAGCTGTAGGGTTAGAGGCTTTCCTACATTGGCGTTTCTTGATCAGATCTTTCGTCTCCTGCAAAAGCTTACTGGTATCCCGTCTAACGGAGTTACCACCGACTTCTATTCCAGACTCCTTAATGATGCCCACAAGATTGTCGTTCATTGCTTCAACACTAAGGACCTCTTCCTGAGTTAAAGCCGAATACCTGTTCTGTAGCTTGATCTGGAATTCCTCTATTTTCCCTCTTACCGCTAACTCATTGATCGGCTTCTTACGTACCAGTTTCTTCCGTTCCCTCCTCAGGTCTAGGCTAATTCGAGTTCTTAACGTCCTATGGTCACTGCAGCGCACCTTGCAGAGCACGTGCACATCTTCTATAATGCCAGGGTTAGCGCAAACTATGAAGTCTATTTCATTTCTAGTCGTCCCGTTCGTGCTCCTCCACGTCCACTTTCGGCTATCCCGCTTGCGGAAGAAGGTATTCATCATTCGCATATTGTTCTGTTTCGCAAACTCTACTAATAACTCTCCCCTGCTATTCCTAGTGCCTATGCCATATTCCCCCCCTGCCTTGTCTCCAGCCTGCTTCTTACCTACCTTGGCATTGAAGTCGCCCATCAGTATAGTGTATTTTGTTTTTGCTTTACCCATCGCCGATTCCACGTCTTCATAGAAGCTTTCGACTTCCTGGTCATCATGACTGGATGTAGGGGCGTAGACTTGTACAACCTTCATTTTGTACCTCGTATTAAGTTTCACAACAAGACCTGCCACCCTCTCGTTAATGCTATAGAATTCCTGTACCTTACCAGCTATATTCTTATTAACCAGGAATCCGACTCCTAGTTCTCGCCTCTCCGCTAAGCCCCGGTAGCACAGGACGTGCCGGCTTTTTAGCACTGTATATGCGTCTTTTGGTCTCCTAACTTCACTGAGCCCCATTCTATCCCATTTACTGCCCTCTAATTCCTCCGAAAGCACTGCTAGACTCGCCTCACTAGTTAACGTTCTAGCGTTAGACGTTGCCAGGTTCATGTTCCAATGCACCAAAGTGTGAAAAAGCCCCTTGCCTTACAAACGGGCCCACTAAGAATTGGGAGCGAGAACAATTGAACATTTAGACTTTGTAATACCTCTGTCACATGAGCATGCACAACTTATTTTACGTAAGCGGTCTTTTACCAGGTTGAAAGACTCTTTATTTAATAAAAAGGCGTTGCGTAACATACACACGGCACCCACTAACTTACTTTTATTAGTGTTTTCTTTTGGGGACGCTACCGAAAACGTGGCGCTGGCGTTCGAAATAAAATCTGGCAAATTAAAGTGATCTATCTCGAAATATATAAGTGAAAACTTATTGTATTACACATTTTTCAAATAAGTTTAACTACTCTACATTAAGAAACGTTATAGCAAGGAATTATTTTCGTACTTTAAAGAGCGTTTGAAGGACTAGCGAAGTGTACAAATTTGTCTGGCAACATTGGGAGTTTTTCTCGCGTTCGCTGCAGTGTTCCCGCCATAGGGTGCGCACTTATCGAGTACAGGTTGTCTTCCCACAGCTTCATAAGCGTCCAGGTATCCCTCTTCGACCATTGTAGCCGCTGCTTTTTGGGTGCGCCCAGGGCTGTTCCGTCAGCGGCGTTGGCCATCGATGCTTTTTTGTTTTTGTCATCTGCGCGACGCGGGTCTCTTAGTGTCATCACATGACGACCGCGACTGGATCGACCTGCTTAGAAGAGTACTGAAGAAAATGAGCATAACTGGGTTTGCTGTCCCTTCTGCAAGACAGCGAGTGACGCAACTTTATCAGGAATGCCTGCAGAACGATTAGCCTCCCCCTGTAAGGGAGGCGTCGCCGTGACGCGGCCATGACGTCCGCTCGGCGTGTGGCGCCTCTACTCCGGCCGTGGCCGCACTACTCCCTTTGGTCGACCAGGCCTGCTCCTAGTGAAGAAGAAACTTTATCAGTGAATGGTCCTGAAGTTTTTGTTGTGATGGCCTCAGGTGGCGCATCGAAGTCCTTGGACTCGGGTGGCATTTTCTTACAATGAGCCTAGGGGACAAAAAAATACACATTTGCTTATGTTTTTTTAAATAAACAACAATTGCGGGCCCCCACTGGTTTTGAGGCTACTCCTTTCCGGCCGCAATGGCGATCAACGAACTTCATTTCCAGAAAAAGCCACTTCTGAAAAAGAGATCGCTCCCTGTCTTGTGTCTGCGGGTGAAAAAAAAAAACTCCTTTTCGGGAGAAGTCTTTTATTCAAAAGACTTTCGAGTGCCTGTGTGACAGGGATCTAAACTACCCAATAACCGTAAGGAGGGATGTAGGCTCTCAAATGCGTGATTAAATATAACGTGCGCATTTGGTCACGTGATTTCTCTACCCTAGTGCCAATAGACCATCTGCAGCACGCTTAAGGTGTTTACTGTGGCCTGCGGCTGCTGCGTCCCTGTCACAGCTTACTCGATGCCCTTGTAAAGGAAGATCTCCGGTGTGGAAAACGAAGAATGCAAGACTCGTATACAGGGCAACGCAAGTATTACTCCGCACAGAAAGAAAATAATGGCTGTCTGCTTTGGCTCTTTAATGAAGCTTTCGTATATGTTTGCAACTGCCTGAACAAATACATCTACTGGCTGCAAGGAAAGCGATGATGTTCCCACGCGGAAAATGGTCTTTGTGCAAAATTGGATGCCTTCATTTGTTGTTGTTTATTCAGCAGTGAATGTACGTACCGTTATCTAAAGCCATTAATCAAGGAAACTGATGACCGTCACTGACGCTCACTGTGCAGTGAGCGCGAAACCTTCATTGCAAATATTTCTCAATCTTTACTGCCTTGAGATATACAGCGTTCCGCTCCCAAACAAACGCATAAAGCTAATCGCAGTCTATACATTCGAAGACTAATGTTCCAGAGCATTGGCTTGGGCGCATTTAAAGTAACTTAAGGACGTAATCTTCTGCAGATGTAGCTTCCATAATTCTAGTTCAGCAGAGAGAGCTCAGTTTTAAGGTCTTAGTGCCTAATGACCGATTGCCTAAATGACCTGCAATAAAAAGCAACGACTTTCTCATGCGTATCCTCAACATAAGACGAGCCGAAATAAATTATTCCCGTCTAGCTCTGTCGAAACATTACATTAGCTTCCATACCACAATGCTAGCTTGCGTGCCTGCTGCATAAACGGTGCATTACTCAATTTGAGGACACTTTAAATGTTCGAAAATTACAAACAAGCATACCACACACCAACAATGCGTCAAAAAGGCAATATAGTGGAAGAATGGCTGGCGTCGTTTGCATCTAATGATCGCGGAAATGTTGGCGTGTGGCTTAATAGATAAAGATGCGCATGATTAGTCTTTGTGATAAAAATCGGGAAAAACGTGACCCATATTGAATAATCTAGTATGATCATATTAGAACACATGTGAATGTTGTGTGTTCTCGTGTGAATATAGGAGATAATTTGACATGGTACATACCTACCATATGCTGTTTGTTGCTTCGGAATGGACATTATGCTGACAAACTCAGCCATGTGAGCGAATAATATTTTTATATTCAATTTAGTGTTAGGGACAAAGTTCTCGCTGCCTGCTTTTACAAATTAGAATTCTAAGGGAAACGTCGCAAATGTACCTCGCTTCTCAATAATATCCTTGAATGGTCGACCCTGATAGTGTAATTCATACAAGCGCTAAGAAGCGAGCTTATCTGAATAGCTACTAGAGTTTATGGGGTTGGCATATTTATCAAATCACAGTTTTCCTGCAAATGCAGCCTCACAGCTAACACCTGTAGAAGTGGTGAAATATTTCTAATCAATTTTCGACCAAGAAATTTTTAGCAACGCATACCGGCAGTGAACTGAAGTAGCTTAGCAACATGTGGAATGTAGCTATCAGTTTGGGATATTCAGCTGCTAAGTCTTTTTGTACATTGGACATACACAATCCCTTTGAACTTTCTTTTACAATACCGTCCGTTCTCTTCAATAACCGGCTCCGATGTGGCCTACCTTTAACGTTTTAATTTCCCAACAACGTTTTAAAGCGAAAGGTTTGCCAAACCCGTCGAGCCGAGTTTTGCCGTCACCATAAGTTTGAACTTCATTTGGCCGCAGCTGCGCCGTAGCCTTGGCAACGCATCACGTGACTCGGCACGCCGAGATCCGCCGCTGGGTTGCCGTCTGACCACGTGACTCACCGTACGCCTGGCTAAGAGGAGCGCCGCGCTCGCCTATTCAGTGCGAGTTTGGCTTGGCCATGGATGATTGCGAGGCCAGATCGTCTTCCCTGAGCGTTGCGCGGGAGCGTGAGGCTTTGAGCCGTTATCGCCAAGCGGCGTACGACCACCCCGCGGATATCGCACGGCGAGCTGCTTCACTGGAGAGGGTCCAGAATGCAACACGCGTAGCACCGTCGAGATCAATGTAGCGACCACGTCCGCGCCCTGTCCAATTGTGCGTCGACGCTCTTGCATAATTGCGGCGTGTCATTTAATGTCTAGAACTTGCGCTTTCACTGTGGCACAACACGCGTCACACCGTCCAACGATGCTTGACTACCCAAGCCTAATCACAGTCATGTCTAGCGACCGACCTATGCACAGCCGTCATACCTGGCTTAAAGATGATTGTATACCTAAGTATAATAATTACACCAAAACCAAAGGTTAACCAATACTTAACTACACTATACCAAGCTTTCGCTTTGCATATTTTCTGCTCAAGGAATCAGTGACGCACGTCGGCGTCTTCGTCAGCGCTCTTCAGCTTTTTCTTCCTACATTACTGGCTATTTCCAGCAACGAGTAAACACTGTTGCCTTGATGGAAAAAGTCAAGAAATTATGGATAATTATATATATTTGGTCCTAACTTGAAAAAAACTTAGAGTACTTTAGCATGCACCTATGTAAATATACGGGTGTTTCTAAGTACGCGGGCATTTTCTCATTCCGCCCGCATTGAAATGCGGCCGCCGTGGCCGGGATTTGATCCCGAGACCTCATGCTTAGCAGCCCAACACCACACCCCCTAAGCCACCACCGCGGGTTATAAAAACTCAACGCGTGATAACACATCGCCACTACGTGAACATAACCTTCGCTTTTTGCATATTTATTGTGGCGTCATATACGCTCTGAATTGCCGTGCTCATGCGGTCGTTCCAGTGGCAGTATTGGAAGCATATGAATAATAATGCGCGATAAATTCAGTGGCGACGTCTCTTGGATGGGCAGTGTAGTTAAGGGTATACCAAGCGAGATGTGTTGCGGAGAATTACGATGGCTTTTTGTGCAGAGAATCTCATCACGCGAACGTATTCTACGAGCGTCGTATAAGAAGTAATAGACGAAACCCCATTATCTCCTGCTTCTCGAGCCGGCTATTATGTGATGCTCGATAGTATGCCGACAATCGTGTGTAACTTCGCTCTCTTTTTCAGTGCGTTTGAGCTCACGTGCGCCCTTGCAGTGACTACAAGATAATGCAACAGCGTCTAGACACACATATTGAACCACATATAATATCCGCACGAGGATGTATGCCTTGAATATATATATATATATATATATATATATATATATATGTGTGTGTGTGTGTGTGTGTGTGTGTGCGTGTGCGTGCGTGCGTGTGCGTGTGCGTGCGTGCGTGTGCGTGTGCGTGCGTGCGTGCGCGTGTGTGCGTGTGTGTGTGTGTGTGTGTGACAAAGGCTCGTCCACCAGCCGAAACGTCAGTCCAATATAATGTGCTTATTCAACATATGTCGTACTATTTTTCTTCATTTACTACCGGGGGCACGTGGCATTGTTCATATCCCGACGGCTTTTTTTGCAAGCCGGAAAAAAGACTACGCGAGCCGTATCCCACGGAAACAATTCGATCAGCTGTTTTTCAAAGTGCTATACAAACCTGCGTATCATACTTGGCGTTCTCGATCAGACATGAGTTAAAATGTTGGGTAATAATAATAATTTCATGAGTTACGGGGAAAACACATAATTATCTGAGTTAGTATAGGTTATTGCGAATAGTATGCGTTTGGTTCAATTCGCTTCCGACGCGCCTTTCATTTTTACATTCCTGGCTCTAGTTATGTGGGACACCCTGTATATGCTACCTTTGTTAACAGTCGCACTTGAAGAAACTTAGAGTGGCCTCAAAGAATTGTGCACTTGGAACAATTGTCTTATGCTTCGCTATCACTAATATTGCATCGTCTTTACATGTAAATTGCAGCGTTTTTTTTCTTTACTTTTCTTTAATTGTAATTCCGAGTATAAGCGCTGCTGCGCATGACTGCTGTTATTCTGATTTCGAGTGAATCCCGGTTGGTCTCATTTTGGTCGCTGAGTGAATTACATTTATTTATCACATATGCAAGCAAGTATCGATGTTTCTATCCCTAATGAAGTTGTACATTATTAGAATACTTTTTTTTCATAGGCCGTTTGCATTGTCTACTAGAAAGAAGCAATACTGAATCACATATCGTCCACGTTCATTTCACATGCCATTGATAAAAGACTGTCAAAGGGGTAAGTGAGGTCTGCAGGATTTCTTTCATGGTAAAAAAAAACACGCTATGCAATTTAAAGCGAGGCGCAAATAGAGCACCGTATTCAATCTCTAAGCCATAAGTTATCCATACCATTACAAATGTTAGGTGGCTACTCCCTTCTCTTTACCAAATTTTATAAATTTTGTCCTGCGTATATATTTAAATATATTGTGTCTGTTAATGGTGTTCACAGCGGAAATTTTAAAAAAGTGAAGTGAAAAAATATTGATAAGGCAGCCGGCCACTGGTGTTCCCAATGCGCTTGTCCTTATGGAGCCAGTATTTGCATAAATAAAGCGAAAGTGTGAATTGAAACCCGTGCACGTCGGCGCCAACAACGATACAGCAATTTTTTCCAACAATGAAATTTTAACTTAAAAGATAGGGGCAGCTCAAAAGAAATGTGAAGTGATGTGGGCAAAAAAACTCCGGTAATGAGATCTTAGAGGGGGGGGGGGGGGAGGGGTAGGTTTCGGCATCGCTGGGAGGGACAGAGCCACCTTTGATATCAACCTATTGTTCACATAAATTCAGGATTGTAAACCGCACAATTTAATTGAGCTCTAGGAACAGCATCCCAAGTGTCCCCCATTTCCAGCAAAAAAAATTAGTAAACATTTCATACAGAGGTCAAGTTTTGTAGATTCAGTGTTCGAAAATTTATTTTTTATCAACCAACAACACAGTTGTGTTAGAACAATTTTTTCTGTCGAACACGTCAGACCACTATTGCGTAGCGCTCAAACGTTGTGCGCTCAATAAAGATGTTGCTGTCACTGACGATGAGATCATATGCCCTTGCAGCTGTAACAAAATCATGGTAGTATAATAGGCATGCACTTTGGCAGCATAAACCATATGAACGTGCGTGCAACCGTGCTGCCGCTGTGACCTTGAATCGGGGAGCTAAACATTCAGAAAAAAGTGTTATGAATGTTTATCGATTACGATGCTCCATAATTAGAAATTTGAGCTGAGCACTATGTGTCTTCATTTCGCGATATATTGGCTGGCGCGGACAATCTATCTCATGGAACAAGTTGTGACGCGACTGCCTCGCTAATCGGGTGATTGCGAAATGTAGTACGTGGGTGACACGTGGGCCCGATTCAGCCCAGTCACCACAGACGGACCTCCGCTCATGCAGTCCTTTGTCTCCATGTCATACCGGTCGCTCACTGTCCGCATGGCATCGGTGAACAGACGACGGCGCGCTACTTTGGCGCCGTCTCGCAGCACTCGTCGTCGCAGAGCCCGTCTCTCGCGAACTACGCTCTTCTCCCAATTTCGCCACTCCCTCATCCTCTGCTTTCCATCTACTGCTTCCGCTGCACCCTTTTCCACCACTTTCCTCCTCGTGCCCTCTTCGCTGTCACCGTTCTTCATCCGCCGCTGGGCTCGCTCGTTTTTTCATCCTTCGCGGTGCTCGTTCGCTCGGTTAAGCCAAGGACGACGCTGAGGGACTACGCCGACGGAAAATGTAGGAATGCGCGCGTATGAGTTGTAGGGTATAATTCGGCAAAACCTAGCTTACGTATAATGTCGACGCTAACACAATTATCACTGAACCAATGTAGGAAAACGCCATATTACCGTCACCGAAACGCGTCATGTATGAGGCTGGTATGCAGCCAGGCTCCTCTCTAACGCGACGCTCTGGACACGCTGTGCCATGTAGCGGCCCCGCCATTATTACCGCGCGTGGCGCGTGTTTGGATGTATGTTCAATCTGGACAGTCTGAATGCGAACGACATCGGTTCGGTTTCGCTCAGCGCTGGATAAAATAAGCTTTTTCTTTGTCGCTGAATAACAACACATACGCAGTGACCAATATTGGCGGCAAAGAGCAGCTGCACAAACTTAGTGGCAAATATTCGGTGGCTCAAGTTTTTGAAAAAGGTTGTTTCAAGAGTAGCACATACCGAGTTTCACACACCCGATGGGCCAAATTGACATCAAGGTCTTTAATTGAAGGGAGGCATATGCGCAGTTTCAAATAATCGGTGATCCAGGTTGGGTTTACAGACGTTGATTAAAGACTGGCAAATAAGCACTCGCACACAAACAGTAAGACAAGTTGGCTTGAACGTACTAACTGATGTGCTGACATGCGCCAGTTGCACAGTTAAAGATGTTGTTGCTTAAGATGGTCTCATGGGATTCACTGAAGAGCGGGACGTTGACGCATATCCAATTCCCTAAGCTGGCGTCAGGTTCATCGGGGTGTGGCTCAGATAAAGTGGCCCAGATCCAGTGACTCAAGATGGCGGGAGAACAGCTAGAGACATAGAAAGACCCATCAATAACCTACGGAAAGTGTGTGAAGTACTCTAGGATTGCTTACTGTAACAATAATAAAACACTGATGAAAGACATGTGATTAGGCTAATTTCCTGAATGTGACTTTATGAGTTGGGTACACAAATAACCACTTCTACAGAAGCATACACAGAACGTGCACAGTACGAATCAGCGGGGTCCAAGGAACATGTACAGAGAATGGGGATGGAGTTAGTCTGGCCCCTATGTCGGAGTGTAGTGGTAACTATAGCTGTTGCGTCCTTTGCAATGGATGCACGAACTAGTCTGGAAGGTGTTTACGTAAAGTGACCGCCTGATTTGTGCAACAATCAGGGCGTCAGCCTATGGCACATATGCTGCTTGCGGATCATATACCGCTTAATAAACGTTGCACACTTGAGCGCTATGTGGTCATCGTACTGAGTTTGATACATTCATTTTCGCACAGCTACGACCATTTATACCACAGAATGGGCATATTCTGTAGTGAAAGAAATGAGTGCCCATTGAGGAAAAATTTATGAGTAACGCTCTCTCCTTGGAGCTTCTGCCACTCGCTCGCGTGCTTCATTTGGCATTCGTTAATGTGGTTCGCACTACATAAACATTGTGCTCATATCAACGGGACGAAGTGGTCACAGGTGCTTCAAATATTCAAGCTCAAGAATCTTAAGCTTCTAGTTTTCAGGTTGAAGCCATAAAAACAACTTGTCGCTCCCCATCTTGCCTAGCTCGCTGCATTTTGGTGGTAAGTAATTGAAACATGCATATTTAATACGTCATATCTTGTTTCACGCTGCGTAGTACCCGAATACTTTTTTGTCGTAAGACAGGCTCTGCAGTGCATCCATGAACTGGCACACACCCAAGCATATTTTTTGCTCTAGAGCTTTGCGACTGTTTCTGACGCGCCTTACGGCTCCAGCAGTTGTATTATTATGGACAATGACAGGTCTAGTTATTAGCTTCAGTTTAAGATTATTCAGCAATCATATTCACACAAAGATATCTTAATATACAATATGTTAAATAGAGGTTCCAAATCAAACAACATTAAGTACTTGGCAGAAAATTTTCTGAAAAGTTTTGTCGACGATTACGATACTCCCTAATGTGAAATTTGGCGCAGCTGTATATGGGTTTTAATTTCCCGATATATGAGGCAAAGAATTTGACAAAGACATGTAGCAGAGGCGGCAATCACAGCAAATCGGATCTGTGGGCCAAGCGCGTTAGCTTTTATACGTGATTCGTCGAAGGTTACGGTGTAATCGCTGGTGCCGCGCGTCTTCAAGAAGGTACTGCACAATTCGCATCGCGCATACAATCTGAGTACAAAACTATCGCAGAACATGACAATCGAAACAAGCGCGAGCGAGAGCTTACGCTACCAGGCGATAGCACAAAATAAGCGTCTGGCCGAGACCAGATACCAGTGCGCATCGAGCGGTGGGGCGGGTCTGCATGACATCAATTTTTTGCGCGCACATCACTGAAGGGGCCACTCTCATTGGTCTCCGCTGTTCGCGGCTTGCGTATTTCATCTCCCGCTGCGTCTTCGATCTTTCATCTTTCGCTGCACTCGTTCACTCGGTTACTCCGCCGCCGCCGACGCCGATGCTCGCCGCAGGAGAGGGCGCCTAAGAACTGCTCTCTAAAGAAAAAAAGACAGCACGTGATGCACAGTACGATGCCTGTGTCGGACATTTTTGGCTGTATTTAGCCCAACACTGCTGTGCTGTCATTTCTGGGTAAATTTCTTTTTGTTGAGAGTTCACAACAGTGTCCCTTTATTCGACTTCCACAATGAGTGAGATCGGCGCAATTTTAGAGGGACTGGACTGTGAAGTATCTCAGCCTCCATGGGACAACTGTGCGCACGTATACAGTCGTTTTAATGCCATTCTCCTAATGACATTAGAACCCCTCGAGGATAATGTGTAATGCCAACACCAATACCCGCCGTGGTTACTCAGTGGCTATGGTGTTGAGCTGCTGAGCACGAGGTCGCGGGATCGAATGCCGGCTACGGGGGCCGCATTTCAATTGGGGCGAAATGCGAAAACATCCGTGTGCTTAGATATAGGTGCACGTTAAACAAGCGCAGGTGGTCAAAATTTTCGGAGTCCTCCACTACGGCATGCCTCATAACCAGAAAGTGGTTTTGGCCCGTAAACCCCATAAATATTACTATTATTTCCAACACCAAGCCGCCAAACACTGTTTTCGAAATCAGCAGTATGTATGGAAAGTATTGATAGTGTATCCATTTCGTATCTGCAATCGAATAAGCTACTTGGTTACGTCGACAATCATCTTCGATTCTTTGTGCTTACAATATTTTGCTATCAACATACCTGTTGGAGACATCACAGTTACGTCCCCTAATTTTTTCCACAAAGTTGGCTCTAGCTGAAATATTACGGCTCGATTTAAAGCAGTAGTCACAGTTTTACAAATTTTCATCCTGAAAGTATTCTTTTAAGTTAAAAACAATCAGAAACGCCGTTTTCAACAACAAAAAAAGAAGAGGCCGACTTCAGCTTCTTATGTAGTACATAATCTATCACCACATTCGTAGTAGCAAAATTTAACAGAGAGAAATAAACGAAGGCAAACACTACAGGCAACGTTGTTTTATAACGGCTACTCTTTATATTGACTGTCGCAACCTTGATGATTGATTGATTGATTGATTGATTAGTAGGGTTTTTTGGCGCAAGGGCCAGATGTGACCAAAGAGCGCCAAGTCGATGGTCTGTACTTCTGAATGATATATGGGTGTTAATTGCGGGGAGTAATGAAACACGGCTGTATAGTGGCCTAAAATATTTGCTAAAAAGCGCAGTATATGCATGTGGTGCGATGTGGCTGTAAAAGGGCCTAAAATTTATTTCCTCTAAAGTGCGTAAAATACAAGTATATACATAATATAAAAAATGACTGTGATTGATCGTTTCTGCGATGACAATAGATGTTTCACAAGATGGGGATGGTCAGTAAATTATGTAAAATCTGTAGCACTAGTGCCTCAGCAAGGCCTTGAAAGCAAGGGCTGGGAGGCAGGTGCTCTAGAAAATGTTTTCATTGCAGCTACGACCTCCAGGTGGAGGCCGCGCTACAAGTAGCCTGGCCAAATCACATTTAGGGTGTCAGTTTCAAATAAAAAGTTGAATAGTGATTGAAAAGTGAAAACGGATTCATTGCTAAGAAAAAATGCTGGATGTAACGGTTTGTGTTGGATATAAGCAGAGGGAAAGTGCTTTTTTCTTTCTGCCTCTATTTCAGTGCATTGGATAAGAACATGAATAACTGTAAGCCTGTTGCCACATTTGCTACATGTCGGTGGTTCGCTTCCCGTCAAAAGGTAGGAGTGAGTGGCGTACGTATGTCCTATTCTTAATCTACACAGAAGCACTTCCTTATGTCTTGTTGTTTTTTCAGTTGTCCAGTTCCCTAATTTTGGCTTGATAACGTGTAGCTTATTCAATACTGCATTATCCCATTGGTCCTGCCAGTACTTCCTCAGTTTGTTGAGTAAGAAGGGCTTAAGTTCTTTTGCTGATATAGGTTTATTCATATCCGTTTCATTAAACGTGACTGACGTTGCACTTTCGTCAGCAGCTACATTGCCTTTTATGCCCCTATGGCCAGGTACCCAACATAGGATGATGTTCTGGTTGTACATTAATGCTAGGCATAGTTGTGTGTATAGTTCATTAAAAACAGGGTTCTTATGTTTTCGAAAACTCATTAAGGCCCTTATTACGCTTAGTGAATCTGTGAAAATGATGGCCTTATTCAGATTTGTTTTTCTGATGTGCTTTACGGCTGAGAGTACTGCGTACGCTTCAGCCGTAAAAATACTTGTGTTAGGATTTAGAGTACCGGAGGTGGAAAAAACTGGCCCAGGAGCTGCATACGCGACACCAGCAGATGATTTAGAAGCATCTGTATAATACTCGGCACAGCAGTACTGCGCTTGGAGTTCGAGGAAGTGTGATAGTATATGTGCCTCAGGTGCATGTTTCGTTATTGCAACAAAAGAGATATCGCACTCCATGGTCTGCCATTCCCAAGGCGGTGGAAGGCGAGTGGGAGGCATTAAGATATTTTCTGGGAGATGGATGTTTGTTTCTTCTGCCATTGCTTCCAAACGTAGGCTCAAAGGAGTTCTAATACGTGGGCGGTTACTGTAAAGTCTGGCAGCGGACAGGTCGCTAACAATGGAATGACATGGATTCTCGGTGTCTGATTTTACCTTAGTGTAGTATGAAAAACTTAAGAATGTTCTGCGTAGATGTAAGGACCATTCGTTGGCCTCGACGTACAAACTTTCAACAGGGCTAGTTCTAAAGGCGCCTGTTGCCAGTCGTATACCGAGGTTGTGGACTGGGTCGAGAATCTTTAGCGCACTCTCAGTTGCGGAGTGGTACACCACGGCTCCGTAATCGAGGCGTGATTGTACGAGACTCTTATACAGGCTCAGCAGACACTTCCTGTCACTGCCCCAGGTTGTTCGAGAGAGCAGCTTGAGGAGGTTCATGGTCTTGAGGCATTTTTCTTTAAGATATTTTAAGTGGGGGACGAAGTTAAGCTTTGTGTCCAGGATAACACCTAAGAATTTGTATTCCGGGCTAACAGTTAGTCTTTCTCCATTAAGGTTAATATCGGGTTGTGGTAGTACACTTCTCTTGTTAGAAAACAGGACACATGTGCTCTTTTGGGGGTTCAATTTGAAACCATTCTCGTCCGCCCACCTTGAGAATCTATTCAAGCCAAGTTGTAGCTGCCTCTCGCAAATGCTAAGATTGCATGACCTGAACCCTATCTGTACGTCGTCCACATAGACGGAATAGAAGAGTGTGCGAGGTAATACGGTGTGGAGGGAATTCATTTTAACAATAAATAACGTACAGCTCAGTACTCCACCCTGCGGTACGCCTGTATCCTGTATGAATGGTCGAGATTGCACGTTGCCAACTCTAACACGAAATGTCCTGTTAGAGAGATTGCTTTCAATTATTCTCAGCAGGTTGCCGCGAATGCCCATTGCAGAAAGATCCCGAAGGATCCCGAAGCGCCACGTGGTATCATACGCCTTCTCCATGTCAAGAAACACGGACAACACAAGCTGTTTGTGGACAAACGCTTCCCTCATATACATTTCCATGCGTACAAGCTGATCTGTCGTTGATCTGCCTTCTCTAAAGCCACATTGATATTGATCTAATTTCTTGTTAATTTCTAGATAATGTACCAGGCGACTGTTTACCATCTTTTCAAAAACTTTACATAAGCAGCTCGTCAATGCTATAGGCCTATAACTATTTGCCAAAGAAGGGTCCTTACCCTGTTTCAAAATAGGAATTATGATGGCCTCTTTCCAAGCAGAGGGAATGCGGCCGGACGACCATATAGAATTGTAGAGACAAAGAAGGGTTTTTTGTGTTTCAGGCGGCAGGTGTTTAAGCATTTCATATAGGATGCGGTCAGATCCGGGGGCAGATTGGTTGCAGCTGTTTAGGGCTGCCTGAAGCTCTGCCATGCAAAAGGGTCTATTGTATGCCTCGTATTGAGTGCTTTTCCTTTCTAATGCTTGTCCTTCTATTTGCCTTTTGTACCTTTGGAATGTTTCAGAGTAGTGCGACGAGCTGGATATCTGTTCGAAATGTGCGCCAAGAAAGTTCGCCTGATCTTCCATGCTGTCGCCATGAGTATTCACTAAAGGCAGAGAGTAAGACTGTCGACCCTTTATTCTATTAACTCTATTCCAAACCTTTGTTTCGTCAGTGTAGGAGTTAATGCCTGATATATACTTTCTCCAACTCTCTCTTCTAGCTTGTCGCCGCGTTCTTCGACCCTGGGATTTGACCTGCTTGAAATTGACTAGATTTTCTGCTGTCGGAGAATCCCGAAGTAAACCCCATGCCTTGTTTTGCTTCTTTCGCGCTTTTCGACACTCATCGTTCCACCACGGAAGACGGCGTTTTGTAGACAATCCACTTGTTACAGGAATACATTTGGAGGAGGTGTCAAGGAGAAAAGCCGTAAAATATTCAACCGCAGCGTCTATGCTTAAAGCACACATGTCGTCCCAGGATAAACAAGCAAGCTTTTTGAACGTTTCCCAGTCAGCCGAGTCAGTTCTCCAGCGAGGTAATTGTGGAAGGCATTCATTAGCGATAGGTGTGCTTAGAAATACAGGGAAATGATCACTCCCGTGTGGGTTTTTAATAACTTTCCATTGAAAGTAAGGTAGAAGAGTAGGAGATGCTATGCTAAGATCTATTGAGGAGTATGTTTTGTTTGCCATGTTATAATACGGGGGCTCCTTCCCATTCAAAAGACATGCACCTGAAGAAAAAAGGAACTGTTCAATCAAGCGACCTCTCGCGTCGCAGCGCGAGTCGCCCCATAGGTTGCTGTGCGCATTTAAATCTCCAAGCACAAGATATGGTTCAGGCAACTGATCTATTAGTGTTTGGAATTCTTGTTTGTGGAGCTGAAAATGCGGCGGTATATATAGGGAGCAGATGGTTATCAGCTTATTTAACAGTACAGCTTGAATGGCCACTGCCTCAAGGGTTGTTTGTAGCTGTAAGTGTTGACAGGCTATAGATTTGTCAGCTATGATGGCTACGCCGCCGGATGATGCGAGGGCATCATCGCGGTCCTTCCGAAATATCACATAGCGACGTAGGAAGTGTTTATGTTTAGATTTCAAGTGAGTCTCTTGGACACACAGCACTTTAGGAGTTAGTTCATTAAGGAGTTCTTGGGTATCATCGAGGTTGCAGAGCAGGCCTCTGATATTCCACTGAAAAATGAGTGTATCCATATTAAAATAAATGTTGTGCTATGTGTCAAAGAGAATGAACTTTGTTTAGCTTATGTTGCCCTTTTGGGGCCCTGTAATTGGAGTTTTGTCTTTTTTGGAGCGATCGGCAAAATCGCGCCGCTCCTTAGGCGTCAACTGCGCCTTCTGACTCGGTGTTGTGTCCATGGCCTCTTGAGAGGCACTGGACAGCCGCTCTTGCGAGCGGTGTGTTTTCCGTGAAAGCCTTGTCTCGGAAGACAAGGCCTTGGAGCCCACCGTCCTGGTGGTTGGTGGGCTAGTCTTGACCTCGGAGCTGGACTGACTGGTGCCAGCACTAGCGGAGGCCTCAACTGTGGACAAATTCGGGAGAGGTAGGGCAGCCTTCGCTGCTCCCACCGTGGGGGCGGGTGGCGTTGCCGCACGCTCGCTACGCGTGGTGCTGGCGTCCGCCAAGTGCCGTTGTGGTACTGCCCCCCGACGTACCACTTCGGCGAAAGATGCGGTCTGTGTAAATGTTTGTGAGATGCGTTGCCTTGCTTCTCTGAAAGTTATGTTTTCTTTTACCTTTATTGTAATTATTTCTTTTTCTTTCTGCCAGACTGCGCATGATCGGGAATATGCTGGGTGACCACCATTACAATTACTACAACGGGGCTCAGCCTTACAGTCATCTGCAGAGTGGTCATTGATGCCACATTTTGCACATGTTAGCCGCCCCCGGCAGCTCTGGGAAGCATGACCAAACCTCTGGCATTTAAAACAACGTCGAGGGTTTGGGATGTACGGTCGTACTCTGAGTTTGGTATATCCAGTTTCTAATGTCTCTGGTAGTGTGCTAGAGCCAAAGGTAATAATCAGGTGCTTAGTTGGAAGTTCCTTGTTGTCACGTCTAATCTTTATTCTTTGTACACTTATTACGTTTTCATCTTTCCATCCTTCCAGGAGTTCTTCATCGGTCAAGTCCATCAAGTCTATGTCAGAGATTACGCCTTTGGCCGTATTCATGGTTCGGTGCGCTGTCACACTGACAGGGATGTCTCCAAGTTGTACAAGTTTTGTTAGCTTGTCGTGTTGTGCTTTGTCTTTTAGTTCTAGTAATAGGTCCCCACTGGCCAGCTTGGTGATCTTATAGCCGCCTCCAATGGTCTCTGCGAGATGCTTCGCGACAACGAATGGTGAAATTGTTCTTGCTTTCTTGTCAGGTTTGTCACTGTGGACAACGTGAAATTTAGGGAAAGTCTGAGTGCCTTTTAAAAAAAACTGAAACGTAGCATCGGTGCGCCCCCTTTTAGAGGGACGATCGGTACAGAAGGGGTTGGAAATTCCCATGAAATGTGTTGTGTATTCAGCGACGATGCCAGTCACCCACCACCGAGCCCAACAAGGGGACACGGCAGGGTATGCGGTGAAGCAAACCCTACCATGCCAACTGTACATCGTCGCTATAACCACATATGTTATAACCAAGGTAGGTCATAGCACACCAGGTTAACCCTCGCCGCCAGGAATGTTGGAAGTTATCAGAAGAAAAAGAAGACAGGAAAGACTAAAAGTGAGAGGGAAAGACGAAGATGTGCGAAGTGAGAGACAGGAAAAGGCGACTGCCGGTTTCCTCCAGGTGGGTCGGTCTGGAGGTGCCGTCTATGCAAAGCAGAGGCCAAAGGGGTGTGTTGCCTCCGCCGGGGGGCCTTAAAGGTCCAAACACCCAGCATCGGCTCAACCCCAGGATCCCCCTTTCCCCAGACACGGCTAAGCCGCGCACGGCTACACGCGGGAGGGTCCAACCCTCATGTGCTCGGGTCCGTGGTGTCGCAACACACCAAACGCCTGCTCACGCAGACGCCCCTGCGGGGACTGTCGCAACCTTATACGTATTGTAATGTTGTAGTGTCGGTGAGGGTTAGTACTAGTCAAAGTGGTAGTTGGGTGATACAGTGCCCAGAAAACTTAGAAAAAGAAAAAGGGCAATGATAGCGGCCAGCCCAGTCATCGGTAGTCGAAAATCTGTTATTGTTGTTATCGGAACGGCGGGCAGCATTTTCTAGTCATACATATGTACTTAAAAATATGTTTTATAAATTTGCGTAGGAAATACACACATGCGTGTATCAAAGTGAACGTATCTATTGTATACATGAACGCATACATTGAATGTAAATTTATGTTGAGCTAAAACACTTGTATGCATTATGTATTCTGTTACTTGTCTCTATCACTTCTAACGTGCTCAGTCGTCTGTTTCCCATGCCAAACAGGGAAGGAACCTCGTCAACCTACTGCTTTAGTAACTTTGTGTTCCGCCCCTGGCATTCTTCTCCTTCTGTCGCGCCGTAAAAAAAGGGCTGAATAACGTTGAATTTTAATGTGAAATCCGATGTATGAGTCCAGTGCATCGGCTAATTATACATAACTCATCGAAGCGAATTCAGTCGAAATACTCTGGCTTTCGTATGCGTAAGAATGTATGTCACTATTTGCGTCAGGCACGTAGTCTGCTAAAACAAGATTGTCCTGATATAGAATCGGCAATAAAAGTTGAGAATGTTTGAGAAAGTAGGCGCGTCTTACGCTGAACGATGACTTTGTAACAGTTGTCACCAGGTCAACTTTGGTCAGGGAGGAAAAATTCAGCGACATTAGCATATCTCTAGAGTCCGTCAATGTAATGCTTAGGCTGGCAACAAGCTGAGTTGCGTTTACGATGCCTCAGACTTTTCTAGTGATTTAGATTTGGGGGATACAAAAAAAATAAAGAGCCGCTGTACGCTGTGCTTCCTCACAGAATCAGAAACAAACTTCCAGCGAAGCTGCTCTCCGCAAGGACATTTAGATGTTTAGCTAACTAAACAATTAAGACGTTTAGTCGGCTGTAATTGAAGCACTTTCAGACGGTTTTGAGGTAAGGTTCACCCAATTAAAACGTCGCCTACATATTACGCTTGTAGGCACATGACTAGGAAATGTTAGACAAAGGATGTACTTTATTCACGCATTTTTAACTTCCTTGCACATCGGCCATATTATTAGACCCGTTTTCCCTAGAGTTGATCTCGATGGCAGCTACATTGCTTCCGGGACAGCGGCAGAAAATGTGCGCCTTTCGTAAAACCATTATGTTCCTCCGAAGAGCCTGAATGCGTAATAGAAAATGTCGAGACACTTGCACTGTTCGAACGTCTGGTATTCTTCAAAGAAAACCGGACCTTTTATTTCGTTAGATATAAGCAAGAATTGTTCAATGTACTTGATTCAAGCTTGTCAACTTTCTGCTTCTTTTTTTGCTGTAGTAAAGGAAAGGTAATGTTTAAGGACCCCGGGTTCTTCCACAGAAATCGAGTGAGGTACCCTCGCTCTGATCCTCTTAGCTCTCAGAGACTGTAATGCGGTTCACTTGATAGCGCTTGCATTATTGAAAGCGACACGGCACTGAAAAAGGGAGCTTAGGCAGACTGGGCGACGTTCTCATTAAAACGACATGCAAGCGCCAAGGCAATTAGCCATCGTTAAGGTGAGACGACTCTTGAAATCTTATTCAAGCGCCACGGAATTACGTGTCGCACTCTAGGCAGTCATCTCACTGTGTTTAATCAGTGGTGTCAGGATTAGAGAAATTAAATCATTGAACGGAGAAAAAAAAAACAGAGCGTTGCCGCCTACCGCGCTCGCTTAAAGGATCTGTTCTTCGACACAGTTGCGCACCGTACTTCTTGATGCTATATTTTGCTCTTGCGTTAGCACGGATTTTTCTCTATAGCACTTCTGTACAGAACATGTGAACTTGTACGTAGATCGTGTTAACCATTTAAAATTGACGAGGGCGTGCGTTATCGATATCGTATGGTAACAGCTTGTGCATTTCCGACACAGACTACTATCAATCACAATGAAGCACAAAGTACAATTCGTTGATTTTATCATTTAATGATTGAGTTTTAATATTTATTTTCCTAGATGTAAAACAGTTTATTCGAACGTAGTCATCAAACTGGTTGTATTGGAAAAGAAATTGCATGATGAACGCTCTGCCGCGTATTTATATAGTGAATAATTTTGGGTAATTCCCAACCTAAATGATAAGTGGGCGAGAAAAAGAGCTTCAGTTGTCTACTGCAGAGCCTACCCTATCGAATAGGGATCAAGTGCACTTTAAAACCATTTTATATAGCGGCAAAGTAACGTTGTCTAATGCATTATTTGCAGTTTCTACACATTGCAGTTAAAAAAGAAGATATGAGGTTAGGACTGTTCGGCTTCTCCAAGTGGCTTGCTGAAAGAGACAGCAATCACTTGCAGGGACAATGAGAATACCGACTTAATAACTGAGTATCACTAAGCTTTCCCTTATTGGCTTTAGACCATATATATTCCAATAAGGGAATAAATAATGTTGTACCGAACGAAGTAGACTCCGAAATGTCATCCTTCTGCAAAATTTCAGCAAGAACAGTGCAACGATAAGCGCAAAATATTTTTTTTTTCAGGCACGTTAAGCGAATTATGCAGGCGCCTGTATTATAACAGTCACAATTATGTATTTTTATTGTGTGTCAGAATATTGCCCGTATAGCTTGAAGTAAATATTCTGCTCGGTCAAAGTCCGCTGTCGGATGCATGTGTGTCCCTTGGGGTCTTAGCCCTTAGCATTATTTTGGGGCATGGGTGCTATTAAGGCTGGTGACATGAGCGACTAAAAGCGTGATGTAGGTATACGGGCCTCAACAGCAAATGCAGGGCGGCCTACTGGGGACAATAGCTCTCAAGGGGCCATAGCTCTCAAACAGAATAATGCAAACAGAAGTGTGCTGAAGTGGCTTGAACAGCGCGTGTTGAAGGAACTTGGAACAACGCAAAATATGGATTATGGTGTAAGCCGCTGTCACAGCACAGCGCTGTGTCTGCCATTTGCATTTTGTCCTATCTTTAGCGTTCTTTCACCCTACTTGTCATGCCAGAAACATTTGTGGTTACGCAGATATACATAAAATAAGGCTAATAATCGACATTTTGTGTATAGAATCGATGCACTCGCGTAGTGTGAAACCGTTCATTCCCGGGTTGCACATTTCCCATGAAACATCTTTGAACATTAAAACTGTCCAACCTTGTAAATATTTCGCCGTTTCTCTGGCGTACTCGGGAATGCCAGCTGTAACTCATCGGCAGAAAATGTCTTTACAGTAGTGCCCCAGAAAAAAAATTAAAAACCACATGCGGTCACTCACTATTACGCACTTCCACCTTCACTGTGGTCTTGCTAATGTCATTGGACTTTTCCATGCTTAAAATAAGGTAAGTAAGGTAAAAGAAAGAAAACACATAAAGAAATGCAAGGAAACTCAAAGTCAAGCGCAACAGTTTGGGGACCTGTTATTGTACTATTTTGTTGGTATAGTTGAACGTGTATGGTGTAATTGAACGTCATACGCTTAATCGAAAAAAAAGTAGGGGTTTAAATGGGCAAGAAATACCGAGGAGACCTATATAACATAAATGACATATAATACCGTTTCACGTGGGATATGAAAAAATGCTCTATAAGTATTCGCAATATATGGTAGCGGTACTAGTGATATTTAGTGTATCTTAATGTAAGTTGATTATTTAATATTATTAATTATTAACCGCAGCAATACAACCTGTCGTCAGTGATGAAAAACAGAGCTTACATTTTCCATGCAATCTTACACGCCGAGAACGAGTATTGACTATTCCACATATATGTTCAAGTAGCCGTAATTATCAGCGAACTACGCTAGTCTTATCTGCGTGCCAGCCATCCATTTTGAAGATTAGTTACTACACAGTGGCAGTTTTCCTAAATGAAGGAATTTATCTATATTATCTAGAATTTGTTGATTCGTTGATATAATGCAATATTATTTCTTTTGTTGAACAGTCATCAATCTACGTAGTATATATTGACCATCGACAATAGCGCAATCACGGCACATATAAGCGGATTCGAAAGAAAGGAGTAATAATCAAGTGTACATTGAACGCGTCTATTATCATGTGAGACTGCCTTTATGATATAGTTTCTCTTATGTCAGCGCAGATTTGCACTTACGGCTAATGACTTTTAGAGGACAATAATTATATTGTCGGCTTGAGATGCATGGGGGGCGCAGATGAATGTGCACAACCTAGTGTAGCCTAACACACATATATACGGCGATATTATTTGTGCACGTTGATGGAACTTCCTAATAACGCGTACCTTCATGAACAACCAGCAGTTATTCAGCACTGCAGAAATAGTAATCTAGTTAGCTGACTTTAGATTAAACCTCATAGTAGCACAACGCCGAGCACAACAAGTGTCGCGCGCGCGTTGTTTGATTTTTCTATAGTTCCGGTGATGTCGACATGGAAAATATTCATTGCACTGGAACACTCCTATACTCATTTTTTTGTATACGACCAAGGTATGCTGCACGACACCCATCGACAAATTCTCTATTGAGAAGAAACAAAACTAAAAGCTGCGTCTATTTAACGCATAACTGGAGGCGTGAATCCGGCATAGCGTTGGCATATCGTTGGGCATGGATACAAGAACGGTAAGAGCCAAATGAAAGTGATGAACGTGTAACTTAGCACAATATCGTGGTGACTACATTTCAATTTTATAAAATTCAAACAAATTTCATATCATGGCTACTTGAACAACTCTGTCGGTGACCAAAAAGTATACTTTGCGTTGTTACCACGTGCATGAATGCAATGCTCGTTACTTTAATCTGTCGCGACAGGAAAGCACTTAATTTTAGGTGCAAATTGTTTCACAGCCGCTTGACAAAGTATTTAGCTGTAAAAGAAAACGTTCTTTAAGTTTCATTCTTCTTTGTGTATTTCTCTGTTTTACATTAACCACGTCATTCAAACTTGGATGTGTTTTCACGCAGTCGTTTCCTGAGTGTTTGGCTGACATTATTCTTCAGACAGTGAAGATTTACTTGTGATAGAGAACGTGCGGAACATCGATAGAGAATATGCAAGGCCATGCTCTTGAAATTTGTGTGTTATGCTGGGCGTTTGAAGAGCGTCTCAATTGGGTCGCGCCAAGCGTTCTAAATTCATGTGTGAGTTACGAGAATACAACCGACTTGCAGGGAATGAAGCGCGCGAGATTTGAAAAAATGTGCTACTTAACTACTCGCTTACGTACAGCGACATTAGTCCCCTCATACATGCTACTACATAATGATCAACGCTACACGCAGAACGAAGGCCAGAACAGGCCTGAAGCAACGGAGAGAGGTTGAATATATTGCTCATGACATCAGCTTTCAGCGAGAAATCTTGTCGGTCCAAGCAATAGAATATGCGTTAAATAAAGCATGTTAATTCTTTCAGCTCAGTCAGTGTTTTTGCTATTGACAGGCAACGTTACGCTCGAGCATGTTTCGGCGGTGACTGGCGATGTATCGTGGCGGGCCATCACGTGTCATTTTTTTGCTAAGTATTTATGCTTAGGTTCTGTTGACAGCGTCAGTTCTCAATTGGCAACATGTTTGAGGGGAGTAATGTTGCGATGCGCTAGCGCGCAATAACGTGGCAGTTTTTTTAAATCTCGCGCGCTTCCTGTGCGGCCCGCAGGAATTAAAAGCACAGCAGCTATAAGCAAAAAAAAGAAGGAATTCGATATTTCTCTATACGGTCCACTTCTACATGGAAGATTTTGAATTCAAATGAATCTTTATAAGGGGGTCCATTATTTGTTATTAATTAATTGCCTCAGCTGATAGTAAAAGATAACTTGAGTTGCTCAAGAATACAGTGAACAACACGAAGTTGGTTGCATTCTCATAACTCACACTTGGATTATTAATGTATTGCCTGACATAACTGCAACACTGTATATATCGTTTCCGTTCTCTTAGCCTATAACAGGGTGCTAAATGCTGAGCGGCGATTACCTCAGTCAAAATTCACATGGCGCAGACAATAAACACACAAAAGAGTACGCAATTTTTCCTAATGGATGCTCCGGTTGTGACCCACAAAAAGGAAGAGAAACTTTCCTTACAGCATATAGATCCACTGCGGGGGTTCCCGCTCGTCTCTTTAAAGCAGTATTGATTTCTGTGCGAAAAAGAAGACCTATGTGTTTCTCGGTTATGTTGGTGCACGTCTAAGAACAGTGCGTTGGATCCCACGCCATACCTTTCTCGCTGGTCGTTGAGGTACGGCAAATTTCAATCCCCGACAACGCGCGCCAGTAGATCGTTATATATACTTTTTTTCCTGAGACTCTTCCTAATAACATCGCTTCAGGGCTCTGTTTTCATTGACTCTCATTCAATGAATATTTGCCCTAAATTCCCTGGTCTATTCGCAAGCTCGCAAGTTTCCGCAGTATTTGCAAAAAGCATAGAAACGCTTTCATTCGCCCAAAGGTTCCACATAGAGTGGCTGAAACAAGGAATTTGCTTGGGTAATACTTATTGTTATTAGTGATGCATTCCGTTAAAATAATGGCTGAAACATGGAATTGTCGTAAGTAATACTCATTTTTCTTAATGCTACGTTCCGTTTAGAATAATTTGCTGGCGCTTTCTTGCGAACGTTTGCCAGAATGGGCTGGAAATTTGGAGCTGGTTCCGAGACGTCATCCCGATATACTATTAAGCGGGCATCAGGCAAGTCTTTTCATTACTTTCAATTTGTGTGCGTTGTGCGTCTTTGTAAATATATGTTGCATTGAATCAGCTGTGCTTGCATGCCACAATGGTACACGTAAATAGTCGACGCACTTTTTGAAAAAGAATTAAAGTAAAAGAAACGCTATGGTCCAATATTTTCTGCTGTTTCCTGAGACAACACAGAACATTTACACGCGCCGAGCCGCAAGTACATCTGCTCAAAACTCATATACGAAGTTACCTTCCACAATCAATACTTTTTCTCGCAATTTTCTGCCCATAAAGAAGCAATAGGGCGGTGTATTGCCGTGCTAGGACTGAGGTTTGCACAGCGGGCATATGGGTTTATTCGATGATATAAAGATGGAAACGACAGGTTGATTGTGAACCGCGTGAGAGGGAAGGAGGGCTGCACCTAGTTTAATGTTGATGCATGGCTTTTCTTTTACTGCAGATTTTGCGTTGAAGGAGGGGAGAATAGGGCATATTATGCCCAAAACTTGAATAATGGTAGTCGGGATGAGGAAGCTATTCCTTGCAGATTTCTTTTTATTATCGTTTATCTACAGCATTTTTAACGTGGAAATGCCGTACGACTGAACTTAGAAGGAAGCCTGTGTGTAGGCTAATGAAAATCGCGAAAAAGAAAGGAAATCTCTGTTTGCTAAAACATTCAAGTATCATCATTTTCTATGACCTGCATGAGCTGACTTTGGATCAATCGTGCACAACTTTTGCGCTGGGTCGTTGCTGTCCTCATCCCCTTGTGTTAATGACAATCGCTAATTCGCCATGTTCCTAGACCCGTACAACCACGTGTTTTCTCGCGAGTCTCCACAAAAAGTGATATTTGCCATGAAAAAAACAAAAAATTATGTTTGCTCGACCTCACTGAAACAAAGGCATATCTTGAGCGCCGTTTTTCTTTTCATTTAGTTGCATTAGGAATTTCACTTGCCTATAATTACAACCTTCAATTTAAAATGTTGCTCACTTATCATTCACCTGCTTGCAACATTGCCCGCATAGAACGTTTTCGAGTACTTCGTAAAGATATGGTTATCAAAGGCCACAATTTAGCCACACACTGACGTCCCATGCCTATCAGCCAACTTCTTCTGTTTTCACCAAATTTTATCTCGGCTGCTGTGATTGCTTTTACACAACAGCTGGGAAAATATAATCAAGGGTGCGATGAAAGTTCGTCTGGTAAGGCATGGAAATGAAGAGGATCACGGTCACTGACCAAGTCTGATGTATAACACGACGTTTCGTAACCGCGCACGGGTTGCTTGTTCACAGGAGTTTGACAGGACAGAAGAAGTCATCAACCTATTTCGTACACACCGACCGAGGAGGAGGCTGCGGTACAGTACGCGGTTTAAATTTAAACACAGAAACAACACCAAAGCCAAGAGATGGGGTCTGTGAGGCCGAACGTGGAGTGAGTCAACTTCCCTCGGAAGTGCAAGAAGAAGCCCGAACCCTTGCCATTGGTGTGCGTTCCGGTATGCCGAGACACGGTGCAAGAACGCATCCATCGTCAGTGGAGAAGTCAGCCATTCGAAGCCTATGGTATAACAGTAGCATCACCATTATACCCTCCGACAAAGGCAACGCTATGGTCCCACTAGATAAGAGCGACTTCCACAACATGTTGGCCCTTCTCGAAGACCATGATACGTACGCTCCTCTAGATTATGACCTTAAAAGCAGACTACAGATCAAACTCCAAAAATTGCTTACCAGGCTGTTCAAGTTGTTCCCTCCCCACCACGTGGGTCTTTATCGCCGTTTGCTCTGCACGAACAGGTCAGCCCCTGCAACCTACGGCCTGCCGAAAGTCCACAAGCCTGACGTCCCACTTCGTCCTATCGTTGACTTCACCAGATCACCGCTGTACCGACTATCGGGCTACCTTCACCAGGTGTTGAGCCTTCTTGCCGGTAACACCTCGACGCACGTGGAAAACTCATCTGAATTTGTAGCAAAGATAAAAGACATCACGCTGAGTGAAGATGACGCCATGGTCTCGTTCAACGACACACCTCTTTTCACCAGCGTCCCAGTGGATTTGACAGTAGCCACGTGTAAAGAAGTCCTTGAAGCAGACAGTGGTCTTCCTGGTGGCACGCTCTTCGACGTCCCGAAACTTAGTGAGCTGCTGTGGTTTTGTCTAAGTAACACATTTTTCTTATGGTGGCAGCCTTTATCAGCAAACTCATGGCACGGCGATGGGAGCGTCAATATCGGTCACCGCGGCCAATCTAGTAATGAAAGCCTTGGATGGAAAGCTGCTGGCCACATTCAAAGCGGAACCTAAATTTTTTTTATCGCTACGTGGACGACTGCTTCTGTATTTTGAACAAGCAAGACATCCAACGCTTCCTGGACTGCCTGAATGCCCAAAAAGCTCATATACAATTCACCGTTGAACACGAGAGGGACAAGTTGCCTTTCTTGGATGTGGTGGTTCGTTGGGATAGAGGCGGTCTCACCTTCTCAGTATACAGGAAGCCTGTGGACACAGGTCGTTACATAATGTTTAATCCTTTCCATCCTGTTAGCCACAGGCCGTCCCTAGTGTCGTCCCTGATAATAGGGGCCGTATGCGTCTGCTCAGGCGACGACGCACTGAAAAAGGAAATACGGACAATCCGCTGAGAACTAACCCGCAATGGCTACCCTAGTCATTTTATATGCAGGACCGAGAAGCGGATATTATAGCCAAGCTCGGAGAACAACACGGCAATCTGTGCACGTGCAGCCATTCCTTACGTCCAAGTAGTCAGCGAGGCACTTTTGCGCGTATCTTCAAAATACGACTTGCGCGTTGCCCACATCCCGACCAGCAAGCTCCGGAACCAGCTACTGATGGTGAAAGACAGGCTACCTGTTGAATCTTTCCCAGGAGTCATGTATAAGATACCATACGCTGATTCCCACAAAGTATGTAGTGGTGCAACGGGGAATTTCTCCAGACGCCTCTAGGACCATAAACCATGACGTAAGAAAGAATAATCACATGACGAACGCCATTGCTGGGCATGCGCAGGAACATAGTCATCAGACTGACTGGGACAATGCCACTGTTGTTGCCAATGAAAAGGACATGTCATGCCGGCGGCTGCTAGAATCGCTAATCATTCAATCGACGCCAGCTACAATGAACCGGACACCAGGGACTATGCCTGCCATTTACGCACGTTCATTACGTCCCGTGCTGGCTACATAAGTGACGACCGTTTCCTGTCCAAATCAGTGAACAAGGAACCCGTACGCAGTTCCGAAATACCGGTTTATGAAAATAATACGCCGATCTGATATTGAAAATTTACGCTCCGAAAGGTATACGCATGTAATTTATCGACGAAAGCCATAACAGATTTTGAACTTTACCTGCACTTCACTATCATTCGCATTGGATTGAAAACGGATGCTCATAACCCGCCAAAGGTGCACTGAACGTTCGGCAAACTGAGAAGAACGTACGTAGAAACATTCGTTCGAACTTGCAAACACGCGCAGTAATGATGCATGAAAGATATGCATGAAAGCCGACTTATGCGCGCAGGAAAGAAGCACTACATGTTTCTTAAAATCCGTGCCATGTACTTTTATGGCCTTCTGTTGACGACAGCGGATTACATTTTTCATTGTGCCGTTGGGCAGGACCCTGCTACTGATTTAATATGCAAATGAGCGTAGAGGAGAGGCTGCATCCGTCCGCGCCTTCAGCAGGCTGCTAAATTAGGCATCTAACCCACCGTGTCGTGCCAAAATATTCGGCCTAGCTATCTAACACTATGGACGACGTTGCGTGTGACACGGGCAACACCAGAATGAAAACGCCCGCAAATTGAGCACAGAATATAAAATGGGAAAGAAAAAAACAAAAACAGAGGCCACGTATGCTCAATCCGGTTATACAGTTTCCATGTCACCACCCCTTGTATCTCTCACGCGTTGACTGCCAGAATATTCTCGCAAGGCTGAGCAAAATGCGCCTTCACCAGATTTAGGTTACTGGATGCCACGCAGGCCTGCGCTCCGGAAGTGAGGCAGAGTTCCCGAAGTCACGTACCGGTGTATAAAATTATGGCAAGAACACTGCCGGACCTTGAAGAACTTCACGTGCCCCATTTATTTTCACCGTTCCTAAAAAGAACTCACCAGTTTATTCTATGAAATATTGTTCTTAGCGACTCGGCAGCAAACGTACTTGAAATAAGATAACTGTTAATACTCTTGATCTTGCAAGCATCTGCTCATAGATTTTGAAAGCCTTCCCGTTGCTTATATAATTGGAGTGAAATCTATAGCCTAGCTTTTTCGTGGCTTCCCTATTTTTGCGTGAAACTCATCCACCACTTTGCGCATGTAATTACTCGTAATATTAGTCTGGAGACCTGCAGTTAGTGAATAAGTCCAGACTTTCAATGAAAAATCGTTAGGCCTCCTTACTGAAGGCTAAACAGCCTAATTATCCCAGTTGAGCCGCTATGAAAAGCAAAGTGGGGCTGCGATAGGAGTGCATGAATCCCCTATAGAAGCCAGACAACGTTGGCCTGCAACTGCGCTTCAATGCCACTAAAGCTTACCCTTCCAGGTAATGGCAAACTGTTGGCTGACGTCTCCAAACATGGCAAAAGTAGGTTATTCGTTAAACGAATGAAGAGTTTGTCTATGGCAGAGTTTTTAGAGCACGTTGATTGCCAAGTTCCCATGAGGATAAAGAAAGATTGATAAATAACGTTTGTGCATACAGGTGGTCATAGGTGCTAGTCAAGGAGTAAAGAAACGGCATTTAAACCAGTTTGACTAGCTCCACATCACTGAGGTTCAAAAATGAAAATTTATGAGCGACAATAACATACGCACCTTGCAAAATGAACAATATTCAAAAACTAAGAAACAGCAACATGGTACTTTTTGAGAAAGCGAAACCAACCATAAATCAAGTAATCGTTTTACATTCTGCGGGCTTTTTTGAAACGCTAAAGAAAGAGTCACTCAAGGGATAGCACGACGCAAACAATATCATCTTCTAAAAGATAATTTCCTGCTTTAATGTATTATCTAAGCAGGTAAGTTACGTATTCGATAAAAACAAGTTATGGCGAATATAAACGCCCCGAACTCCCACTAAGGTTGCTGCTAACTACATACAGGTGATTTCATCCACAATGAAGGTTTTTTTTTTCGCTTGGTGCATGAAGGCCGGTACACAATGTATACCGGCATATTTTGAGATTATTATTTTTTCTACACAGATAAAAAAATTGAAGGCGCACGTTCCTTTTGACAGGGCAATAGCTTTAAAACAATTGTTGCTGTTTCGCAAACTTGACAAAAAATGACAACAAAGAGCTTCCGTCATGCGTTATCAGTGCTCTATTCATACCTTCTAAGGTCAGAAAAGAGTAAAATGGCCCTTCCCGAACGTCGCTTTCTGTAGCCGGTGTGCCGCATAGTGCGCTGTTTTTACTATCAAGGTGCATCTGCTGACAGTTGAATGCTTATCGTGGCCAGTAAGTTTCACACTAGAATAACGCGACCTCCACGTTGAACGTATGTTCATTGTCGTCTATTCAAGAATAAACGTTGCATTACTGCCACTTTTTTCAGCAATATTTTGCTGAAGAATGACTTGGGCAGCATTACGTGCGCCCTCGTGGAAGGACGAATCGCAACATGTAAGCACTGAGCACTTTATCCCCCTCCAACAGAATCTTTACTTTCTTGCGGTAGCGCATTACGAGAAAAGAACCGGGAATATTTCTACAAAAGAATAGGTATGCGTGCGGACATTTTTATTCCATTTCCCAAGCAGAGAACCCGCATAGCCATAGTATACTTGCACCCTCCTGTCTTGTGAAATTGCTGCTGAAAATTTTGGGAGCGCGAAATTATATTGTCTCACATTCAATTAGGTTCTAACGCATGCTCATATTCCTTCATATCTGCTTTGTGCAATCACATAGTATACGTGAGGGCGCCGAGAGTTTCTGTTGGAAGTTTATTGTGTACTATACCTTTTCTCTACCGCGGCTGCGCTTTAAAACCATCGCGCTGCAGTTATGCTTCAGTAATTTTCCTTTCTTTCGTTTTTTTTTTCTCCTACCTTAAACTCATTCTCTTAACTACTACACGCAGAAACAAAGGAGCAGCGCTCGCATTCGATCCCGTAGATGAGATGAAAAAAAAAATATATATATATATATATATATATATATATATATATATAGAGAGAGAGAGAGAGAGAGAGAGAGAAAATTATCAGTCATAGCACTCGTAGTACAGCCCTCTGGGCTGTTTACTTTTCGGGAGTAGTCTTGTTAAGGTTATTAAAATTACACAAAGGTATTTCGCTCTCGTGAACGGTCGTCCTTGAGATAATTACTCGGGCGAGCTTCCCACGATAAGCGTGGCGCGCTCGCAGCTGCTTAACCTTTTCGTAGACTCTAGAGCCGCTCGAGTTTCCTCTCATCGACGGGCGGCCATTTTTTCCAAGAAAGTAGACCTTCCAACCAATCCGAATCGACCATCGCGGACAACATCAGTCTCTTTCCACGTAAATACGTGGCTCTGAACAGGAGTTATGGCGCTTCAATGTAACCTGGGGCCTGACAGACCAACCGACTGAGCTATCTCCCCGGGCAACATCCAAGGGTCACGAGTTCAAATCACCAGTTCTCTTACATTTTTTTGTTTCATTTCTTCTTTTTCTTCCCCCTTTTTAATATTTCTTTTCCTTTAGTTTATCACTGTACGGAGACCCTCTTAAAGACACACACAAAAAAAGAAATCTCCTCCAATATGTATGGCCACACATGTGCAGGTCATAAATACCAGGTTTCACCAGTTGAGTGCCATCTGTGCGGTTTAACCGAGCTCAGATTGGTCCACCTTGACTGATCAAAGAAGGCACCACTGTAGGTTGAATGAGGCGTACAAATCCTGCGGTGGCGGTAGAGTATCCGCTTTGCGTGCAAGAGGACCGTGGTTCGAATCCCGGTGCCGCGCAATTTTCCACCGGAAAAAGAACCGTGTGTTGAGAAAATTGCACAAACAGGCCTGGAATGCCGCCTGATCCCGGTGACCAGAACCTGTAACGCACTCTCTCAACAGAGCAGGATTGGCCACCCTGGTGCAGTACTTGGCCACAACCTCCTATATGAATACAACAATCAAACCCCGAAACTCAGTCCCCAGCAGCCGCGAAGCAACTGACCACGACGGCGGTCAGATATGTGACGCAGCAGAGGGCGCTAAGAATCGCTGACTCCGCACAGGCCGCCATTGGAATCTGAACCTGGCAACGTTATCTAGTGAGGCGAGTCTAGCCATGTTATTGGATGAATTAGAGGGTACCAAATGGGATATAATAGGGCTCGGTGAGGTTAGCAGGACAGAAGAAGCATATACAGTGCTAAAACGCGGGCACGTACTGTGCTATCGGGGCTTAGCGGAGAGACGAGAACAAGGAGTCGGATTCCTGATTAATAAGAATATAGCTGGTAACACGTAGGAATTTTATAGCATTAGCGAGAGGGTGGCCGGTCTTGTTGTGAAACTTAATAAGAGGTACAAATTGAAGGTAGTACAGGTTTACGCCCCTACATCCAGTCATGATGACCAGGAAGTCGAAAGCTTTTATGAAGACGTGGAATCAGTGATCGGTAAAGTCAAAACAAAATACACTATACTGATGGGCGAATTCAATGCCAAGGTAGGCAAGAAGCAGGCTGGAGACAAGTCAGTGGGGGAATATGGCATAGGCTCTAGCAATAGCAGGGGAGAGTTATTAGCAGAATTTGCAGAACAGAATAATATGCGGGTAATGAATACCTTCTTCCGCAAGCGCGTTAACCGAAAGTGGACGTGGAGGAGCTGAATGACGAGACTAGAAATAATATAGACTTTATACTGTGCGCTAACCCTGGATCATAGAATATGTGGACGTGCCCGGAAAGGTGCGCTGCGGTGACCATAGGATGGTAAGAACTCGAATGAGCCTAGACTTGAGCAGGGAACGTAAGAAACTGGTACATAAGAAGCCGATCAATGAGTTAGCGGTAAGAGGGAAAATAGAGGAATTCCGGATCAAGCTACAGAACAGGCATTCGGCTTTAACACAGGAAGAGGACCTTAGTGTTGAAGCAATGAACGACAATCTTATGGGCATAATTAAGGAGGGCGAAACAGAGGTCGGTGGTAACTCAGTTAGACAGGATACCAGTATGCTATCGCAGGAGACGAAAGATGTGATCAAGAAATGCCAATGTATGAACGCTTCTAACCCTACAGCTAGAATATTACTGGCAGTATTTTTCTAAATTAATCAACAAGGGTAAGACAGCTGACATAATGAAGTATAATATGGATAGAATTGAACATGCTCTCAGGAAAGAAAGAAGCCTAAAAGCAGTGAAGAAGAAACTAGGATTAGGCAAGAATCAGATGTATCCGTTAAGAGATAAACCCGGCAATATCGTTACTAATATGGATGAGGTAGTTGATGTGGCTGAGGAGTTCTATAGAGATTTATACAGTAGCAGTAGCACCCACGACGATAATTTGAGAGAGAACAGTAGAGGAATTCGAAATCCAACAAGTGACGCCGGAAGAAGTAAAGAACGCCTTGGGAGCTATGCAAAGGGTGAAGACAGCTGGGGAGGATCAGGTAACAGCAGATTTGTTGAAGGATAGTGGGAACATTGCTCCAAAATGACTGGCCACCCTATATACACAATGCCTAATGACCTCCAGCGTACCGGAATCTTGGCAGAACGCTAACGTAATCATAATACATAAGAAAGGGGACGCCAAAGACTTGAAAAATTATAGACCGATCAGCTTACTGTCCCTTGCCTACAAAGTATTTACTAAGGTAATGGCAAATAGAATCCGGAACACCTTAGACTTCAGTCAACCAAAGGGCCAGGCAGGATTCTGTAAAGGCTACTCAACAATAGACCATATTCGCCCTATCAATCAGGTGATAGAGAAGTGTGCGGAATATAACCAACCCTTATATATAGCTTTCATCGATTGCGAAAAGCGTTTGATTCAGCCGAAACCTCAACAGTCATGGAGGCACTAGGGAATCAGGGTGTACATGAGCCATATGTGAAAATACTGAAAGATATCTATAGCGGCTCCACAGCCACCGTAGTCCTTCATAAAGAAAGCAACAAAATCCCAATAAAAAAGGCGTCGGACAGGGAAATACGATCTCTGCGATGCTATTCACAGCGTGTTTACAGGAGGTATTCAGAGACCTGGAGTGGGAAGAATTGGGGATAAAAGTTGAAGGAGAATACCTTAGGCACTTGCGATTTGTAGATGATATTGCCTTGCTTAGTAACTCAGCAGACCAACTGCAATGCATGCTCACTGACCTGGAGAGGCAAAGCAGAATAGTGGGTCTGAAAATTAATCTGCAGAACACTAAAGTAATGTTTACCAGTCTCGGAAGAGAAAAGCAGTTTACGATAGGTAGCGAGGCACTGGAAGTGGTAAGGGAATACATCTACTTAGGGCAGGTAGAGACCACGGATCCGGATCTTGAGACTGAAATAACTAGGAGAGCAAGAATGGGCTCGGGTGCGTTTGGCAGGCACTCTCAAATCATGAACAGCAGGTTGCCACTATCCCTCAAATGAAAGTGTATAACAGCTGTGTCTTACCAGTACTCACGTATGGGGCGGAAACCTGGAGGCTTACGAAAAGGGTTCTGCTTAAATTGAGGACGACACAACGAGCTATGGAAAGAAGAATGACGGCTGTACTGTTAAGGGATAAGAAAAGAGCAGATGTTGTGAGGGAACAAACGCGGGTTAATGACATCTTAGTGGAAATCAAGAAACAGAAATGGCGGGGGGGGCATGGGCAGGACATGTATTAAGGAGGGAAGATAACCGATGGTCATTAAGGGTTACGGACTGGATTGCAAGGGAAGGGAAGGGTAGCAGGAGGCGGCAGAAAAATATGTGGGCGGATGACATTAAGAAGTTTGCAGGGACAACATGGCCACAATTATTACATGACCGGGGTATATGGAGAAGTATGGGTGAGGCCTTTGCCCTGCAGTGGGCGTAACCAGGCTGATGGTGAGGATGATATTCTTAACGCTAGCGCGAACCAATCTATTCCATGTTTTCTGTGCCTTAATTGTATGGACAAATTAAAACGGTCATTTATTTCTGCGTTTCTTTCCTACTTTGCAGGGACAGTGCTGGGGAATCTTCACAAACCTGTCGTCAACGTATTGTTGGTCCGCGCATTTCGAGGTGCTGTATTTTTCAACCAGTTACGTTTTGTGTTAGTATACTACTTAATGTAATAAGACTACTACTGGTTCTGGCAACATCACGAAAAAAAAAATGAGCAGATGACATGCACTGCGATAATAGACGTTCCGTGAAGCATCTTACAGGCAGCGGGCAATGCTGCAATGTTTGCGTTTTCACACTTTTTTTCCGATTGACTGGGGCGTTTCTGTAAATGCAGTATTGGTGTTTGTGACGCGAGCACAGTGAACTAGAAATGACGTGCGAAGGTGGGTACGACGATTGCAGAAGGACGACGACAACGATAATGACGGGTGCATGATTTCTACAAACGATGGAATTGACGTTAATGAGCGGCATGGGTGCGCCATATGGGGAAGAAACGCGGAAACCAAGGGCTCAGTGACGGTACCACGTGGTGACACTTGGGGATGGATTACCTGACGAGGATACTGTAGCAAAACATGAAGCCCGTTTTTTTATCAGCCAATTGGACGAGTAACATGGTGCACTGCCCACCTTGGCCGAGCCGTGATGATGTTGTCATAGTGAAATTTCGGGTAGCATTGTCGTACTCGGGCATCATGCGCACAAGGAAAGAGCAGGCCTCAATGTTTGATTGAGTGGCGTTGTAACGACGACAGGATGTTACGACTGGCGTGTCACACCTCGAGAAAAAAGGGATGCTCAAAGACCATGCCTAATTGAAATGGAGGATGGATCCATTATTTGCTATGGTAGTCCCGAGTGGTTGGCGGTCAGGCAGGCGCCCCGCATAGATTACAGATAGCTTTGTGTGTGTGCGACTCTAGGGGAGAACCCTTTTCATGAACTGTGTGACTCTAGGGGAGAACCCTTTTCACAACTGTGCGACTCTAGGGGAGACCCTTTCCGCGAACCAAACAGGACTCGTGGGTTGCTGCCAGAGGAGGCAAGCACGTGCAACGCTGCCTGGAAGAAAGGATCAGCCACCCGTCCCGGACCAGAGTCAGTGCATGTCACGTGACGTTGCCGTGAGGAAGATCCCGCCTACGATTTTAGTGGGCCTATATAAGCGGTCCCGCAATGTATAATTCATTCATTCTCTTCTATATCCTTCTCCAACCATTGAATAAAGAGTGCAAGTTTCGCACTAGAAATCGTCTCGTCCCTGCCTGGTCGCCACGGTCTACCAGATGCCTGCAGCCTGCCGACAATGCCACGCTACCCAATAGTAACGCCGGTCGGGGTTCGAGTAACCGGCGTCGCAACAAAGGGCAATTAAAGTCCGATAAGAGTTCCGGTAGGAACGTGGATGTGATGCGTTGATGTCGGATGTTCGGAAAGCAACACCGTGGGAAGCTTTCTCGGCAATTGCCGGATGCAGCAACCACCTGGTGTGCTATCCCAGGTCCATCGATCTTCTTACGCATGCCAGCTGGCTCGAAAACCAGAACATTGGTGCTTCCAATATGTCACGTACTTTGTTGAAAGCAAGAGATACAAGTGATCGCAGAAACATGTCACTCTGTTTATTCGGAGTAAATAAGTTTCGATCTTAGATGCTTTCCGGGTAATAACGGTGTGGTACGTTTCGTCTAGATAGTACTAGACTTAATGGTAGCACGTGTACCTATACATTTCATACTTGACGCAATATTCTTTGGTCGCCAAACGAAGGTTTGCAGAAACTTGTCTGGCCTTGGAAACGTTGTCTGTAATTTCTATGAAATAGAGGAGCGTACCATGGTGCCGTTACGTTTTGTTTCTGATGTTGTATGGTGAATATAATTTTGTCCACTGCTTTCATCTCGGCTCCCAAATAGGCTTGATTACAACTTTGAGCAAAGGAAGCAGTGCAAAAAGTTGTTTTTACGTTTCCTCTTGCCTTACGTGTGACTTCCACTGTTTTTTTTTCTTTTTTTCTGGTTACAGGCAGCGCTCCAGACATCACCTACCCATTTTGGTGCTGTGATCCTGTACCTGTGCACGCTTGCAGAAGAACGAGACCTTCATAGGTAGTTGTACCAAAAGCTATGCATTAAGTGCCCACTGCTTGACTAAGTCCTACTACGACAATACGCTGTGAGCGATCGTCCTGTATGATTACAGCTCTCGTATCTCATCTTTTTCTGAGGACGTTTATCCGCTTTTACTGCACTAACGATAGCACACTTTTCTACCCCATCGAATTCCTTGCATGTATCATATAGGAGGCAGCCCAAATCTTTCAACGCCTGTACGTATTGGAGGAATCGGGACGCCGACAGCGTGTTTTGTGCGGGCACACCAGTGGTGACCAATGCGAATTATGCGCACCTACAAAGAACAGGTGCGACCTTTCCCGCGGGTGATGTCACGGCTTCTCGAGGATTCGTGCATGCGTCTTCATCAGCGCCGCAGCTTCGAGGAGGCCGATGGATGTTATTCGCTGTCAGAGCGCGTACTCTCGCAACAACATTTGTTGCGCTCTGATCGATGACCACTCGAAAGCGTTCATGAAAGTTTGAGATGAGTGATATGGTTCTTGGTTCCACAGCATATTTTCGCTGCAGTGAATACTTCGCATATCACTTCCGGCCAAAAAGTAGTGTTGCAGCTCTTATGCACATCTTCCTTTATGCTCCCGCTTCACAATGCAGTGCATGTGAGAGTAACGGGCCCTGGAGATGTACCTGCCGATGCAGTGGCACGAACAATAAGTCCGACTATGAGATTAAAGGTTTCGGAAGCACTAGCTGGAGAAAAAAGGGATTGAATGTGCTGGCTCGATGCGCTTGCGTGCTTTGTGCTAAAACAGCTCAATGATAGTATGGGAATGACCGCTCTCTTTCGAAAAATTGGTAAAGGTTAGACAGCTACGATTATTGATACTTAGAGCATGAAAAAAATAGAGTAAGGGCTGTTTCATACAGCTTCGGTTGTTCAGGTAATGAAGCCCCTTAAATTTGCCTGAGAGCTAACCTCTGCAGTAAAATAAATATATTCGTCAAACTACTCAACAGCGTAAGAATTTACGCGAATCTTCCAATAATATAAAGAAGCCACTAATTTTTGTGTCATCGGAAAGAAATATCAGAACAAATAATTCTGTATGATCGTCATAATTAAAGGCAAAGAACTACCTTAGGCGATCCAAACTATCCCAGCGTTCTATCCCTTCAGCCACATAAAACCCGTCAAGTGAATCTGTACTTAGCATTCCGTCGGCGGCATTAGTACAAGACCACTGCTGAGAAACGTGTCTCTACACGCGTCATTTGGTTCATCATTGTTTCCGCACGAATGCTCAGTAACTTCTGCTAATTGAGGTGTTTGTGTTTTAAGCGTGCAATGCGCATCAGCGAGTCATTTCTTCGGTAACTTCTGAGTTACCATGTAACAGAGTTATTTGTCTGGTATACTTGAATTACAATCCGAAGCTATCATGCCTGCAGCTTGCGTGTAAGTCATACTTTACAATTTTTCTGCCGCAATTAACTTTCGAAAATTCAATTAGTTCAGTAAGGCGATTGCGCGTGGTGGGAGGCCTAGAGCAATGAGGATGTATGCTGCACTTCCGCACATATGCTTGCGCTCGTGACGTACGTGTGTAGTGAAGTGAAGTTTATTTTCCCTTTCGTCCAAGGGAGGAAGCCGGGGTTAAAGGCTAGAATGCCTGACGAAGGCCTCGGCTCCCCTGTACAGTGTGACATCAGTATACATAAACATATAACTTATTATGTAACAATATAGATGCAAAATCACCTGCACTTTCAAGTGTCACATGATGTAGTTATTGAAGCATACGACAATTAAAATGGTGTTATACGAAACCAAAACCAGAATCGATAAAATACTTTATTTGATTCCTCTTTAAATATTTTGAATGTAACATGAAAATCAGCATTTGTCGCCATTTTATTAATAGCCGCAATTACTTGATAACTTAATTTTCGCTTGTCCATATTTTGCCATTTGTTTGCGTTATTAGACCAAGTATTGTTTTGAGTGTGTGTTATTTGTTTGCTTTAATATGCTGAAGCAAACGAAAAAGGCAGACTTGGTTTGCTTTAAGCAAATCGTAACTGCGAAAGAACAACGACACGGAAAAATCTTTTGGTCTGCCATAGCAACCATGAATGCACCACAAAGCTCTGTTTTGAAGTACTAGTAGTTTCTGGTAGTTAGTGGTCGCAGTTCTTCCCCATACTAGAATACAATAGGTTAACTTAGAATATAGAAGCGCATAATACATCTGCAGTCTCATCCACACGGGTGCCAGGTTAACTACTTTCTAAAGACCGCCCACACTTTTATTCATTTCCTGCGCTAATTTTGACACATATGGGTTCCAGCAAAGGTTCTGGTGGAACTAGACACTGAGAAATTTAGTATAATCAATCTCATGCATTATTACGTGCCCAAATTGGATGTTCACCTTATAGAAATCCGCAGTATTAAGTGGCCTAAAAATAATTTAGCTGGTTTTCGATAAATTTAAGGATAACATGGTGTATTGTAGTCAGGATTGTAAGTTACCTCAGTGACTGTTTTCCATAGCCTCAGCTTGGACAAGAGATTCGGCTTTAAAGAATATGTTCGTGTCATCAGCTTACATATATCAGCATACAAATATTGTCATGAGAACCTGGTAGTTTGGTAATGTCATTGATATTTGTTAAAACAATAGTGGTCCTAATATAGAGCGCGGATGGACTCCGCAAGTGACAGTCTGTCGGTTAGATGAAATGTCATTCACCCATACGTATTGTATCCGTATCCTATGACGTAAATAATTTTGAACCAAGATAAGCGTAATACCGCGTGCACCATAGTAATTTAACTTTTCTAAGAGAATACCGTGCTGTACGCAGTTAAACGCCTTTCGAAAATCCAAGAATAGACCAAGTGTGTAGCGCTTGTGCTTTATGTTTTCAAGTATTTTATCCTTAATGAAGAGTAGTGCTTGCTCTGCAGATTCTTTCTTCAGGAAGCCATGCTAGGAAACATGTATCAGGTTGTGTCTAATAAAAAATTATTCAAGCCAGCAATTGATGACTCCATGAAATACTTTAGAAAATACTAATAACACAGAGATAGACCGGTAATTTGAAATTTTCATTCGATTACCACTTTTGCATATTGCACAGATGCACACAATGTGCACACCATATTGGATGCACACAATATTGGAGTCCACACAGTATTGGAGTGCACACAATGTATCTGCCCTTGATGCGTGGGTGCTCTGGCCGCTGCGCCTGTCGCACAACGTGTGCTGCGACCGTAATCAAGTTTATGGCGAACACTGTCCTAAAACAGTTCGGCGACATAGCAGCCGCGGCCGCTCAGACAGACAGACCTTAAATGCCAGCTGGAAAAGTGCTTTATCGTGTTTCCGCGTAACAGAGTGATGTTTTCTCGTCTATTCGAATTATAATACGAAGCTACTATGTCTTCTGCTTTTGGGTAAGCCGTACTTTATGAATTTTCTGACACAATTTGCTTCGAAAAGTTCAATTACTTGAATAATGCGTGTGCGCCTGGCATAGGGCCTAGAAGAATGAGGATGCAGGTTGCACTTCCGCACACGGGCGCGAGCACGTGACGTACGTGGCTTGTGGTAGTTCTGCTTGTCCAAAGTCTTCTAAAACCAGTTAAAATTGTGGTACTTAACGTAGGCTGTGCTTACTCAACGTCGGCAACATCTTGGTGGTAGATCCACTTTCACCGGGTGGCAATGAGGTGGCCTTTATTTTTGACGTTGCTTTTTTGTGTACGTCCGCCTTGCCCACCAAAGCCAGGCTTTCCATTATCCTGGCATGTACAACGGGGAGCGGGGCTTTCCTTCTTTAAAAAATTATCCTGCGTTTCAACGAGTATTGCGGCAACGCTCAACTTTACGGCCTCTCTCGACGATTGTCTTCCGCGCATGGTCCTGGGATCTCTTGACGTTCGGCTTCGCCGTATGAGAGACACGTGTTGGAGGGAGTCGGTGCACAACTGGGACCGAAAATGGCGCCAGTGTTTAGTTTCAACCGCTCTCTGGTGGCTTGGATACTCGGATACGAAAGCAACTTGCTTACTTGTCTTTTACTTGTGGACGTCAGCACGAGTTCACCGACCGCACCCTCTGGAATTCTCCGTGGAATGCTTCATGTTCGGCTTCAGAGCCGGGCATCGGCTTGAGCGACTACGGTCACGCAGACGTGCTTCTACTGACAGGACCACACCCGAGAATAACTTCGGCGTCGGTATCCTGTGTGGGCAGATCGTTCGCTTAGTAACGTTGTCGAATGTGTCCAACGTCGTCGACTTCTCGACATGTCATGCAAGCAAATATTTGTTCTGGTATTTCGGCTAGCAGGGATTCTTGTAAAGGAGGCATAATTGATGTTATTTCTTTCTTATCGCTAATGTGTCGACGTTACCTTTATTAAGAAGAACACTTGAGATCCCTTATTATACTTTCTTGTTTTATTTGCCATGCATGCCTTCCGAGGCATAGAGCTTGCATAAGCGTTGAAGACTCTCAGTATCTGTCACGCCGAGTCGCATGCAGTGACGCACGCAGTTTCAAAGACTAGGCCAAGTGGTTCCTTGTGGCTTCATCGAAATTACCATGTCCGCGCACGTAGACAAGCAGATGCATAAAAACAAAACATGTCCTACCTGCCAAAAGACATTTTTTGTAAGATTCACAAACAGAGAAACAGTAGGTGAGCATTCTCGTTTTGAAGGACTAGTATTACTGGTGCCGAAGAACTGCGAGTTGTGGCGTGAAGGCGCGTTACTCCAATCGGTCCACCTTGATCTCATCGACTGCTGCCAACAGAGCTTTGAAGACATTCGGTGTGGGCAGTCTTGACGTAAGATTACTGCCGACGTCGTTGGCTTAGCTGTTAAACCAAAATCACGTCGTCCAGTCCACACTTGTATTCTTACGCCATGCCCAGTGCTTTGAGGTCCACAAAATCCACAAAGCCAACAATTTGCCAAAAGTAGCGTTTTATGTAGTTAAACAATGGCATTCCTCGAATGCTTCAAACCTACCACTTGGTTGCACTATTTCGGAAGAGAAATCTTGGTCCGAGTTTCCTGTGAGGAACGTTTTCACTAACACTCCGCTGTCTTTATGTTCTGTATTTAAAATGTAGACATTTTGCGCAGGCAAATATTTTTACTAGATTTACGATTATGTCTAGCTTTCAAGCAAAGCAGTTTAAATAGACACCGCGTTAATCCCTCTTATTTTTTTGGGGGGATGTCACGTCCAAACATGACGTTGCGGTTTCTGTACGAGTTAAATCAGGGACATTGAGTGACACAAGCGCCGCTAGAAAAAACAACATCAACGGTATCCTCCATTTTGTGAGCGTTATCTGAAAAAATCTCGCGACCTGGTTCTTTTTTTCCCTCGAATATATAAGCCAGGGGGCGAAAGGAGGCAGCGAAGTTTTTTCTCCTAGACATTGATGCGATACTTCTTCCTGGATGTGAATTCAGACGTCGTGTAATATGTGTCAAAAATAACTGGAGCGACAACACCACGCGTCATATTGTTGTCATTGCTGGAGCGAGCGGCACAAATGCTGTCAGTCATGACGGCTCAGAATTCTATGTTGGCATCTGTCTACCTCGAATATATTTACGCATCAGCCGGGCATCAATATTTTCTTTATCGAAAGACTCACTCCGCACAACCTTGATACTTCTGCCCTGTTTTTATTTTTGGTAGTTCGCTGCTTATGTGACTCTGACGTCTGTGCAATCCTAATACCCTCACCCCATGTTCATTTCGCTAAACGTGAGGAAATGTGTATGCCTCCAAAAAGAAAGGAAGGCTGGGGAAGGAGCGTCTTACTAATGAGAGAAATTGCACGAGTTGAGGAACTATCTGAAAGGCTGTAGCATTTAGCTCCGATAGTACCACCAGTAATTTCCTGTCATTGTAGGCGTTCTTCTACATCATGCAAAACGACAAGGAGCGTTCGAGAGAAACTGATAGAACAATAGTTGGCAATTGGAAAAGAGGAAGTAAAATATTCGTTTCTCGCATGCACTACTCCATGTGATTATGCTCTATCTGCACGTCTGCCCGCGTCTGTATATTTGGTGCGTCTATTCTGACCTTCAGTTTTTCTTTTGTTCACCTCGATGTATGATTGTATGCCTTGTTATTGCGTTTTTTTTCGTCCAACTTCTTTTCTTTCTTATCTCTGGTGATTCATTCCCCATTTTGAGCAGCTTATCTTGTGTTTTAGTCCTTTTATTATTTTATCTGCTTTTAGGTTAATACGCATTCACTATCTGGTACATTTTAAAAGTCACACTTTGTTTGTTTTGAGTTTTCAGTGTGATGCGATAAGAGACGTTGCATCTGTTGCACAATATTGCCGTTGCCTGTGCACCTAAATCATTCTCCGTCTCTGTATACACACAGACCAAGCTGACACTGGCTGACCTCATCCACTTCGTAGCAAGGGCTACAACTGCAACAGATATCCAAGGTGCTGCTCGCTAAACTCCTACCGCTACAATGGCTGCTCCTTCGAAAGCAACGTGGCACCATTATTCCAGTGGAACTGCCGAGGACTTCCCAATAAAGTAGTAGAGTTTCGCCATCGCCTTGCAATGGCGAAAAAGTTTGAAAAGCTCCCCGCCAGGTGTTTGCTCCTACAGGGGACGAACTCGCTTCCGCGCATCCCCGGATTTACTGCTTGTGCTGCCCCAACCATACCTGGGGGTGTATTCTGTAAGACTCCACATAGAGAACTGCCTATATCGGCCGCTGCTGATTCGATGCAGCTGTACGAGAGAGGAGGAGACGAACGGCCCTAGCCACTAAGCAGAGGCGAAAATGGACAGTCCATTAGATCTACTCCTACAGAATAGCCCCCCCCCCCCCCGGTCGACGCTGAATCACAAACCTGGGGCCCACAGACAAGGCTGCAGTACATGTGGCGGCTTCTTGCCCTCAGAGGCAAGTCCCCCTGTCGCTGTGGTGTAATGAATGGCAAGAAGTGGGGGCAGTGTTGGTTTGTCGCCCTCGCACGGACGTGATTGTGGTGTCATGTTACGTGCGCCCGTGCGGCAGTGCTCCTTGATTGCTGCTAGGTTGGCTAGCGCGCCTTCGTCGAACTCATCCTGGGTGCCGAATGGTTGTCGGGGGAGACATCTATGCGCCTCAACAGTCGTGGGCCTACTGATCCTCTAGTGCGAGAGGCAGATCTGTGTTAGACACGTTTAGAGACGCGCAGTTACGCTGTTGGCGTATTGGACACCGCACTGTTGGAGTAGAGGCCACCACACCCTTATAATCGACTTGACCGCGGTCAGCCAACGCCACCTTCACCGTCGATGCTACTTTACCTACTGGGACTTATTGCACAAGGAATGGAGTGCCTTGTTCGCGGCTACACTGTCTTACCCGTTGCAGGTGTTAACCACAGCCCTACAGGAAGCCACGCAGTCCCACTTAGTGGAGCAAAATAGATCACCACCGAATTTACGTCTACTGCATCTGTGAGCAGCACGGCATCACGCAGAACTAGCCTTAAACCGAGAACCACTGACCGCTGAGCTTCGTGCAGGCCTAAATAGAGACACCGCGCCAGCCTTTCGCTGCGAGAAGCGCGTAGACCGAGAACGGTGAATGGAGTGGTGCGCGTCGCTGGGCCCATCTTCTTCGTCCGCCTGGATCTGGCGAACGTTCCTGAGCATGAAATTAGGCGGTGGGACGCCGGATGCAGCTGCCAGTGGATGCCTGTCTTCTGAATATACGCGAAGCCAGGTTGCATCAGAAGTAGCCAGGGCCTTTTTCCCAGCGTACGATTAGGCCCCGCCAGAATTAGACTGTCCGTATTGCCTTCGCCCGGAAGTTGTCGTGTACTCCCAGTCAGGAAACAAAGGCATGCAAGTGCCGTTTACAATGGCGTAGGGCAAGCTGGTCCAATGTTCGGCCTATCACCCTAACGTGTACATTGTGCAAGTTTCTTGAGCGCATGAAGACATCGCGCATCTCTTGGTGGTTGGAAAGCGCGCCGGGTACAATCCGGCCAAAATTGGCTTTCGACAGTACTAGGGCACAGAAGATGGTCTAGACCATTTGACGTCCACGGTGCTTCTAAGAGGAAGAACAAGCAGTATTCGAACCCATTTCATCACGGATGTTCGTAAAGCCTACGACAACGTTAGCCACTCGGCGATGATTGGCATAATGCAATGCCTGCAGCATCCGCCCCGCGTCTGCGACATTGTGACGTCTTTTCTTGTTACACCGCACCTTCGGTATCCTTGTCGGCAAGGATAGAAGCAGACAATTTGTTTCGAAGCGCGGGGTACAGCAGGGCTCGGTGCTGGGTCCGATGTTGTTTAACGTTGCCCTATCGCCCCTCGCGTGGCAGCCCCTCGCCAGTATTCCAGATACCTTCTTCCTTTTGTAAGCAGACGACTTGACAGTGTGGATACTAGATACAGACCTGTAAGGCCAGCAGGATAGTCCCCAGACTGCCGTGACCAAGACCTCAGACTGGTGTGCCTGCATGGGACTAACACTTTCCGTTACAGGGACTGCATTCATGTGCATCGCCAACCGACGAGGTTGCCATCGCCTCCAGCAAACACCCTGTTGTTTGCGCCTAAATGATCAAGCACTCACCACTGTATCCACAATTCTTGTACTCAGACCCGAACTGGTTGCATCTGGCGCTTTGACTACTTGGGTTCCCTCCGCACGTCGGAAGAGCGTTAATACCCTGCATCTTATAGCCGCATTACCCAAAAAAACCGGAGTTGCTTGCTCCCGAATGGCCAGCGTTTTGGTGCGGTTGATCCCGCAACCTCGCCTTCTTAATCAAGCTCACGTTCAACGCCTCAGATTGCGAGATTGAGACCCGCTTGAAACCGCGAATCCGGGGGGGGGGGGTGAGGGAGGGGCATGCCGGCAATCACGTGCTTTCCTCGGCTCGCTCCTTTGCCGAACCTCCAGGCGAAACAGGATCAATAAAATTGTGCACCAGCGTCGAATGGCGCGCCGCTTAAAGAGTCAAGCTTTACCTGCTGCAGCGTCTTTAGCCTTCTACTACAATCGAATACTGCCCCAGCCTGTCACAGCATTGCCAGAAACTCCGCCATGGCTTAAGGCACAAGCCAGCGACAATCAACTTACCGCTGACTCGTCTGGGACAGTCGAACTGTCAGATGGCACAGGAGCCCGCCCTCACAGCCACTAGCGACTCACTAGATATATATGTAGTGGTGATGGTGTTTCAGGTTGTTGGAACTTAACGCATTTTCGAAGTGCGCGCACCTTTTATCGCCTCATCTGGCGATCCTTCGGGTTCGGACTATCTCTACTAACACGTGCTCCCTTCTATCTTCCTGCCACTCGGCTACTTATAAATACGCTCTACACCTTTGAATAAACGTTCATTTTGTTCTACTGACTACGCTGAGGCTTCACTGGTCTGGCGTTATTGCGAGCACGCCATGGCTATGCTACAGTGGCGACGAAGATGGACATCGCCCATGCAGTGAAAGTCGACGCTGAACCGGAACCCACGCAGAACCTAGAAACCAAGGTCATCATGGCTCACCAACTTCCCGACTTCGAAGAAGGCAAAGATAAGTGGAAGCCGTACCTTATTAAAGTAGAAGCATACTTCGAAGCGAATGCGATTGAAGACTCAACTAAGAAAAGAGCATTGCTTGTTGCTGCGTTAAATACGCATACGATCCAAGTGCTGGCAGGGAAGGTGGCTCCACGCAAGCCAAATGCATTGACGTATGAAGAAGTCGTCGAAGTTTTGAGTGAGCACTACAGTCCCAAAAGACACGAAATCACCGAAAGCTACAAGTTCTTCAGTCGTTGTCAAGCGGAGGGCGAGCCTGTTAATGAATTCCTGGTAGACATTCGCCGAATAGCTGACAATTGCAATTTTGGCAGTGCTTTGGATCGCATGCTTCGAGATCGCATTGTTTCTGGAATACGGTCAGGTGCCCTGCAGAAGCAGCTACTGGCACAGCGAGAATTAACGCTACAAGACGCTGAAGCGATGGCCCTTGCAGCTGAGGCTGCGGATAGTGATGTAAAAGAGATGATCGGACCGGCAACGACACCCGTGTTAAAAGTACAGGCGTATCGGACAGAAACTCTAGTGGATGAGAGGAGGGCTGCCACACGTCAAGAATGCGCAAGGTGCGGTAGTACAAAACATAATGACGCGTGTTGCTCCTGGTCTAACGCTCGCTGTTACCGCTGTGGACGACGTGGTCACCTTGCAAGGAAATGTCGAAGTCGCGGGGCTAGAGAACAAGGCACGGCAAGGACAGCCCAAACTAACACCCTCTTGGGGACGGAAGCCTCAGCCGACAAGGAATCCGAAGCCACCCACATTTGGACTTTGGTATCCCAACGAAAAAGCTGTCTGGAACCGCCGATCCGCCGAACGTTTGATTGGTGCGGTGTGCAGCTGAGCATGGAAGTTGATACCGGGTCGCCCGTTTGTGTCATCCCGCGTGAACTATATTATAAGCACCGTGAGCAATGGCCGAAACTGAAACCGTCCAGTCTCAATTTATCTTGCTACACAGGACGCCTTCCAGTACTTGGGGAGCTTGCGCTCCAGGTTTGTCATAAAGGGGTGACAGTGGAGTGTGCGCTGACAGTCTTGGACTGTGCGGGACCAAGCCTCTGCGGTCGCGATTTAATCCAGCGGCTGAACAGCGCAGGCGCTCCAGTGGTTAGTTTTGTAGAGAACTCGGCGGCAACAAATGACTCGAGCGAATCCAGCGTGAACAGCATATTCAATGACTACAACGACGTGTTCTCCGAGGAACTGGGGCTAATCAAGGGTCCTCCAGCCAGCCTGCACATGAAGGAAGGCGCCGTACCCAAGTTCTGCAAGGCCAGACCCATTCCATACGCGCTACGCGAGCGAGTGTCACTCGAGCTAGACCGTTTAGTTTCTGTGGGCGTGCTGTCGCCGGTGGCACACTCTGAATGGGCAACGCCCATAGTCGTAGTGCTTAAGAAAGACGGCGCAGTAAGAATCTGCGGCGATTTCAAGGCCACAGTAAATCCAGCGTGTGCAACTGAGCAATACCCATTGCCAATCATTGAGGATATGTTTGCCCGATTACACGATGGGGACTATTTCAGCACTTTGGATTTACGGGATGCATACAATCAAGTGGCGCTAAACGATAACGCGAAGAAAGTTTGCGTCATTAATACGCCAAAAGGGCTATTTTGCTACAATCGACTTCCTTTCGGTATAGCCTCAGCGCCCGCAATATTCCAAAGGAAAATGGATGAGGTATTGGCTGGCCTTCCAGGAGCACAGGCTTATCTTGACGATGTGCTCATTTCCGAAAAAGCGAGTGACGGCGGCGAAAGGCTGAAAAACGTCTTACAGCGCTTCCGAGAGCGCGGTGTAAAGCTAAGGTTCGATAAATGCAACTTGCGCAGCCCAGCAGTAACTTATCTAGGCCATCGGATCGATCGTGATGGGCTTCATCCGGCAGAAAAAAACCTTGACGCTATCATGATGGCACCGAGCCCCTGTAATGTCAGTGAGCTTCGTTCATTCTTGGGTATGATTACTTTTTACGCGCGGTTTCTGCCGAACATGTCAACCACACTTGGCCCATTGTATCAACTGCTTGAAAAGAACGCACGCTGGCAATGGAAACAGCCGCAAGAGCATGCGTTTGATCTTGCCAAGCAAAGCCTTAAAACAGCCAAGGTTCTAGTTCATTTCGACCCTTCGAAGGAACTTAAACTTGAGTGTGACGCGTCTCCGTACGGTGTGGGAGCTGTCTTGTTTCACACGACCGGTAACGTTCACAGGCCCATTGGGTTCCGCTCGCGAACATTAACGCAGGCGGAGCGCAACTATTCGCAGCTCGAGCGAGAGGCACTGGCACTGGTATTCGGCGTCACGAAATTCCGCGACTACCTTCTAGGTCGGGAATTTACCTTAGTGACTGACCACCAGCCATTGTTGGGCCTGCTGAAATCGGACAAGCAGACGCCCACAATGGCCGCCGCACGGATACAACGTTGGGCACTCCACCTGGGGGCCTACCGCTACCGGCTACACTATGCACCAGGACGACAGATGCTGAACGCTGACGCCCTCAGCCGACTTCCGCAAAGATCTTCGGAATCTGACGATGACGGTGAGCCACCCGAATATGTGCTGTCGCTAAACCAGCTGAACAATGGCACCATAACAACGCGTGAGCTGAAAGCATTAACGGCTTTTGACCCTGTCCTGGTCGAGGTCAAACGGTACATATTACATGGGTGGCCCAGAAACGCAAACGGAATGGCCCGGGCCGTACTGCCGTTTTTTGACCGCAAGCTCGAATTATCCGTAGCACATGAACTGGTGTACTGGGGTAATAGGGTCATAATACCGACCGAAGCTAGGGAGCGAGTGCTGCATCTTCTACATGAAACGCACCAGGGTTCACCGGCAATGAAATCTGTCGCTCGTTCTTTGTTCTGGTGGCCAGGCCTCGACAAAAATATTGAAGACGTGTCTGCACAATGCCAGTACTGTGTGCAAAATCTGCCGATGCCAACTGCAGCTCCCGTCGTTAACTGGCCTGAAACAGGCGAAAGGTGGTCCCGTATTCACATTGACTACGCGGGTCCGATCTGCGGAAAAATGATACTCGTAGTAGTCGACGCACACACCAAATGGCTCGAAGCAATACCTTTGTCACATGCCTCAACGCAGACTACCATTGACTGTCTGCGTGGCATTTTCAGCAGGTTTGGAATACCGCGCACGATCGTTTCTGACAACGGGACCCCATTTGCCAGTCAAGACTTCGCGTTGTTCGTGGCAAACAACAACATTGTGCACCTTCGATGCGCTCCATACCATCCCCAGTGTAATGGTGCGGCGGAAAGGGCAGTGCGAACGATAAAAGATGGTCTTCGGAAAATGACTAAAGGAAAACTGGAAGAGAACCTAGTACGGTTGCTACTTAACTACCGGAGGACTCCGCGAAAATCGGGTAAATCCCCAGCAGAGCTCCTTTTGGGCTATCAAATACGCTCACGCTTGGACACATGCTTTCCTCCAGCACTTGCAGGGCCAAAAGAGGACCAAGATGACTGGCTGCCGCTACCTGCAAGTGAAGTGTATACCCGCAATTACGGTGTGGGGAGCAAGTGGACGCCCGGTCATGTGAAGGCGACGTCGAAAGCGAGAATGGTGACCGTGGAAACATCAGACGGAGTCATCCAGCGGCACGTGGACCAGGTCCGCCCTCGACAGGAAGTACCAGGCGTCAAACCGACAGTAACTACAACCACCACACATCGCAGTGAGCCGGACCAAGCAACACAACTACAGCATCCAGAAACGGTGAATCCGGATGAAGGCATAACCGCTCGGCGCATTCCAAATGGCACCCGTTCTCCAGACTTTGCGGCACCAGATATTCCAGTGGCCCCGTTGCATACAGGTGTCTCCCAACAAACTCTGAGACGCTCAACGAGAGAACGCAAGCCAGTGCAACGCTTTCATTTCTGAGGAGGAAGGAATGTTGCAACTTAACGCATTTTCGAAGTGCGCGCACCTTTTATCGCCTCATCTGGCGATCCTTCGGGTTCGGACTATCTCTACTAACACGTGCTCCCTTCTATCTTCCTGCCACTCGGCTACTTATAAATACGCTCTACACCTTTGAATAAACGTTCATTTTGTTCTACTGACTACGCTGAGGCTTCACTGGTCTGGCGTTATTGCGAGCACGCCATGGCTATGCTACACAGGTATTGGGCAACTGTAGTTGAAATTAAGGCTTTTGGTTCCAATTAAAAGCTTAAAAACATTCGCATACCTTTCTCAGTAATTGACAGCCTATCTCGCTTCCACTCACCATAAATCATTACAGAAAAAGAAAATCAATATCACGCTTGTCTAAAAACGTATAGCATGTCTCCAGACGCTCTATGTTCTGTTATTTTACTTCAGTCTCGATTCCAGGTTCTATTATCCATACCAGCCGTGTCTGTGGTGGGGAAATAGAGAATACCACGCCCTTACACTGAGAGATATTAAAGTGTTCTTTTATTTAGCTTTTTAAAGGGGTTTGTCTTTCGTTGGCATTTAGTCACTCGAAAAAATTGTAAATTTTCTTAATCTTTCTGCAAAATTGAGGACTCAAAATGGAGAGAGGTGCCCCAGTGTCGATGAATGCAGTTACTTGTACCGCGTCAATCTGCAGCTGTAGGAGGTTATGTTTGGCAGCAATCGTCAATGAAGGATTTGCGGTCGGTCGAAGCAATGCAGCGCCTCCTCTAGTAACTGCGTTGCTTAATTTGTGGTCTGGGAGCATGGTACAAAGGTCGGAAAACAGGGTCTGTTGGGCTAGGGGCAGCAGTATTGGCGGCCCGTGGGTGCCGGCGAACGGGTGTAGCGGGTTTCCGGACATTGTTCTTTAAGGCTAACGTGGTCAGGGCTCGGCACATATGAACGATAAAGGCCGGTTGTTTCACATGAACCGGGAGAAGGTGTCCTTGATGTAGAACTCCAGTGACATTGCCATGAGGGGGGGGAGGTTTGGCTGACAAACGGTGACAATGAAAACATACAGACTTGCACCGGGAGTTTTCTAGGCAAGGTGATTCCGGAAGCGGTAGAGAAAGAATTGATTCGGTTCGAGGAGGAATCTCAAAAAAGTACTTCAACATCAGAACGAGGAGCTCAGAAAGGACAGCAGATAGCCATGTTGGCAATCTCCTGACGGCTTCGATAAGGCGTATCGAAACTGAAGGTGGGCCGAAGGGAATAGATTGCAGGGTAATTAACGCGGCCGCTTCGACATTACGCTGGTCAATGCACGTAACTTTATGACAGGTGCTGGCTGGGCGAAAGTGATCAAACGATGGCGCTGTGGTATTCGGAAGGTACCGGAACTGATGTGCTATACGTAGGCTGTAGACTTGTTCTAGGTGGCATTTTTTAATGATGGTGCCAACAATCGAGACATTAGTAAACATAATCAAGCTGAAGGCATTGTTGGCGATACATTTGAGGACGTACGCAAGTTTGTCCCACTCGGCCATGTTTTTCTTCGGGTTTGAGGCAGAGATCTCAGATGTCTTGCGTATAGGTGACATATGGCTGTGTTGAAGTCTGCGCATGAATTAGCAATTCCGTATTGGCAGCAATCCGTCGACCAAAGGGATTCCCCAATCCCCAAGGGGATTCGCAGCCACGAGAGCATATTGGTGACTTGTGCACTTTGCTTTCTAGATACTCGTATCCTGCCGCGTGCTTACCAAGACTGGGCGCCGCGTAAGCTTCTCGCCATCGTCCCATCCACCCATCGTATCATCGAGCGCCTTACCTGTCTACTGGTACCTGCGCTACGTGACACCGCGGAACAGGACCCGTCCTGTGACGTCATAAACGGAGACAGCGTCGCCTGGAGCATACTCACCACCAGGGACGCCTATAAAGCCCCCCTCTGGCTTCACATTCCTGGGATTCGCGGCCACGAGATCATATTGATGACTTGTGAACTTTGCTTTCTGAGTAGGCCTTTTATTTATTGATCACTTTTTAGCATATTCCTGTGGCCGCGGATCCCAATTTCCGTGTTTCAATGGATGTGGATTTGTGCACGCATCGCGCTCGCATCGGCTCATTTTCTTCATGTCTCGTACATGTGTGTGAACAAGACTATCGATTTAGACCAGGGGCGGGACTAGTCCATGAACTTCGCCCGAAACCCACTTCATTCCTGTTTTCTAGATGTCTGACCATACTTTTGCTTCGTGGGCGAGATGTCGAAGTAAGCCCCGGACCAAAGGTTAATGAAGTGCTCGAACTGTTAAAATAATGTCATGCTGAAACGTCAAATAAGCTAAACCAAAGCAAACAGGACATAAACAATATCCAGCGCCATGTTGCTGTGGTCGAGAAAGGTATGTCCGCTGTACTTGATATTAAGAAAAACTTCGACACCGTGTCTTCTTCTGTAGAAGACATCAAGACAAATATACGCAAAACAAACGATGAGCTTACAGGTCTAGTCGAAGACATGAACAGCAGAATGAGAAGGAACAACTTGATTATAAAGGACTCGCTGAAGAAGACCATGAAGGTTATGCAGAAACAGAAAAGATAGTTAAGGACTTCTTTAGCGAGCATCTTAAGATACAGTGTGGTGACATTGAACGTGCACATCTCCTTGGCCGGCCACGTTCATCAAGCTTAACCAACTATAGTTAAATTTCTGAACTTTAAATCTAAACTCGAAGCATTTCAAATTGTACATAAATTAAAACATCTGATGAAACCAAAAGTTTGGCTAGACGAAGACTTCTCCCCAAAGTCCTACTTGCACGGAAAAAGCTGCGCGACCTCGCCAAAGCGAATATCAGAGAAAACGAGCGTTATTCTGTAAGATTTGATAAGCTTCACATAAAAAAATTTTTTTACCGGTATGATTCCCCAACAGATAGCGTGAAACAACTTCTTTGCAGGCACTCGCCACTCGAGAATTGACATTCTACCCCAAAGAAAGCCCCAACCATAACAAAGCCAAACGAATCACCTTGGTCTGGGCAAACTTCCGCAGCATACATAACAAAGTCGACGCACTTAAAGCTATTGTACATACCTGCTCTGCTGATATCATCGTGGGTACAGAAACGTGGCCAACCGAAGACGTTTCATGTCACGACATCGCGCTTCCATCATCGTTCGTTTTATTTAGGAAAGATAGGGCTGATTCTCGACGAGGTGGAGGAGTGCTCATTGCGATTCACAATGACTTCCATGCATCTCTTACCCCTATCGACTCTCCCTTAGAAATAGTCTGGGTTTCTGCTCAACTTGGTCATATGTTTTGCATTATTTGCGCCTGTTATAGGCCACCAAGTAGCCAACCTGAATTCATTGAACTGTTAAATGACGCTATCGAGCCGATCATTGTTAGGCACCCAATTGCCTCCTATTTTTAGCTGGCGACTTTGATTTTCCCGCGATTAATTGGACGACGCTATCTGGTGGCTCTGATAATAACCGACAGGAGAACATTAATTTTCTTCATTTACTTCAATATCACCAGCTCACCCACATTGCTCACGAGCCCACTCGCACTAAACATATCCTGGACCTCATCCTAACAACCAATCCTGAGCTCTCAGATATCCACGTCTTATAAGAAATAAGTGACCACAAAGTTGTGCACGGTTCTCTTCTACTTCCACAGACCGACAAAACAAAAACCAAGAAGCTTATCTACAACCACGCACGTGCGGATGTTGAAAAAATGAACCTGCTGCTGGAAACTTTCATAGATAGCTTTCAGTCCAATTTTGCTAACCGTACGGCTAATGAAAATTGGAAGTTGTTTCGTGACAAACACAAAAAAGATTGAAGAATCCTGTGTGCCAAAACTAATGATAAGCACACGTACTAACGATCCTTGGTTTAGCACAAATGTCAACAGGGCATTAAATAGGAAAAAAAAGAGGATTTAGGAAGGCGTTTCGATCAAAGGAAAGTACAGACTGGGAAAACTACAAAAGTATCTCCAAAATAGCTGAAAAACAAATTTCCGTACCCAAAAACAAATATTTTAATTTTACTCCTCCTAGTTTGATAAAAACCAACCGTAAGAAATTCTGGAACACTCTTAATCCTAAAAGCGCTAGTACGGTTCCTGTTCTTTTGGATGCACACGGCAGCACCCTACCTATCGAGCAGTGTGCAGAACAATTCAATAGCCACTTCCCACAAGTTTTTACGAATGAATTGCCCATTTACAATCCACAGCTGCTTCCTCAGGCCGATATCCAGATTCCCTTTTCACCCATTCACATATCTGCGCTTGGCATGACTCGTACAATTGAACGCATACCTCACCACACTAGCCCAGGACCCGATGGTATCAACGCGAAACTGATAAAAATTACCTGCCAACACACAGCTTTCCTGCTATCTCTTATTTTCCAACAGTCACTCGATACGACATGTGTGCCAGAAGATTGGAGGTCCGCTTATGTAGTACCGGTATTTAAATCTAGTGACAGATCCGTTCCAAATAATTACAGGCCCATTTCACTAACATCGATATGTTGCAAGGTTCTCGAACACATATTATTCGCTAACATTATGACCCATCTTAATCAGAACAACTTGCTTCATAACAACCAACATGGCTTCCGCAAACATTTATCGTGTCAGACGCAGTTATTTGAGTTAATAACGGACCTTCATCAAGCAATCGACTCTTCCTTCTACATTGACTCCATCTTTATTGATTTTTCTAAAGCCTTTGATCGCGTGCCTCATAACCGCCTGATGATAAAGATACGCAGCCTGCAGCTGGACCAACGTACTACGCAGTGGGGCAACGCATTTCTAACAAACCACTTTCAATCGGTTAAGTTAAGGAGCTTCTTATCAAGACGTACATGTGTTGCTTCAGGAGTACTCTAGGGTTCGGTACTGGGTTCGCTGCTTTCCTTAATATACATTAATGACATCACGTCGAACAACGAATACGAACAACAACAACAACAACAAGAATACGAATATTTGCAGACGACTGCATAATTTACCGAGCAATATCGAGCCCTTGCGACATCATTGCTCTCCAGACTGATCTTGATGAACTCATTGGTGCGGCAGGTGGCAAATGCTAATTAACGCAGAGAAAACTAAACATCTCAAGTTTACTTCCGCTGCTAATACAAGTCCTAATGCCTACACAGTTAATAATACTATCATTGAAACTGCAGCGTCGGTAAAATACCTCGGTGTAAATTTTAGCTCTAATTTATCCTGGAGCACTCATATTGAACTGATTACTACCAAAGCCTTAAAAAACTTGGTCTTCTTAAACACCGACTACATCAAGCCAAACATGATACAAAACTTCACGCATTCAACATGCTAATCAGGCCTGTAATAGAATACGCGTCAGTGATCTGGAACCCTCATTATACCTATCTTATTAACATGTTGGAATCTATGCAAAACAAGGCTGCTCGATTCATCCTTTCCCGTTACTCTCGGTAGCAAAGTTTAACAGCACTGAAAATATCGCTCCATCTCCCGCCTCTGGTCAGGCGCAGAAAATTCAGCCGTTTATCCTTTTTCCATACTCTCTACCACAGCAACACACCATTTGAAAGTTCACATCTTCTCCCGGCGCCGCACACATCGGCCCGTGTAGATCATATGAAGAAGACTAAACGCATTTTCGCGCAGACAGAACGATTCAAATACTCACCTATGGTCCTGGCTATCGAAGAGTGGAATTCGCTTCCTTCTAGCGTTGCGGGTATCGCTGAAACGTCATTTCAAACAGATCTTTGGTCATACTTAGAAAACTCCAATGTAAAATGACGTGCGTCATTCTTTTTTTTTAGTGTGTGCGTGTCCGCCGTATCGTTCCGTGAAATGTTAGATGCCATGTTTTGCAACTTTGAAGGTGCGATTTTTGTTTTGTCTTGTGGGATTTGCCACATGTGCGCTGTTCCACTCCCTGTTCATAGCCAGTTTTTTCTCCTTATTTACTTGTACCTGGCTTCTTAACTTGTTTATTTCTGTCTTCAGCCGTTTATAACCTGTCTTGTATATTTATAAGTTTTCTTTAATGATTTCCCCCTATGTAATGGCCGCATTGGGCCTTTAGGGTATTGAAATAAATAAATAAATAAATAAGTGATCAATATTCTGCTTGAAGCTGTCCCAGATTGGGAGCCAAGTTCATCAATTTGAAACCATACTAGCGGCGTTATGATGTGGTAAAAGGTAGCATTCGCGAGCATGACCGTAGCTAGTGCTGATGTATTTGCAGGACTTCAACAATCCTCCACCTCTGTACTGTAGGGGCCTCAGAAAGCGCCAGGATCTTTTGGAGCGGAAAGCGTAAAAACAAAGCGGTTAGTGTAGCAAGGAAGCCCAGTGCGAACAAGATCGATTCACCGGTGGCAATGGTGAACACCTCCAGTGAGAGTTCCCTGAAGAGCTCCGGGGTGAGGACGGTTACGGCAAACCTCGACCAAATATTTTGCGTAGAGTGAATCATGGAAGGAATATATGTACACGTATATTTACAAGCGCACAATGATTGTAGCACTTCCCACAACGAAGATTCCGCACCAGATTATATCATCGCCGTGTTCGTCGTATTATCGAAAATGATGAACCTGCTCTTGATCTGCGAAAATAAGTTCCGTAGCAGTATATACACAGGTTGCGTCACTGAGTATAGGCAAGTGAGCATGTGTTACTACGTATGTGTTTATTTTTGGCGAATACCCAAGAATGGATGTGTAACTGAAGAATCCGTAATGGGTACGTGCAACTGTGACACATGGAGCAGACAAGGCCGAAATGTCACTGTATTTGTGCTGTAGTTTGATTTGCATATGCGTGTGGTCGCCATCCTTCGCTCGACATAATCATACATCATCTTCATACATCTGACATTGCTGCGTAGATGGCTCACGCTGTGTATGCGCCTGATTTGGCATCTGCATTTCCGCTGTGCCTGCGAACGGTGAAGTCTAACACAAGGAGTATCATTTACACAATATTACATTTGTAACGCAAGAAGTCATGATTCCGTAAAACGGACACAAACCAAAATCGACCACATTGTGAAGCGTGAAGGTTGACTATTCTACGACGCAATAATACAGAACTTCCGCAGCGTTTCCTTATAAGTATGAAACTGACTATAGGCTCACCACACTGTCCTCATTTTTCGAAATCCACAAGTCGGCATTGCTCCCTCGGTTGTAGGCAGTGGCTCGTTACCATAAATTTGTTTGCTCTGCGTATGTGTGCCCTTACGAAATGTACAATGACCGGTATTTGTCCTTAACTGTAAGGTTCGTTTATTATCAGCCGCAAAAGATTTCACGTCCGTATTTGAAGACTGCGATACTAATATCACGCGAGTGCACCTGATCTTTCCTTTAAAAGAAGGACGACTGTCGCATCTCTCAACCTGATATAAATTATTCCTTAGGCCTTTCCCTATCATTGCGCTTATTTTTTATCAATTTATTGCTTTATTAAGTACCAGTAAAACATGGCACTGCCCCGTGTAACGTTACTAAGGCGTAAATATCAGCTTAAATGCAGTATTAATGGATAGAAGATGTCGTGAAAAATCCCAAGCATTTTTCATCATGCAAGGGACGCCATAGAAAGCTGAGTTGTTTATTCATTGCCCATATCACGAGTATTTTAGTCCTTTGATGCGGCCCAGTACAAAACATACATGTAATACTGAAAACTAAACTACAAGTTCTAAGGGTAGCCTGCGTCCTCTGCTTATGCTAAAATAGTATTCCCTGCAATCAATACGCACAAATTCTTTATAGCTGGTGTACAAGCACCAAATACTAGAGCTTGTTACAGCAAAGAAATTTATTCAGTAAGTCGAAACGCAGGTCATGGCGAAATTGAGTACAACGATAACGTTCGAACAAGCAGAAATTTTTGCGTTGAATATGAGCCGGCTCTACGGGCTACGGCAGAGTGGAAGGCTGTGCTCGTCCAAAAGAAAGATGGAATGAAAGAATAACTCATTGTGAAGTGTATTATCCAGAGGCTAACGACTTCTCAGAGTTCCGCGGAGCGATGCTTTCAAGATGCAAAGTTTTATAGAAAGAGGAATTACGTGCCATACATTTTTCATCGCCTCGTTTTAACAACGTGTGCCGAATTGAGGCTCGGAAACGAAGAAGGTGGGCAGAAAGGGTAAGGGAAAAGAATGAAGAAAGATTCGTATTCTTCAATTTATCTTCCTCTATGAAGCGAATGTCCGCTTCTCACGCGGTCTAATCTTCTGAGCCACGAGATTTACCATAAAAAAAAGATGCGGCTCGGAAACATTGTTTTAAGGGCAGAATTATTAGCACAGTTGGTAAAAAGTTCAAAAGCTAACAAGTTTGAGAGCTTATATTTTGACAACCCACATAAAATTTATTGATACATGAAGTTTAACGCCATACGGAAAACACTGAAGTTACGAGGCGCACCGTATATCGGATGGCTCCATATAAATTTCACCCAGCTAAACTTGTTTAACGTGCACATAAAACTTAGTGCAGGAAAGTCTTTGAATTTCACCCCTATTGGAACACGTCCATCGTGCTCGGGAGTCGCACCCGAGACTTCGTCCTGGCAGACGCCTGATGTCATAGTCACTAAGGCACCAAAGATACGCACCTAGAGCGATAATTAGAAAGCGAGTTTTTAAACATTTTTTATATTATCAGACTATCTGTCGTGAGCAGTAGGCACAGAAGCTTTAATGTTGATACTAATTTTGGTAATATTATTAATAGTAGTAATTTGTAGTAGTAGTAGTAATAGTAGTAGTAGTAGTAGTAGTACTATACAGACAAGCAACTCCCATTTGTACCATCACTGTTGGCACCACCGTCGTGCAGTTATGCTATCGGTGGAGCATGGCCGGCCTGAAAGATCGAGGGTTAGAAGGAGTCCAGGTACGCCCAGTATGTTTGGCTGCAAAAGTGACGCAGCCAAGTGAATGCATCGTCACGCTTTGCTCAATGAGCTCTGCCGGAACGAAGGCAGCGTTTTGGCTTCCACTGCTTCTCTGAGCGTTGTGTGAACATATAATCGTCCTGCTGGGAAGACGTATGCATGCCCCACGTTAGAGCATTGAATAGTCAGAGAGAGAGAGCTTGTGGAGAGGAAGAGGTGCTATTTTCTGGAGCATTTCTGCAATAGTGTTCTACGCCTTGTGGAAAGGGGAGAGTAGATGAAGAAGAAAGAAGAAAGACAAGGTCGACGCGGTGACGGGACCCTTGGCTAACCACGTATGGCTTGCAGTACATTTACAGTTTAGATGCTTAAGCAATCTAAGGACAGGTGTGAACGTGGTGCTGGTGATGTCGATCGTGGAACAGGTGTTGTGAGCGTCAGGCCGTATGAAGGCCCAGGCGCCAGAATATCGCGTTCAGAATGCTATCTCCTTGGAGAAGGCGGCGCTGAAACAGAGGTGCTGCTGAAACGTAACGTACAGTAAACATAAAACTAAATCTAGGTACCCCTGATGGCACCGAAGGAAAACGCCGACAATTTTCCATTGATCCCATCTCGTGCACCATCAAAATGGAAGGTTTGTAACGTCATTGATGGCGTCGCTCATCATGGCAGTGTTTTGAGACACTGCTACTGCTAGGATGGCAAGGCATTCTGAGACGCCAATCATTCAGACCCCCCAACAAACTTTATTGGGGTCCTCAGGAGACAGGCAGGGGGCCTGATAGGTAGGTCCCTACCCAGCCGTTGGCTTGTCCTATGTCGGAACGGCGAGGCCATGCCTTTGCGCTCGTTCACGGGCTCTCTGGACAGCCAAGAGCTGGACGTCTTGTCTGGGGTCTGTGATGGTCTTCGTCCAGTCTTCTTCTCGGTTAAAATGCTATAACATAGGGCACTGCCAGAGCAGGGGATTTAATGAGCAAAATTCAGTGCCACAATCTGGGCAAAATAGATCAATGTTGAGGTAGAGCATCTTCAGAAATCCCCTAGAGGGGTAGGATCCCGTCTCGAGCCTGCGGAGCGTGCTAGCTTGTGATCTGTTGGGCTTATGAGGGGGGAACGGAAAATTCTGCCTATTTCCTCTGTATGAGATCGGATTTCGAGAAAAGTAACTAGAGGATCACTGTGGACTAGCTATTGAGAACTCACCCGAGATTACCCCGTGCCCGAGACACCGTCCCGTCGCGGCATATGAAACCTCGCGCACGGTCATGGGTTATCTCGTTGGGGTTCAGGTGACCCGGTAATATATCCGGTCCCATGCGAGCTGGGAACGAGACTGTTATGTAAAATGTCAAATGGGGGTTTGTCGTTCAGAATCCTGGCTGTTTCTTTGGCTGTAAATTTCTATGTGAACGCTCTAACGGCTGCTCGGGAGCCTGTGTACACCGTGGTGCGTTTTCTGTCAATCAATGCGAGAGCTATAGCAGCCTGCTGCACCACGTCGATCAAGGAGATCTTCAGCTAAGCTGCCGAGATGAGTTCTCCCACATCAGTGACTATTGCTACGGAAAACTTGTTGGCACTGGGGTGTCACGCCACGTCAACAAAGACTCCGTTCCGGAAGCGTTATTTAAGAAAGCCCTAGCCCTCACTAACCTTCGACCTTTATTATGTTGAGAATGGACTTCTCTTGGATAAGGGTCTACAATGAAGGAGCTTCTTGTTTGAATATCAAGTTGCATAGACTCTCCCTGATTGAAGCTACGACGGAGGCCTCTCGCATCCAGCAGTCTTCTACTTACCTTGGAGTTTGCTAATCTAATAATTTATGCCGAGCTTTGTGTTTCTATTAACTCCGAAGTTCAGTTGTGCACTCCTAAAGTCATGCATTTCTCTATGCTACGCGTGATTGGCACGCCGAGCTCGTTTTTGACACCTTTGTGCATGAGCGTCTCTAATTTATTTATTTCCGTTTTGGTCCAGTTGAGGGCCACGACTCTGTAAATAACATGGTTCATGAAGAAAGCATGGTGAAATATACTTTAGAAGAGTTAACTGCTGGGCTAGTTGATCATGCATACTGAAAAGATTTTGCGCCAAAAAACAACACACACAAGAAAGACGACGACACCACGGGTGCTACTTCAACTGTTTAATGAGGGTGAAAGCACTCGACATAAACTCCTCTGTCCTGTGGGAAATCCTACATTGGACAGACGGGACATTGTGTGAACGACCGGCTTAGGGAACATGCAAAAGTATGAAAAATAATGGTGGTAAGCGACTTGTTGATCACTGCAGGGCTTGCACCGATTGTTTTCCACGGTTCCGCGATGCGAGGATTTTGGGTAGAGGCAGGTATCAGACATCGCGTGAAATATTGGAAGCCTTCTACATCAAGAAAGCGGGTTCGAACTGTGTTAGTCATACATCGGTTTTTCTTTACGAGGCTGAGCTGAAGTTTCCGTCGCGCCTACTCGGATAAAACTTTGTACTCCATGTTGCCTTGTACGCATGCGCGGTGTTTTGGAGGACTATATGTGTCGAGTGCTTTCACCCTCATTAAACAGTTGAAGTAGCGCCCGTGGTGTCGTCGTCTTTCTTGTGTGTATTGTTTTTTGGCGCAAAATCTTTTCGGTATGAAAGCATGGTGAGCCCTAAGGAATACATACTCGCCTATGCCGCCTTTCTTGTTGGACACTCTCATAAATTATCTGCGAATGTTCTCCGTTTTTGTGGTGAGCTGGGCTATAGTCTTAGCGTTGCAGCATTTTGAGTCTATTGAAAGCCCTAGAATCTTAGTAGAGTCTACTCTAGCGATCGTGTGCCCATCCCTGGTACGAACGCTAATGGGCACCTGATCGAGTGACGTGAGCACCCCAGCACCTCGTCTTGCCTGTCTGTACAGCAAGAGTTCCGACAATCCAAGCGAGAGTGCCAGTTCCCTACCTTCCAAGAAAGACTCTGTAACATCAAGAGCCTCGTGTAGAGCTTGTTCGACCGCCACCTCCGATCCTCCGGGACACCAGATTGTAATGTCTTCGGCATATAATGCATGACCAACATAAGGAATTGCTGCAGGGCTTGCGGACAACTTGCTCACTGCTAAATTGAACAGAAGGGGTGACATAACTGCCCCTTGAGGAATATCCCTTCTTCCGAGTTTGAAAGACACCGAGACTGACTGCCTCAACAATATGGCCGCCGTCCTGCTCTCGAGGAAGGATGCAACGAAGGAGAAGAATTTAACTCCTAAGTTCAAGGCCGACTTCTCCCTTAAGGGTACAGTCATGTGTAAACGTATCGAGGCCTCGGTTCTATCCATTGCGAGGACCGCTTTTACATCTTTGCTTTGAGAGTCCATGATCTGTGTTTTGAGCAGGAGCATGAGATCGTGCGTGGAAAGCAAGGACCTGAAACCCTCCCTATTGAACGGGAATAGTTCGTTTCGCTCGATAATGTCTCGATATTCTGTTATGCGCTGGAAGACCGCCGCCAGACACACTTTCCTCGTCGAAGAGGGAGAGTGTGTTTCGAGTGAGCTCCTGAACAATACTTCGCAATGCGGTGAACGTGGTTTACATCATCGATCTGGTACCTCAAAGAGGTGCAACATAATGCTAACACATTTTTTTCGTATTTACGGCTACATATCCAGTGAATGTTTTTCTTAAATACCGGGTCTTGAAAATTTCGCTGTGCCTTTTCGAAAAGAAAATATTTTGCGCTCACCGCTGCACTGTTCTTGCTCAAATTTGGCAGAAAGTTTGCATTTTAAGTGTACGTCGTTTGAAATAACAGTTGGTACAGTTCTTTTGCCAGGTTTTTTAAGAAAAAAGTGCAAATTTGACGGAATTTATGGGGATTCGAGCTGCTGCCGCGACGGCAAAAGCATGATCTTTTGTCGCCGGTTGCCGTCAGCTACAGAACGCAGCCTTTTATGAAGGGCAGTCGCCTGTTCCGGGATCAAGCAACATGCGGCTACATTTAGTGAACACATGGTGAAAGAATATGACTGACACAATTAATTTGCTAGTTAGGCGGACAATACTCATGCTATTTTCTACTTCTTTATAACCTGGGAAAATAAAATTGGCAATAGTGGTATCGCCTCATGAAGTGAGGCGGTGCTTCCGACTAGCTCCGTGATCGCTGAGAGAGATAAACACAGAAGAACTTTTATCTGGATACAGCGCGCAAAAAAGCGAAGTTGTGTACCTTCTCCACACTGCAGTTCGTGATCGCAGTTTGGCTGCTGTGACATGAAGGTGTCCTCTGCGTGAACTAGAAATTACGTATCTATACTGCTGACACTATCCCAATTTTCAAGGCCATGACAATTATACATAGAATGTGCACGACATTTTCTTTGCGTGAACCCACGCAAACGAAGAGTAGACGTGGGTGGCTTCAGCCGTCGTCGAACAGTGCTCTTGACGCTATTGCGCATCGATTGGTGTTATTACCGAAACAGAAAATTGCAACTGCAAAATGTCATTCTGGAGGGCTATTTCAGTAAAACTGCGTTGCGTAGAAAAGACATTAGCGACTTGACGTAGTAACCCTGGCCACAGGCGCGAGGCTAACGTCCCGTTCATTAAAAGCCAACTCGCTATATCACGCACAGAACAGCGCCAGGTACCGATGCTTCAACGTTCGCCTCTTGAATATCAAATTTTAAGGGGGCTCTACAATTTGGGCGTCATGGAACAAACGTACAGCCTTGGAACGGCATTCAATTCAGTGTCTTTATGGGAAGTGCAGAAGTGGTTTATTTATTTTACCAGGCAATTGTAAATAGCTGGGAATTTGTCCGTGAAAAACCCACGCGTTTTGTATTTTCATCAGTATTCGTCTTTCGCATAAAACCAGTCCTGGACGCGTCATTTTTGCTGTCAACGACTTGCTTAACCGGAGACGCAGTCGTTCATTTTCGCTGGCTGTAATTAAATGGGTCGTGAATTAAAATCAAAATTTCGAAAGTGCCTAACATAACAATAAAACCTGTGCAAGACTTTCTTCCGCTACTATTCATGCATTTGTTTTCAATACAGCATTGTTTAGCGCTTTTCTCGCCTAGTATGTGTTCAGACAGATGTCCGCAGTGCAGGCTGAGCTTGCATTTCTGAGAAAATAACATTAATATTAAACGCTGCTAACCAGAACACTAGATATAGTCGGTATTTGCACGAGATAGTACCGAGAGCAGATTCTGGTTAGCGGCGCCGTATTACAGACCGCGAGCTATTCTGCCATGAAGCGTATGACTATCAGTCAAAGTCCAAATCGTAAGATAAAGTCAACGTCATATTGTAGCCACACTGCTATTATTCACGTCAACCGAGATATGGCCGTGACGATGATTTAACTCGTATAGAGCAGCTTGTTCTTTAGCGCTGATATAAAACCACTGCGGACATCTCAACTTTGCAATAATGAACCATAGCGCAAGGATGTGAATGCACGCCTGTCAGCGTCGTCCGAGTTGGGGCCAATCCCTTCTCACTAAGTCTACGAAGGGTACAGTGCACTCAAAATAGGCAAAGCAGCACGCAAAAATTTAGTCCCCAGTCGCACAAACGCGAACACATCAGACAGGCGATCACAACAGTTGTGCTCGCTAGTACGAAATGGTATCTATTTGTTTATCAAAGACAGCAATAAACAGCAGTATCATGGAACTCCTGTTTCAGCGATTACCGACGCGTACAAAACTCTTCCGCCAACGCATACAGAGGCTGGAACGCTGAAGTCACGAATGGTGACAAGCGCAAGCACGCATGCAACACATGCACGTCAACGCGAACAAAGGCACCCACAGAAACAGACACGCACGCACACGCCCACGCCCATACACACCCCCACAGACAACCCCCACCCCTTCCTCCTCACACACGCAAAAAAAATTACAAAAGCGATATCGTTGTCTCGCAGAAGAGCGCAGACTCAAATGGAGAACATCATATAAAAGCCGACAAGCGTAAACCATAAATCCCCAATAAAGCACTCTGTTGTAAATATCAGCCTTCGTATAAATAACTTGCGACAATGAACCAAATATTTGCTCAACAGGGCTAGTAATATAGGTAAGAACCTAGGTTCTCCGAAGGACAAAGTCAACTTACTGCGAATCTGGCCAGTGGCCAGGCGGTATAGGTGTTTATGGTCGTTTAAATAAGATAAATGTCATTTTCCGCGGGGGGGGGGGGGGGGGGGGGGTATGTCAGAGGCTTAGAACAAGAGTCATCTTGACAGAGGTGCGAGTACTAAATTTCAGAACTTCAGCCCTTTTTCGCATGTGACTTTCCGCATTTCAATTCTTCATCTTTTTATTGCAGTTTCTGACAGAAAAGTGTATACAGAAAAACAAGTATTTCTTGAACTTGAAGACGTAATAAATTTATTTCTGGCACTTTGCCTCTCAAAAGAATAATATAATTGTGAACAATTCAGAAGATGGGGACTCCCGAATAGGTTTGCAGATCTGAGGCTCTTATCTTCCACCCAATGCATGGTGCATGGATGTTTTTTCTTGTGAATTCCACCGAAAGGCGGCCACCGCGGACAGCATATCATCCAAAACCATTGGGTTTAACAGCGCAACTTCATAGGCACCATGCCACCATGCCACCAGGCCAGGTCAGTGACATATTCTACCAAGTGTTAGCTCTCCTGTGTATCCAACATTTCGAAGGAAATTATGCATGAAGCGCGGTGCCACTCCTAGCATGGAAATGCTAATTATTATATTGTTAACTTGCGAACTAAAAATTTCTGTGTGTGCCTCCTTCAGTAGTTTTGAGGCGTATTCTTTTTTCACCCTCCTCTAAAATGCAAATATTCTCCAAGTCACACTTTCAATGACTGTATCGCGGTCCATGAATGTGGCGCATATTTTATTTTTTTCATACGTGTTCAGGCAAAAAAGCAACAGTGAAGTGTAAACCATTGGGAAAATTTGGTGACACCCACATACAAAAGTCCCTTTTTTTCCTCCACTTACCAAAAGGGAGCTCATAAAGAAAATTAAGGAATAAACGGGACCATTCAAAGAATTCTAATAAAAGGCTTTCACTTGTGAAATGCGTCATATTTTCGTTATGCCGCGTCGGTGTCCTATGGTATCAATGCCCAAATAATATGAACTCTAGTATGCTCGAAAAAAAAATCAAAATAAAAGAAAGCGCTATCACTACAATAAAATAGACAAGTCCTCTACCTAAAACGAAAGTGGTAGATAAATAAATTATATATATATATATATATATATATATATATATATATATATATATACATATATATGGAGAGACAGAGATGCGTACTCATCTCCCCTTTTCTGGGGGACTGCATTTTACCCACTAACAAATTAAGGTTATCGTCCAACTCAAGGCCCGCCTGCAGGATTGAAATTTACTGGAACGTACTCGATGGTTCTATGCGTTTTCTGTTCTCTCCGAAGCTTGTGTAATTTGTCTGTGTGCGCGACGCGAATTGTCTGGTACTTTCTGGAAGGTATGCGGGCATTGCGATTACACGGTAAACTTCGATGACTCATGCATAAAAGCGGACTCGCTAGAGCGGCCGGTGAGAGTTTCGACGATCGCCGACAGTATTTTCCGCTATTGTTGTTCTTTGAGTGTAAACTGCGTTTGAGGGTTCAGGTTCACCCAATAGAATGCTAGTTTCCTCACTTGGAGCTCGGCTGATTTCTTCACTGTAACTACTATGTGACATCTGGCGGAAATGCAGGGTAGGTTCATGTACCGAACACACCCGAAAAGCCGTGATCCAAGCCCGCACGGTTTTGTGCCCGAGCATAGCAGAAGGATCTGCATCAAGTCAGCACCAACGATGACAACGACAGCGTCACCATCAACGGTAGTGCGTCAGCAGCCTAGGAAGTCACCTACCTCACGCGGAGCTTCATTGGAAAACCTGGAGACCTGGCTCGACACATTCCAGAGGGTGTCAGCCTACAACAAGTAGAACCCTGAAGACAATTGGGGTCACGTCCATTTCTCATTAGAAGGCTACGCCAGGACTTGGTTCGAAAATCAAGAGCCCTCGTTGACAACATGGCACCTCTTCTGCAGCCAGTTCCTGAAGACTTGCACAAGCGTCGTCAGAATAAAATGGGCCCAATTTATATTTCAAGCCCTAGTACAGCTCCCTAACGAGAACATCGCGGTATTTACGAAAGATATGACTCGTCTTATGCGTCACGCTGACCCGGAAACGTATGAGGGGAAGAAAGTACGTCTTCTTATGTGTCGTGTAAAACAAGAAATCTTCGCTGGACTGACGCGCAACCCGCCCAAAACCGTAGCTCAATTTCTGTCAGAATCATGATGATTGGGAAGACGTTAGAATTGCGCAACAGACAATTAAATCGCCGCTCAATGCCAGATTCTACACTAGTTCAAGCCCTCTACTCCAATGACTGGCCCAAGGCAATAAGGCAAGATGTGTGTGAAGAACTCTGAAATATGTTCTCAGCGTCGCAGTCTCAAGTTAATTCGATTCCTGACGTAGTCTGAGATTAAATCCAGTGTTCAGTGGGAATTCCTGAAGTACAGCCAGTATCGCCCCACCCTCAACCTGAAGCGATTACCTACCGCACCGTCGCTTACCGTCAAAGTACCACTCAGCGCCCACGCTATGGCCCCGTAACGCTGGACTTCCGCCACCGCCAGGTCACTCACCCATAGCCGAGAGAAATTGCCCAAAGTAGACATACGTCTGACTTGCTCGAGACCAGTGCCCGCTCTGCTACTAATGCGGAGAAGCCGGCCACGTCTACCGCCGATGCCCATACTGGGAGATGGGACTGGGAGAGTTCGCCGTTCACGAACCGCGCTCGCAGCAAGGTGAAATGCCATGTTATATAGCCGACTGTTTCGCAGCCACTCAGTGGAGCCTTCGACAACCACCCTGTTAGCCGTCACCAGACTGTCCCCTCAACAGCGACCATACACTGGGCCAGCCTAGGGACGGTGTTCAAACCTATGTCTGGAACGACGACGTTTATCTAGTGGTTGCCGGTGACAAGACGCATGACATCAAAGCCCACATCTACTGTTCGGATGACTTCGCGAACGCAAGTGGGGAGCGGCTCGTCGGTGCATCCCTTTGTAAAAATTTAAGCAAATGGTATTTTGAATTTCCCATGCAGGCCGCAAAGCAGGAAGCACAAGAGAGAGTTAGCCAGATTGCAGTTTTCTGATTCAGGAAGAAGGTGCTGTAGGTGAGAACTGAAATCAACTTCCCCAACTAAAGCGTCTCTTTGCCTATGGTATTCCAGCTTTTGTTGTATTTTCATTTCATTTACAAAAAGTCCACCTGTTTTAGCATCCGGATTATGTAGCGATTCAAGTTATGCTTGTAGCCGACAGCATTCACTAGATGCGATTACTCCAGATACTGTGCCAATATATTTCTGCAGGGTATTTCGACATGGAAGCTTCAGCAGCTCCATGACCATAGATGTTCATACGCCTTGGCAGACAAGTTTCTTAGAATAACGCAATGTCTCACTGTTGGCTATGACCACGCTGGCCGTTTCTTCTTGTAGTTTTTGATCTGGTCCAGAAGAAACGTCGCCTTCATATTTCCCTCTTCCCCATCGGATGCAATTTCCAAAATATGCGTTCACCTAGCTTTGCTCTTTGAGTTTTCGAAGCTGTTTCTTGTAGGAATCTACAGTCCTCTGAAGCATCTCATTCCTTTTTTTTTTTGAGTGCGCGCTTTTTTTCCCGCCATCATTTCAGTTTGACAAAAACGCTTGAAGAGCATACGGTCGTGGCGTTTGCACACCGTAGGAGCGCGTTGGATAAACTTTAGTCTGCGGCAGTTCCATAAGACATGAAAATTAGCATCGGCCCCACCTGTGTCCTTGCGACTGCCTTGAGCATGCACAGCGTTCGGAGTCTCTACGTTGATTAAGGAACACCACGCTGGACTTTCATCTGCGTTGGTCAAGGCACACTCATATCCAATTTGCATTCCCTTGTGCGGAGTACGCCCACTTTCGCTGCTTAGAGAGGAAATGTTTGATGTAGCCGTTCCACTAATACTCCCGTCGACGAAGCATAGCTTTGACGAACCGTCTGTTGAAGGCTCTCGCCTAAGCTTCCGAATGCTGGCATCACTTCTTGTGGTTGCGTGAGTCTTTCTCATGGGCGAAGGGCAGCCAGAGAAAATGCTCGGCACAACGCCTGCTTTTAGCTGCCGGTTCTTGCAATTGTTTTTGAAATCCGATGCGTTGAAATGCAGGCTGCACACTACCGAATGAATGGAAGTAGAATTTGGCTCCCAGTCCTTTTTGGAAACCGCTTTGAGCCACCATGCGCGTGCGTTGAGGTCGGCGGGTATTTCTTGAAACGAGACACCTGGTTCCTTTTTACGCTCATTCTGCGTGCACAATAGCACGCAGCAATACCGCATAATTGCACTATTTAGCGATAGAGAAGCCTCGAAAAGCTTGGAACAAGCAAGCGCACAGAAGAAACACACCGCAGCATCATGAGTGCGGCACACCGCAGCACCACGAGTGAACGTAGTGTCAGACATTAGCGCCTCTAGCGGCCGCTCTGAGAGGGTGGTAGGAAAAGGTTCGGCAGTGCTCTCGCCGCCCATTCGACTGGCATAAAGATAGAGTAGGCGTTGCACCGGCCTAAAGTCGAAGTTGAAAACGCTGTCCGAAGACCAAGTGATGCCGCCGGATAGCTGCCGTAGTTACCCCGCCTTGAGTGTGCCGAAGATCGAGGAAGCATCCCGCCTCGCGCCAGCGTTGTGATTTCCATCGGCACCAAAACCCCTGCAGACGCAAAAGGCGTCATCGGGGGTGATCAACGTGCACAGCTGGATCGTGAAATTTGCGTCGCAAGTGGGATCGCTCCTCTGTATGGAGCCCAGGAGGTCAAGCATGTAAACCAGGGCGTCACGATCGTATGCCTCGAGGAAATTATGAAAACCAGCGGTTCGTTTGTCCTCTCTGATTCCGCCGTATCTACCTCGACGACTAAAGCTTCAGAATCAGCCTTCGAAGTAAATCTAAACCTCAACATGAGTAAGCAACAACAGCTCGAAAGTATTCTCCGCCAATACAAGGAGTACTTTTTGACGTCATCAAATATTCAGCGAACACCAGTTCCAAAGCATCGCGTAATAACCGAAGAATCCACTCGACCACTCCGCCGCAACCCTACCGAAACTCGACGGGAGAAGGAGAAGGTATAAGGCAACAAGTAGGCAAAATTCTACGCGATGACATCATCCAGTCGTCAAAAAACCCATGAGCGTCTCTTGTGGTCTTAGTGAAGAAGGATGGAACTCTGCACTCGTGCTTCGAGTATCGCAGCTCGAAAAAAATCACCAATACCCCCTCCGACAGATACCGGATGCATTAGACAGACTCTGCAGCGCGAAGTAGTTTTCGCTGATATATCTGATGGGTTCTTGGTAAAGCCAACCAAAGGAATTGAGAGAAGACAATGTTTATCACTCCAGACGGCCTCTTCGAGTTTAACGTGATGACATTCGGATTTTACTCTACCCCTGCAATGTTCCAGCGCGTGATGGACACAGTCTTGGCATGACAGAAGTGGCAGACTTGTTTTGTCTGCTTTGATAACGTCGTAGTCGTTGCCACGAATTTGGAAGGTCACCTGAGGCGGCTTCAGGCAGAACTAAAGGCGATCAAGCCATCTGCAGTCACCCTAAAGTGAGAAAATGGCTGTTTCACTTACGAAGAACTTCTGTCCCTAGGCGACGACATCAGTGAGTCGGGGGTTCACCGTGACCCACAGCGTACATCTGACATGGCAAAGTTCCCGCGGCCCTTCAACATGAGGCCAGTGCCCAGATTCCTTGGCTTGCGCTTTGTAAAAGAGTTTTCAAGAATTGCGGAACCCCTAACTCATCTCATCAAAGCCAATGTCAAATTTAAAGAGGAAACACGGCAGGACAATGCATTTAAGAAGTCGGAACGAAGGATGCAGTCCCTACCAGTGCTTTCACACTTCGACAAAGACACAGAGGTGGAAATCCACGCCGACGCAAGTAGCGTAGGACTCGAAAATGTGTTAGTTCAAAGGAAGGACAGAGTTAAAAGCATAAGAGTTTACGCTAGATGGTAAACTACCGAAAGGGAATTATTTTATGACCGAGAAAAAGAGCCTTGCGGTCACTGGGGCTATGGCGGAATTTCGGCCAGACATATACGGCAGGTACTTCAAAGTTGTAAGAGACCACCACGCCTTGTGTTGGTTGACAAACAGAAAAGATCGTTCAGGTCGGCTAGCTTGATGGAGTCACAGAATCAAGAAATTCGGCATCACGGCGGTGCATAAGGCTGGGAGAAAGCACGCTGGTGCCTACTGCCTGTCGTGCGCCCCTACTGGCCCGCCACCGTGAGACGAACTAGGCGACGACGCTTTCCTAGGAACAATAACCGCAGACGAATTCTCCGAATAGCAACGAGTAGACATGGCGTTATGAAGCCTTGTAGAGTACCTATAAGATAAGACCGACGTTGTCCCTAGGATATTTCGGTGTGGGTATCTTTGTTTTGCTTGCGCGACGACGTCATCGCAAAAGAGAACTTTTCCCCAGTCTGCGCAGACTACCTTCCCGTTGTGCCAGCAGCACTCCGGCTAGAAGTCTTGCAAGCCTTCCACGACGATCAGACAGCCAGGCACTTTGGGTTTTCTCGTACGCTCGCAAGAATACAAGAAAAGTACTATTGGCTGCGCCTGACCGCCGACACCCGCTACGTGAAGTAATGCCGTGACTACAGCGACACAAGACACCATCGACAAGGCCAAGTGTGCTTACTACCGCCAAAGAAGCCTCCTTGTCGGTCGTTCTAACAGATCGGGATAAAATTGTTGGGGCTCTTGGCGACATCTACATCTGAAAACGATTGGGTCGTATTGGCCACGGACTACCTCACTCATTGCGAAGAAACGAAAACCCTGCCCAAATGCAGTACAGCGGAAGTAGGCAAATTTTTCGTCGAGAAACTGCTGCAAGACCTGATGCGCCAGAAATTTTCGTTATTGGCAGAGGAACGCCTTTTATTGCTGAGCTCACTCAAGCCATACAGTACAGCCAGAAAAGTAGTCGGAGGACCACTGCCTACCATGCGCAGACGAATGACCTAACAGAACCTCTGAACAAGACGCTCGCCGACATGTTAGCAATGTACGTTGACGTCGAGCACAAGACGTGGGAAGCCTGCTCCCGTTTATCACATTTGCTTACATGGTACTGCGAGAAACAATGAAGATGACGCCATTCAAGTTGGTTTACGGCAGAAAGCCTACGGTGAAGAGAATCTCGACGTCACCGCCTATCTTCAGCGCGCCGAAGAAGCGCGACAGCACGCCTGCCTGTGCATCACGAACCAGTAGAGGACCGATAATCGACGCTACAATCTCCGATGACGCTACTTCGAGTACCAGGGCGGCGACCATGTTTGGGTTTGAACTCCAATACTCTGATGAGAACATAGTGAGAACCTTTTGCGACGTTATTTCGGACCCTACAAGATCATCCAATGTACTGGCGCACTGGAATATGAAGTTGCTCCAGACGGCATTTTGCAATCCCAGCTGTGCAGCTTACGGCCCGAAATAGTCCATGTTTGGCGCCTGAAGCGGTTCTACCAAGGCTAACTGTTTCTTGGACTTTTTTGTTTGTTTGTTTGTTTGTTATTTCTCTTAACTGCATGTGCTTTAGTTTCTTGCGCTTATGTTTGTGGCATCGGGAGAATTCTTCTCAAGAGCGGAGCATTGACGCGTGTACTGATTTATCCTTTTCTCGGGCACCGAATTTACCCGCTAATAACTTAATCAAGAGTTGTAGCTGAGGGAGCCCGCGTAGACGCCAATGCGCATGTGTGGTACAACCTGCGCAGTGGAGTCTACGCTTGCCCGCTGGGCCCGTTTCCCGCTGGCTCGCTGAGCTATAACTCCATAAAATTACCGCTCAGCGCAAGGCGCGCCTGTATGAATGTAACTTAGTGGAATGGTATGGATGGTTCTATGCGTTGCCTTTTGTCTGCAAAGCTTGTTGTATGCGCGTGCGAGTTCTGTAGTACTTTCTGGAAAACACACGGGCACCTGCAAGTAATCTGTAAACTTCGATGATTCATGTATAAAAGCTGATGCGCTTCACCGGCGGATATTTTTGATGATCGCAGACTAGGTTTGCTGCTGTCGTTGTTCTTTGAGGGCAGCCTGTTTTTGAGGGTGCAGTAGTTAGAGGGTGCAGGTGAGGATGCAGATTTTAACTGACGTGACACATGAAATCGAACCTCTCGACGTGCCTATGGCGCGGTCTGCCTCTGACATCGTCCACGTCACAAGACTATAGCCATATCACTTAGACCCACCAAGCACCGGGTGGCGCCTTAGCCACCGGGGGTCATGCTACCAGGCGCTGTCAGCCATGAAGGTGAAGAGAGAAAATATGATGACGCTCGGTGATGTTCGTGTGGTTCGGCAGCCATCTTGAGCGACATTCGAAGCGTCGTTCTGTATATAACTTGTAAATATATTATACGCCTTTTCCTCCGAGTAACAATATACATAAAAGGCAGTTGAATGGGTAAAAGAGAGAGAAAGAGAGTTAGATGAGATATGAAAGGCAGGGAAGTTAACCGGGAGACATATATCTAGTTAGTTTGGTACCCTACACTGGGGGAGCAGTAAGGGGAGAGAGAAAGATAAAGAAAAATACACATACATAGAAAGAGTGGGAGATTACACAAACAAGGAAACAAAACACAAACACACCAAGGAACTCAGGATTGTCACAGTCGTTTAAATAGGTAGCTTGACCGGAGGAACTTCAGAAGTGCTTTCATCGCCTTCTAGTGTGAAGATCGCAACATGCAGCACTCTAAGATTAGTCTGCTCAGAAAGCGACCGGTTGTCCAGGCGTGCCAACTCCGTCGCGAGTGACTGTCTCTGGGAGCTCTAGCGGGGACATTGACATAGGATATGTTCAATTATTTCCTCGCTGCCACAACTATCACAGACAGCACTGTATGCCATTCCGATGCGGCAAGCGAATGTTTTCGTAAAAGACACTCCAAGCCACAGTCGGCAGAGAACAGTTGTCTAAAATCGGAAAAGTCCAGATGGAATGCGTAGTCGGAGTAATGGGTCCAGGCAGTGCAGACGGGTATGCCGGAAACCTTGCGTGTGCCACATGGATCGTGTGGCATCACGCGCAAGTATGCGAAACTTTGTTACTACATCGGTTCTTGATCGCGGGATGTGTTCCTTTCGATCATTTTCACGAGCCCTCCTAGCAGCTTCATCGGCATGTTTGTTGCCCATGATGCTGGAGTTGTCTGGGATCCACTAAAAAGTGATGTTATGTCGTTTTTATTGCGAAAGCAATACTGCTCGAGGTTTCCGCTCTTGGCCGTCGTCCCGGAGAATCCACCATTGACCTTTAGCGTGACCTATGTGTGACGTCATACCAGCTGTGGAAAAGCGGGGCCCCAACTCGGCTCGTCCCGATCGTCCCAACGAATCCTCCATGCTGCAGCTGCGCGCCGCTGCCGCGAGGGGCGCTCGCTGTACGTGACGCCATGCCAGCTGTGGGAAAGCGGCCCCCCCAACTCGGCTCGTCGCGATCGTCCCAGCGAATCCTCCACGCGCCGCTGCCGTGGGGGGGCGCTCGCTCTACGTGACGTCATGTCAGCTGTGGAAAAGCGGCCCGCCGACTCGGCTCGGCGCAGTCGTCCCAGCGAATCCTCCACGGTATGTCGGATAATGTGTATCAGGTCAAGCTGCAACGATGTGCTGCAGCTAAGAAGCGGCGGCGTGAGGAAGAAACGGATGAAGAGCGGGAACAACGTTTAGCTAAACGGCGTGCATATTTTGCAGCCAGGCGAATACGTTCAACATATCTTGATCTGGGTGCATCTACAAGTATCATGCATGCTCTCAATGCTGAAGCGACTTTGGCGACACCTGATCGTTCGATAGCAAGCCTTATGGATGCTTTAAATGGCGACGAGACTGCATCTACCCGTTCGATGAGCAGTATAGAACTCTACAACCTGAACAGAAGATTGCTTTCGCAATCCACTAGGCTTAGCCCAGCTAAGCCTCTGCCAATTTCCCGCTAGCTGGTGACATAGCTGCCCTATTCTGAACACAAGTTGGTCTTGTGGTTCACGACGTAGAGTGAATAGCAGTCAATGCAAGGCTGCTTTCGGATCGCTACACGTGCTCCATCTTCATGGTACATATTCATGAATAATGCAAAGGTCGCTGCGAAGTGAATTAAGCTCCACAGCAGTCGAGATTGTTCAGTTGGAAGTAATAAACTGAAAGGTCACGACTTTTTTGGGGAAAAAACAGCTTTGTAGATCCGTCAACAGTTGTTGAGCCATCGGTGTAATTGTGAAGATGGACCTTGTATGTCTTGTGCAGCATGAGTAGAGGTAGCTGCTTGAGAGCTGGCGATGAGATTACTGCTTTCGTTTGAATGCCTGGTACCGAGAGACGAACATGTGGGCGAGCCAAACACCAAGCAGGTGACAACAGCCGCTCCGCAGCTGTATAATCTCGGGGAAGGCATTTGTGGTACGCCCAAATCTCCTGGCAAATAGAGGCACTGAGCTGGTGTTTCGGTATAGTGAAGACATTCATTACAAGTGTAGAGTTTGCTGCACTTTATCAGCTGCTTAGCAACGTACCGATAGGGAGGAATATAGTAGATCGGATTTTTCGTCATCGTATAACTGCGATGCAGATTTACAGAAATGTAATATAAGTGCAATACCAACATACTTGCTCCGCCGTTTTATTTTAAAGTTAAAGAACTCGCGACTCATGATAACCGTACATTTACTCGGGGATTCCTTTGTGATAAATCAATACCTATTTCATACCATGCATATGTCTCTCTGAGCAATTAGATTTACACAACAGGCAAGTGTACGCCACTACAACGCCAAGAATCACCAAGGGTAACCGGAGCGCTCTCAACAACATATTCCGTAGCATGTGGTTTTCTCAATGCCCCCCGACAAGCAACAACAGTTTTGTCCCAGTATTCTGGAGATTTTGCTTTCTGCACTGCACAGGAATATACAACATACTTTATGTATGTTTAGGGGATATTTTTTATATATTTTGGCGTTTATGTGAATTTTCGTTTGTAAGGGAAAAGGTAAGCAGGCAGTAGAAAGAAATGAATAGGTACATCAAGCACAGAGCGAGTAAGCGAGAATTCCACATTTCAATTTAGTTTGCAGTCTTTACTTGCTATAGCACTCGAACCGTTGACTCAATTAGAAGTTGGCATAGCACCTGATGGCAATGTGGTAGCAAGCCCACCGACTCATGCGGTTACACGCAATATAGATTTAAATTCAACGCTTAGAGTTAGAGCTAAAAATACACTTAAAAAGATACTCAATAAGACACCTGAACTCCGGACGTCGGTGGGAAGATATACATTTCAGCAAATATATATAACGTGCAAAAGTTTTACACAGTTAGTGTAAGCTGTGGACTAAATCTTCTTTTTGATATGTTAGAGGTATTGAAAGAAATACGAAATATGTGTTTTTCTGTTGCTCCTGAAAAGCACACGTAGATCGCGAAACTTCTTACGCACAATGTTCTTAGTTCTTTTTTTACCTGTTTGAGGATTACTATGTAACATAGGATTCCATTAGACATGGTAGAACCGTCGAGCGAATTTATCTATGAGCCATGCATCCGCCAGCTTTGCGCCGGTGCCACGCAGGGAATACAGCTGATTCGTTTAGCTAAAGTACAGATGCTGTGTATTGATTCAAAATCACAGCCAGTAAAACGTACATATGTGTCTATAATATATGCTATTCCAAACCTTTGTATTCTAATTTTGCATTCAGCCCTCCACAATTCGTCAAAAAATTTTCAAGCCATCACTCACTGCACCTGCCTGTCACGCGACGCCATGAACAAAGCGGAATCATATATATCACATGTGCACGCTGATTGCGCATGATTGGACATAACAAAAGAAAAATAATAATTACTTATCTGCAGGCTTTCAGTGATGCCTGTCGCCGGCAAAAGATGCCGAGAGCGAGTGGGGCTACACTAACAGAGGTAGAACCAAATTAGGAAAGCCCCCTAAGCTTCAACAAGACAATCCCTGTACCAGAACCAGAAGAGGCCTCCCTGGTGCAGTATTCGGCCACTCCCTCCCAAGTGAGTCACTCAATCAATGGCTCTCAGTCCCCAGCAGCTGCGGAGCACCTGATCAAGGCGGCGGTCAGACCTGCAACGCAGCAAAGGGTGCTAAGAATCTCTGGGTCCAGACAAGCCGCCAATGGAAACTGAACGTTGCAACGTTTAGCACCCGAACCCTCTCGAGTGAAGCTAGCTTAGCAGGACTTTCTGAGGAGCTATCAGACATTGTTTGGGATATCATCGGTCTTAGTGAGTTTAGTTGAACTGGTGAGGCTTATACATTGCTGAATAGCGGACATGTCCTTTGCATAGATGCCTCCTAGATAAGAAGAAAAAGGGGGTAGGATTCCTAATCCATAAAGACATAGCGGGCAGTATTGATGAATTGTACAGCTTTAATGAGAGGCTAACTATATTCGTAATCAATGGTTAAAGGTAGACCAAGCCTACGCTGCAACATCCAGTCACAGCGATGAGGAAGTAGATCAATATTATTAAGACGTTGAATTAGCGTCGAGAAAAGTGCAAGCTCAGTATACTTTAGTAACGGGCGACTTTAATTCAAAAGTGGGGAAATGCAGGCTGGTAAATAAACAATTGGCCACTACGGCGTCGATTCTAGGAACACTAGAGGAGAAATGATTGACGATAGAATTCGTAGAAAGGAATAAGCTTCGAATAATGAACACCTTTTTCCGGAAGCGTAGCAGCAGGAAGTGGACCTGCAAAAAGCCCTAATAGTGAAGCAAGAAATGAAATCGGCGTCATACTTTCTACTGATCCCAGCATAGGTAGGGATAGGTAGGATAAAGTGCAGTGATTATAGGTTAGTGAGGGCCAGGATTAACCACAATTTGAAGAAAGAAAGAGCAAAAACTGGTCAAGAAGAAACAGGTCAACATAGAGGCAGTAAGGGTAAAAGCAGACAAATTCAGGCTGGTACTTGCAAACAAATATGTAGCCTTAGAACAGAGATATGATGATGACATAGAGCTAATGAAAAAAACGGTAACTAGACTGGTTTCAAAGGCAGCAATTGAAGAAGGCAAAGAAGAGGGCGACCAGTAGTCAAAGAGAGAGAGAAAGGGATAAGATAATGCAGAGGAAGGCAGGGTGGTTAACCACAGGTAGTTTCGGTTGGCTACCCCGCGCAGGGGCAGGGTTAAGGGGTTAAAAAGAGAAACAGAGTGGAAGGGGGAGATTCAAAGAAAGAGAGACAAGCACGAACAAAGCGCGTACACTACAGAGCAGAATGGAGTGGCATTCTTAGAGTTTGTCGTGAAGCCCCGTAGACCACAGGAACCTTAATAACGCGAGTAAGGCCTTCAACGCGGATGTTCTTTCGGAGCATTGGCCTAACGCTTTTCGTTCTGATAATGGACGAGTGTCCAACTGGTACAGTACTCTGCACATCACTTGCCTCTGAGCACTATATCGCGGGCAGACCCAGATAATATGTGCAAGCGTCTCCTAGATGTTACATGTGTCGCACGTGGGGCTGTTGGCCATTCCAATGAGGAAAGCATATTAGTTCGTAAAGGCAACGCATAGCCACAGACGGTAGAGCATGGTCTGTTCACGTCGTGGTAAACCACGTGGGAGGTGTATCGGTATGTCCGGAGACAACGAACACAACCGCCACATGGTGAAAACATTTGAGTCCCAAAGGGGCAAAGTACAATCACGGGACATCAATCGCAGCCCAGCCGCAGCGTTTGTTGGCGAATGCGGAATGAAGACTCGTTGACCACTTTCATGTGCAGATCCGGCGGCTTCGTCGGCATGGTCATTCCCGCTGATGTTACAATGTCTTGGCAGCCACTGAAAGATTATGTTGTGTCTCTTCTCGCGGTTTTGATGTTATATGTGCCGAATTTCTGAGGCCAGCTGTTCATGGGGTCCGTGGCACATGGGGCTTCGTATGCACTGAAGGGATGCCTTGGAGTCACTAAAGACTGTCCATAGTTGCGGTAGCTTCTGCTTAATAACATCAAGTGCAGCATGTAGCGCCACGAGTTCGGCACCCATCGATGTGGTCACACATGAAGTTCTTAATTTGATTTCCTCAGATTTTCCCGGTATAATGACTACAGCAGCAGAGCTGTTCAGTTTTACTGAGCCATCTCTGTATACATGGTACCGGAATCTATGCACGTTGTGAATGTGCATCAAACTTGCTTGTTTCAAAGCTTGCAATGGCGCTCCAGCTTTCTTTTTGATTCCTGGAGTTGTCAGTTGCACTTGCGGTCGGTGCCGACACCACAGTGGATCTGATAATCGTATAGCGGGCGTAAATTATGATGGCAAGTAGGACTGATGTCTTACAATAGCTTTGGTCAAAGTTGAAAGGGGCCTTTTTGGCAGCAAGGAAGCAAGATGGTGGGAGCGAATCCTAGTCCGGTGTCGGATGTGTGCTCTCAGGACATCTGTATCAATGTAGACTGTGAAAGCAGTGTCTCTGGCTATGGTCACTGTCGCAATCAATGACGTAGTTTTGGGGAGACCGAGACAAGTCGTGAGTGCTTGGACTTGCACGCTCTGGAGTTTGCGGATATTCGTAGTGCAAGTACTTCCTAGTACAGGTAATCTGTACCGCAGGAAGCCAAAAAACAGTGCTTTATATAGTTGCAACATTGATGGTACTGTTGCACCCCAGGGCTTCCCGCCGAGAAAAGCAAGAAGGTCCACAATGGCGGCCAAGCGCTATGTCATGTACGAGATGTGAGGGCTGCAAGACAAGTCTCTAACAATGATGATGCAAACAAATCGGTGCGTTCGTCTATATCGTATAATTTGTTCATTAATCCGCAAAGCATACGGGGCCATCGCTTTGCGAGTAAAAGCAACGGGTGCACATTTCTCAGCGGAAAGTTTTAGGCCTTGTCTTCTTAGGTATGTTGACATAGCTGTGGAGGCTTTCTGAAGTAGTGCGCGATGTTGTACACGTGTCACGCCTGAAGTCTATACACAAATGTCGTCTGCATATACGGAGAGCTGAACGGTTTGCACTAACGAATCAGCGAGACCAACGAGCATCAGGTTGAAAAGGGTAGGGCTGTGTACTCCGCCTTGAGGTACACCACGACTGGTATAGCTAGGCGGCGTTGGTCCGTCTTCATTTAAAATAAAGATCTACCATTCAAATAGTTGCCTATCCAGCGAAAGGTGTGTCCACCAATGCCTACAGCTTCTAAGGGGGCCAGAACTGCATGATGGTCTACATTTTCGTACACAATTTAACATCAAGGATATTTCGTTTCATATGTTTCATATGTTTCATACATGCCGTGATTCGTTTCAGCAAGGAGGGACAATGGGAATAGGTGCGCAAGGTGAATACGTGAGCGCCGGACCCGCGATCCTTGCGCAGTGGGATTCGGCTACCTCGACTTTTCGGCGTCCTTGATGTACGGCTAGAGACTTAAGTGGACGACACTGTTGAGGAGCTGTTCGAAATCCACAGATGGTTCTCCAGGCAATGGACAGAGGTTCACGCGGGTCGAGAGACTCACAAAACGATTTCCAACGTTGATTTTGCAGTACACCAAGGCGAGGCTGAATTTTCTTTTGAATGCGTCTGGCCTCTCTAAGGTTGTAGAACGATTTGATCCGTCTGTACCATCGCTCCGCTCGCCGGCGGATTGCACGGAGGCTCTGTATTTCCAAATCAAAATTTGTGTATTTCTCTAATGGCCGAAATGAACGCATAGCAGCCTGCATAGCCTTGGCGATCTCAAATTCTAGTGTGGACGAAATGCCTTCGTGGCATGTGTCTTCCATAAGTGATTTTAAACACGGGCCATTCTATTGATTGTTTAAAATTTTATGGAACGGATTTAGCGACGCTTTGTATCTTCAGGTAGGTAGGAATGTGGTCGCTTCCGTGGGTTTCTATATCTGCAAACCAATGGACGCAGCGAGTGAGGCATCGCGAAACAAAAGCTAAGTCTAAACAATTACTGTACGTCCGGCCGCGCAGAAACGTGGGACTGCCATCATTTAGACAACAAAGTCCATGGTCGCAAGCAAAGGCCACGAAGTTTCTTCCTTCGGAATTTATCTTGTTTCTTCCCCAAAGTGAATGATGCGCGTCGAAGTCCCCAACAACAATCCATGGACCAGGTATCGCATCTATAATGCGACTGAGTCTCTGCCTATCGAAACGACTTGATGGAGAAAGGTAAGCGCCCATTAATGTAAACGCAAGTTTTTGCATTTTCACGGTCAAATCCACATACTGATTACTGTCATGCGGCCGCACTGCATGAACAACGTAAGTCAGTTCACACCGTATGCAGATGATCACTTTGCTAATGTCATTACAAGTCGAGGACACATGAGGTTCATAGCCTGAGATCTGGACGGGTTTCTGTAACTTTGGTTTACAGACTACAACCATGGCGAATCGATTGGTGAAAACGTAATGGTGAAAATTAACGCGGGATTTCAGGCCATGGGCATTCTATTGCATAAAAGATGCTTCCTTGACTTGTCTGAAGTGCAGCTGACGTGGTAGAGCCATTGCGCTTGCTACTCGAGGCTCGCAAGAACCGGACGCAAGCCGTCCAGCACTTGTAGTGCACATCCAGCCGATGGCGTCTGCATGTCATTTATCAGCACGAGAATAACTGTCATTAGAGATTTTATTATGGCGATTACTTGCTTGTCTTGACCTCGCACGTGATTTGTGCCCTCATCGGTGCGTCGGTAGTCCACCGTCGACCTTTGTTGGGCTGGTCGACATAACGTTGGAAGTGCAGGCCGGTCGTGTGCAGTAGAGGTATTCGCTGCGTCACCAGGCACCGTGTTGTTAGCGCCTTGGGACCACCAGCCTCAGGAAGTAGCGTCTGTCTTGCGACGGTATCAGTATTACTAGTATACGAGGATTGTCTACGGTGACGGCGGACGCGACGCCGTCGCACTTGGGGCCGCCCTCTCTGTGAGTTGTGTTGTCTCTAACCATTTGTTTTAGGACTTTCCGCTCTGTCTTGTGTCTCGGGCAGTCTTTTGACGATGCTTCATGGGAACCAGAGCAATTGGCACACTTGAAGTGAGTCGCACAGCAAGCATCACCGCTGTGCTGCTCAGAACATATTGCGCACACGGTTGAATTTTCGCATATGCCGCTGACATGCCCGATCTTCAAACAATTACGGCACTGAAATGGTGTTGGAACGTACGGTCGCACTGGATGACGAAAAAATCCAACTTTCACGTGGAACGACAAGATACCTCCCTTGAAAGTTATCCTCACACAGCGCGAATCTCCTAGGCGACGAATTTCAACAATATTTACATCTGCTGTAGCGGATTTGACCAAAATAGGCAGATCGTTGTCATCGATTGACTCATCGACATCATAAATCACACCTTATATAGTATTGCTGTCCTGTTGTATTACGGTGCGAACATTTATCTTGCCCAGCATTTTCACTGTACTCAAGATATCCAATGCTGCTCTGTTCTTGACATCAGCCGCGAGAATGTTCTTACGGGTGTTAATTCTCATATCTGTAATCTCATTTGGAAAAAGAGCCTCCAGTGTGACAGATATGGCTTGCCTGTTTAGCCGATTCAGGTTGTCGGTCGGGGTTTCGGAGAAGAAGAGGATGGTATGAGCCGTGTCAATGGTCATTGCTGCCGCCGTCGTCCTTGTTGAAGACGAGGAAGCCATGACGATTCTCCTCTTTCTTTTTTGCCTCACAACTGTCAAGTAGTCACCGCCATCCGATAGATCTTTTTCCGCAGCAGAGTAGCACAGAGTAGTACAGAGCAGAGTAGTCCTCACTGCCTTTGTCGCTCTTCAGGTGATTGCGCTTCCTCGGAGCGCTTGACACTGTGACGTCGGTCTACTCCGGACGTCTAGCAGACACCGCTTCCATCGGCGACGGCCTCGGGAGCGGCGCCTCCCGAAAACTCGCAAAATGAGAGCAGTAGAAAACGGGGTTCCACACAAGAGCCACTTCTTCGTCTTCAGTAGGCAAGTTCTCCCAAGTAAGAAAGGACCTAATAAAGAAATGACAAAGTATGAAAGTGTCCAACTCAAGAGATAAGATAGACTTCGCGGAACTGTCAAAACTGATCAACAAGTCGAAAATAAGTTATATTCTAACCTATAACATCAGAAAGACTGAATAAGACCTTAAAAAATGGACGCAGCCTGAAATCAGTGAGAAACAAACTAAGCATAGTACAAAGCAACATGTATGCACTGAAAGATGATCACGGTAATATCATCAGCAATTTCGTAGATATGGTAAAAGAAGCGGTAGAATTGTATACTGACCTGTACAATACACAGGGGATTCAAGATACCTTCATTAGGAACAGTAATGAAGAGGGTACAGAAACTCCTCCTGTAACTAGCGGTGAGGTTAAAAGGGCCTTGCAAGACATGGAACGAGGAAGAGCGGCAGGAGAAGGTGGAATAACAGCCGATTTAATCAAACATAGAGGGGACAGAATGCTTGGAAAACTGGCGGCTCTTTATATGAAGTGCCATTGACTACATGGGTCCCAGGAAACTGAAGGAATGCAAAAAGTATACTAATCCACAAAAATGGGGACGTTAAAGAATTGAAAAATTATCAGCCCATTCGCTTCCTCCCAGTATTGTATAAAATATTTACAAAAATATTCTCCAATAAATTATGGGCAACACTGGACTTTAGTCAACCAAGGGAACAAGCTGGCTTCAGGAAGAGATACTCTACAATCGATCACATATATGTCAATAATCAGGTTATCGAGAAATTCACAGAGTACAATAAGCCTCTCTGTATGGCTTTCATAAATTACGAAAAGGCATTTGATTCATTAGAGATACCAGCAGTCATATAGGCGTTACTTAATCGAGGAGTACAGAACGCTTATGTAAATACCTTCGAAAATATCTACAGAGGTTCTACACCTGCTTTAATTCCACACAAGAAAAGCAGGAAGTACCTATAAAGAAAGGGGTGAGACAGATACACAATCTCTCCATAGATATTCACTGCTTGCTTCGAAGTATTCGAGCTAATAAACTGGGAAGGCTTAGGAGTAAGGATCGACAGCGAATATCTCAACAACCTTCGATTTGCCGATGACATTGTTCTATTCAGCAATACTGCAGACGAGTTACAACAACTGATTGAGCACCTTAACAGAGAGAGAGCGTGTAAGGGTGGGGTTGAAGATTTATATGCAGGAGACAAAAATAATGACCAATAGCCGGGCAGAGTAACAAGAGTTCAGGATCGCCAGTGAGCCTCTACAGGCTGTGAAGGAGTACGTTTACTGAGGTCAGATAATCACAGGCAACCCTGATCATGAGAAGGAAATTCATACAAGAATAAAAATGGGTTGGATCGCATACGACAGAAATTGTCAGCTCCTGACTGGAAGCTTACCATTATCATTGAAAAAGAAGGTCTACAATCAGTGCATTTTACCAGTGCTGCCATAAGGGGCAGAGACATTGAGAAGCTTGAGAACAGGTTGTGCACCGCCCAAAGAGCGATGGAACGAAGATTGTTATGCATAATGTTAACCGACCGAAACAGAGCGGTTTGGATCACAGAGGAAACGGGTATAGACGATATTCTATTTGACATCAAGAGAAAAAAATTGAGCTGGGCAGGACATGTAATGCGCCGGTTAGATAACCGCTGGGTCATTAGGGTTACAGAATGGGTACGAAGAGAAGAGAAACGCAGTTGAAGACGGCAAGACAAGGTGGAGCGATGAAAGGAGGAAATTCCCTGGCGCTAGTTGGAATCGGTTGGCGCAGGACAGGGGAGTACTTGAAGATCCCAGAGAGAATGCTTCGTCCTAGACAGTTGACATAAGACAGGCTGCTGCTGGTGATGATGATGCCTTTTTCATCATTAGCAATAAAGGCGTCGTTTGGTCAATTCCTATTGGTCAAACATTTTCTGGCTGCGCCCCTTTTGCCTTTTTGCCCCGCAACATCACAAAACCACGAAAACTATCCGCGTCAAGTCACATGTACGTGTCAAAAGTGCTATAATATGCTGAAGAAAACTCATAATTTTTCGGCATGGCAACAGACAGCCCCGTTCCGAAAGGAAAAAAGATGGCTGCCCGTCGACCATTGTGACACTGGCTACTCGGAGCTGCTGGGGTGCATGAATTTATTTGCGTACAATAAAAGATTTCGCGCAGTAGCATGAAGTTATCGCTATTTTCGGCACGTATATGCAGCTACTCTGCCAAATATACTTTGCTGAGATTTGATTTAGCGGTCTTTTAACCTTCCGTTGCACGCCACCGCGATTTTCCACCAGCCAACGCAAGCGAAGAAAGGGGAAGCGGACCGATCGCAGACGTCAGTACCATCCTTCGCATCGGTTATCTGCTTTCACTGTGCTGGCTAGGCCCCATCTAAACTTTTTCCATTTGAGCGTGCTTCTCGCCTCTTCTCAGCCACTTAGATCAGCAAAACTGCTAAATGCAGGCAACGCTATTCGCTTTGAAAGCAAATGAAAGTGACATCTTAGAAGTGAGAAGCGCGTTTGATTGGGCTTTTCAAACAACGCTGCGGGTTACAACCTGACGCTTGCGTAGGTGACTACGAAAATTTGTCATCAGGATATTTGACTAAGAACAGGTTGCGACACTTTTACGCCATACGACTCTTGGTCACTGCAAGAATATTTCATTGCGCGAAGAACCTAACGTCACAAAGCAACATGTGGTAGGTCAGAGACTCCGTATTGGACGATTTAGAAGCATTTTTGACCACTTGAAGTTCAAGGTGTGAGTGCATCCTCTGTACACGATGAGTTTTGCATTGCACCCCATCGAGCTGTGCAATCTGTCGCAAAAAATATAACTTTCCACCATTCATTCAGCGGAGAAACGTGTTCCACCGCCCGATTCCATTTCATCGTGGCATGCGGTTCGGCGTTAAATTGCCGTGTTGCAACTTAGACGTCCCATGACTATCAGACCACCATCCAACCGGGCAGAGATGACGACATTATGTGGTAAAAACTTCGATAATTTATTCAGAGCATAGTTAGAAATTGAGAAGAGAAAGTGTACAAAAAGTATATAGGGGGCACCTCAAGTAGGCCCGTTGTCACAATCGATGCAGTCAGGTGACCTCGGGCTGGTGAGGTCTTGGTGCCAAGAGGCATGGTCCTCGTTCTTATTCGTCACTGGTCACGTGGCATCAGCAACTGTCTTGGACTGGCCGTCAGGTCACTGGTCCAAGTCCTTGGCTTTCCATGCGAGGAGGTTGTTTCCCCGCCCCAACGTCTATAGAAACCTTTGGTCTCCGTCTTGATAAATTTAGGCCCAATTGTGATGAAAGCACCAAAAGTGATTGATGTCATATGCGCTCTGTGTGGCCGCTGCATTCTGTAGAGATTGAAGAACTGGCGCATGCTTCCGTTTTTTTGTCTTATAATTGCATTTGTAACCCCTCAATGTAAGCTCGTCAGCAGGATCTCTGTTCTTCGTGCAGACGCGACTTCAATTGGTTTGCTGATGGGCGAGGCCATGACAAAGCTATGACCTTGTATGACCAGCTTGACGAGATATTACCTTGCAAAAATAAATATAGCAGTCTGAGCTTGCCAGCCAGCAGACGCCATGTCACTGCCTCATACTCAAGGCATGAGTCACAGACCACGCTAAATAGACGCTTGCAGAATGCGAGTCATAACAAACGCAATAGTGAACGAGCTACCCATGGCATGTAATTGGAATCTCGTAGCTGGGGCAGCTCGTTGTGTCCATATGCACCATAAATACAAAGGCTTTGTGACACTACAGCGAAGCTGGAAGCAGGCGACATGTCTTGCTTTCAAGTTGTTGAGGATAAACAAAAAACCTTCATGTAGGGCGCGGCGCACTTTCGTTCTCAGAACTGAAGAGTGATCTGTAGAACCAACCACACATCTCAATCGAAATAACGTTTAATACCGCAGAAAAAAATTATCAAAACCTCAACACTGGCATTTAATGTGAAACCAAAATGCCTTATATGTGTGGTTTTCGTTGGTCTCTTTTGTATTTCTTAATTAGCACTGAACCCAAAATTGTGCCTTTATTGTTACTGTTATTGTTTATGGTGCTCTATCATGCCATAAAGGCCACGGCCCATTTCTGCAAGGGCGCAATGCACTCCAGCATTAATTAGACTGCGTGCTCTAAGGAAAGGTCACTGCGCCATCCGCTCGGCACTCGTTTGCATAGGAGTGCAAACCCCGGGCAACGAGCACTCAGGCGCACGACAGCCTAAATGCTGTGCCATTAGGAGGGGATGTTAGGGAAAGGGTTTTCCACGAGTTCCTGAAGAAGCGCTGGTCTTTGCTTCCACTTGAATAGGTCATGCCATTCGAGTTAGCGTGCCTGCACGTTTGTTAGTCGGTGTTGCTTATGGTGCCTTGTCAATTCCTTTCCTAGTGTCAAAGCGTAAATGCTTCTTTGAAATTTATACCTGTGCGTGCTTCACCCAAAATGTAAAGTTCGTTTACCACATTGTAGGACATCACATTTTTCTTACAGAACTCGTATTTCCTTCCTGGTATGAATAAATGAAGTGCTTAGAATTAGTTTACAACACATTTCATTTTTCTACACCTACCCATTTATTTTTTTTAAATGGGGACGTTTTAGCAACTAGACTTCTGTACAACAAGTAGTATATAGAGGAACTTGGACGTATTTTCCCATTGAAAACTCGTACCATTTTTCAAAAGTTAAAAACATTTGTTTCACTGATGTTTGCGGGCCTCAAAAAGGATTGTGTCACCACTTGTCTACGAAAACGGTCCGAGGACAAAGTGTCACCGCGAAGGCCTTAAGATTATGTTTGCGCAAAATTTTCCCCACAGCGTCGAACACCCACGGTATCAGTACTTTTTAACGTGCATTCGCAAAGGCGAGTTTTCTCGCGAGCTATCAGCTTAAGATACAAATTTCGGTGAAAATTGTGAGCTAACCATGCAAATATAAATGCGGTAATGAATAATTTGCCGGAGACCAAGATAAGTATATTATCGTGAGCGAAGCAAGTGTTCCAACATTGAATACATTTTTTCTAAGTTTTGCAAATTAGTACTTATTCCTCAAGCTATCGTTGCACAAACTGTTTAAGCATTCAGACAAAAGGTAGCACGAATGAAATCAAATAATGGCACCTCTTTGCTCCTCAGAAGCATTCTCTCGCATATAATAAACTGGGATCAATATGCCCCGTTCTCCTACCAAACGGTAAGTTTATGTACTGCGGATCAGTGCTTCCGTCTGCCCCAGACACCCCAAAAGTATTAAAGCTTAGCATATGTCGTAACAGAAGCGAGGCAGGAGGTGATATAAATGAAATGCTGAGCGTGTGTAGTCCGCGTAACTGCTTGAACATTTTCGGCAGCACAGTTACAGCTCATGTACAGGATGCAGTTTTGTTTATATAAAGATCAGACAGTGAAGGCGGCACCGATCAGGTCGCTGAGAGGTCCCCATTTTACCGTGGCTCTTGTCTGCGAGCTTTCGACTGCTGTGTCCAGAACGTGGCCCCAATGAGAGCCGACACTTGTACTTCCGGCACACCATTTGTATCTGAGGAACTGCAACTGTTTTTACTACATTTCTTTTCCTTAGTCTGCGGCCGCAAATGTCTTCTTGAACATAAATAATAAAAAAAGAACATGACAGCAAGAAACCAAAATTTTACTTGCTTATTCAGCACTAATCAGAGTATTAGTGTCCTTTTTCTGAATCGCCCTTTTTATACAAAGTGTAATTAGTGTAGTGATTCCGGCGTGCAACGATTCCATTGTGTCAGACAGCGTCTATATGTTTTTCAATATAGATGGCTACGATAATGCATTCAGAGTTAATTTCCATAATTCTTCCGACTTTGCGATCACAACCAACAATTCTAGTATTTGTCAACAGTGCACGAGGGTGGGTATTGAGCTTTGCAACCTATAAAACTGGCATACCTCTTCCAGGTAATTCAGATGACACAAAAGATAGCGCCGTAAAATGGTCTAGAAAGGTAGTAGGGACTTCCTTTCGCCATTTGCAATGTTTTCATATCATCTGACCTTACTTGCGAGCTCTAGTTATAGCACCGTCGAATATTGCACGTAGCTTATTTTAGTTCAATATTGTGCTGGTAGTGAAGATGATAAATATAGAACAAACAGCACTAAGCTATTTCGTACTTTTCATGCCTTTCCTCGTGTCGTTGCAATCACGGCCGCGACCGAAAAATCCTACTCGAAAATCAGCCTCGAAGTTATCTGCAATTGAATCAGTGACGTTGACAGATGCTTTGCTGATTTGCAGAGTTTAGTTGTTGGCACATTGTAAACAACACACACGTTATAATTGCGATGAGCACATCAGCAAATACAGAGCAAAGTGATATCCAAGTAACTCTTTCTTGCGTAGCCCGACTCTCTCCTACGTATGTGTCTGATTTTCCCCTCTCAGCAGACCGTCTAAGAGTGTTCTGCCACCGACGGAACTCTTGGTGAATTGGTGACGATTCGTATGGATGTATCGGGTGGTTATTCATTTTATTCATGCATAAGATATCCATATTGTATTATGAAAATAAAGTTTGCAGTTTTCCGCATCAAAATAATGATTTCATTATGCGACAGGGGACTGCGCGTTAATTCTCATTGCGTGCAGTTTCCTTGCGCTTACCCACGCACGAGCGTTCTTTATTTTTATTTTTCACCCATAATAATTAGACCGCCGCGGCCAAGATCGAACCTGATGCCTCATGCTCTACAGCGAAAAGGTCATAGCCACTAAGCTACCGCGGCAGGTACGATTTATCCGACTTCACGTTTTTCTCTTATTTAGATCGCAATTTACTTACGTTAGTCAGCGTGTCACGCTGTAAACTTTCACGTTTACCATTTTCGGCTCCATCACTCGCTCGCTGGTTCGTGACTACTTCCTCTTTTACTTTCTATATCGCGGATCATAATCTAGCGAAGGAATGATACACAGGATATCAGCCGTTTCTTAAAACGCTAGCAGTCTTTGGTCTCTTCCCTGCTTAGCGGTTTGCAAGTTCCTGGTGATATCTGGCCTATCTGAGGCACTGGGTGTTTGCCTGTTATATCATCAACGCTTTTTTTATGTCGACTTCAGGACCAAGGCAAACTCCAATTATTCCTGCGTTACACTGGATAATGCCAACCTGCGCTTGCAAGTTTCCAAATTTCATCGCCCCACTTAATTTGCTGCCGTCATCGACTGCGCTTCACTTTACTTTGCGCCCATTCCCTAACTATATGGTCCATCGCTTATCTCCCATACGCATTACATGGAGTGCCCAGTTCCATTTTTAAAATAAATGACAAGACCGTCAAATTATGATAAGAGGGACCGCAAAGGGGAACTTAAGATGGGAAAATAAATAATGTTTATATATATGAAAGTGAATGGTGGATTAAAAAAAAAAATAACTTGCCGTAGGCGGTTAACTTGCCGTTTGTGGTTACAAAAGGACCTCTTCACATTAGGCGTACGATGCTCTTACCAACAGAGCGACCACGACGCCATATTCCCATCCGCTGTCTGGGGCATTTATGTCTGCCCGATAGAACAAACATGGGAGTGTTAACCAGCGCCACCACTCACGGCCATGGCAGTGGGTGTAGCACGTCCTACCTACGGCAGGCGTCACGCAGTACGTGAACTTTTTGGGTGAATGCGATTGATCTATACAGCCACGCATGGTAAATGACGGCTTTGAAGCTGCCGCATTCGAGACCCTCCCTGTTTAAAGAACAAGAAAGGAACACCGAGGGATCCGAGTTTTATTACTCAAATCATGAGAAGCCCACCAACCAGGACACAAATGGGAACATAGGAAAAATAATTTGTAATTCCTAATTGAATTAAAAAGGGTATAAGTGAACGGAAATGAAAGTCGACGAAAACTATAAGTGGCTGTAGGTGGAATAGAAACACACGTCTGCGTATTGCGCGTGCCATGTTCTCAGGAACTGAGCTCCCACGGCGTAATTTTCCCACCCACTTCCTGAGGTATTTTTGTCTATCTACTAGAACTAACCCGGGAGCACCACTGATTACCAATATGATCCCACCAATACAATCGAAGGTTGCTTCTGCTGGGAATAAAAATAATATCCGTAGGTTGCTCCTTGAATCCAACTGCTAGAATTTGCTGCCGCTCTTGTCGAAGCCGTGTTTTACTATGATATGAAAGAATGCACGTCTTTTTTCGTACAATAGAAGTCTTTCGCAACTTCAATGAGACTTATATGACTGATGTAGTTGGCGGGCAAGCTCCAATCTCCAAATCTGGGTAAACGCTTCGGATCCTATGCATGTGTCGATCACGTCCTGCGGACGTTTCTCGGATGACCGTCTGTCCGCATTTTCCGTGTCTTGCGGGCGTCCCCAACGGACCTCATGCGCAAGAATCGATGACCGAAGGTTTGCACGAGACGTAAAAGTTTGCCTGAACAAGCGAAAAGAACCTTTTCACTTGTCTGAAAAATGTTGAAGGTACATGTCTGAAAAGGCTCGTACATGTTTCAAAGTAACGAATAACAACGCAAACAACGAGACGCGCAAACACAAAAATGAAGCGCTATTTTTTTTACTGCATACAGGCATGTTTTATAGAAAGCGCTTCGCCAGTCTCAGTCTGCACGTTCCGTTGTTCGTGCGCTTATTGGTTTCTTTCAGACAAGAAAAAAAATTCACGGAAGAGCTACTTGCCCAACCTGCTCCCCAGATTGGGCACTCTCTTCAGTTATTTATTTATTTAGTTAGCTTTAGCAAATACTGCCAGCCTGTATGACAGGCCTCAGACAGGAGTGGGGTGCAGAAACAATCAAAACAAAAAAAACGTAGTTTGCAACAGAAGCAAACAACGAGACTCGACCAGAGTCCAAAGCACAGTGAAATCAAGTACAAAAGCAAAACACTTGGCTCAAAACCGATTACACGTGTGCCCTATTCTTCACTTACGGCTTGTAGAAACAAATTCACCGCTTCGGAACTGACCACGTTTCCAGGCAGACCATTCCACTGAACAATGGTACGCGGAGAAAATAGAGTATTTAAAAACATTTGTTTTACACGAAAATGCGCCGACTTCATTTAGAATGATAGGAACACGTAGGGCGGTGGGTAAGGGCCTCAACTAAAACGCCTTTCTCTACTTTTATTGTATTATGATAATGTAAATGAAATAATTTTAGTCGTTCTCGGAGACGTCGCATGTCCAGCTGTTCGAGCCCTGTGGTGTGCAGTAGGATTGTCGGAGATATATTCCAGCTGTAACAATGAAATATAACCTGACTGCCTCGCGTTGGTATAACGATCTCGTTAAGGCCTTTCACCTCAGTCGCCAAATCTTCCCCCCGCCTCACCCAAAGTTCAGCCGGGCGCAGGCTACCACCCTGCGTCTACTACAAACAAACACGTACCCGTCACCCGCCCGCCTCCACCTTATATTTCCGGACGTCTACACTACCCCCAACTGCCGGTGCTGTGGAATTCACCCGGCTACGCTTTCGCATATGCTATGGGAGTGCCCAGCACAGTACACCCAGACTAACACGACGACTCTGTCTTCGAGGTTGCATGAGGCTCTGCGGAGCTCCGCCCTCGACGACCAAACCTGGGCGACCCAGCACGCCCGCGAGGCGGCGGTGAGGCAAGCCCTCGACGTCCCTTCGTGGGAGGCTTAGGCCCGGCCATCATAAAGTGCTGGTTCTACAATAAAAGTTTATTCCTCCTCCTCCTCGCGTTGGGCATCTTCTAGTTTTATTTTGTGACTTTCGAACCGGGGATCCTATACTGCCGAAAATTTTACTGCTTTAACAAAAAGTGCCATTCTCCAAGCTTAGGACAAATATTTCAAAAAAATTTAATTATAAAGTTTACGTGCCTAAACCCCTTTATACTTATGAGGCACGCCGTAGTGGAGGACTCCAGAAATTTCGACCACCTGGGGTTCTTTAACGTGCACCTAAATCTAAGTACAGGGGTGTTTTCGCATTTCGCCCCCATCGAAATACGGCCGCCGTGTCCGAAATATTTCAATAAAACGTTCCCTAATCTAATGAAAACGGGCCGTAAAATGTGTTACAAAATTGTGGACCCTAAAAATACTAACTCCGTACCAGCATTTCTAAGAAAAGACCGAAGCACTCCACAGGTAGGACACTGTGTTGGAAGCTTTATTAAACACTCCACTTACGTTTGCACAATACACTTACGCTAAATAATTCACTGATACTGCCAAAGCTGTTCGTTACACACTCTTTTGCCGAAATCGTAATCACAAAGTATAGTGTATCAAGCGCTATCGATCACCTTCCACAAAATACAAGTCCCGGTCTTGACGAGATCAGCGCCAAACTTCTAGAAATAACCAGTCGTTGCTCACTTAATGATCTAAATGTTCCTCAATTCGTCTTCTCGCAGCCCATTGCGTGTTCTATAAAAGAATAGCGTGCCGAGATAATGTCAGGTAATAACAATCTGATTTATCAAGGTGAAGCAATGGGGCAGCACCTTGCTAATAGAAATAATGCATAAAAAAGTAAATAAAACTTAGCGCCAATCCATTTACGTGTCCAAAGTCTTCTGAATCACTGACTCCGTTATTAAAAAAATTCGCGTCATTGAAGTACCTCGATGTTCTGTTAACTTTAGGTGTAAGCTTGGCTGCTCATATCCAGCGCATCACTTTCAAGAAACTCGGCCTCCCTAAATGGCACTCATATTTTGCCATGAGAAATCACAGACCGCATACTTTTGAATAACTAGTTCAGCCTTTTATAAAATATGCTTCAATAGTATGGCATCCTAATCTGATAGGTCTTACATGCTCGCAATAGTGCAAAACAAAAGCTGCGCTATTTGCCATGTCAACCTATTTGCATTTTGTAAGCATTTCCTCACTAAAAGCAGAAGTTCGTCTTCCTAGTTACGTGCACGAATCATGTTCTCCCTGTCACTTCAGCACAGCAACACATCGTTTGCCCTTTCGTGTGTTATTCCTGCTCTGCATAGTTCATCACTTCTCGGTCATGCGCACGAGGTCACCGCCATTTTCTCCAGGGTGATGAAATACCAGAAGTTGATTTTGCCATTGTGCATACCCGAAAAAAACTTGCTTCCGTCTAACATCGCTGAAGTGAAAGTTCCGTCATTATTCAGTTGGAGCTACTAGGCAACATAGGAAGCAAAAACATGGTTACAAGGTTAGTACGTTATCTACAGTATTTGTATGTGAAATTCTTGCAGTATTTTTCTGCGTTCGTATACAATCACAATGTTCAGCGTCCAATTACCCAAATGATCTGCAGCCATCACAGTGCTATTTGGTTAGAATGATTTCTTTCTAATATTTTATTTTTTTTACCTTTTCCAGCACTAAACTAGGTTATTCTGTACACCATAATTTTAATTACACGCTGCCTGTTTTCATTTTTTATTAAAACCCTGTTTTTTCTTTGTAATATTGCATTCGGGATTGATTAATTTGAAATTGATACAAGTAATGATAAAGTAACATACAAGTCCGGACGAAAACACTCAGATGCCAATCGCCTTTCACGCAACCCCATGGACCCACCGCCGCAATATGACGAGGATGACGACGCCTTCCTTGGAATAATAAGCGCGGAAGACTTCGCCGAACAGCAACGAGGAGACCTGGAGCTAAAAGCCCTAATCGATTATATGGAAGGGCACACCAACGTTGTCCCTAGGGCATTTAAGCGTGGATTATCTTCGTTCCCGCTTCAAAACAACCTACTCGTGAAGAAGAACTTCTCACCAGTCCGCGCCAACTACCTTCTTGTTATTCTGTCGGCGCTGCGTCCAGAAGTACCGCATGTCCTACATGACGAACCGACCGCTGGGCACCTCGGTTTCTCCCGGACGTTATCGAGGATACAAGAAAGGTATTACTGGCCGCGCCTAACCGCCGATGTCGCCCGTTACGTCAAGAAATGCCGAGACTGTCAACGACGCAAGACAAAACCGACAAGGTCAGCGGGATTATTAAAGCCGATCAAGCCTCCTTACCGACCTTTTCAGCAGATCGGGATGGAGTTGTTGGGAACGTTTCCGACATCAACTTCCGGAAATAAGTGGATCGTCGTGGCGACGGACTATCCCACCCGATTCGCTGAAACTAAACCTCTACAGAAAGGCAGCGCAGCCGAAGTGGCGAAATTTTTCGTCGAGAACATCCTGCTGCGACATGGTGCTCCAGAAGTCCTCATCAGCGACAGAGGAACGGCTTTTACAGCAGAGCTCACGCAAGCCATTCTGCAATACAGCCAGACAGGTCAAAGGAGGACAACTGCCTACCACCCGCAGACGAATGGTATCACGGAGCGCCTGAACAAGACCCTCGCCGACATGCTAGCAATGTACGTCGACGTCGAGCACAAGACGTGGGATGCGGTCCTGCCGTACGTAACATTTGCTTACAATACGGCAGTGCAAGAAACAACACAGATCACGCCATTTAAGCTGGTTTATGGCAGGAACCCGACGACGACGCTCGACGTCATGCTGCCGCACGTCACTGACGATGAAAATCTTGACTTCGCTACCTATCTCCAGCGCGCCGAAGAAGCCCGACCGCTCGCGCGCCTGCGGATCAAGAACCAGCAGAGGACCGACAGCCGACACTACAACCTCCGACGACGCTTCTTCGATTACTAGCCCGGTGACCGTGTTTGGGTATGGACCCAGATACGCCGACGAGGACTCAGTGAGAAACTAGTGCAACGCTATTTCGGACCCTACAAGGTCATCCGACGTATTGGCGCACTGGACTATGAGGTCGTGCCAGACAGCATTTCGCATTCACAGTGGCGCCGCGCACAATCTGAAGTGTTCCACATGGTGCGCCTTAAACCCTTTTACGGACGCTGACGAACTTCCTTATTTTTTTGTTTTTTTTTTGCTACGAGTGCTTTCTTTTATTACTTTCGTTTGTTTGCAGCATCGGATCGATGCTCTTCAAGAGGGGGGTAACGACACGTGTACTTATCTTTATCGGGCGACCACGTTTCGCCGCCTAACAAATGTTGTCGCACAGCGCGGGACGGACCTGCATGTATCCGAAGTTTCTGGAAAGTTATTGATGCTTGTATCCGCTGTCTGTTGCCGCCGAACCTTATGTTATCTGATTTCATCGCCTGACGCGAATGGCGTGGAACTTTGTGGAAGGCGCGCGGGTCCCAACGATTAGTCTGGAACATTCGACGATTGATGTATAAAAGCCGACGCGCGTGACCCGTTGATCAGATTTTCGACGATCGCCGACCGTGTTCGCCGCCGTCCTTGTGCTATAAGTGTAGCCTGTTTTTGTGGGCACAGGTTCGCCCAATAAAAGTCAGTTTTGTCTTTCACAGCATTGATACTGTGTTCTTGAACGTCACCACCACGTGACAATATGTATTCATTTCAATACCCTAGTCTATCTCCTGATGACATTGAAATAATCGTATGAATAAGTAAAAGAATAAGCAAATTAAAAGGCTTGAAATTATGTTTTTATGTATCTGAATTGGCACCAAGATGTGCATAATTAAGTGTTGACTGCGCGGAAGAGTATTTCAACAAGAGTATTGGTAATAAATGTAGTACCACGCGAACTAGTGGCCCTTTCTTTTTATACGCGTGTTAAGAGTTCTGAAACGTTTGGACGGCGCTGGCTCAACTTTATGTAGTAGGAGGAATAGACCAGGAGGGCAGTGGGCAATAGTGATTACAGCTACCTGGAAACAGGTCTGGAGACCTCAGCGCACAATCAACGTGCTGCGCACATGACCGCCAAGCAAGACAATGGTGGCGTTCCTCATCGCCAGCGTTGTGAGCCGCCTAGTAGCTGCTACGGCGCTGTTTCTCTCTTCAGGAGCTGTTACCTTGGGTGTTTATCCGTACCAACATGTCGCACTCGCATATTGTTCCAGCAGCATCCGAGGGTCTAGAGTGCAACGCCAAACTCTCGCAATCAATGCTCCGCCCTTGGGGCGAAACTGCCAATTTCTTGTGTATATACAACTTAATGTGCCTAATTAAAATCTTACAAAACTCGGACGCTAGATAGGTATTGCATAAAATAATATGCGATTGGGGGTGCCAATTACATTAAAAGTAGGAAGCTGCCTGTGTGGGGACTATTTGCGGAAAGCGGTAGCCAAAGTTGCCAACCAAAAGATATTCTCAACGTATCAGCGATCTCTGTCTTCTTCATTACTCCTGTGTAGTCGCTCGCAACAACTTAATTTGGTTAGCTATGTATACGACATTATTGCGCAAAAGTACCTGAGGCTCTGATGCTCGAACCTCAACGTGAGAATTCGTAGTTGTAGAGCAGCCAAATTGTTGTCACAGTTTGTTGTAGAAACCAGTTGCTTCTGAAAATTGAACATCGTCAAAAGATAACATTGTCAATTTATTTCAACGGTTCATAGGTCATGCGATTAAAGTGCTTCACTGTTTGGTACAGATTCTAAAGGAAAAGCCAACCAGCTAAAGGGTCCGCATAAAAAACATGACTTCGAGATGATGTTTATGATATTTATGGAATTAATGTTACCAATGTGAACCACTTACTATATGCGTCAGATGTGCTTTTCATAAATGTCCGTTACTTTCGTTTACTGCCATATTCCGACACGTGGGAGGTGAACTTGTAAAAAACATTTGTGTTTCTTTATTTTCGTTCAGCATATATCAACTTTAGAAATGTTGCCCCTATAGCCTTCGATTTATCTATTCTTAACAAATTTTCCAGCACATGTATGAATCAAGATAGGAGGAGCAGCCGGTGCCAGGATCACGCTGAACACAGATAATAAGAATAGGAGATTAGCTAGGCGGATATCTTTGTTGCGATGGCTTGCGTGTGCCGCACTTTTCTTTTTGCACCTAATGCGCCTCGTTATCCTCCGCTGTCTAAACTCAAAGCATTACTAGAGGAGCTTCATACTAGCTCGTATGAAAGCACATACTGCGCATGGTGAACGTTTTTCAGGATACGTCTTCAGGTCGTCTGTATCATATATTCATTTTTATAGATCAGAACTATCCTCTTTACAGCTCGATCCTTCATATCGCGCGCTCTCGCCTAATTGGTCTTCGACAGCAGGGCTTGAAAGCATGATAGATGAGGCCACCGGTCTTTCGATGGCTGAATACAATTAGCGTTAATGAGCGATACATAGAACAGATGAGTCCTCGTTCAAAATTTCCTTTTGTTATTTAGTTTGGACAGCGCGTATGGTTACTCGTAGCGCATTTATTTGACCTCCTGGCAATTTTATTTTATCAAATTTCAGCATTAGACCATGCGTTGAATCTAATGGGCGAACAAACTTTCTAAACCTTGGGCGCTATAAGGTAAAGCTATTGCAAACTTTCCTATTCCAATTCTGCAGTCAGCGCTCCGCGATTGGTGGAAAACCTTTTTGGACCACCCCCATTTCACCTGTCTGCCATGCGACGTGACGGAAACCGCGATAGCTACCACCTTGATATGACGTCTAAACACTGATTACGCATGATTCGACCGAAGAAAATAAAAATGATTATTTCTATTTCGACGCCTATTCGCCATTAACCCTCTGCTATTGGTCAAAACGTTTCAGGCTGCACCCAGTTCGCCTGCCTATGGCTCGACGTCACAAAACCGCGACTACTGCGTCGAAGTGACGTGTACGCGTTAAAGATGTATTAATGTGCCAAAAAAAGTTGCATTTTTTTTTCTCAATAGCCGAAGGCTGTCCTGTTCCGAAAGGAATAGAAGATGGCTGCTGCCGATTGCTTAGGCAATGGCTACTCGCACCTGCCGGAGACTTTCAATTTATCCGCGTATAATAAAACTTTTCGCGTGACCGTTTAACGCTATCGAGCTCTTCGGCACGTATATGATATCGCTCTGCCAGCTCTTCTTTGATGAAGATGTGTTTTAGTGGCATGTTTAACTATCCGTTGCACGACGCCGTGATTTTAGACAAGCCACCGCAAGCTAAGTAAGGGAAAGCGCACCAATCGCAGACGCCGGCACCTACTTATTCGTTATACACTTCGTTATACACTTCGCTATACTGAGTGTCAGCCGAGGAACTGTTATCGCCATGCCGCCGTGTTCATCGTCACGGCACCGTCTTCATAATGTCCTCGAGTCGCATTCACCATCGTATTTTCGCCGCCATCACGTCGTTTCTCTGTAGTATATTAACTAAAACTTTATGGGAAGTTTCGCTACACTGAGGAGCTCGCTATTCCTGAAGTATATTTAAGTACACCCACACGCACATACACTGTCCCGCGTAACTTTAGCCAAAAGTTGAAAATATGCAGATGCCACGTAGCTAGGCAGAACCAAGGTAATGTCGTTTGCCGTCCCTTGGAGATACTCAAATTATCAGTTTCATTTCGCCCAATTACATAATTAGTCTTTGTGAAATAATCAACTTCTGAAATATTATACTTAGATTAACAGTGTCAATGAGAAAATTGGAGACCAGCTTGAAAAATTCCGATACAGTTTTCTGTAGCTCAATACGTGCTACATAAAAGAGTGTCTTTCCGAGCGTGAAAGGCGGCTGCAAACACACGCAAAACGCCTCGAGTGGCCAGTCGCGCGGCAACTACCAGGCTCGACAAAATCGAATATACGAGATGTGACGGCTAATTTGACGTCAAACGATGCCTTGTCATGTCACCTTGCGGCGCTTTATCGTGCTTCCGCCGATATGGCTCATTATGTCAGCCCGACTCTTGGTTTCATTCTAGCTATCGTCGGACAGCGTACACGAAGCGAGTTCACGATTAATTTGTTAGAGATGAACAAATGCACACTTCAGGAAACCGCAAGCGCAACTGCAGTGCACCATGGTTTGTAATTGTCTGCTTCTCAATATATTTGTCGCTTCTGAGATATTTGAGTGCTACCATGCCCACATGTACACGTGGATAAAAAAAATATAAAGCTTAACTGATATTTTGGGGAATTAGCACGCCCGTAGGCTCTGCTCTCGGCGAGACTGCGACGTCTGAAAAAGAAAGGGTGCGATATAAAAACACATCGGAGCACTCGCTCTCACTAAAACGCACACATGCGAAATGTACAAGCACAAAGGTAATTTACATATTCTCATTGAGGCCAGTATTCCGCAGGAACGCTATCAGCGTTCTGGTGGTGCGCAGTTGAGATTCCGCCCATTTTCAGGGACCGCATAATTACTGCACTCGGCACGCTACAATGGACACTCGCTGAAGAGGAGAATAGCTGCAGTCCAGGCCGTTCTGTCTATGGGATTTTTCGAAAACTTCAGGCACTAGCAGCCCATGAAAATCACGTTGTTGGCACCCTCCCTCCCGGGAATTAGTTGAGGTGCTCATCTAAAGCGAAATGTTCTTGCCTTTTTTGCACTGGGATTCGTGATTCTTTCGAGTTCAAGAAGATTTTCCCATTCACTTCCTCACAGTCAGCCAAGCGAGCTCGCCAGTCGTTCGCTTAATGGCTTACGTGGGCGCCATAATCTTTTCGAAAGCAATATCAGAAAATCAGTAGCTGCTCTTTGTTGTCGCGCACGACAGTGCAATACAGTTTCTGATGCCAGAAAGGAAGGGTGTCCAGGCTTACATGCAGAAACATTGAAAGGTTGAGGTAAATTAATATTGATATTTAAAGGAAACGCTCTTTTGCAAAGCGCCACGACAATGCGTGAGCCCCGAGAACGTACAGTTGCAGAGCTTCTTTTTTTTCATGTACTGCAACGATATCGGAACTAGGGTGCCTTTGCTCAACACTAGTATAGAAAGCCGTGTCCGCACAGCGTCCGCTCGACTCCATCGCTCACAAATGCAGCTTTTGAGGCATATACTTAAATATATGCTATAACTATCTGTTGGCTCCCTGTCCAACTACGTACTGTTAGCAGTTGAATAGCTGTGGACGCATTGTACACGCTGCATTATTATATTGAGGGCTTCAATACGGTTGGCGTAGCTGTTACGTGCGATGAATCGGCTGTTTTTATGGAAGGGCAATTATTACTACAGCTCTGTGAAGTAAACTTGTGCTTTCTATAGTAAATGGTGTGCACAGCGAAGTCGAAGGTAAACTGAACCCAAAAATTTCAGGTCGCGCACGTAAGATGTAGAAAGTTAGCGTATGGAGCACACGAGACGAAGAAAGAAGCAACACGACCTGCTTCATGTTGCCCCTTTCTTTTTTCGTGTGTTCCTTGCGATAACTTCCCAAATCATGAATAACCATCTGGCCTACACCCCCACTCTGCTATAGGACAGATATGTCAGGAACGACAAACGATAACTAGTTTCGAATACACCTTCTCTCTGTTGCACACTTTGGCACACTGCATGTAAGCTTAAAGATTGCACGTTCTCGTGGTAAGACAAAACGTAAGCTGTGTCAGTGTGTGACTGAAATTCGTAGGTTATGCTATAAAAACCACATTCCAAGCAGTAAACTCGCCATCCCGTTCCAAAGCATTTCGCTGGTGGCCACAGAAAGCAATCAGCCTGAATATGCAATTCGTTTCCCTTTCCTTCTCTTCTCTTGTCCTTCCTTGTCCTTGAAACTAACTTACAAAACCAGCAATACGTATTAAGCGGCAGCAATATATAACGCAATATACAGGATGTTTCAGGGAACACATTAAATTTCCCAAAGAGCTTAAACTCCCCATGAAATATAAAAGCGTTGTCTTTTAGAGCACAAAAATCGTCCCATTATACGTCATATGTGGGCTGCTACGAAGAATGGAATTTTTTTACACACATCGTGATCATCGCACCCTTTTTTGTAATATTTCTTTCTTAATCAAAGAAGCAGGCCCTCCCAGATTAACAACACTGGTGGACAATCCACTTGCAGTAAATGACGGTTATTCGTACTATAAAACAACGCTAGAGGGCACAGAAAGTTTTTGACCCTAAATAACGTTTTTCTTTTAAAGATGCCATAGCTTCCATGTGTGTAATTGCACTTTCGTTCATTCTATGCTCATTTTCCCCATAATAACTATGCAAAACTGTCAAGGCAGGAGGTATTAAATACAGAATGAGCGTCCACGTATCCGTTATCACCGTTCTGCGCGCACATTTCTGATATAACAATGTTCCAGAATCTACATAAGTCATAATACGTCCTTTACTTCCGTATATTTTTGCTATATAGTCTTAGCTATTATTCATCCCGAACCACATAGTTTCGCGTCATTTTCACAAAGAGAAGTAAAGGCCATGGTCCACACAAGCGGGAAAAACGCTCGCGGCAAGCCGCATGCAGCAGAAAGCGCGCTTCGAAAGAGCTTGAACTACAAAACTGTTCAGCTGCTGAGCGAATGGTGTAGAAGCTATTTATTGCGACATGCCGTTTACCGCCACTCAGGGAGACCAATCATGAGTGACCGTTTCATACACGTGGGCAAACGCGAAGTGGAACTACCACCGCCTCCTCCCCATTTTACTATGGCTGATGATGCTGCAGTGATTCCAGCTGCGAGCAAATCTAACACTTGCTTGTCTCTGCGGCATGCGCGGCAGTATAGACGCCCGCATTTGTGGAGATTAAAATGTGGGTGCGTTTAGACGTTAGTAGACTTCTGCTCACGCTCTTCTGGTTAGTGTGAGCGTGAACCAACCAGATCCGCCGCAAGAATTGTGAGGTACAGTGACGCCATACGGCAGTGGAATTTCGGGTAGATCTGTAATGGATTACTTTCCGTCAGCAACCTATCGGAAATACGATAGTTAGGTATGTGATTGTAATTTTTGGCGGCAGTGTAACGAAGCCGGTGAGGCCTACGTGACTGTGGTATGCACCGCGACATTCCAAAAGATTAGGTTACTCAAGGCTGAGGTTGCATGTCGAGCAGCCAATAAGTGCTGAATGTGGGGAAAATGAACAAAGGCTCATAATTAGGTCATGAAGGAAATAGGTAGGTGCGAAGAAAATGACCGCAGTGTGGTGAACACAATTGCAGACGCGTGCTGAACAAACGTTGACGACAGTAACATTACCGCCGTCTGCCGATGGGCCAGGTACAAAGGCGGATCAGCCACCTGGTCAACTGATCAACCGACACGTCGCTGCCACTACCAAGAAATGATGACAAACCAATTTATAATCGGCGGCCAAATGACTCTCTGACGAGTCTCCAATCAGCACATCTTGTGGAGCCTACTTTCTCACGTGCACTTAAGGAAAGAATGCTCGTTTTAGTTTACAAACGTCATCTATCAAGGAAGCTCTTGTAAATTGTAGAAGTGGTGGAAGTTCTTCTCGGACTACTTGGAAGGATCAGAGCCCGCATGGTGCGCATGCCGAATAGAAGCACTTTGAGAAGACTGACTGAACTGTTGTACCTTCTGTAAGAAACTGATGAATGACCTGAATCTCAATACCGGAAGACGAGCACGAAACTGCTAACTGCAACAGTTTTCTCTCTGTGAACTGGTAACCTTGTAACGCTACAGGTGTACGAACTCGATCGTCAACAGGCATCCCCACTGAAATAAGCATTCGTCATTTTGTTTACTCAAACAAAGCAGTCGATTCTATTTTTCCTCTGTATGTATTTTACTTATGTATCTTACTTTCTCACTTTATCGAGTGGACTGGTTCGGGATTCATCTCATGTGTTTTACGGATCCTCTCTATCAAGTCTAACTTTTGTCGAAAGTTACTGAGTTCTAAGGTCAACTTTTGTTCACTGTGAAGGGATATTCATGTGCGTATTTCATTGGCAACGTACTTATTCAAACAGGCAAGCTGTCGACGTGTCGATGTCTTTCTTTTTTTTTAGGTGTACTTTTATTGATTTGGTTAGCACTGCGACGTAGCCTTAAGAGGCCATTTGCGGTGCGGCTAACGCGCCTTCATTAACGTGAAACGCAATGCCGCCTTCCCATATTGGCAACAGTCCAGCGCTAAATGTACTGGAACCCCTTAATTTATCTTGTTCGGTCACAAACGAGTAATTCTTTTTACGTTTAAGTTAAAGTCCCGGGCGAACGTGGTCTCGAAATCTAAGGCACTGCGTGCTCATTTTGGTTAGCAAGAACGCTATTTTTCACCCATTAAAACTAAAATTAAAAGCGTTCCTCTATCATGCTCTTCAGTGTGTCAAACTAACAGCCTTTTAAAAAATAAACGGCACAAAACGCTGCGGTTCCATGTATTCCAGCTCCATATAACGTTAACTATAGTAAGCGGCCACAACAAGGGATTTCACAAGGCCACCACCGCGGCGCCATCAGCTTTCTTGATCTACTTTAGATGAGGCTATCGCTTAGTGCTGAACGCGCATTTTAGAGTGTCATGCTGCTGGCAGGGCCCTTGATCACTTCTTCTAAATCTTCTAAACCCAAGAAATGACCTGTCAACACCAGATCCCTTCTGTGCTCCTCTTCGACCAACGCAATACAAGTGTTACTTTAAAGTGAACAATCAGATAGTGCAGCTAAAACAACGAGGTAACTACCCTCACTGAAACTCTCCTTGCTACTTGCCTAATCGCTGAGAGAATCAGTTAAAGCATACCAGCCTGTTCTAAATGGGCGCGTACTAGATTTTGTTTTATTTTTACAGCTACCTCAGCATAAAAAGCAGCCCAATAACACTTAGGTTGACCACTAATACTATGGAGTAATATAGTAAACCCAAAGGGAGGGCACTCCTGTAGGCCTGGGCGGACGAGTTTGGCACTCAGCTCACCTAGAGGAATCGGCGAAACGCCGCAGCCTCCAAGATTACCGCCGCACACCGCCTAATCTGGGAGGCCATAATTTCAGTTTCTTCTTCTTTTTAGACCAGTCACGTTGCATGCATCAAGGAGCGTCTTCATGCAGGCGCTAGCGCTGCTGCTTATATGTTGCGACGACTAGCGCTGAAAGCTGCTGTTTCACTTTATGTTAGTTTTATTTAAATACCGCTATGTAGGGTGGCTTAACGGCTATAGATGTTTCGCAGCTAAGGACGAGGTCGCGGGATCAAATGCCGGCCGCCGCAGCAGTATTTTCATGCTGGCGAAATTCAAAAACGCCCGTAAACCAAATATTGGGGGCACGTTAACGATTCCGTGCTGGTCAAAATTATTCTGGAGTCCCCCATTACGACGTCCTTCATAATCAAATCATTGTTTTGGCACGTAACATCCTAGAGCTCCTTCATTCAGTTTTATTTTAAATTATATTCCTTACGTTTCAAGCTGTAACTTACCGCAACATTAATACTTCATGTTAATGAGGAAGTAGAAATTTATGGTTTGTGATAGAGCACTATTAATTCACTTGAAAGAGAACTATCGTAAACAAATGTGTCATGTTCCTTCAACCTCAATCAGTGTGCTGGACAGCCAAGAATAGGAAAACAGCAGAAAATAATTTGCTGCATCCAGATTTCTGCAGATGAAAACGGGACGGGAAGATACTGCGAGAAGTGTGTAATGGAGACTACTCATAAATGGCTGGCGGGATGGAAATAAACCTTACAGAGACGTAACACACACAAGACGTGTTGCAGGTATTCTGATCATGAAATAAGAAAAAAAGCCTTCACAATGAGCCAGCAAGTAATTTACTAAAATTGGATTGTTTTAAAATGTATAAATAAGACGCTGTTTCTTGCACATCTAAAAATTAGGCCGAATAAAGGTATCACGATTATGAGAATGGTTGCGCGCGAAAATGAAACTGTGGCAAAAACACTTGGGAACGCACTAACATTATCGCCTCTAATGTGCACTCCATTGAGTCCTTCATTAAACAGTTGCAAGATAAATTTCGCCTAAATACGAAAAGACATCTCGGCCAATTAAGCCGTTCGACTATGCTGGGGGTCTTCACCTGATGTATTCGAAGCTTTGCAATCTTGTGATACTTAGAAATTTGCCTTTGAATGTGCACGATGTGTTTTCGCTGTAGACTCTATTTTGAAGAGGGCATAGTGAATCTTCCGGCAATACGTTGAATAGCGAAGGCAGAAGTTAGGCAATACTGGAGCCTTCAAATATTTTGAATCTAGATGCGGCGTGCCTTCATGTGATGCATATTTTTTTTCTGATTTAACACACCCACTTTCTCTGTTAATAATGTATGTCATCAAAAAGAATGACTGAACTGTTATAAATGCTAGGAAACAAGAAACTTTCTAAGGTAAGGACTCGATACACAATTAAAGCGCGAAAACACGTATATTCAGCGCAGTGCAAATCAGCTAATAAGGCTCGAGTGCTCATAGCAGGCTACAGAGGTTGAGAGAGCGGGCATTGTTGACATACTGCAAATATCGCACGTGTGCGGCTTTAGAAATAACCCCTTTGTTTTTTTTGTTTTTTTTTTGCAAGACTGGCGCACCTCCTTTTTTTAAGAAGCCGCTGCGCGCAACCTCCTTGAATTGATTAACATAAAGCCCTCTGCACCCAGCGGCATGTGTTCATAGGCCGCATTTCTTAACGAACCGTTTTCTTCTATAACATCGTCATTGTTTCGAACGTGCCTCGCTGCTCGGACGCTGTTATCACTGGCATCACCACCCATTGCTGCGCAAGATAAAAAAGAATGCAAAATAGTATTCGACGGCACAAATTGGCGGCATCTTTTTTATGGCTTCAAGGCCTGCGATGCCACCCTCCCCCCCACCACCCTCCATCACTTGTTCATGCAGATAACAGTGACAAAACGAAATACGAAGAAAATAAGTCTTTAAAAACGCGCAAAAGACCTTCCTGCGGCCTTACCATGAAACGGCGACGAAGCATTTCTGTCAGAAGCTGGCAGAAGGACCCAACAGCAATCATCGGGCACCTTTCACAAAGTAACGACGTAGCAAGCCCGGCGACAGGGTCTCACAGGGCTTCGCCCGTGCTGGGCTGTGCCTTCTGTCAAGTTGCTGCTATGGCCGCAGCCGTAGCCATGGCTGCAGCCACTTCATCGGGAAACAAGTAGGGCCACCTGCCGGAGTCGGCGTATCTCAAAAGCTAGGCCGCGAAACGGCTGGAGTGTCTATTCTTGTCACTTACTATGTTACTCTATGCTACGGCCGTGACGAATGAATTGGTAAGGCTGTTCGACGAGCTCTGTAACCGACACCATGTTTGATGAAATGCACTAGGTTTACAGTTTTTCTTTTTTCTTCTTCGGTAACTGTGCAGCAAAAACAGGCAAGAAGAAAGAAACTTTACAGCTTTTGCAACTAAAATACGTACCACCACTTGCCGTTGTCACACTTCGTATTCGTCGCCCTACACAGGTTCGTTGAATACGAATGCTGCAGCTACAGAACAGCCTTACCAATTCATGCGTGACGGCCGTAGCGTAGAGTAACATAGTGAATGACAAGAATGGACACTCGAGCCGTTTCGTGGCCGAGCCCTGCAATGAACGGTTTTCTTTAATGTCTGGCTTTTTAAAGCACTGAATGCGTACTTATGTGCTCAACAGCTTACGTTCGCACAGACGTGAGAGAAAATCCCTTAATTTATGTAAGTTTCTTAGAATATCAGACTAAAGGGCTTAATTTGTCCTGACAAGAGTAAATTCTGCGAGACAATAAAATAGTTTGGAGTGTAACTTCTAAACTTTGCAGTGAATTATGAAGGACGGCGTAGCGGAGGCCCAATACGTGCAAGCAGCGTGCCATTTAAAGGGCATTATTTCGTTCCACCCCCGTGAGAATGAAACCGCTGCGGCTGGATTTGAACCTCCGATCTTCTCCTGAGCCACCAAGGCCTTAGTCACTGAGCTATAGCGCGGCATGTTGGAGCGATGATTGCCTATCATTCGGAGTTGTGCTTTGCTCTCGCAAATTTCTCAGCCACTTACGTTTACTCAATCGGAAGATAGTGTCGCCGAATACTGGGGTCATGGCCGAGCAAAGCGCGCCCCCGGAATTTCAAGAGGAGAACACTTGGTGAGCGACAGCCCAAGCATTCCAACGTAAACATTAAGGTACAAAAAAAAAATAAAAATAACAAGATGTCGAGCCACGCAAAACGATTCACAATCCAAACAACCTCCAGTCTTCAAGAGCATTCCTGGTCAAGATGCCGTGCAAGAGCCACGCGACCTACGCGGCAGTCGCGCGTGCCCGCGCAATAGCACTCAGAGATGGCGCTACGCGAAACCCTATAACGACCGCGCCACCGCCTTTGCGCGCCGTAGAGGCGCGCTTCCCCTTTCTTTTCCTCACGCTCTGATCCCTTCTCTCTCGCATGCTTCTCTCTGGCGCCTTCTCTACAAGCCACGCCTACGAATCTCCGCGCTGGGTGGTTCGCCTCCACCTCAATGCCCTTCTTTCCCCCAGTCATCCACTCCAGGAGGGAAAAAGCGATGCGCTGCGTTACCCTCCGCTGCGGCCCAAGACTCAGTAGCCGGCGGTCTGCGCTCGCGCTCGGTTCCTTGATCTCTACGGTGCTCGTGCAGGGAGTATGTCTGATTGCGAAAAGTGGCAGCGCGTTTTTTTAGGATCACAAAAAGCCATCTCGCACTCTGACAACGTCGACTGAACTTGTACCGCCTAAACTTTTATGCTGTGATGTCGCTCTGAAGTTGTTGGAGTTGAGTCTTTGTCAGGTCACCGAGAACTGTTGGATATTGACAGTTGACGCTATGTTCTACTTGCGCAGTGACATGTCGTACCATACGAAGCTTGGTACCTCGTGAAATGTGACCTTGAGTTGGCGTTTGGGATTTCCCTCGTGCAGACTATTTGTGAAAGCTCCGAACCGCACGCTCTCATGGATCATCCAACAATTTTGGATCTTGTGACCAGTGTCCTGTACTTCTGTGTGTGACATCGGAGTGTGCGGTCGCAATGAAGATGAGTGTTTTTCGTCTTTACGAACGACAATTTTGTGAGCAAAATGCACGTCTGAAAGGTCTTTCGTAGTGATTCCACTCCAGGAACTAAGACTAAGAAGCAATTTTGTGGCTTTCATAAGTTGTTGCAGGTTAACCTGAAGTTCCCATTTTAAGATACCGGCGAGAAACAATCAAGTAAATGAGCTTCGGAGTATGGATCAGTACTTTACACTCTTAGCTGTATAAAAAAGGAAACGTGCATGACTTGAGGGATTGGTAACATCCTGTAAATTGCCTAAAAATGCAGAAACTCGGCCATACGTTATTCGGGCACATAGTTGTATGCTCGCTTTGAAAATTACGCGCAGTTATTTTGTAACAGCACCAAAAATATACCGAAAATTTCCCCATTTCGACCGCGTGACTATATCCGTAACGAAGGTTGAAAAATCGCGTGCGTCGTTGAAAGGGCTAGTAGTTATCATGAGTGATTTCTAATTCCGTCGTGCAATCAGAAATTTCCAAAAGAAAATATCCTGAAACGCTGGTGAGGACGTTCAGGCGCTCAGAGAAGTGAGTTGATTATTCCAGCATATACGACTTGCAAGTAATCAAGAAAGAATAATTTTTTCACCAGTTTCTTACGGAAACTTTGAATAATTACTGGTGACTGTCCCTGCAGATCCGCTATTACGAACAGTAAAGAGGAATGCCAGTGTTCGCCACTATCTCTTCTTTAGCTCTAAACTCCATACACAGGCCTAAACAAACACTACGGAAGTGTAGGAAGGGGAAAGTGTTCATATAGGTTTATTTAAAGGTCGCCAAGCTTGTATGTCCCATCGTGTCATTTCTTATAGGCGAATAGATAAATGTGTGGCCTGCGAAAGCTATCAACATTCATAGTCAGAGCATGAGTTAAAAAGTAGCCGGGAGAAACCTTCGATTGCGGCATCACCCGCCAAACATGGCCAGGCACCTATGGAGCAACATCTTCGAAGCGGGCTGGAAATTCAGCCGTGGAACCCTTTTCGCTCTCTTCATCGCAGTCACTGCAGCGCCGCTACTTTGGCAGTGCGACGTTGGTGCAGCGCTACCGGACGTCATTCGCATCGGTGAGTTGACACATGTCAGGCCACAACAATGTGCTCAAGGTTTGTTGTGCTGTTGCTTGGTATCCTATAAGAAAAGGCCCATTCATCGAGCCAGATCGTGAAAATGGCTTTCGAAAAATAGCAAAATGAAACTGTTGTCGCAATTCGGTTTTATGGCTTCTTTCGAAATCAGCTCTTGTGCAGTCTACTGTATTTTAGCACTATAGCGTGCACAGAGGTTGAATACGTGTTGCAGTTTCGTCAATGCGTTAACTAATCTCACAGCAATAAAAACCGACGTAGGTGTCTGCCTGCCTCTGAGTAGAAATCTTTCTTTCCTGCTATTAAGCTGCTGCTATAGCGTGTCTCGGCATCATACACTTTCAGAAAGTGGCGCTTCTCCGAATGAGGGTTTTTAAGTTGTTGCTTCCGCAAATGGTTGCAAGTGAAAAGTTTCGAGCGTGCGAGGCAATGAAATTGCCGCAAATGTCCGTGCGCGCAAATTTGGTCTTCTATTTTTACTCATAAATACAACGTAGGACATTGCTAGTTTGGTGTAGATGCAATTATTTGTAATCTTTCTTTAGTGTCTGAGGCCTTCATTGCCCTGGTGCCTGCGGCAGCAGTAGTATTTCCGACTACTGTCGAAGCTAGTTCTGTTGTTAAAAAGAGAAACGTGTCAAATCACCGGTGACTTTCACGCGCATGCTACAAGCTCGCTTGTGTATTTCAGGTTTGGTTTTATGCAGCTTGCTTGCACGGTTTCTTTTTAAATTTAGCTTTAAACGACAGTGACAACTTAATTACTTTATGTCGCCCCTGTTTTGGAGTTGTATTCCGATAACAAGCATGATTACGTGATGGAGCCTGCAAATGTCTTAATTTATTACCATCTTATCGATGATCCCTTTGGTCGATTGATTAGTTCATGCTTAAAATTTTCCAGAAATTCTAGCTTGGGGGATGAAGAGTTTTTTGAAGACTTTTACTAAAAAATGTGCGCATCAAGGTACTCTATGCATGCGCGACCGAGCGAAAGTGAATCAAATAGCTTGAGTTTTTGGGCGTGAGTGTTGTGCAGCACGTTCAGCCAAGGAAATGAGCTGAGGATCGTGCAAGCGTGAGTAAGTGAGTTTTATGTATAATCTGAATATAATCTTATTATTATCCTGGAAACATGAAACGGCTAGTAAAATACGTTTAAAGTATAGAGCCTTTGCTATCCTTTAAGTAGCCGGAAACCTTCCAAGTTTCCAGGGCCAGAAGGTGAACAAATTAATTGGCACAAAGCTGGATAAAACATCAGCGTCGTGTGGCATGGGATTTTTCCCTACTAAACTTACCTTTGTCCATAGAGCGAGTGGACACCGCTGTATAGACGATTGCATTTATGGCAACACGGCGTATAGAATAGAGCATTAGACGGAAAGGCGCACGACCATTGGCAAATATTGTTCTTCAAAGAAGCAGTTTACCAATGCGATTGATAAAGATACTGATAAAGAGACTGATAAATATAATGACCAATGAATAAGGTGTCTTTTTATGCGTGTCTCTGCTGCCACTGCAACAGGAGTGACGTAGTCTAAAAGCAGATCGTGTAAACGAAGCGTGTACATTTAATGGGCAAAATGGTCAGGCTTAGTGGCGTCCACAGAGCTTTCTATTACCACTTTGGTGCCGATCTTCCGGGCATGAAGCAGACTAAGCGTTAATCGATGTCGAAGCAGCATTTTGCTTTCCCAGGAAGGGTTGATTTCCTCGCGATCCTCACAACGGAACCGTATGACAAGTGCCGTTCGATGTTTTTCGCGGGGCTAGAAACATCCGCTTGGAGCAGCGCTACTAAGAGTGCATGGTAATGCGGACAAACCGCAAAATCGCAGCACATTTAAGTGACAAGTTTCAGCAGTCACAGTTCCAGCGAAAGCTAAGCTTCAATTCTCCTTTAACTCAGTGGCTACAGGAGTTAGAACCATATCCTTCAATTCTTATACGTTACTTAAAAATACAATGCCTTTATTTTCGTACAAAATATACCATATTCTGCAAGAAAGCGGTGAGCTTTCATTGGGAATTTCTTTATTCCCACCGCGGTGGCGCAGTGGCTATCACGTGGTACTGCTGAGCTCGAGCTCTCGGGTTCAAACCCTGGTTGCGACGGAAACATTTCGATGCACCCAAAATACATAAACTCTCTTGTATTGATACTGAGGTTCACGTTCAAGAACGCCAGCTGGTCAAAATCAATCCGGAGCTCCTCAGTGCTGCGTCTCTCATAACCCAAATCTTTCCTATGGATGTTAAACCACATTAAAAATCAATCAATCAATCAATCAATCAATCAATCAATCAATCAATCAATCAATCAATCAATCATTCAATCAATTAATCAATCAATATTTCAATCCAACAATCTCTCAATCAATGTAGCAAACCTACACGCATTCAAGTTCGTCGCGCCAAATCTTTTCCTTGTTTGGAGAGCACGCACGCAGTTTACGTGGCAGGTGTCGCCAGCTATATTATCATCGGTGCTGCTCCCACGTTCCCGGCAGAGTACTGGGCACCAACTTTTTGAGGTATTTCACCAATTAATTCAACGGTGGTGCCAACTTTTAAATACTGGAATATTTGGGTTTGGAGGACGCAAGAAAGAATAATTATGTGATTCTCTATCGGTTTCCTTAGAATGTGTCCTACATTTATGTCCGAAGTTCACTCTCAGTGTACTTCGGATCTTTAGTGCAATTTCCACTCTACGATTGACATGCGCAAATTGGTGCGAGATCCTTTAGTCTAATAGCGTGACGTAAACGGGTGCGTTCATGTGGCAATGCCTTATATTTCAATTAACAGTTTGTTGGGACGCTGTTTGGATAGATTTCTTAGACTGAAGATATAAATACCATAGCCGTGTGCTTGAAACGCTAAAAAATAACTTGTCTGGCTAAGCTTTCCGCCGCCCAGTCTATGGTCAACGAAAGACTCAGAGATATGAAACACACTAGTAATGACTGACTAGAGCAAACTCAAATGCAGACGTATTTTAGTCGTCACCCAGTATGTCATTGTCTTTATTTACTGTATCGTGACGCAACTGATGAATTCGGCTTTATTGTACTTAGCACAGGGCTATAAAAAATCGCGTGCGTTTAGTCGTCAGTAGGGTGTAATTATTTTTTGACAAGGGAATACAAACGACAGAATGCTCCTAAACGACGTCGTTTACGCTATCAAAATGGTGTAAGAAAAGGATAATTTAAGCAGCATGCGGATGCTGTATTGAACTTTAGTATTTTAATTCATTATTGCAGGTGTAAAATGTAAACTGCTCTTACATATATAAAATAATAATCTAAATGAGGCTAAAGGAACACAGTGCTTTCAAAAACAATGAAAAAGTTTTTCTTGCTAGTTTTTGCTTCCGGGGAATCACATTAAAATTTCTAGAACAGGCAAAGTCACATGGCATAAATAGTTGGCATATGTGCGCAAACAGCAAATACACATCAATATTGGACAAATTGCCATTCCTCCGCACTGCGTCCAAACAAAATTAAAAGTTAGCCCAAGGCGGTGCCTGCCAAAAAAAAAAAATATCGCAAATCAATTTCAGAAGTTACGTTGTGAGATTTTTCGCCTTTATATTTTCACGCACTTTGATAGAAAAACGCCAAACTGCATCTCAATTCAGCGCCATGAAAACGCGGTCCTGTCGATGAAAAAATTATCACCTGTTGCAGCATAAAATAATCAGCGGGAACTGAACAAAATGGCTAGAAACATTTTTAATAAAGTCAAGCTTCGTGGCTTCAAAGACTAGAATACGGAAAGAGTGAAAGCGCGAGCGCAATATATCAACAGCCCTAACAAGACTCAAAATGAAGAAAGGACGAAGCAGGGCGAAATTATCGCCGAGAGCTTGAAGCGACGGAAAATTACGAAGTGGTATTTGCATTAGCTAGGACAGCGTTTGCCGCCGAAGCGCCGCTCCCAGTCCAAGCTGCTTCTGCTAAGTAGCGTGGAGAGCAGAGGCAGTGGCAAGAGAAAGTACAGTGCAATGATACATTGCGGGAAAAAAAAATATTTCACAGCCGAGCGCCAAAGAACTCGCTCGCATTCTTCCCTCCGTGTTTTTCGAGCGGTTTCGCGCGTGCTGTCGCAAGCCATCGCGCCGTCCTGACAGCGCATCCACGCTTTGGAGAGACGTGTTGGAGGATGTTAGCGGGCGCATAGAGAAATAAAAAAAAAGTGGTTGCTCGTTTGAGGCTTCCAACCGGAATGCCTCGACGTAAGTGGGAAGGCATTTATTCTCATTGCGGCAGCCTTCCTTTTACAGCGCGGTTCTGTTTTATATTACGAGTTTTGGCGAGGAGCGTATTCAATCAGCATGGAAACGCTGCTGGCCGCTCCTCCTTGAGCCCTATTTGAGCTTGTCTCGCGGTTGTAGTAATAGTCTCTCAAAAAGGAGGGGAACACTACAAAAGACAGAACTGACCTTGTGCATCTATTTACGTCCTTTTTTCTTCCGTTAGCCGCCTTTTCTGTCATAATTTCTTTAAATATTCTTGAAAAACGGAAGAATAGGAAAAGAAAAGACGAATAAAAAGCTACAGAAACAGTTCGTAGGCTGAAATTTTCAAGCGAGTAACACGACATGATGTAATTTAACATAGCTGCCTAAAATAGTAGGTTTTTTAGTAAACACGTGGAAGCGATGGACTGAAGGATTTAAACATGTCAATAAAACGCTCATAACAAGCACGTAGGGGATGCTGCTGACCACGCACGAAAGACAACGTGGAGAAAAACTGCACATTCCCGATATCCTACGGATTCATCTCACATCGTCTACTCCAGCACACGAACGTACTTGCACACCGGTACCCACAGGTTTCACTCCGCGGAAAATTGTAAAGCTTTACGGCAGGATTTGCGACTGGCGAAGATCTTTGGGTTACGATACTGCAAGACACACACATTCTTGTTTCTTTCTTGGAAGATTGTATTTTTAAGCCCGCCACGCTGTGCCACCCTGAGTGCAATCCATGAATAGGAACAACAGAGCGACGCTCTTCGGCGAAACCGACGCAGAGCATTATCGAAAAAGAAAGTATAACAAAGAACCAAGGTGAAAAGCTGGCTTGTATAAATGTGAAAGTCATGGAAGTCATTCTTCCTAGTTCCCCGGCGCTTTTGACCACGCCTGCTACCTGAACAATAACTAGCGCATGTCCATATATATCGAATTAATTCCTCTTAATGACAACGCGTCTCATTTCATCCAAGTAAAACACAATGGGAAATGTATATTCTCGCATGTTTTACAAAAGAAAGCAGAAATGAATATATAGACTCCATAGTTGTGGCTTTGGCCACTCCGCGCGTTTTTCAAGGTGGAGACGTGTTTCGATTACTGTGTCTAACTGATCCTGGTCCTGGTTCACTTCGAAGACAATAACTTTACCTGATCTAGCTCGCTCGCCAGACTGTCTGTTTCATCTTGGTAAGTAATAAAAACCGACAGGGACATGAACGATGCTACAGTAGATCGTCTGGTCGGCGTTGTTAGACTGACTGTTCTAACCAAATAATAATGCCACTGCGACAACTCCGTGCATCAACCACGCTGCTAAAATCGTTATTATTCTGCGAGGACCTACCTCAGCAGTTTCACGAGAGCTTTTGCACCGAGTTTACTAAGAAATACCGCAAATACCCTACTGGGAAGAGTAGAGCAAAGATATCTCCCGGAAGGAAGGTTTATTGCAATTTCTCTATGACTCCGTCACTGTAACAAACGTGAGGGCGTAGGCGGACAGCTGAGAGTAAATAAAAAAATACATAAAAAGTAGGCCCCATCAAGCATTTCAGGGAGTCCAAGACATTTTTGAGCAATAATTTGAGAGACTGGCAAGATGTCGGAAGAAATTATGCAATGCCTTGCTTGTAACCACTAGTAATTTAGCACAAGTGAATAGGCTATCAAGGTCCACAAAATAAAGATGACAATCTCACCTACGATGCTGTCCAACATACAGTCTAATTACTTTCGCTTCAGGTCACTTTTTCTTTCTGGCACTGGTTTCTTTTTCCGACTGAACGTGAGAGAAGAACATCCGGTACACCACACACAGCTGTCACGGTTATTCTTTTTCTTAGTACTACGACTCATTAGGCAACCGCTGAATGGCGGTTCTGGTAGCAAGAAAAATTACGTTAATTGCCGCCAGACATTGCGCTAAGCGGAAGAAAAACAGTATGGTATCTAAAATATCTCGATATCAAGAGCAACTAGCCAGCAAGCTACAAGAGCATGGGTGGAAATAAAAATGAGCGGGGAAATACAACCGGTTGCGCAACCACTGCTAGTGGACGGTCATCCAGCCACACCATCCTTCCGTTTCCTTTTGGAGAGACCCGCAGGCGTAACGAAATCGCTGAATAGCAGACCCGTGAAGAAAGGAACAAGTGATTCTCCACAATATGGAGTCGCACATTGGTTGAGTCTCTTGGAAGGCATCACATTATTTCTTCTCTTTCTTTATGCCACTCTACTGCGGATTTGCAGTGTCTTGCCCGAGAGAGACATCTCGCGGGGCGAGGAAAAGACGGCGTTTCCTGCCCACATTCCAGAGAGAAAACGCTCAATGGCTCGCAAGAATTCCACCCATTTTTCTAGTCCTCTTTATCCACAAGAAATTTCGCTCTCGTGGTAACCTAGGCGGGAAATGAGGCTCAGTTGCAATGAGCACATCTTTTTTTATGCGAACGCATTGTCCTGTTTTGGTAATTGAAAGCTCCACCCGCTTCGTATGCTATTAATATTTGCAATATGTACATATTGTTTCCTTTACGTTATATCCTGTGGCTGGCTGCTGTAAAAGAACGTGTTCTTGGTGATTGTTAAATGTGAGCGGGGGTATTAAAGTACGTGCTTTTGAGAATATTCGTGTCCAACTTTGCGTTCGGAAGCTTTTATGTTTATACATGGACGAATTATTCTACAGCGAATCAAAGAACCACGTTTGAATGCGCAACGGATAACAAGTGAGAAACAAAACATGTTTCACAGACTCAGAAAGATACCTTGTCTCGAAGAAACAATTGTCCAGGGCCTAGTATTGTATAGCCTATTGAATATGGACGCGTTAACTCCTTGCAGTACTTATCCTCTAGCTTGTCACCAAAACACGGACCCTGACTGCGTGAGACAAACGCATCCATGTTCATAATGATTTCGCTGTATCGCGCTATAGCTTGGATAAAACGAAAAAATAATACTACAGCATATTGGACCAGCTGGATCGGTCTTGTATGTTGTTAACTTTTCTGAAAACGTGTCGTAAGTTAGTGTTGTTTATTTTTACTTCGAGAAAAGTGTATTACCATGCGATGCCGCAAAAATGGCGAGTAGTCTGCTTTTATGAGCAAAACATTATCACCGTTTCGACAAATGGGTGAAACAATGAGTGGGACAGCAACACGTTGGAATATTAGTTGAAGCAGGCCGACTGAATAAAAACGAAATATCGTGCTTGGAGTCCTCTGTTTTAATCCAGGCATCGCGAATTTCGGTTATGTTTATTATTGAAAGCCAACACCTTCCTTAGCGACCTTTACCACCACTTTTCCATAGCGGGCATTTTTGAAACCTATTTCCTGCGCCAATCCCGCAGGTGGTGCACAGCCGCGCCACTCAAATTACGTAATTTTTCAGTTCAAGCTTTGTTATTGCTTCAAACCTTTAATATTGAGATCCGAGAAGATTTACGATAAAATGCATTCAATGTGAAGTGTTTTTTTTATGACATTTGTTTTTAGTCGGCCAATCTCAAAGTCCCGAGGAATAATTTTGTCAAGAATGTAAGACCTGGTATGTACCACATGTCAGAATGGCATGACATATAGCACGCACATAACTAAGTACACACGGGACCTCACGGCAACGCCCACGGTGACGAAAAAAGTTTGAGTGGGGTGGCCACATGTTTGCTATCGCAATAAAAACACAGCCTTTAAAACGAATGGACCGCGGGATCCTGGTAGCAGTATGCTATGCTGGCTTTCACGGGATGCCCCAAACAAGGAACGCAACAACTGAAAATGGAAAACTGAAGCAGCGAAACGGGCACGTGACTACATTTCCGCTCATATTAACACACAATGACATTGTAAAAAAACGAAATGGCAAAAAGGCAGGCGCTAAATGCAGCGGGCCAAGAGAGTTGCATGTGGGCTTAGATAAGCTTATATCAAATGTTCGAATGAATGAAGGTGCAGCTAGAATAGAGTAAGCTGGAAAGAAATTTTAATTCCTAGATATTAGTCAGCTCAAGGCACATCTTAAGTATAATGCGATAAACTTGGAGCGTTGACATGAACGTCACTAGAACTTTCCGGATTTTTACGAACCCGCAGGGGATCAACGCAAGCATCAACAGGAGCATTATTCTGACGTGCTCAAAAAAAAAAAAAACTAAGCATTCTTTGGAAAACCTCAAACCAGATTGTGTCTCTTGTTAAAAATGGCTATTTTCTTTTCTTTTAAATATAACACGAGGAATACTTGAACCTTTCTTCCACTTTCAAATGCTGCTTTCAAGAGCGAAAACGTTATTGAAAATGTCCGGCGATTTGGGCGGGGTGGGGCCATAAGCACCCCAGCCTCGGTGACGGCCTCGAGTCCTTGGACTCGGGCGGCTTCCTCGGCGTGCCGGACGGCCCACAGTTGATCGTCGAGGTCGTGGCTGAGCAGGGCCGCCTCCCAACGCGCCCTCGGTTCGAGACTGCCATTTCTACCCCGTTCGTCGGGGACTCCTGCTGCTCACTACCGGTGCATGCCCACAGCATGTGCTGCAGCATCGCTCTGCTTCCGCGCGCTTTACAGTCGTCGGTCGGATAAATGTCGGGGTAGCAGAGGTGAAGGTTCGCCGCGTTCGGATATGTGTATGTCGGCAATTGCCTCCAGGCAACCGCCTGTTCCTTGTTTAGTTTGGCGTGCGGTGGTGGGCATTTACATCTGTTCAATCTTGGTGTTGCGTGATGTCTCTGAAAGTGGTCATGCGATCCCCCCACGTCCATTCCCGCATCGCTCTCGCGGTGGGCGAGATGTCGCGATTGCCGGCGGGCGCCGCGCCTCGGCATGTAAGTCCTCGAGCCGTGGCGTGGGCCCTCTTGTTTCTCGGGAGCGGAAGGTCCGTGCGGGCGGGGGTCCATACGAGGAAACGGTCGTTTTTACTGCAAATATTGCCCTGTTGAATTTGGAGAATGCGGGCCGCTTTCCGGGAGATCCGGCCGCTAGCGTAGTTGCGTATCGATGCCTGCGAGTCGCTTATTATCACCTCGGCGTTCGTGGTGGCTACCGCGAGGGCTATCGCTGCTTCCTCGGCCGCCTCCGTCTCTTCAGTGCGTATCGTCGCGCTCGCGACGCAAGTTCCGCTGTGGTCCGTGATTGCGACCGCGAAACCACGTCGCCGCTCGTAACGGGCCGCATCTACGTAAACAGTTTCTTTGTTGTTGCCGTATTTCTTTTGCAAGTTTCGCGCGTGCCTGTTGCGCCGGCCAACGTGATGCGACGGGTGCATATTCTTGGGCAACGGTGAAACGGCGATGCGCTCGCGAATCGGTGTGGGTATCGTGACCTTTTCGCCCTGCTGTGTGTAGTAGATGATGCCCAGCATCTCGAGGATGTGTCGTCTGGTTCTGCTTTTTGACAAACGCTCGTACTGCGCGACGTTGTGCGCTTCTATTATCTCGTCTAGGGTATTATGTAAACCCAGTTCGAGAAATTTATCCGTACTGGTATTAATCGGCAATCCTATGGCACGTTTGTACGCCTTGCGGATGAGGCGGTCTAGTTTAGTTCGTTCGGCCACCTGCCACTTGAGGTAGGAGGCGACGTACTTTATGTGACTGGTTACGAACGCCTGTACCAGGCGGATCGTATTGCTTTCTTTCATTCCACTATGTCTGTTCGTGATACGTCTCAGTAACCGGATCGTTTCATTGACCGAGCGCTCTAGTCTGCGTACGGTTTCGCCGTTGTGGCCGTTGGCCGATAGGTGCAAGCCCAGTACCCTAATTTTGTGAACATGCGGGATGACGGTGCCGTCAGATGTGACTACTCTAATTTCTCTATCTGCGCGCTCGGCTGTGGAATCGGCGTTGTTGGGTTTGCGGCCCCTGCGCGTGGGTCTATAAAGCAGGAGCTCCGATTTGGCCCCGGAGCATTCGAGGCCCGTGTCGCGCAGATACTCCTGCATCGCGTCGACAGCCGCCTGTAATGTTTGCTCTACGTGGCCGTCATTTCCCTCAGCAACCCAGAGCGTGATGTCATCGGCGTACAAGCTGTGGTGGAGGCCTTCTATCTCTGCCAGTTTCTGGGGTAACCTGAGAAGCACGACGTTAAAGAGCATGGGCGAGATGACGGAGCAACCTATGTCTATGTCTTGTGATTCCGGTCTCCCGATCACTATGCGGGCATGACGACCTTTATACATGTCCCGTACGTAGTCGTACGTTCTCTCGCCCAGTCCCAATGTTCGTATGCTTTCAAGTATCGCGGCGTGTTTTACGTTGTCAACCGCCTTCTTGAGGTCAAAACTGAGTATTGCTTTGTGGATCGCGTGGGATTGTCCAGGATATGGTGTTTGAGTTGAATCATGACGTTCTGCGTAGAAAGGCCACGACGGAACCCCAGCATCGTGTGCGGCAACATGTCTCGGTCCTCGAGGTAGTTGGTAAGGCGAGTGAGAACCGCGTGTTCCATGACCTTGCGGACGCAGGACGTCAGGAATATTGGTCGAAGATTGTCGATCTGTACCCGTTTGCCCGCTTTGGGGATCATAATTATGCGTGCCGTTTTCCACGAGCTCGGTATCGCGCCGGCATTCCAGCACACGTTAATGTAATCCGTCAGCCTTTCTATCGACTCATCGCCCAAGTTACGGAGCGTTTTATTGGTTACACCGTCCGGGCCCAACGCCAATTTTGTTGAGCTTGTGCAGTACCGCCCTCACTTCGGCTACGCTAAAGCTCTCATCTAGCGGCGCGTTATTCTCCCCCGCGTACGCCGGATGCGCGACGGGGCTTGTTGCCTTGACGTAACGGGTTCGCACGGTTTCTAGAAAGTCCGCGGACGTGCCTTCGTAGTCGTGTACTAAAGCTTGTTGATCTTATGCGCGTGCGCTGATTTGGTCTCCTCAGGATCCAACAGATGCCGGAGGAGGTGCCATGTCTTGGCCATTCCTAGCTGGTTCTTCATACCGTTGCACGTCTCCCCCCATTGCGTTTTGCATACCTGCAATGCGTGGTCTTCTATGTCTCTGTTTAGCGGTGCTATGCGTCTGCGTAGCGTTCGATTGTGTCGTTGACGCTTCCACCTGTCTTGCAGGCTGCGCTTGGCTTCCCACATGTGCAGGACTTTACTATCTATCACGTCTAGGTGTGCTTCCTGCGGTACTTCCCGCGTTGCCGCTTCAACATCCCTCCTGAGCGTCGCGGTCCAGCTCTCGATGTCGTCGATTGCCTCGCTGCCGCGATTATGCTCTTTCCAGGCTTTGCGAAACGCGTCCCATTCTACCAGCCGATAGTGGTCACCCGTGGTGCCGTCACGACGACAGTGGTTATGGTAGTGCGGTCCCACGTCGACCTGGATTTCGATCACCGAGTGATCGCTACCCAAGTCCTCCTGCGCGTTATGCCACCATGCGCCAGCTTCGTTCTTCGTAAACGTGAGGTCGGGCGACGTGTCCGCACATACGCTGTTGCCCTTGCGTGTGGGCGTGGAAGGGTCTGTAACGAGCTCCAGCCCCTCATTCTGCGCGTCTTCCCACAGGCGCTTACCCTTCGGCGTTTCGTACTTGTACCCCCACGCCGCGGGAGGCGCGTTGAAATCACCCGCGATGATTAACGGCCCGTCGCCGGCTGCCTCGCTCGCCTTTCGCAGTAACGTGCTAAAGCGGTGTTTGGCTTTGGGTCTGCTGTACACGTTCAATACAAACAGGCCGCACGCTTTCGTTGGAATAAGCTCAATCAGTACGTGCGGTATTCTAACGTTCTTGAGTTCGCGTTGTGCCACGGTGAGGTTGCGTCTCACTAGCGTTGCAGCGGCCGGCGGTGCTCCCGCGGTTACGGCCTCGTCGATCGCTTTGTATCCGGCCAGCTTGACCGCGTCGTTGGTTTCTTGTAATAGTAGTACATCGGGCCGTTCCCGGTTGCGTAGGCATTGTTGAAGATGCCCCCGTTTCCTCCTGTACACCCTGCAGTTCCACTGCCAGATTGTAAACGCGTTCTGTGTGTTACGCTGTCGTGGGCATTGTGCTTGTGTGGTGTCGTGTCGAGCCATGGTGACTGTCCGCATTATTATTTGCCGTCCGGCTGATCCTGCACCGCTTCGTCTGGTACCAGCCTAAGGTACGGTTTCCCAGTCGTCCGTACTGGGCGACCCGCTACGCCCGGGAGCCGCATTTCAATATTGTCTATGCGCGATTGGAGCGTCGCGACCATTTGAGTGAGTTGTGCTATTGCACTGCTCAGCTTTTTGGTTTGCGCGGTTTGCTGAGCTATTGCGCAGTTCAGTTGCGTTCTTTGCTGCACTTGTTGCGTCATCATCGCGTCTACCTTGTCTTCGAGTCTGTCGACTCGCTCGCGGAGTTTCTGCTCGCATGTTTGCAATTTGGTCTCGGTCCCTAGCTCTAAAAGTAAAATACGTGATGCCAACCATAGAAAAGCATGCATAATATAGTTTTCGCCACAAAAAATAATCAAAATAAACTATACTTATGTGATTTCATTTCTAAGTACCGAATATATAGGAATGTTAAACTGAATCTCTCAGAGCAAACTTATAGCAGCACTCCATCTTCTAGGTTTAGGTTCACAGCAGCAGCAAAGACAGTGTTGCATCACCCGTACCAAGGCAGACATACGCGCTGGCCACTCCTAACTTGTTTCGGAACTTTATAAGTTTACTGGATGACTCGCGTGAACAAAAAAGGAACTAAACACAGACACTTTTATGATAACCATGTCTAGGGCTAGAATCCAGAGTCTTTGAACCAGTTTAAATTATTCATTTCAATTCTCTTTCTAAAAGGTCGGTGGGGCGCCAAACGCACATCATTTAGGAGGGATGAGGTAATCCTTAAACATGGAATAAAAGGAAACTGTTTTCTGATGCAATGTACCATCTAAAAACCCAAAACGCGTCGTATTATTTGCTGATGTGCACTGTGGTGATTTCATTTATTCTTTTGAATAAACTTGGCTGGAAGGACCAAGTGGAGGCGCATAATAAAGGAAAAAAACGCGTTTTTTTTCCATCTCACCGTTTTACGATGATGAAATTCGGCGGTTCTAAAATATACAAGACGTCGTGGCTCTGTGGAACGTGAACTGATAAACCTCCCTCTCAAATATTTCGGTAACGTTATTATGAAGCTATTGAAAAGGCATTTAATTCAGTATAGACACCAGTAGTCATGGACAGATTGCACAATTAAGGAATACATGAAGCATACTTGAATATCTCGGGAATATCTGCAAAGATTCCATAGCGGCTTTAGTTCTCCTCTAGAAAAGTAGAAAAGTGTCTATGAAGAAAAGGGTTAGACAAGGAGGCGCAATCTCTCCAATGCTGTTCACTGCATACTTAGAAAAAATATTTAAGCTATTAGATTTGCAAGACTTAGAGTGAGGCTCAACGGTGAATATCTCAGCAAACTCAGGTTTGCGAATAACATTGCCCTTGCAAGGAACACCCCAAACGAATTTCAATGAAAGATTGATGACCTTAATCGAGAAAGCGAAAGGGTGCATTGGGTTGAATATTTTGCAGAAGACAAAGGTAATGTTCAATAGCGTGGCCAGGAAACAAGAACTCATGATCGCCAGTCAGCCTCTAAAGTCTGTACATGAGTATGTTTATCTGGGTCAAGTACTCACACAGGACCGTGACCATGAGAAGGAAATTAGCGGACGAATAAATATGGGTCAGATTTCATACCGGAGGCATCACGAATCCTGATTGGGAGCTTGCCACTGTCATTGCAACGAAAAGTGCGCAATCATTGAATTGTGCCGGTGCTAACATGTGGGGCAGAAACTTGGAGGGTAACAAATAATATCGAGAGCAAGTTAAGAATCGTGCAAAGAGCGACAGAATGAACAATGTTAGGCGAAACGTTAAGAGACAGGAAGAGAGCGGTGTGGATCAGAGAACAAATGGCGATAGTCGTTATTGTAGTTAGTATTAAAAGAAAAAAAAGCGAGCTGGAGCAGGTCATTTATTGCGCAGGGTAGATAACCGGAGGACCATTAGGGTTAAAGAATGGGTACCAAGGAAAGGAAAGCGCAGTCGAGGACGGCATAAATTTAGGTGGGCTGACGAAATTAGGAAATTTTCAGCTGGGAGTTGGAATCAGCTGGCTTCCTACGAAGGTAATTGGAGATCTCCAGTAGAGGCATTCGTCCTGCAGCGGACATAAAAATTGAGCGAAAACGATGAAGATAACAAAGCATGGGGTTCAATGGACGGGGCTTTGATTATGGTGCCGGCTGAAGCAGCCATGAGAAAAGAAGTGTCAGGGGCCAAGAATAATGGGAGCAATATAGAACACACAAGAACGAAATAAAGCAGCCCGGGTGAGGAGCTGCAAACACCTATGTAGATAAATGGGGCGTGATTTCCTGCAGTGCGTTGATGAGAGTCGGCACGCGAGCGAACTACTAATCAACGCGGTGGATATCGCCATAGATAGCCCTTCTAAACATATACGCACAGATGGGCTGAAGGCTCCGTCCCCTCGGCGATGTTTCTCCCCGGCCTACCAATTTATCTAACACGTTGGCGCCGTGACGCTGAATTGGAGGTTGACTGAGCGTTAATCGATGCGGAAGTGGCGTCGCGCTGCTTCCTCCGCGAGAAAGTTTGTACTCTATACGCGTTACAATAGCCGCTGTCGATGACAAGTAGAACGACCGGCATTACGGACATACTCCGCATGAAACGAGCTGCGGTGGGGGCCTTGGGCTGCAGTACGCAGCACAGCGGGAATCATTACCGTTCGAACGGGGAGTTTGGCTCCGAACGTTTGTTTATGTAAATATGGTTCATACTGCAACGCTTTCATAAACAAAAGATGAGGGGTGAAAATTTCAGCTTTCTTAACTGTCTCATGACGATGATACCATGGTTGATCACACAGCCCAATACGTGCGTCCCTACGTCGCGCTATATTTTTCAGTATAAACGTTGCATTTGAATGCTTTCTATGCCCGGTTTGCGTGAGCCGATCTTTCTGCCACAGCCTGGTAGCACCACGTGGGAAAGGGCAACAGCTGGTTTACATTTAAAAGCAGTCATTACTAGGCGCAATATTACGTTTGAATTTCTTGATATTAAATTATGCTGATTCGACACAGCCATGCGGTGACCTTCGCCTCGATGGCACCTGTCAGGAGCCAAGATTTGGTCTGTTGTAAAGTTTTTACGCCAATCTGCCCCCCTCCCCCCATCCACCCCGGAGGTGTATTGTCTGCGCTTTTATAGTATACTGAGTAGTTGACTATAAAATGCAATGCCCCAAGAGAAGCAACAAATGTAGAAATATTTTTATTGCATGTTGGAATTACATGTCTGCCTATCTGATACATGCGACATACGTATGAAAGTGTCCCTAGCTGCTGCCAGTTAATGGCGATTTTACACTGTGGTTGGCATGTTTCCCTAATTGTCGTAAAGCAAATTGGGAGATTCTCGACTCCAATGGTCAGCACACAGTGATTGTTTATAAATGAACAATTTTAGGGAGTATAGCTGCCGAACTCGCTCGTTGCAGACATTCAAGAGAGAATAATAGCCCCAGAAGAGACACTCCTTGAAAAAACATTTTTGGTTCATTTCTGTACTAGACATTTGAAAGCCACCCACTTAAAGAGCATGTCAATCAGATTTCAAATATGTCATTAGTTTCTGTGTAGCCGCTATAGTTATTGAGGTATGTCCTATACAATGGTAAAATATAATGATTTTGTGGGCATTTTACTGGTGTAATAAATTTTCGCAAGAAAGCTTTGTACCATAGCCTATTTAACTCTTCGTGGACCGCTAAGTCCCGATATTTATTCCCACAGCATCTATAATTACCGCAACTATGAAAAAAAATTTCGACACTTCAAAAAAATTTTTTTTCACGATCACATGAAAATACCTTTGTACATTTATAATGGTCTTATACTAACGTCTGTGACTGTCCACGTTACAATGTGCAAAGAAAAGTGCTCGTGACCATGCTAGAAAACTAGACAATCGCCCCTTCACAGAAGAGAATGTTCTAGGACACTGGTCCAGACGGGTTTCGGCACTCAAGGCCTTAAGGGCTTTCCTCAAGTTCTTAAGGACGTGTGAATTGTGCGGACGCCTTTGACTATTGTTGCGCGTAACATCGCGTTACTGTGTGCATTTTTCGTTTTTCTTCTCTCTTCCTTCTCCTTCTATTCCCTTTACCCCTTTCCGCAGCACAGGGTAGCCAGCCGGTATTTACACTGGCTAACCTCCCTGTCTTTCCTTCCCTTTTGTTTCTCTCTGTTATACTAACGAAATTTGGCAAACTTAATCTTGAAGGTGTGTAGAGTGCTGATACCTATTTAAAGTTGCAATGGCTTCCGGACGTGGTTACAAAACTTCAAAGTTACACTTCAGGCAATCGAGAAAAGAAAATCTCGCAAAGTTCGACTTATTGTACACGCTGTTGTCATCTACAAAGAGCTCAACAAGCTACCGCACGATGTTTTTTGTGAAAATTTAGTACATGAAAAAGTGCACACAAGGAAGACTATATTTTGCCATTCTGCATCACATAACTCAAAGACTATAAAGCTACACAAAACGTAATTACACATTTAAAATCTGCATAGAAAACTGTATAACTGGCTCAATTTTGAAACCTCTAGTACAAGTAATAAAAAACGTTGGTTCGAGGAGCGTCTCCTTAACAGGCATATGCAGCACCAGCATGCAAGCGTTCTTATATGAAGCTTGTTACCATATTTTCGACTAATCTAATAAGTAACTGCGCATCCTCAACAAAACAAGGAAAATAGCAATTCCAATATACTATTGAAGAAACATGGATGGCTTATTCACATTAAAGAACGCGACTTTCCTACCATCAGGTGCAGTCGATGGCTTGATGACACAAGTGTTCTTAATGGTCTGATATTTGCTGAACAAATACAATCTCATATAAAGGGATTACATAAATCTGATTTACCTTCTCAGCACCTTATCTGGGATGCACACCTTAGTCGGGTCGAATAACCCACGAGCTTGACCACGCAGGCATGCCTGGTCTCTTTGGCGTTTGAACGAAATGCATGCTGAAGAGCAATATTCTCACATAGTTTATTGGGATTCTGTGCATCAATTCTGCTTGACCGTCACCCTCTAAAAGTTTGCCACACAAACTTTGACTGGGAAAGCACACGCGCAGTGCAGATGACATGACCTCTTACTGCAATCTACGCTCTTTAATATTCGTAATCACAAAATTTAAACACATTAGAAACGATGTTTCACTTTCATAGAAACACGCCGAAGCACAAGACATTTTTTGTGAAATAGGCAAAGGTGCGTATCGAAATGCAACTTTAAATTTCTATCGCAAGTGTCACCAAATATTTCGTTTTCACAAAATGAGTGCTTTGTATATGGAAGTGCAATTTCATAAGCGGTGTGATCTGACAATGCACACGGCGAAGCCGAAGCAAGTTCATTTAAACACTCGCGCACTACAGTTTTAAAGGTTTCATGGTTATTTTGATAACAGTGGCAAAGTATGCCTGGCAGTATGTGTATGCGCAGTATGTCTATATGTATGCGCAGTATGCGTATGTGTAAATGCGGCAGTATGTGCGCCTAACAGCCATTGATGTATGAAATTTGATATTAAAATTGAGGGATAAAAGCCGCATAGGGGGAACTGTGCGAGTGGTCTTTAGGCTACCTACACAGTGCAAGCATTGCGTTGTTGATCCATTCATTATGATGGACATCATCATATGTAAAACTTACCGTAGCTAAGCGACACACAAATATTGTTTACGAAAGCTGTTGAATGGTTAATGCAAGCAAACTTTTGAACAGAGCAGCAAGCAGCCGTGTGTTACTGTATGTGCAGTCTGAATGCAGCGAAGCAAGATGTAGCGCTTATAAATTTGATCCACCAATGAGTGTCGATCCTTGTATGGCTAACCAAGCGATCTTTGTCGTCGCGAGTCAGTGTCCTCTGCGAGCATAACATTCTTAAGACATTTTACATGAAGCAGAGCGCCCCGCACCAGCGCATGTAAAGTTGGCGATCTCTTTGGCATTTGATTGGTAGAGTTGATGCGGTGCTTATGTGAAATGGAACGAAACGCAGGCTATCATTTCGTCTGCCTCATTGCGCGACGCAGCCGGACCTACGGTAATGAGACAGAACCGTCGTAGTTGGAAAAGCTGAATCTGCAGACGCGCAGAAATATCTTCCGTGACCAGTATCTTTGTTGAAGTGAGTTCTTGGAAGAACTGCAAGTGCCAATGCACATAGCAATATTACCCTCTTCAACGGCTAGACTAAGAATACAAAGTACAAAGAAAGAAAGAAAGAAAGAAGAAGGAAGAAGAAAGAAGGATGAAGAAAGAAGGAAGGCGGAAGGAGGAAGAAGAAAGGAGGAAGGAGGAAGAAGGAGGAAGAAAGAAAGAAGGAATCTTATTTGGACGATTTTGGGCACTCATTTCCACTCAGTCAGCGCAGCACGGCTTTACAGAAGGGAAACTAAATAAGAGAACTGAACAAACGTTGACAACGCTCTTAAACAATCTTAAAAATGAAAGTCTTGGAAGAATTGTTTCCACACTAGGTATGGTTTACCCAGATGTAAAACCTTCAGCGACACAATAGCCAGTAATTATTCGGCGCATGCTCACCAAAAAAGTCTTATGAGGAAACATGTTGATTTGAATACAGGAAAAAAAAATATTAGCAACAATCACTGCATCAATTCCACTGAAAAGAGAAAAAGGTGATCTTCTAACAATTAGGAAAATATACTCATTCGATAAAAAGGCTTTGGGAAATGAACACTAAAAAAGTCACCGACGATTACGATACTCCCTGATGCAAAATTTGAGCGCAGCTCTACGCGCCTTTTCATTTCGTGGTATACTGAGGCAAATAATTTGAGATAGACATGTAGAAGAGTAGCCAGTAAGTCGAAAACCAGATCCGCGAGTCAAGCACGCCGGCTTTTATACGTGACTCATCGAAGGTTGCAGTGTAATCGCTGGTGCCACTTGGCTTGCAGAAAGTACTATGCACTTCGCGTCCGCATATAATCAGATTACAAAACTATCTCACACCACCACAATCGAAACAAGCACAAAGGAGAACCTAAACAAGCGTACCAAACGAGCTCTAGTGACAGCTGACGCGAAGAGACGATCTAGGAAGCGAGCGATCCGGCTGAGACCAGATACGAATACGCATCGAGAGGTTGGGCGGGTGCGCATGAAACCAGTCTTCCACCTGCACGTCACTGAAGGGGCCGTTCTCATTGGTCTCTGCCGTTCGCGGTTCACGTTTTTCATCTGCCGCTTCCCGTTCACTCTGTCATCACTCCGCCAAAGCTTGTCGCAGGTGCAGACCAATCAGAGCTGTGCTCTAAAAAAAGAATTGATGACAAAATGCAGCTCCAGACGTGCACCTATCTTCAACAAGACTGCGTTAAAAATTTTGCATCGAAACTGTTTAAATTTTCGCTTCATTAATGAAGAAAGAAATGAAACTAATTTGTCAGTAGTAGGGAAAAACAAAGAAATAAAAAAAGAAACTTTACTTCAGGCGTGAACGCGCGTATAGCTGACAAATAAAAACAGCTTTTACTTTTTTGTTGCTCCGTTTCTCGAGTGGTTCAGTAAATAACAGTGTCAGAGCGCAGCAAAACACGCAGCGTTGTATCAGTTTGGTGTTTGCAGAACAAAAATAAAGGGTGGACTAATGCATAGGGGACAGGGTGATTTATTTCTAGGATTCGCGGGTGTTTTAATCTAGTGTCTGAACGCAATTCTTCTCCAGATGCCTTTTACAAAGAAGAACTTCAGATCGTTGACCTCGACTGTGAGCCTCGTAATCAAGAACCCGGCAGCGTTACGCCAGCCTTTTATTATAGCTCGGTCAGTGCCCCCCATTTCGTCTTTCGAAGTGATGCGAAGAAAAAAGCGGCTTGGAGCAATGTTACAAAAGCTCACTTCAGTAACGCACCCGTGAAAATGGGGACGCAAGTGCGCCAGACAGAAGGGCCGAGAAGCGCACACACTGGTACATGCGCTGTGGTGGAAGGCTTAAGCTTAGAAAAGTTTAACAATCTTAGAAGAAGACTACATAGCATGTCAGAAGATAAACGCAAACGCATTCCTTGACGGTTCTCCTTCATACCTTGGTGGTGAAGCAGCCCACCGATAAGGACAAGGCGAAGACACACAAGAATACGCGACAGTCGTTGCTATGCTCTTGTGTGTCTTCGCCTTGTCCTTGTCAGTACACTGCTTCACCACCAAGGTATGATGATTAATCACCAGCTATCCCAATTCTTTCAATATTACTGAACATTCCTTGACGGTTCTCCTTCATACCTTGGTGGTGAAGCAGCCCACTGATAAGGACAAGGCGAAGACACACAAGAATACGCGACAGTCGTTGCTGTATTCTTGTGTGTCTTCGCCTTGTCCTTGTCAGTACACTGCTTCACCACCAAAGTATGATGATTAATCACCAACTATCCCAATTCTTTCGATATTACTGAACATTCCTTGACGAAGTTGTTTAGAAAGAATGATTTAGTTCGCAAAGCGTCACAGGGTGTTATGTGGTGTCATGTTGCACCAACAGGGAGAATGGTCGCAAGGAAGACGTTATCCATGAGCCGTCGTGTGAACAAGGGCATCGAGAGCGCTCACCCAGGGAGAGCGAAATTAGCCATAGTGCAGTGCTTAAGCACGTGAAAGCATTTTCGTTGAGATGCGATCTGCGCCTGTGTCAGTGCATCTGCGTTTGCCTACCAGGCACGTTGGCGAGTGCCGTTGGGTGTACGCCTCGTTCGTACGTGCGGTGTGTGTGTGTGTGTGTGTGTGTGTATGTTAGTGCGCGTGTGTCTGCGTGCGTTCGTGAAGGTGTATCTGTGATTCATGTTCCTTCACGGTGTGTGCGTGTCACCTGGACCACTTTAAGTGAATTCAAGAAAGTCGAGTAGAGGCGACACAGAACAATTAATGTAGCAAGCTGACCCTAGGAGTTTACGCCTTCGGCAGGGGACAGGGAAAGCTGCCGGTTAGCTTGTTCTCATTTTGCCATGATTATCACTGTGCTTCATAGGACTACTGAAACTTCTGGATTATTGCCATTGTAAGTATGGCGCTTTCTGCGCCAGCGCTAACGCACCTTCGTTCCATTGTCATGAAAGTGCTAGTTCGTGGTACGTGAAGAGGCCGGTTCTCATTACGCCGTGCCCAAGTGTGTGTCCTGGCTTGAGCTGCGGTCCTTGAGGAGAACTTGCGCGATATTGTTTGCTGACAAAGCAGTGTATGGACCTATATGTGCTAGAGCACCAGATTATGAGCCAGCCTGCTAGATGTTGCTGGTTGCTTACATATCATTCTAGTAATCATGAAATTGAGTTGGTGCACCGCAACCTTAACTTGTCCAGAAATAACCGAGAAGAATTCGGGCAAATCGTTGATGAAATAAATAGCACGTCTTTACTAACTTTCATTTAAACACTTGATGTGATTTGACTGCGGCCGCATATAAAAATAAAGAAGGGATAACTTGAAAAACAAAAACCTTTGTAGGATAATTCTCTGTTATTAACAGCTCGTAGCGTCATTGAAGCTGTACAAGATAATATCGCCTAATATCACTCGTAATTTTTTACGCACATTTCAAAGTTCTGCTTCTCGCTAATATGTGCCAAACTGCATAAATTCCTAGCGCTCTATATTAAAACATGTCGTGGTAGGGACGAATTCGCCCTCTTTACGTAGGAACAAAGTAGAGCAGACAGGTCACGATCGTGGACACTGTAGGAAACACATATACAACAAACATATACTCTACAGTAGTTGCAAACTTATGGTGTCGCTAAGCACCCTCGCGCGAAGAATGCCAATTTATCTCGGCAGCCTTGCGCATTGTACTAGCCTGAAACACCGTGAATTGCAAGCAAGATACCCAGCCAGAAACTAGGCACCCAAGGAACGATTATATAGGTGCTACCATCCTGACAAATTCGAAACCTGCCACCATCAGACAAACGAGGAGCGTGTCTGGAAGACCGTTCGAGGGAGCCAGAACTACGCGTTCCTAAGACTGCCAAGTAAATCCGTCACGCAGGCTCCGAGTGACTAACCAACACTGAACCAGACGCCCGTCGCTCCACTTTGCTGTAGAACCTAACCGGCACCGTCAGCAACGCTACGCGCAATTTTCACTTACATTTGCCTCCTTTTTCGCTCTACGGAAAGACGTGTATGGTTTACCAAGTCAGGCTCTTGCTCAGCAGCAGTGCGCTGAAAAAAACAAAAGAAACAAAAACAGAACCTCTAGAGGGAGAGGCTCTCGGGGATAGCAATAAATTCAAATTATAATTGCGGCGAAGCTCATCGTGGCTTCCGCGATAAGGTATCTCTTGGCTAAATCTCAGGAAATGGTCATTCATTCGCTCCTGCGCTCACTATGTTCCCCGGTGTATTAGTTACCGATGGCAAGTTAGGCGCAGTAGGACCAAAGACATCAACGTCGATACAGCTTTGAGCTTAAGCAAGGGAATGAAAGAGCTGACTTTTTACCTTCTAGTGGCAGACAAAATGGCAGCTTAGAAAAAAAAAGTGTTTCAAAAATATAAAGTGGTAAAAAATGCATACGAACCAAGATTTCCTACGAATAAAAAGTAGTCGTAGTACAGAATAGGCGATAGTGAACTATTCTAATATAATTACGCGAAAGTAAGGCGCAGTTTTGCGGTGAGTACAAAGCGGAGCAATTTTTCGGTGTTTAATTAAACGAGCGTGGTGTGGCACGCGCGAAAAGAGGAACACGAACATTCACGCAATGACCGCAAGCGCGTGCGACCTGAACGCCAGCATGATGAGAGCCATCGCAAGCAAAGAGTGGGCACGCCTGTCGCTTAGCAATTGTTCTACGCTGCTTGGACTATCACTATTTCAACTGTAACGCATCGCCAAAACTCACCAGCTCAGGTGAGCTCCAACACAGTGTCTCTCCGTGAGCTCCAACGCACCAAGCCACTGGCTTCTCCCGTTGGCAGCAGCTGCTCATCGCTTGACGTCCGGTCCACGGCCACGCATGCGCTGTGGTGCAATGGCGAGCCCGGCAGCGCTAATGGCGACTACGTGATCGCGCTTTTCATTCTCTCAACAGTTGCTCTTCATATGAAACTTCATATAGAGAGGGGTCGCGTCCTCTGCCACGAATTGAACATTACGGTGTGCCTATATATTGGAAAGGGGAGGATGAACGCGGTAAATATGAGCGTGGTGATATATTTCGTTGTTGCTACAAGCGAAAGAACAGGGACGAAAAATACATAAGCAGACCAGTTTACGGTGCCCGTCTTTTACTGCAATAGAGTGCAGTAAAAAATAAAAGGGAAGGTAACGTCGAGAGAAAAAAGAAGTTTTGTTGGCTAGTATCATGGAACTATAGAGCAGAGGCACAACGGGGCATGTCTTTTCGTTAGTGTGCCTTTTTTTAAGAAAACCGAGCACAAAATACTAAGCGTATAGGTATAGCAGGTAGGAGGCCTCCGTTACTTTTGCGCATTAAATAGAGCATGCCAAGTACAGAATCGGCACTTAGCAGCATGCGGTCAAAGACAAAACAGATTACTCTGCGAAACGATAAAGAACCAATTTCACAGGTAATTTTGCATTAAGGAGGTAAGCGCACTCTAGCCTGAAACCAAATGCATTGATACCTCAGCTACATACAACATAGACGCGATGTGTCAAGCTTAGATACCTTAAGAAAAAGTAACGGGAACGCTCTCTTTGAACGAAAAGTATTTTCGTGTGGGTAACAGCACTGAGCAATTTCGTTTGCTGTTTATTGATATATTACAGTTCATTTTTGAAAATATCCAGAATGGTATCAGATTTCACATTTTTTTGGCTAAACGAGAAGGAGCGTTACTTGCTCTCTTACTGTAGTGGGGTACAATTTTAGGAAGAAGGGGAGGCCCCGCCTAGTTGGCGGAAGCGCTACAGCCTTTGCTTCCGCGACTAAAATAGTCCCGCTCGAAAAATCGTGCTCCTGAAACGCGTAATTCTCGGCATAAATAAAGACTTTTGCATTTTTATGACTGGTTTAGTAGAGCTCTCTTGTGCTACAGCAAATGCTGGATAGCGACAGAAAAATAACCCCGTGCCTTCTACAAAACTGCCCGTCGTCTGCTCTTTAGCTTCATTGCAAGTAACAAAAGTAGAAAGAGCAGCTCTGCATGGCTTTTGCGCTTGTTTACATGTACACGGCGTATCTACTACTCGCTTTCCAAGCTTAAAATGAATCAGTTGCTATTGAAAAAGTACTTATATAAAACAATGCATTTATCACAACCATTACAAACCTGGGGCGAGAATACGGTCGAGGCAGTAAGGTACAAAAAGGCTTCATTCATCGTTTTAAATAAATACTCTTGGTTTTAAATAGCATAAAATTTATATTGTTTTGGTTTTGCGTTTTCACAGTTTCACAGCAGGCATTCTACAGCTTGCGCGTGCAGTGAGCACTGGTGGACAGCAATCAATCGATGCTGCTACACAACGCTCGAACACCGTTGATAGACGCTCGATCGGCTATCTCACTGCTGGCAATGATCGTTCACGCTAAGTTGACGGCGACAAATCTTTGCGTTGAAGGCTTCTTCTGCAAATATTTTCTGTTGGGACGCTCGTAGGTTTGTTTCATGCGCGCCCACTTTTCTGATTTCTCCTGAGAATGGTTTTGCTCCATCACTTCACCTCGTCTGACGAAAAGTGCAGCGACACAGTACACGAACACACCCGCCGCTAACAGTAGGCACCACTCTTTCAAAAACTTTTCTCGTCGTAACTTCACTCGCGAGCGAAATTAAACAACATGGAACAAACACGCAGGATGTGTGTTCGTAGCAATCACCGCGGGAACCTGTTTTCAGGCAAAGCGTAGCGCAGCGCCAACGATGCTCGCTGTAATGTTCCTTCGCCGAATCACGGCTCAGAATAAACGCAAGCGGGACAAATGCCGCACCGTAAGCTCGTAGTAATATTCCAGGCATGATAGACCATCACAAACAGTTCTGGAATTCATTCTGACGAGGGGCTGAAGCACACAGCCTAGTTCGAAGCGCGGGCGGCCACCTTCCCTGTCGACGGGCTCACCGGCCGCTCGCCTGTGACGTTAGTCCAGAGTGCGCACACATTGGTGGGTGCTCGTGTGGCTCCGCCTCGGAGAAGTAAACGCCCCCTTTTTTCTAAAGTTGTTTCCGACTATACATTGCGAGACGTGAATCGAAGCATACCTTTAAACATCCCGCACAGGATAAATATGTCCACTGGAATGAGCACAGCTAAAATTAGCTTTAGGATGTTTAAGTGAGTTTGAGAAAATTCGTGTTGTAGTTTGGGTTCGGTTTGTTCGAACAAGACAGACTGAATTTTTTTTTTACTGTTCTACATTCTGTGAGATTTCGGATGCAAAAAAGTACCGCTTCCAACGCCGTAGTGAAATCCTTTTGTCAGAGAAAACAAACATTGCTTCAGCTCAAATTGCGCGCAATAGGCAGTAAATGTTTAACCAGACTTATTTCGCTTTTCTGCACTGTTTTTGTGCACGTTGATGGTTTCTCTCATTATAGATGACGTTGGGACTGATAATCAGAGCGAAAGCTGACTTTGCTGATGAAGAAGCACCGCGGTAGCTTAGAGGCTGTTACATTGAGCTCCTAAACCCGAGGCCCCAGGTTTGATCCAGGCTGCGGTGGCCACATTTTAATACAGGCGAAATGTAGACACACTGTATGCTATGATTTATAGCACGTTGGAGAACCCATAGCGGTCCGAGTTACTGCACAGGCCGCCACTAGGGCGTGCCTCGCAATAAGATTGTGGTTTGTGACATGGTAAACCACAGACTGTTTTACAGCGTAAGCTATGATTGGCTCATTCCAATAGCCGTTTTGATTGGTGGTGTTGTCCGCCGCCGCCGGAGTCCACCACAGCTATCGTCAAGAATGAGAAAAAAAAAGTGCGAGTAATTTCCACGGATATTGAATCCGGAGCCTCTGCGTGGGACTGAGCCACTGTACCATTGCGCATCGATAGCTCTTGCTAGCTGCTACGGAAACATGCCCTATACACGCATCTTAGCGTGCGAGGTGTCACGCCATGTGAGATGAGCGCCATGTAGCGTCGGTATGTGCAAATAATGCATTGCAATTGCGTTGTATTGCGCGAAGTGTCACGACATGTAATAGTTGCGTCGTATCGTGCCACGTATGAAGGGATTCACCATGGGCGCCGCGTGGTCTCGGTACGTGTGTTTACTCCTCGACACGCGTTATTGCACCTCCTCGCAAAGTACGAACCACTGCTGAACAGCTAGGAGCTACATCGGGTTCACCAGACCAGCTAGGCAACATCGGTTTCACCAGACCACTGTGCAGAGAACAGCACAAGCCGCAAGTGACCCTCAAAGCCGGGTGAAGAGGTCATTTCGTTCTCGTGAAGATGACGCAATGAGACTTCGCCGCGAAGACTCTCTGGTCCGCGCTGCCGCAAATTGAGCTCCTATGGAGCCGTTCCTCTAGCTTCCGATGTCCCTGTGCGGCGTGCGCCACGCAGGCCTGTGACTTTTCTTTGACTGACAGCTTGCGCTGCGTATGAAAGGTGTCTGCCCTGCCCTTGGGGATCGTACCTGTTATTTGCATAACTGTAAATAGCGCGAAACCCATAGGACGAAGAACAAGAAGGGTCGCACAAATGCACGCTGCCAATCAAAATTGAATAAAAGCGGACGCGCTCCTTGAAATATGCACCACGGTCAAATTATTTGGGGTCACTTGAGGGAGAATTTTTTTTTCTTTGATATGAGCCCTAAATTTAAACCTGGCAAGCGATTGTCGCAACGGGACCTGTTTCCAGGTGCTAAAAGACACAAAGGTCTTCCTGAAGGACAGCTCAATAGAGAGGTAGCTGAGCTATTTCATATACAGCCCGGATTAAATTTTGAATCAGTTCCCCGCCTCTATCACTCTACCAGAACGACATTGATTTCCTTTTTAAATAAAAGGGCTAGGAAACTATGCCTATCTTGGTTCTTTCTATTCGCTTTCTCGCCTTGTCCTTGTGGCTTTCATGCAGTGTTTGCACATTTCACCATGGCTTGTAATTAGGAGTGTATATGTGCGTTCTTTTATTAAAGTTTCATTTGCTAGTGCGCATTTATTTCCCCCGAGTTGAACTTCGTCCTGTGTGTTTTGTGCCGTTTACAATCTTGCGTACAAACCAACTCAGATAGTTTTCTCTGCTATTAGACATCTTTCGCGTCCTTTCTCGACTCGACTGGCTGCCTCATTCTCTCCCTCTCACTTACTTCCTCATGCTTTCCTTGACTGAGCTTGTCTACAGTTGGTTTGTGGTTAAAGATTGCCGTATCTATACGCAATAAGAACTGTGCTCTAGCACAAGTTGTTGATAACGTCGGTGTCTGAAAAACAGTCATATGCTAGGACCGACACAAGCAAATCAAGTAACAAAGCTGCACTACATCTCATAGTGCGCCGAAATGTTTACAGTCCTAGATGGTGTATCTGGCTAAACGTGGAGGATAAACTAAAAAAAGATTATTGATCTCACCATAAGATGGTGAGTAGAGAAAGCTTGGATAATATAACAAATTACAAACCTCCATGTCTTCATTTGTTTGCCTTCCATGAACGTCATTTTAGAACACAAGATTCGATGTTCTTCCTGTCATAACTAAAATTTTTCGAATGAATGCTTAAACATAAGTGCTCCCGAGTTTCATGTTTTGATTATCTGTTATGCGTAACTGTTTCCGTGTCTGTATATTATCTTCACGAAATTCTTTCTTACAATGATTTTTTTTAATACAGGAAAGAAAATATCTCATGAAATGAAATGTCTCGGCTCTATAAGTTTAAAACAGTGTTGCAGCTGCGGACGAAAGCTAACGTCGCCGCTTTGAAAGTGCCAGATATCAAGCTGGCTGAGAAATAGGCAATGAGAGAGACTTCGCAAAAGCCCCTTTGAGTGGGCGCCTGCAGCAAAGTATAGCTGAGCGCGCGGAGAGCAGAAAAGTTTGAGGCAAGTCACGGAAAGCCTGGGGGAAATAGGCCGTAAGCCCCCTGTGCTCTGTGACGCCGAATAGTATAGTCGATCGTTTTGGCCAGCAATAATCCGAAAGGAAGCGGGGCATTGGCGGCAAAGACTAGGGTAGAAATGGTGCTTTGTTTCAAGGCCCTCATGCTGCGATGCGTTCATTCCTTTGTTCTTCCGGCGGAGACTCTCATGTGGACTTAAGATCAGAGAATGATTGTGTCCATTGCGGTGGTGCAGATTTTCTTCCGAAGGACCCCAAAGGGAATCTTATAGCTAGGATTCCCGAATGTCGACGGTGGCTTGCGAAGATGCTTTGCTCAGCCCATTCATTGCATTGTCGGTCTTTATTTGTGGCGCGTCGCTTTGATGATAAGCTGAGCCGCTAACGAGACTCGCACTCAGAGATGAGCCTGGTTTAGGCAAACGATGTAATCTGCGTTCTTTGGAGGCACTGGCTCGTCTGACGCGAGTTTGTGGGCTGTGGTTCACTGTTCGCTAATACTGTAAATAGCACCAAGCAAGGTGTTCAATATCACGCTTTTTTCACATCGCTGTAGTTTTCCTGTACAAGATCAGGGCTGTCCTGTAAAGATAGATATTTTTGAGACAGGACTTTAAGCCCAATTGGTGTACCTGAAGCTGCGCAACCTTCCCTTTAAGCGTTCGAGCGCAGTGAGTTGCTCAGAAAAAAAAATAATTATGCGTAGCTCTCGAAAGAAAGAAACGTCGAGTGAGGAGGTTGGGTGGCGGCCGTATACTAAGAAAAACTAAGAGTATCCAGCGGTCCGTTGAACAGACGTGTTTTATGCAGATGTTACAAATGGCAGACTCGCATCCCAGTAACGATGATCAGGTTGAATATACATGGACAGCATGTCGCGCACCGTGGAATGAAATCGCTCTGTTAGCTAGACGTTGTCTTGTGGACGGTGTTGGATGCTTGCAGAACTTGATCAAGAGTGTTTGAAAGAAATGCCTTGTCTCGGTCGCTCAAAAGAACGTGAGGCGGCCCGTGACGTAAGTAGATAGCCTGCAAGAAGAAGGCTCCTACTTCTGAGGCAGCTCCTGAAGGTATTGAGGCTGTTTCAGCGTACCGGGTCAAGTGGTCAACAGCAGTGACGATCCACCTGTTGCCGTCTGGAGTAGGTGAGAGTGGCCCGAAAACGTCAATGGCGATGACAGAGAAGGTTTCTGCTGACTGCGGGACAAGGAAGTGGCTGTAGCGTCCCGACCGGAGCAGTAGTAGGTCGCTTACGGTGTTGGCAAAGCATGCACGAGGCAACATATATAGCTGGCCTCGTGGAAAGACCTGACCAAAAGAATTGGCTGCGTTGGCGCTCGTGTATTTTGTGGTAACCTAAGGGGCCTGACTTAGGGGCATCGTGTGAGGCCTGCAGAACTGCAGCGCAAAGAGAGCGCGGTAGAACGGGAACGCATCGATGGCCTTCCAGGTTAGAAATGTACCTGGGAGGCTAATCTGTAAGAGTCCACCTAGTGGACTGTTCATTTCGGCCGCTGCTGATTGGCTAGGGCCGCCCGTCTTCTCCTCTCCCGTACAGCTGCATCCAATCAGCAGTGGCCGAAATGGACAGTCCACTAGGTGGACTCTTACAGAATAGCCCCCCTGTAGAGCACGTCGTCTTCCAACTTGAACAGTTTGAGCTGTTTCCCTATCCTGGCATTGGGTGGAGATGAAACACCGCTAAGGCGGTTGATGATACCGTGACAATAAGAATTGGCGCGCTGGTGAGTGGAAAGCACTGAAGGGCGGTTTGATGGAGTCACGAAAGAAATCGGTGTAACAGACGATGCGTCCTCCGTGCGGCCAATTTGACAAGGTGATGTGATGTGCTCCTATGATGGTGGTATTAGGCATCGTGAAAGAGCATCGGCATCTTGGTGCTTCCTTCCGGACTTGCATATGACATCGAAATCATATGCTTGTAATCGCAGTATCCAGCGGCCAAGGCGTCCAGACAAGTTTTTGATTGTCTACAACCAACATCGGGCATGGCGGTTGGTCACAACCGTGAAGTGTTGACCGTGGAGATGTGGACGAAATTTCTGAATGCACCAGACAACAGCCAAACACTCTTGCTCGGTTATCGAGTACTTCTTTTCTGCGGAAGTGAGAACGCGGCTTGCATATGCAACAAACTTTTCGCAAAATTCGTGGTCACGCTGCAGCAGTACGGCACCAATTCTTTGACCACTAGCGTCAGTATGCAGTAATGTGCGCGCCTTGTCATCACAACGATGTGTGTGTGTGTGTGTGTGTGTGTGTGTGTGTGTGTGTGTGTGTGTGTGCGTGTGTGCGTGTGCGTGCGTGCGTGCGTGCGTGCATGCGCGTGCGTGTGTGCGTGCGTGTGTGTGTGTGTGTGTGTGTGTGTGTGTGTGTGTGTGTGTGTGCGTGTGTGTGTGTGTGTGTCATGTCATGTCATGTCATATTTTTAGGCAGGCCTATGAAACTCTTGTACTGAAGTGGACCAAATACGAATATGGTCGTCTGGAAAAGGGCAATCAAATGATCGAATCCTAATAAAAGAATTTTAAAAAATTATTTACTTGTTTTCAGCGCTCAGTTATGGAGAACATAAATATTCGACGTTTTAGTGTTGTCTTTTTACTCTTTTTCCCCTACATAAGCGCGTACATATGAGAATATATTCTCATATGAGAATATGAGAAGTGATATATGTGAATGGCTTGGGTGAGCTCTGCCCTAAAAGCCGTTCCTCTGTCGGTGATGAGGACTTCTGGAGCACCATGTCGCAGCAAGATGTTCTCGACGAAAAATTTCGCCACTTCGGCTGCGCTGCCTTTCGGTAGAGCTTTAGTTTCAGCGAAGCGGATGAGATAGTCCGTGGCCACGACTATCCACTTATTTCGAAAGCCGATGTCGGAAACAGTCCCAACAAGTCCATCCCGATCTGCTGGAAAGGTCGGTAAGGAGGCTTGATCGGCTGTAGTAATCCCGCTGGCATTGTCGGTGGTGTCTTGCGTCGCTGACAGTCGCGTCATGTGTTGACGTAACGGGCGACATCGGCGGTTAGGCGCGGCCTGTAATACCTTTCTTGTATCCTTGCTAGCGTCCGGGAGAAACCGAGGTGCCCAGCGGTCAGATCGTCATGTAGGGCGTGCAGTACTTCTGGACGCAGCACCGGCGGAACAACAAGAAGGTAGTTGGCGCGGAATGGTGAGAAGTTCTTCTTCACGAGTAGGTTGTTTTGAAGCGTGAACGAAGATAATCCACGCTTAAATGCCCTAGGGACAACGTCGGTGTGCCCTTCCAAATACTCGACTAGGGCTTTTAGCTCCGGGTCTGCCCGTTGCTGTTCAGCGAAGTCTTCCGCGCTTATTATCGCAAGGAAGGCGTCGTCGTCCTCGTCGTCTTGCGGCGGGGGATCGATGGGGGCGCGCGATAAGCAGTCGGCGTCGGAGTGTTTTCTTCCGGACTTGTATGTTACCGTGACGTCATATTCTTGTAGTCTGAGGCTCCACCGCGCCAGCCGTCCTGAAGGGTCCTTTAAGTTAGCTAGCCAACACAGTGCGTGATGGTCACTGACGACTTTTAATGGCCTGCCATAGAGGTAAGGGCGGAATTTAGCTGTAGCTCAAATGATGGCGAGGCATTCCTTTTCAGTCGTAGAATAGTTGCTTTGCGCTTTTGACAGCGACCGGCTAGCATACGATATCACCCTTTCAAGTCCTTCTTTCCTCTGGACTAGGACGGCACCGAGGCCTAGGCTACTGGCGTCAGTGTGGATTTCGGTATCGGCGTGCTCGTCGAAGTGCGCAAGTACGTGCGGCGACTGCATGCGTCGTTTTAGTTCTTGAAATGCGTCAGCCTGCGGCGTTTCCCACTTGAACTCGACATCAGATTTGGTTAGATGCGTTAGCGGCTCAGCGATGCGTGAAAAGTCCTTGACAAAGCGCCTCTATTAGGTACACATGCCAAGGAATCTACGCACTGCCTTCTTGTCGGTGGGCTGCGGGAACTTTGCGATGGCAGCTGTTTTCTGCGGGTTGGGGCGTACTCCGGATTTTCTGATGATGTGGCCTAGGAACAGAAGCTCACCGTAAGCAAAGCGGCACTTTTCTGGCTTGAGAGTGAGCCCTGATGATTTGTTGGCCTCTAATACTGTTGCAAGCCGCCTGTCGCAAGCCGCCTGAGAGCCGCCGAAGACAACGACGTCATCCAAGTAAACAAGACACGTCTGCCACTTCAATCCTACTAACGCCGTGTCCATGACGCGCTGAAACGTTGCAGGTGCCGAGCACAGTCCGAATGGCATGCCCTTGAACTCGTAGAAGCCGTCTGGTGTGATGGAGGCGGTCTTTTCGCGATCTCTTTCGTCGACTTCTTTTTGCCAATAGCCAGACTTTAGGTCCATCGGCGAGAAGTATTTAGCGTTGCAGAGCCGATCCAATGCGTCGTCTATCCGCGGAAGGGGTATACGTCCTCCTTAGAGATCTTGTTCAGTCGACGTTAATCGACGCAGAAACGTAGGGTTCCGTCCTTTTTCTTCACCAGGACAACAGGAGATGCCCACGGGCTTTTAGACGGCTGGATGATGTCGTCGCGCAGCATTTTGTCGACTTGTTGCCTAATAGCTTCACGTTCTCGCGTCGAAACTCGGTAAGGGCTCTGGCGGAGTGGTCGAGCGCACTCTTCGGTTATGATGCGATGCTTTGCAAGTGGTGTTTGTCGAATCCTCGATGGCGTCGAAAAGCAGTCTTTGTATCGTCGGAGAAGAGTTCGGCGCTGTTACTGCTTGCTCATCGGGAGGCTTGGATTTTCGTCGAAGTCTGGTTCGGGGCCTATGGTCGGTGGGGTAGATGCCGTAGAATCTGAGAGGACAAAGGCATCGTTCGGTTCCAGAATTTCCTCGATGTACGCGGTTGTCGTACCCTTGCTGATGTGCTTGAACTCTTGCCTGAAGTTGGTTAGCATAACTTCCGCCTTCCCTCCGTGGAGTCGAGCGATTCCTCTTGCGACGCAAATTTCACGGTCGAGTAGTAGATGCTGGTCGTCCTCAATGACGCCCTCTGCGTCAGCGGGTGTTTCGGTGCCGATGGAAATAACAATGCTAGAACGCGGCGGGATGCTCATTTGATCTTCAAGCACACTCCAGGTGTGGTGACCACGAAAGCCCTCCGATGGTATCGCTTGATCTGGCGAAAACGTTATCGACTTCGACTTCAGGTTGATGGTTGCGCCGTGTTGGTTCAGGAAATCTATGCAAGAATGACGTCTCGTGAACACTGTTGGAGGATAACGAAGGTGACAGGGTAAGCCCGGTCATGAACGGTAATTCTTGCCGTGCAGATTCCAGTTGGCGTAATGAGGTGTCCTCCAGCGGTCTGAATTTGGGGGCCCTCCCATGCAGTCGTAACCTTCTTCAACTGGGCGGCGATGTGTCCACTCATTACGGAGTGATCAGCCCCTGTGTCGACTAAGGCAGTGACTGCGTGGCCGTCGAGAAGCACGTCGAGGTCGGTGGTTCTTTGTCTGGCGTTGCAGTTGGGTCTTGGCGTCGGATCACGGCTGCGGCGTGTTGAACTGAAGCTGGAACGTCGCGTCGTCAAGTCGTCTTCGTCGGTGTAGTCTTGGCTTCCTGTCTTCGTCGGGACGGCGGCGTGTCGTCATTAGATTGTCGAGATGTTTTCTTCGTCGTCTTCGTCGGCGGCGGAGGATCTTCGTCAGTTCGACGAACAGCAACCGCACCTCCATCGGTTGCTGCTTTTAGTTTTCCGGATATGGGCTCGCAGAGCGGCCCCGGCTGGGCCGGTGTATGGTCGGCGCTGCGGCGACAAGTAGCGGCCTGGTGACGGCGAACGGGACGTTCGTCGAGGGCTCCATTGAGTAGCGGCGAGGTAGTCAGCGATGTCACGTGGGCGCCCTCCAAGCTGTGGACGCGGCGCGTCGACAGCGAACTTTCTCAGTCCCAAGTCGCGGTATGGGCATCGGCGATACACATCGCCGGCTTCTCCGCAGTGAGAGCAGAGCGGGCGGTGGTCGGCGGCTCGCCAAATGTCCTTCTTCCTCGCTCAGGTGCGCTGGGCGACGGCTGGGCGTGGTGGCGGCGATGGCGGCGGACGACGAAATTGCGGCGTTACAGGCACCTGGCGCGGTCGCGGAGGGGGGCTTGACGGCGTGCGACAGCAGCGTAGGTCATCGCTCCTGGCTGGGGCTGCCGTAACTGAGGTTGCACCTCAGGAACTCTAAGCGATCGCTGAACCTCATCTTTCACGATGTCGGCGATCGAGGCCACTTGAGGCTGCGACGAAGGCAGGACCTTGTGCAGTTCTTCGCACACAATGGCCCTGATGGTCTCTTGAAGGGCGTCGGAACCCAGTCCTTGGATGGCGTACTGCGGCGTGAGCCCTTGGCGGTTATATTGCCGGGTGCGCATCTCCAGAGTTTTCTCGATCATTGATACGTTTGTAGAAAACTCAGCTACGGTCTTCGGCGGGTTACGAATAAGTCCGACGAAAAGTTCTTGCTTGACGCCCCGCATCAGGAAGCGGGCTTTCTTCTCCTCCGAAATTTCCGGGTCGGCGTGCCCGAAAAGACGGCCCATCTCCTCCGTGAAGATCGCGATCGTCTCGTTTGGCAGCTGCACTCTGGTTTCTAGTAGAGCTTGGGCTCGCTCTTTTGCACGACGCTTGAAAACGTTTGCAGGAAGCCGCTTCGGAACAGGTCCCACGTCGTTAAGGGGACTTTTCGATTCTCGAACCAGGTCCTGGCGGCGTCTTCCAATGCGAAATAGACATGCCGCAGTTTGTCGTCGCTCTTCCAACTGTTAAACGTAGCGACCCTCTCATACGTCTCCAGCCAGCTTTCCGGGTCCTCAAATGTGGAACCGCGGAACGTCGGTGGCTCCATGGGCTGCTGCAGAACTATTGGGGCTACTCCGGGTTGGGGCCATTGGGGCTGTCTTCTTGGTCGTCTCTGGACGAACTTCTCTGATGATCGTCTTGGTCGTCTCTGGTAGAATCCCTTGTTCTGGGGGCAGTTGCTGTAGCCGGCGGCTTGCTCGATGTTCCGGGACGGCGCTGGTGTTGTCTTTGCGGTCCGGGCTTGGATTACGGCTTGTCGGGGGCGTCCGGTACATGAACGTAAAGCACCTCCACCAGATGTCATGTGGTGGTGACGTTGAATAACACAGTAGCAATACTGTGAACGAGAAAACTAACTTTTATTGGGCGAACCTGTGCCCACAAAACAGGCTACACTTGTAGCGCAACGGTAGCGGCGAACACGGTCGGCGATCGACGGAAATTTGATCAGCGGGTCAAGCGCGTCGGCTTTTTATGCATCAGTCATCGAATGTTCCAGAGTAATCGCTTGGACCCGCGTGCCTTCCACAAAGTTCTACATTATTCGTGGCGCGCCCACATGCGATCGCATTACACAAGGTTCGGTCATAGAAAGCGGATGGAAGCATCAATAACACTCCAGAAACATCCGACACATGCAGGGGCGTCCGGCGCTGCGCGATAATATTTGTTAGGCGGTGAAACGTGTCGCCCGATAAAGACAAGTACACGTGTCAATATGTTTTAGCACCGTTGGTTATCGTACTTAAGTAGGGTGCAAAGGCAAAATATCGCTGAGGCAACTTTTCAAATTTCCAATTCCAATTGGTACGCAGATGACAAGATTTCAATTTTCTTGTAGAGCAGAAATATTCTGCTTCCGTGTTAGTGAGCGGCGTATTGTTTAGTATCGTATCGGAAAGACCAGAGGATTGCTACCGCTGCAAGAGAGGCGGATGAGTAATATCAGTTTCCATTTTATTGGTGGTAAGGCACCCATACGCCTCAGTTTAGGGTTCTCTTTATTCTCACACCTTCACCTGCACTTGCGCTCAAGAACGTGATAATAAAGCAAGGGCGTTTTAATTCCTGAACTCAGAGAAGAAGAAGTTTTTGGTTATCTCAAATATTTAACGTCTGTTATGTACTGTGCGTTCTTGATCATAATGGGTATAGTTGAACTACATATCCTTCTAGGATTGTAACATTACGTAGGCGATTGCGCGGACAGAACGAGTTAAAATAATTTTCACCACGAGGGGTTTCTTTACGTGCTGACAGTGCATTTGAATATACATCTAACCAAAATGCCGTTGGCTGTATGGCTGGGCCGCTATCGAATCCGGGACTTCGTTTGCAGCAGCGTAATGGCATGACAAATTTTTTGTTGGCAAGCTTTATCCGTTGATCTTACATCAAATATTCAGGTGCATCCCATACGTCTAAAGGACTATTATAATAATCGTAGTGGTCGCAACATTTGCTAAACTTAATAAGCCTGCATCCCAAGTCGATCATTGCCGGTACCTTGTTGTAATGCATTTTATTTTTGTCATGTTTGTTCAGTGCTGGAAACGATATACCGAGTGTCTCAGCTATCTTGCGTCTCGTTTTTAAGACGATGAGCCATTGCACGTGAAGATGACCAATAACATATTGTTTGGAGTCCAGTAGAGTAGCCGCCAGTAATATTTTTGTTAATGCCAACGAAGTTAATAAATTAATTGCAATTATCTAATTATTTCATGACTGCTCGGGAAGCCATGCTGTCAACAAAGAGTTTGTGGGAAATTGAAAGAAAGTCAAAGCTGCCGATGTTTTAAGCCAGGTACTTTTTGCCCCTTAATTTTTTCCGGATGGTCAAGAAAGGCCACGAAAAATGAATAATATTTCGTGGCTAATAGTCCGACGGCATCCAATACGAGCACCTTCACACGAGCTCCATATTAGATAGTGGTACAGTTAACGCAGTGTGACTGATCGTTCACTGGCTCCTGTGTGTGAGGCCACGCCTTTTTGATGCGGGTGAAACGTTAGACATGAGATATTTTCCATTTCTCGCAGGCGTTTTTTATCACGCAGAATAAATAAACGGCCAAAATATACCTGGCTGAAAACATACCAGTACTAAGTTTCTTTCAGTTTTCTACTTTTTGGTTGACAGCACGTCATCGAGAGCAGTACTTAAAGGAAGTACTAATTGCAATATTGGTACTAATAATGGCGCCGACCAAAATATACTGGTGGCTATTTTACTCGACTATGAACAATAAACCCTCGGTTATCTTCACGTAGAGTGAGCCATATTTAAAAAAAAAAATCATGATAGCTGGGACACCCTGTATAGTTAGTACAAGCCAGGAAGGGAATAATGTTATTAACGCTGTAGCATCGGTTTAACAAGCCAATCTTTTTTCCTTGCATGTTTCATAAAGAGGTCGCCGGGATAAGCAGGAATAGCAAGCCTCCTTTCAAGGAACATTTTATGTTCTGGTTCTCACGTTAGAAAACGAAAAAAGGAAAATGTGGTGGTGTGTAGGATCTCATTGCCACCCCACCCTTTATTTTGTGCGCGCACTTCGTTTCAGTTAGAGCCCTGAGCGCACAAGGAGAAAGTCTCCTACAGAAGGGAAATTGAAAGTGTGAGAGCTGCTGTATGACAATACGCATAGGCGAAGCAAAAAAAAAAAAAAAAACCTCGCGTAGAATGATTCATCACGAAAGCCGTGCGGCGCACAGCCGTCATACATGGACTCTCGTTCTCCTTCTTTCAACATATTTCGGGTTCTTTTTCGTATCTGCGTGTGCTGTGGCGTCCCAAGAACCATCAGCGCCTTACTAAGGGAACCGGAAGTTATGTATGTGCGAAATAGCAAAGCGTCAAAAAGAGAGAATGCGACACTCGCGAAGGAAACGGCGCGAGAAAAAGAAAGTGACATACCCGGAGGGCATTTGACGCGGGCATGGCCGTAAGGGTGCTGGCGCTTTTCAATGTCTGTGGCTTTCGCCGTCTGAGCTACAGGACCCGTGGTCGGCTGTTCCGGCGAAATCGATGAAGCATTAGTTGTGCAATGGCGCTTGAAAGAGAAAGCATGTACCCTCGCTGTTCTGAGGAGGGGTATGTTCGACTCCTCACGTTCTGCTTTCACTTTCTCTGCAGTATGTTGCGCGTTTTTCGTTGCTTTTTGTTTTGTCCATCATCTGTCCCATATTACTCTCCTTTTGTTATTTCCGTTTTGAGTCTTTCATTCTTTCTTCTCTGTCACCAAGTCCTTTGTTATTTCTTACACCTTGTTTGTGTCCTCGTTTGTCATTTTTCCTCCTGCATCATCTTTACCCTTCCCTGTTTCGTGACAATCTTTGCCGTATTCATTTCCTTTCTTCCTCTTCGCTGCAATTTTTTTCCCTTCATACTGCTTTCTATAGGATACTTTTCCGTTCGTTTTTGCATGTTCCTGTTTCTCTACGTATCGGTCCTTTGCACAGAATTCGTGCCTGCGTGCCCCTGTATGTGCGTGATTGTTTTTTGCTCGACGCTCTTCGTGCTCTTTTCACACGAATAACGATACACTGTGACGACATCTAGGAGTCATGCGTGCTGAGCGTTTCCTGCCAACCTTAGAATACCTTAACAAGAAATTGTTCTCGGTCCAGCTTCAGTGAAATACTGCCCAAAGTACGTACGTCAGGCAATCATCATCACGAAAATGTCCTGGCTTTCGAGATAAGCCTATGAACGTAAAATGATAACTATCTTATTAGTTATTTAACTACTTAGAGTTTACCTTGACTTAGTAGGCGCTGTAAAACATATTAACAGATATATTAGTGCACACATCACAGCAGTCTTTCAATGTGAGAGAAGTAGGATGAAGACAAAATAAATAAAAAATATAATGCAGAAAAAAACTAAAGGTATCCACAACACCATCAACAATCCATCATCAATAAATGTTAAAATTTTCTATGTTTTCTCTTTCAAATGCGTGAAAATCTAAGTCAATGCTCTTCATTATTGCTAGCGCAAGGAGAGGGAATACCTAAACTAATTGTTTTTCGGCTTCAGTAGAAGTACTGAAAATCTATGTCGCCTTCTAGCAGCAAAATCTGGGAAAAAATGAAAATATATGTGTCACTGCTTATTTGCTCTTTAATAATGGGAAACTAAAAGCCTAATCATGTAATTTTATTCTGCTTTGAGGTGTGCTTCCGGACAACTTTTGCCACCTATCTCAAAACAGATAACACGCCATAGCGGTAAAAATGAATATCACCGTTTTATTTTTTTATTTTTCTTACTTACTGATATTCGCACAAGTGAGACTACCTCAAGCAATATAAGCGTAGAATTGCGAAAAGTTTAAATAATAAACATTTAGGTGTGAACATTGTATTCCGTCTCTGTTCATAATATCCAGAAATGTAGTACGGCGCCCTTTTCGAATTACCTGATTGCGTTAAAACTAATAGATAGATTTGCACAATACACTGTTAAGTTGACGAAAAGTTATAATAGAATCTCGTACCACTGTTATCGCGAAAACTAGCTAGCCGTATATAGTAAAGCATGTATGTTCGTATCCGACAGCACTACTGTCGTTTGGTGCCGGTAAGGTACACACCACTTGTTATCTAAATTGCCACTGGCACAATGCACGCTGTTAAACAATATCTCCGTACATCCAATATAAAATACTGTTTATTGAACAAACATGACGCTTGTCTTTCTTTTTCTTTTATTTCTTCTTTCTTTATTTCCTTGCCTCACAACGCACCTCGTGTTACACTGGCATTTATGGCAGAAATATAATGCATTCCTTTTTTTTTGTTACGCGAAATTGTTTTCTGAAGAAATCCAGCGAAAATCTGTCCAATGTACGCACTTCACACAATCATCAAGACGCAAATATTATGGCATTCCGGCGAAAGAGCACTCCTCTTCCATTTAGTGACAGAAGGAAAAGCTTACTTAGGCATTTGCCAAGGTAAAAAAAAAGTAATTAAATGCACCAACAATGAAGCCTGCTGCCCTTTGTGGCGGAAATAAATACGAGCTGGTGCGACAAGTTTGGAAACATGTTAGTGCCAGCGTTAACGTTTGCGAATAGCATTGTGTACTTCAGATCAGTAACGCTGTCGGGCTTGGAGGCTCAGAAACGGTTGCTGGGGTTATTAGCATTGGGAGACCACGGTAAAACGAGAACTGAGGCAGCGCCAGGTGACATGCGTTGGGCTTCTTTAGCAGTCAGCAGAGAGCAGAGCGAAATCAGTTATGATGAAGGCTAAGGAATACGGATGGAGAGAAATGGCTGCATAAATTGCACAAATATTTGTCGCTCAAAAGCTCGAACACGGAATGAAGAAAGAGGTCAAAGAAATTGGTGAACAAATACAGGGCAATTAACGACGGAAATAGACAATCGGTAGTCATCAAACAAGGTGAGAGAAACAAAAGGGTAAATTGGATGCAAAGGATAGAAACAGAAAAGGAAACATTCATGGAGGTTGGCAAATACAGTCAGAAAACAAATCAGGAAGGGAAATCTGCATACCGCAAAGTGCAGTGCATTGCAATTCGAGGTTGGAGCTGGGTTAATAAGGACGAAAAAATACCAGAACTAATATTCTCCGCAGTAAATACAATATTCGCCGCAGCAAAAGCTCGGAAATGACTCAGAACATCGTAGCGTAATTCCAGCGTACTAACCCAGCCACAACGCCAGCAAAGTCAGCATTAGAGAAGTGTTGTGGTTGAAAAAGTTGGAGCGATTAACTGGTCAGCCATCGAGATATACAAGGTGCGTTTACAGTGTTGGTGAGAAAAACGCAGAGAAGAGATTGACAGAACCGGAGTCATTGCAAGCGTACGTAGAAGCACAATATAGAGACAGAGGTTTTATTGCTAGTAATAAATATGGACATCAGAAAGGCAAAATGCAAGGCTGCGATAGATGCAGTAGCAACTGAGTGGGCCAAGAAGGGTACATGGAATTTTTGTTGCTACCCCGTTTCAGAGGGGATGCCAATAAGCATCATCATTATCCCTATAAGGTGGTGGAAGCTGAAAGGGCGGCGGTTGGTTAAAGGGGCCCAAAACTACTTTTTGTCGAAGTGGAGAAATTTGTTTGAAGTTGATCGCGACTTCATTTCTTCCAATAATAGCTGTGCCTATGAAAACGCAATAGAGAGGAGTCGCGTCACCATGAAAACATTTAAAATACCCCTAAGTATTGGAAAGAAGGACGATGAACGCGGTTATTTTGAACGTTCCAGTGTATATCATACTTTCTACAGCCGAAGCAACAGATAATGAATATACCTAAGTAACAACTGGACAGAGCGTGGCAACGACAGACAGAACGGACAGGACAAATGAAAGAGGGGGCCGAATGCAACCTGCCGACATAGTTTTGAGCTGTTTTGCTAGTGGCTCTTAAACTCCTTTATATCAAACTTCAAATAACTGCTGAAGATGTTGACGCAATGGTGGATAGTGGTGCATCCGTTACTGCCATAAATGAGGCACTTGTGAAGGAAAAAAGAATTATTCGGGAAGGCCGGTACAAGTACAAAGCATTGATGGGACGAGACAAATTTATGACGAATGGGCGAGAGGAAGACTCTCTTATCGAGGCCAAAACGATGAGATCGACACCCTCGTAGTAAAAAGCGTGACAATAAATTTTTACTCTAGAGACCATATATGAAGATCCTAAAGTTAAACCTGTATTAGAATGATGAAGTGACTAAGGGTCAAAAGACGGCGCGCTTCCCTGAGCTTCACGGATCGGCCTGTGGTGTGCGGAGAAAACCATCTGTCGCAAATTCCCCGAACATATCTGTTTAGGTAACTATCCGCTGGTAACAACAAAATTTTCTGTTCCTTTCAAGCTGCAGGAGGTTACACCGGTGAGGAGCAAGCCTTAGAACATGTCGCGTGAGAAGAAACTTTGGTTGAAAGGTTGAATGCAAAATATGTTAGAGGCGGACATAATACGGCCATCGGTGTTTACGCTCTCCTCACTGATTACGTTGGCTCCGAAAGAAGATGGATCTCCGAGGCTATGTACCGACTACCGAATCCTTAATCACCAAACGGATCTATTCCCTTTCCCATTGCCAAAGCTAGACGAAATAATAGATGAAACCGCAGGTAGCCAAGTTTTTCCCCCTATAGAACCTTGCAAATGATTTTGGCAGGTACCGCTCGAAGAGCAATATACCCCGCAGGGGCCTCTGCGTAAGCAGAAGTTTGGCGTCTTGCGGCACAAAGTACCTGAGGACACGATGTTTGGACCCTCCCGCGCCCAGCCGTGCGTGGCTTCGCCGTGTCTGGGGAATGGATGATCCTTGGGGTTTAGCGGATGCCGGATGTTTCCCCCTTTAAGGCCCCTCGGTGGAGGCGACATGCCTCTTAGGCCTCTGCTTCACACAGACGGCGCCTCCGGATTTACCCACCTGGAGGAAATCGGCAGCCACCTTTTCCTGGCCTCCTCTTCAAAAATCGTCTTCTCTTTTCACTTTCTATCTTTCCTGTCTTCTGGTCACTTCTTCTTGCTTCTGATTTTCTGGGTGGCAAGGGTTAAACTTGTGTGGGTAGCCAGCCTTGAGTATCCAATATTTGATTATAGCAGTAACGTACGGTTGGTGCTTGCAGGCATCTCCTTGTTGGGCTCCATACTGGGCGGTTAGCGTTGATGCCGAAATCTCCAGATATCCCTATGGCTAGTTGCTTCCCACCATTCCCTGATCACCTTCAGAAAAGACGGCGCACCGGAGTTGTGTTTAAGTTTTTTGTGCGTGAGACATAATTTCTCACAATCCCATGTCATCCGCTAAGAAAAAGCAGCAAAACAGGTACAACACCAGCTCTCCTTTCCTTGTTTATAAGTGTATAACTGACGTTCTCGAAGGAGGTTATACGACATTGAGTATGGCAAGTTGTGATCGTTTGAAGCTCTGTGACCAAATCAATATGAAAACCTGCCCAATCTAGCGTCCGTTGGGCAGGTTCAAGTGACAGTAACCCTGCACCATACTATGATCACCACCCACGGCGTAGCCTCGTGATCTGTTGAAGCTGACTGAGGCTGAACTCTTGGACGGCTTCAGTGAGCAGAATGTCATCGATGTTAAACGGGCTAAAGTGAGACGCCATGGCGAAGAAATCAAGACTAAGCATCTGGTGCTCACTTTGAGCTCAAGAATTCTGCCCGAGTCTGTCGATGCCGGGTGCACCAAATTTCCTGTCAAGGCGTACGCCCCAGATCCTCTCAGATGTCTTAAACATCTGCAATTCGGCCACAGCTCACAAAACTGGCAAAGCCGCCAAACCTGTGCGAAATGCAGTGCTCAGGAACACTCATCTGAGTCTGGCGAAAACTCACTTCATTGTGTCAACTGTGATGTGGAGCGCGTCGCATACTCGCGGTCGTCCCCACCTTGAAGGACAGAAAAGAAAGTAGTGACAATTAAAGTAAAGAAAAATACAGCATTCAAGGAGGCGGGAAGCAACATGCAGGAGAGTATTATACATGCACAAGAACATATTTGCCGATGCGGCGCGTCAGGGGGCTTCCGGCTGCTGTCCGGCCCACACGCAATGAACCGGCTGTTACGCCATATGCCTTCTTGGTGGCTGTAGCCGGTGCTGCTCTGCCGTCCTGAAAGAAGGGGCCATTGACTTCTTTGTTGGTGGCTCCCAGGGTCTCGTCTGCCGAGGCGAACAAACCGCTCAAAAATGCGGGCGTCCAGCGCCCGTAAGGAGGCGATGGATACATCTAGGCAGACACGGCATCAGGCGACTAAGGAGTGGGGCGAATCTATCGACCGCTCAAATACAAAAACGAGAAACCCCGCATCACAGCTTCCAAAAAGATCTCGGTAGGATAAGTCAGCTTCAATACATTATACACACAGCACGATCTTTTTCTGCAAAATTCACACACAAATATTGCAGTGGAACGTAATGCGACATCTGCGAAATCTAGACGATATTAAAGAACTTCTTCATCAACTAACTCCAAAAATGCTGTGTTTCCAGAAAACACACTTAAAATCTACACACACGAACTTTTTTACGTGTGTCATTTTAAAGTGAAAGCTTTACCAACCGCGTCGAGCCAAGTTTCCCGGTCGCCAACAACTTGACCTTCATTTGACCGCAGCTGCGCCGTAGCCTTGGCAACGCATCACGCGACTCGCCGAGCCGAGTTTGGCCCCAGCCGCCAGCTTGGCGCATGCGCTCTCTGTAGCAGGGTCGCCGCCTGACCACGTGACTTGCCACGCGTCTGGATGAGAGAAGCCCTGCGCTCGCCTTGTCAGTTCGAGCTTGGCCACGGATGAGAGCGAGGCCGGGCCGTCCTCTGCGAGCGTTGCGCGGGAGCGGGAGGATCTGATCCATCGTCGCCAAGCGCCGTCTGACCATCCTGCGGATATCGCCCGGCGAGCTGCTTCACTGGAGAGGGTCCAGAATGCAATAGGAATCGTACCGTCCAGATCAATGTAGCGACCACGTTCGCGCTCTGTCCGTGCGTGCTTCGACGCTGCATGCGCATGTTCGCGGCGTCTCTGCTTGTCTGGCACTTGCGCTTTCCCTGTGGCGCAACAGGCGTCGCATCGTCGAAGGATGCGTTTCTACCCAAGACTAATTACAATCATCTCTACCCACCGGCCTAGGCACAGCCGCCATACCTGGCTTAACGGTGATTGTATACCTGAGCATAGTAATTAAAAATAAATCAAAGGCTAACCAAGTGAAATTGACTTAAACAGGCTAAGCCAAGCTTGCGCTTTGCAAAGCCAGGATTAATTAAGTGAAGCCGCAGCCAGTTTGTCCCGTCGGACACCCCTTGAGGCAGTGTGAGGGTGGGCAGTTCCATTATTCATTTGCATGCTGTCTGATTCATATATATATATATATATATATATATATGTGTGTGTGTGTGTGTGTGTGTGTGTGTGTGTGTTTATTTTTTATATATACCCCTCAGCGAACAACAGAGGAAAGCATGTTTAGATAACCTCATTGATCTGTTGCTAGAAACCTACATACTCGTGGGGGATGATAACTCTCGCAGCACTTGGTGGGGAGACCGCCGTTGAGACACAAGTGATGGAATCATTGAAATATCTCTTGGCTCGAGCTGCGCGCTTCTTTATTAAGAAGAAGCCGACCTATTAGAACGGCCATCACAACTCGTGTTTATCGATAGATCTAGCAATTGCCTCTACGTCTCTTCTGCCTGACCTGGTATGGAATGTCATCAACAATTTCTTCGTAAACGAACACTTCGCTGTAAATTTAGACTCAATAACGTAGTATGACAACCCTCCCAATATTCCTGAACGCAAATTCCATTCGGCTAACAGGGTGCCATTTAAATAATCAACTTATTTACTACAACATCTCTAAATGATCGGAGTATAGACGATGCTTTCTCATATTTTACCGCTTTTATTATTGTTGCAGCCGAAAACTTTATTCCGCAAACAAATTGTGTTTCACATAAAAGGCGTGTTTCCTTAAAGAATGATAAAAAAAATTCTTACCGAAAATTCTATCTAACACAAGATGTGGTTGTGAAAGAAATTTTAACCAATTTAGCGCACTAAAGATGCTTGATCCCGTCCACCATCCGGGTATCCGCTTGGGCACCGGCGCTTTCAGGGTAAGCCCTACTGAAAGCTTTTATGTAGAATCGAATGAGTGGTCCCTCAATCTGCACATATTTCCTCAAAGTGCACTCTAATCATGAACATCCGTAACCATTAACGATTTGACGTCCATTACATTTTTCCATAATCGACTCTCGGTGAGACGGCTTTTTTCACTGTGTTTGAGGGAGCTTAGCGTTGAGATGGGCGTCCCACTGTTCATAGAATGCATCTCCATAAACTGCAGTCGATGTACACTTGCTCTGAATTCTACGCGATGCATAAAAGTCGCATGCTGGCGTATCTTACGCGGCTGTTGGATCTTTTCTCTGTGAATCAGACGTATTGAATCCTCATACAAGATCTTTACTGCAGAAGCTTATGTAGTGCTGTCTGTGGTTAAATGCAGAAACTAAATAAAACTAGAAGATGCAATAATATTCTCGGACTCATTAAGTGTCGCAAAAGCACTAACCTCCTTAAAAAAACGCACAAATTTTGTTTTAGTGAGCTTTACATATGTTTGTACAATGTTTATGCATCTCGTAGACATTTAATGATATGTTAACTTCCTGTCCACACATACATCGAGGGTAATGTGCTAGCAGATCAAATGGGACCATCAATTATACAGCAAGCTATTCATCCCACTAGCTGATATGCATGCCTGCCACAGATATCAAGCCTTTTTTTTTTGTAAACGAAACTGCGAAGCCAGTGGCAACGCTTGTGGGACCCCGAAACAAATAATAAGCTCCACTGATTAAGCCACAGTTAGCTTTCTGACCCTCTACCACGAAAACACGACGAACTAATGTCGTATTCTGTCGTCTCAGAAGAGGACACACATATGGTACTCACAATTTTCTATTGACTGGCAATGAACCTCCAACCTGTGGTATGGTGAGAGGTTGACAGTCCTCCATGTCTTCTTGGAGTGTCAGGAAGCCGAAAGAGAGAGAAAGAAACATTTCCTTCTAGCATACTGCTTTTGTGTCCTCCATCCCGCTATGTCTCCTTGTGAAGAACTGATTTTTCGCCCAAGCTATCCTTTCTTGAAATATATAGCCTTGGATTCGCATGTGACTAGCGCAATAATTTTGTAGTGTACCCTCGCTCCAGAGGAGGCCGATACGAGTGTAGTATTTGCATGGCACACGCCTCCACGTCCTTGTGGTTTAAGAGGAAGCTTTAGCTCCGGCCCAACTCCGATGCGGCCTATTCAAATACATGTAAAACGCAGAAACGCTCTTCTGAGATAACCCCTGGACAGATGTTAATGAAATGTGTTGCACTTGATAGAGAAAGTTAAGTTCTAGTGAATTTTGAAGCGGAATCTTGATTTGGAGCCTGAAATTTGTTAAAAGAACTGCTCGTAATTGATCGCTTCACTTCAAATTCATTAACACTGGCCTTGCAATCTCTGGTCATACTTGGCCCTTGCATCCAAAATACGCTACATTCGTTAGTATCGGAGAAACATAAGAAGTACGCGGCCTTTATCGCTCGCTTTGACGTATATAAATACAGTCGCTTACCTTTCGGGTGGACGATCAGTGCTGCCGGGTTCCAAAAAGCGATGAATGGCGTTTTGAAGCCTTTTCTTTTAGTCTATTTCTTTTCTCTTAGTCTACTCTAAAGACAAAGCTTCACACACTGAAAACTTTACTGCTGTTTTGATCGCATAGAGCAACTTAAACTGAATTTAAAAAGTGTGAGTTCTTAAAGGTAAAAATTACATTCATTGGACGCTTTCTATACGAAAAAGACGGATAATCTAAACACGCACGCAATTTTCTTTGGGCTCGGAGGACATCTTAAGAACTTCATAAAGGGCTTCACCATACGAGCGAAGCCGTTGAATAGCATGTTAGAGAGGAATACAGATTTTATTTAGACCGATGCATGTGAAAAGGAGTACAGTGATTTACTACCAGCCATATCGTCAGGCACGGTCCTCACGCTACGTAATTTCACTGACCCGTTTGAACTTACGACAGATGCTTCTAACTTTGGCTGGTGCAGTTCTGTAAACATTCTCTTACTAACCAAATTAACAATGACACAATGCGTATGCGTGACTGAACGAGGACGTAGAAAGAAACAGACACACGGAAACAGCGCTACGTTTGTGTGTCTGCTTCTTTCTACGTCGTTGTTCAGGCGCGCTTACACATTATATCACAAATTCAAACCAACTAGCCTGCCAACGTGTTGTAACTGAATTAACCAGCACGGTGACACGCGCACACAAGTAAACATGAACACGCATCGCTTGACGAAACTCTCTGTGAAAACGGTGGAGTTGGGAATCGCGGCAGCAGCTGCGAGCCAATTCACCTCCGTGCATCTGCCGCTTCAGCGTGTAGAAACGTTAAAAGCACAGCGCATACGAAGCTACCAGCACTGCGTGCACTCTACAAACATCGCAGATCGCTTCGAAGATGAGGCCCGCGCGGATGCGCACTTTAGCCATGTCACAGACCGTTTTCAAGGCACAAGCGCCAGCAACGCGTCCCTACGGCGCCCGCCAAAGGCGTCTACTACGTCGTCCGCGATTCGCGTGGCCAACGCCGTAGTAGACGTCGCGCTTGTGTCCGCTCTGTACGGCGCGGCGAGCAAGGAGAACATCGAGGCACCGTAGCAGCCGCGGACGAAGAACGGCCCTCTTGCCTCGCCTCACCCCCTCTGCCTCGCGCGCCACGAGAGAGGGCACGCATCCGGGCCGCGCTCCTCTCTCGCTCACGCGAGATTGAACCGCGTTCGCCGGCTCACCTTCACACGCCTTCACTCATACGGAACCTCACGCTGACGCCGACGGCAGAAATCCGTCTCCAGTGTCCATATCGCAATAAAAAAGAAGGAGGCATTGGTGGTTGTGCTAGTAATTACGTATTTTCGATTTTACCTCGTAGGCTCAAAATGTAAACTATTCACTGGTCATCAGGCGCATCCCCATTTGATAAATATTTCTCCAGCGAAACAATGAGATACCCATTGATTCATGAATCGGAAGTTTTATTTTTTGAAGTGCTACAGCGAAGGGGGAAAGAATTGTCATATGCTCACGCACTTTCTCGACTTCCAGTTATCCGTAGCTGTGGGAACGAGGAAATTGTACACTTTATCAAAATATACAAAGGTACCGAGCAATTGATGCCCATAGGAGGAACGTCTAATGTTCCTGCTACTTCCGTACGAAAGGTTCTTGATCTCTACCATTACAACCCAAAGTAAATAAGGCAGGATGGTTTTTGGCGAACCTACTACAAGTTGAGAAGATTTACATGGCCCAGAAAGATATTGGTGATTACATCAGCTACTGCCATGAGCGTTAACTCATCAAGGGCCAGTTTAAGTAGAAAACGGACATTATCATATGCCCACTTCATTCAAATGTGTCATTTGCGACAGTTCACTTTTGACTTAGCCGAACTAAAGGGAAAAAATTAGAAGATGTGAAAAGAATGCACTAACGAATTCTCAAAGATCGTACTCAAGGTTCGTGGCTACCAAGTCGGTTAAGGTGAATGCACAAACTATTATAGCGCTACTGAATAGAGACGTGCTTAAGCGAATGAAATCCGTAGTGCCTGGCAATGTTCAGCGTTCAAGAGCCAGACACTTGCACAGTGGGCGCTACAGAACATTGCTTTCCGTCAGCTAATGGGCTCCTGTCATACGAGACATGAAATAATATATAATTATGCACCCAGAATTCCAGGAGGGAAGACATGTTGTCTTCAAGCAGCCGTGTGGCATCACAACAGGTCCCATAGATGTGCTTTGGTATCAAGTCCTCAATATGCTACCTTCGGTGAGCCAACATACTTGCCTACAGAGGACTTACTCGGTTTAAAGAAAACCTTCGCTTTGAGGAGACCAAGAAAACGGCAGAGAAGCAAACAAAACACAGGGAAGCGCTCAAGCGAGCAATTTACAAGCGCCAAAACAACAATACTCCTATTAATTTGGGCACTCTGATTTTAATATGGGATAGCTATGGCTGCGCTAACAATGCTTGCGGCACCGTTTAAAGTAATGAAAACGGCTACAAAAGACGCAATACTCAGAACCACCAGGTACATGACGGAAGATGGTGCCATGAAAGTAGCAGCCATCAGCGATGTTATTCCTTATATCCAGGGGAAGGACAAAACAATGTCAGGGAGGGTGGCGTGACCCAAAGGACAAAAGCAGACGAAGAACTGCTTCTACTGGCAACGGCAGTAGCAGATGAGGAAGAAGAAGCATAAAACAAAGTTCTGTTGCTCTCGGTCTTGGGATATTACAAGTATGTACGAACTTTAGAAGCGCTCAGATTACAGGCCTCAAGAAATGTGACCGGAGCTACCTGACTCAAATACGCGCGCGTACTTCAGTGGCAAGACTGCCTCCGCTTCTGAGACAAGTCTCTGCATGCGGCTTTCCGCTGTTGCACTAGCGGCGGCAAATGGCCTTCGGGCGATGGCGCAGATAAGTCGTTAAGTCGAAAGCTTTTGTTGCGTTTGCTTCCGAGAGGAACAAACACCGCCGGGAAATGTCAACAAACGCTCTGGCGCCGAACAGTACATTCTTCTATAAGAAAGCCGCAGTTCAAGCGTCTTCCATGTGGCACCAAAGCGAGCAGGCGCATCCAAGAGCAAGTATTCAACTACAAAACAAAAATTCAACAGACTTGAAGCTAGCGCTTGGCGCTTCTACAGGACACTTCAAATGGCCTCGGGCGTTTTTATTTTTTATAGAAAGATGTTTCCATTATGTCAAGCTGCTGGAAAGGCTGTGAGCTTACAGAACAGGAACGGAAAGACATACTTAAATTATAAATTCAGATAATAATATAATGTTTCATTTTATATGAGGTCGAGCGGATGATATGATAATTTTTTTAAAATTATTTAGCTAAACATTGGTTTTCATTACGTTTTGTGTGCAGGCCGTTTACACGTTAGTTGCTAATTTGTGTACTAGACACATTTGATAAAATATTGACAACTACAGTGAGGCCATATTAAGAATGTTTTCTGTTTCATTTATGCATGGTCACTGAAGGTGCGATAGCACCGAATTTGCTTTTCAAATGTTTTAGCCTGTAACGTCAAGGGTTAAAAATCTAGCTGATCATCGTATTTTTTACTAATAATATATAGCTTTTTAATCACGACATGCGCTCTTTTAGGTCCGTATTTATTCTTTTGCGCAGTCAATTCTTTGCAATTGAAGCTGTTTCTCCTTGTCACGTGAAGTCGTGCGAAGTCCTTATGATTACATTTCATCATGATTATGAGTCATTGTGATTACAGGAAAGTTGGCATGTGCCGTCAACGCCTTCAATGGGATACCCGGCCGATGGCACATATTAGAGACATTTTTTAAATAACGTTCACACCTTTTTCTTCTTCTAGAGGCCCTCGATAATGACAAATGCACAAGAAGGCGCGTTCGAAATATTGAGTCATATGTTGTTATCAAAGGCACGAAAGTGCATTCGTAACGGTCTGGCCTATGCAGTGGCAGCTATAGCACCGTGAATAAAACAAGGCGGTCTTCGTATCTTCCCACGTGTATTTTCGTTATGGTGCAGCGCTGATTTGTCTCCCCACATTTCAAAATAAGGCTCTTCTAATCTCGTTCACTACACAATCTCGCTGGCATTTCGGTGCAACTGCAGCCCATTTCAAATAGAGAGGAAGGGATAAAACTGATAGAGGCACCCTGCGGGAAGGATGTTCGACCTTGTCAGGAGTACTAATTGTGTGCTTGCCTCGGGGAAGCCATTACCGGCCGTCAATTGGCTTGAGATGAGATTGCGACACAGAGTGCAGTGCGTCGTTGCCGAACTCTGACAGGAAACGCAAGGAAACCTTGACGGAAGACTTGAGACGCTATCTCGCAGCAAGACGGAAACCATCAGGAGGAGGCCATGTTCGTAACCACTAAAGAAGAAAAGTATCCACTCTGGATCGCGTTTACAAAATCACGAAAAATCACCGAGAGGACCCTCAGGCAATCGTTTCAATCGACTCGCGTAAGAGTAAGACGACGCACTTGGAAAGGATTTTCGTAGCTGGTCGATAAAAGGAGCGGCAATCGCAGTGGAAAAGGCACGGAGTATTCCATAGAACTGCTATTGTTTCACATTGCAACGAATTAGACATATCCCATAACTAAACGCACCCCTGCATTATCTATGATTTTATGTTTTTGAGAGAACGCCAGATCGTGGTAAATAGCCGAACGTGGGTGAACTATGGCGTAGCACGCCAGCCAAGTTTTAGTTCCTATACGGCAGTTCCAGTTGGTACTACAGTTGCCGAGTTGAAAGGCCTACCGAACCGGCCAAGTTATTGTGTGAATATAACTGAGAAATGCTTCGTAAATTACTGATAACACGTAATTTTATTGCGATTAGCACAGTTCTGGAACTTCACGCGCTCGTAGTGTGCGTATGATGTGTAAACTATGATACATTTTATGCAAGTTAGCAAGATTTTGCGAAAGATTCGTAGATACAACTTGTTGGAGAAGAGAAGTTACGACCAAAGTATTTGTGAGTTCCGCCTTTGGTTAGTAAAGTAGCAAAAATAGTAAATTATGTCGCTAATTCTGATGCCCACAGGTATATGCATCTCTAAGGTTCGGGACCCTCGTATAAAGGAGCATACAAAAGTTTTCAATTCCATTAAATTCCATGGCAGCTCTCTCATAACAATTTTTTGCACTATATCAAGTTCAAGAGGAAAAAGCGAATGCGCTACCACGCTGCATAGCTCACGCTTCTTTTAAGTGATATTGGAAAATCATATATATATATATATATATATATATATATATATATATATATATATATATATATATATATATATATATATATATATATGTACAGGCTTAAAACGCGGCCGTATTAAGTCTGTCTTAGTAGGAGCGACGGAGCCCCCTCGGTTCCTTGCACACAATAAAACGTAATAACTACACAGCTCGCCTTCGTCATTGGCATTCACCGCCAGCGTTTCGAGACTCGAGACGGCTACATAAACTGCACTTGCTGGGAAGTGTCAGAAGCACTCAGCAATCTTTCAAGGCTATCGCGTTCCACTCTTAAAGGCAAAGCTTAAGCGGCCTCCACATTTTCTTACGATGCCTATGGTTGGGGCAATTACGCTTGCTGCAAAGCGATGCTTCCAAATTTATTTCATATATATATATATATATATATATATATATATATATATATATATATATATATATATATATATATATATATATATATATATATATATATATATATATATATATATATATATAGGGAGCTTAAGCTGCGCCTTCAAGAGTGGAACGCAATAGCATTGAAAGATTGCCGAGTGCTTCTGACGCTTCCCGGCAAGTGCAGCTTATGCAGCCGTAATATCTATCGAGGGACGCTGGCGGTGAACGCTAGGGACGAAGGCGAGCTGTGCAGGCATTTTTTTATGGTGTGCAAGGATCCAAGCGGACTCCCTCACTCCTGCTAAGGCAGACTTCAAATGTTAGCTGGATAATGCTATCGCATTAAAAGGGGTTTGTGTGTGAGTTTCTGCGTAGCAGTGTTATATGTTTTCTGATATACTCAAATTACAATCCGGCGCTATCTTGTGTGTAGGTTGTCTGTAAGTCGCACTATGTGATTTTTCCGATGAATTTTGCTTTGAGAACTTCGCTTACTTCAGTTATTTCTTCGCTCTACACAGAGGGCCTGCCTAGTTCGGTATGCACGGTTCCGAGTGATTATTCCTGAAACGACAGCTGATGCCGCACGCCGACGCCGAATTTTCTGCCACACGGGGCCCTTAAGGCTATCGCGCCAATATACGTGATAGTTATCAAGGTTGCTGCTTTGCGAAAAAGAAATCCAAGGACCCCTAAACATTTGTTATGTGTTATAAGTACGAGAGCAGTAATGTTCCACTCTCCCCTCACGCAACACCTGGCGCGGTATTGCAGCACCTGGTGTTACTATTCTCCGGCTCTGCTTCGTCGAGAAAAGCTCGTGACGTGGCGTCGCAGCCAATGGCAATTTAGGTGCCGTTTCGCTGCTACAGACGCCGGCTTTCTCGCGCAACGGGCCATTTGGTGGTTTCGCATCAAAAACGTTTTCTTTTCTGGGACATACTGTATAGGTATAACAATATAGGTATAATAGATTCTACCGTATTTTAGCGAAGGTGAAACACAGGGCATCGTTTGTTCGTTATTCTTTACAATGATTATGCTCGCCAAAGTGACACACCACCTCTCGGCACTCAATCTTCGAGGCTCCAAAAAAAGAAAGTTAATTGAAAAATATTATCAGGCCATATCCCTTTTTATGTTGTTTACCTGGTTTCTTTATCACCAAAAATATTTCGACATTCAATTACTCAGCTCAGATGGGCCCAGTTACCAAAATTATTTTGCGTACGTGGGCGAATACCGTATAGCCTCATTATTTTGTGTTAGAAGCAAGCAGTTCAACACAACCCAAATATGCACTGGTCACAAAGCCAATGGAGCGGCAAAACCTACTTAAACACAACCGACACGGCATCAGTCCTCGTCAACATCACAGGTGGGACACGGGGGCAAGCCGGAATGTGAATTTTCAATCACTAGTGTCTGATGTGCAACTTTGAAGAAAATGTGACGAATGCATGTGAGACAATGCTATTCAGACAACGTAGCATATGAGAGTTGTAGTTGTAACCGAAAAAGACAAGTTCTTCACATTGACGCTCTCTGTTACACCATAGACTACATTATGACAGTTAGCAATGGCTCACACAAGCGCCACTGCGTAAATTATAGAAAATGGTATCAGGTTGAGTTTGGAGGAGTCACTGTGTGTGCCAGGTGATCAGGTGACCAGGTGACCAGAACTGGTCACCTGGTCACCTGAACTGGTAAGATGGGGCTTTGCTGACTATACTGCACTGGTAGGGCCACCACTACAGCCCAACACTGTGACTTGACTCGCAGGTCATTGTGCGAAAGCACTTATGTCAAGCGTTAAGTAGTGTTGGAGGCATGGTTATCTCAAACATTGAAGAGCCGCGTGTGAACCACTTAATTTCACCCACTCACGAGCAGACTGTTGCAAAATATATGTCAAGGCTGCCAGGAGTGCAGCCAGCCCAGTAGTTGTCGTAGTTGCTCTATGGCTGAGCTGCTTTGATACCGCGGTCTTCGTTGACGGGATCCGGACGCTTATGGTGGATGACGGGGTCTTGATCAGTTTACCAGTACAGATATAAAATCGAGGAGTGTGCACATTCTCAAGTACAAAATATGCTAGAGCTTATCCAGGTATGGGCTGATTCTAGCTATTGTGCTAAATGTGTGCCATGGAAAGAACTACAAAGGCGCAGAACGTAACAGAAAGAACTTCGCTGATAATGCACCAAAAACAAGCGCCACATCTCTGAAGCACAAACTGAAGCAAGTGTATAGTCATGTTGCGCAACCATGTACCGTACTTGGGCGCGAAGGAGTTCGCGTGAAAGCCTGGCACCAACCTACAGCTGCTCTCCATCGAGGCGACCACAGTCAAATAATTCCTTCGTAATCTAAGGCATTTTCTACGCGCTTTAGCTTGCAGGAGTTGTCGAACAGGAGCTGTCGAACACATAACGCGGCTGGGTCATTGCTTTCTTTCCGTGGTGTGATAACGAGGAGCAGCTGCTGCCATTAGACTCGGAACTAAGGCGTCACTGAACCACATTAACGCCGCTCGCTGTTTGAATATATTATCTATTGAGGACTTGTTCGGTGACGCAGTAACGCTTCCGACAATCGTGGGTAGTAGCGCTACAGCCGCCGAGGAAGTTACTCAATAGCTGATGGTCTCGGCAGCTTGTACGCTGCTGATTCCGTATGGAGAGCGGCACTGTTGTAAGGGTGAACACTATTACTGATGACAATGATGTAGGTAGATGCACAAAAATACGTTATGTGGCACATGGACACGCTGGCTGCAAGAGAATGGCGATCGTTAGGAACACAACTTCATTGAAATTCGTTAACAAGGATATGAAATAATATGCGAAGCCCATCGAATGAAGGCTTATAAATTAAACATAAACAAGAGCGCTCACATTTCTGCTCGCGTCATTTACTGCCGCTGCTTCTCGCTTTCATATTCACGTCCACAGACGCTCATCATCATTTTCACTCCTGCATAACAAATTAGAGCGACTGTAAAGCAGCGCGCTTGTTCGTGGAAAAATATGCCAATTTAAGAAGAGCAAAACAACGCTCTTCAACATACTATAGAGGCACAGTGTGCAAGATAACTCACTGACAAAAGTTTTCAGCCGGCGAAAATAATCGAATCAAGAAACAGAAGTTTCAGTGGTCCCAAAAGTAAATTACACCTTTTTGTGTATATGCGAGTGTTCACAAAGAAAAATATCACATAATAAATATGAAGCGCGCTTAAAGCATTACATATTTAAGCAACGATGATGAGGGAAAATATTGAAATTATAGGGTCACGTCAGGAGGCATTACCTTTGGTGCCATGCCAGATTAGAAATATGTTGAAGAAACTTTGACTTCAAGGTGTCAGGAGATTCAATGGCAAAAGTCTCGACTCAAAAAAGGAAAAAAATGGGGAGCGGATATTTTCAACTAATCAAAGCGTAATACCAATACTGTGAACTCGTGTGGGAAAGCATTAAGCCCTATTGGCAGCTGACTTTGTCGACATTGCTGTCACCCCAATATGATTACACCTAGAAATCCGATAAGCCATGCAAATTTCAGTAAATCTTTATATTCGTTATTACCCTCATGCAGCAGCTTTATTATGTTAAGTAATCTGTTAGGAAGCATGTCAGTAGATTCCCGAACAAGCGAGTTCCTGTTCACATCAGACTACAGCATACACTGACAATTATTCCGACGTTTCACAAGAACGCACACCAGGACAATGAAATTCTTTCAAAACTTGGTTCCAAGCGCAAGAAGACAGACTCGCCTACACGTACACTCACGTAAGCACAAAAGTGCCCCCAAAACGGATGATCCCCACTTTTTTTCAATCGAACGCTCTAAAAAGTGCGTCTGTGAAAAACGGCATGCGGGCGACTTTTCTTGCGGCATTTCCTTTGCGGGTGCGTGCGTGTGTGCATGAGGGTGCTCTTGCTCTTGCTCCCTGAAGCAAATTACGAACTTGGATCACCAAATACCTCAGCTACAAGTTCGTATAGGGTACTAAAATACGCCGTGATGTAGGGCACCATAATGAAACAATTTACAGTTAAAAAGGCGATCAGCCTGGACAACAGCGTTTTTACAGACCAGTTGAGGAACCCCCTGTCTTTTATCGTGCTTTCATTAGTATAGAGTGGGGCTATCTGAATAAAAAGTAAGAATTGAATAAAGCAGAATCATTTCAGAAAAAAACGTAATTATAAATAAAGTTGGAATATGAAATTTTCTCATTATTCAACAAAGTAATTTAGAAAACTGGCGTAGACTAAATTAGCTATACAGAACGCCTATGAACACTATTTCATACATCAATGCCGCTCGCAATAGGATGCTCTGTCTCCTACTGACCAGCTTGTAATTGATCAACAAATAAAAAATAAAATAGGAATAATAGGAATACCATATAATGGCATTAATGAAACAAACCTACAGCATGGTAGCGCCGGTACATAGTGTCCGGCTTCAACGTTGAACGAGCTAACTGTGATTCTCCAGCACCTAATATCAATGTCAGGTGGTGTCAAGCGTGGTGACATTGGTCAAATAAATAAATTATTGTAGCTAAATTGACATAATTAAATGGCGATGCCTGAAGGAGAGGAACGCTTATTGAGTTAAGAGAAATAAACCTAACCCGTACGTAAGCTCATGAACTGGTGCCTTTATCAGCCATCCCATGCGCTCTCGAACAAGAGTCATTCAGATGTGTCACTGCTTAATTTGAGATATCGCCCTATTATCTGTAAGTGATATTCGGGTTCGTTGTATTCAAGAGAAATAATATTCGAGGATTTCATATTGCATATTCTCTGGAACAGAATACGAATTGAACATCAAATACTTTTCACTTTGTATTCCAAATCAGAAGCACGTAAAAATAGAGGAATGGTGTAGGTGTTATTGCTAAGACATTAGGATAATAAAATCATAGTATGAACGCGTGCATACGTTTGCAGAACAAGTAATGCCAAAAATCTATTTATTCTCGTAACGATGTGAGCCCTCAATTGTAGCGAAGCATAAGCAGACAAGGGAAACTGTCTCGACTACTAAAGATATACAAACGCATCCTATAAATCGGTTCTCGAAACTCGGAGGCACTAATGGCCTGGTCCCGTTCGGTTTGCCCTTGCCTGCACTGTTTCAGGCAGAACACTCGTTACGCGCAGGATGCGAGAAAATGCAGCGTGTTCTTGCTCGCACATCTCCAGCAGCGCTCGCCTTCCACCGCTGCTCCCCCATCCGCAAAAAAATAAAATAAAAAATAAAATGCACGGATGAGTATGGTGGTGCAGTCCTTTTCGGCCAGTATAACTTTTTTTACTGTAGCCAACATAAACAGTGATTTGTTGCTTCGCTTGGGAAATCTCTCTGCGAACATTATGAATAGAATAATACTTTATAAACAATGCGGAGGCTCCGAACGCACATCTAACGGAATGAAAATTGGATTATCCCAGCACTAACAAAAAAAGCATATCCAATAGGCTCGTCACTGTGAGAAAGGGGTTGTAAGTAACAGTTAATTTGTGTCGGTATTCTAGAATTTCGCTGAAGAGATTCCCTGCAACCGAACCACTTTTGGTATGGTTTTGCTCGCTAAGAGCTGTGTGACCTTTCTTATTTCTTCGAAGGATATACGGGCGAAAATCTGCGGGTGCATAAGTCCCAATCTCCAGTTGAGGCTACATATGGCATTCATCTAGACGTCTTTTGGATATTGTGTATAGATAACGGAGAATTGATGATTTAGTACTTTTGATTATTACAAATAAGTTCGGAGAATTTGAAAAAAATGGAAATATTGCAGGAACCCTTCGTATTTAACATACGTACTTATATATAACAAAACATGAAATGCTTCCCCCACGAAGAAGTTCCGCCTCAGATGGCGGAATAAATTCTATACGCTTTCGCGGGGACTCAGTTCGATTGAACCTTTGCAGATATTGATATATATATGCAGGGCGATGATTTATCGGTTTTGCGTAAGTTCGCTCGTGGACGCCCCCTGGTCTAGCGTTCACATTTGGTTTTCTGTTCTTTTGGTTCTTTTATCTTGCCGCTTTTAGTCGAAACATAGAAAACTATGGTATGCCTTCTTATATAGGCACCTCGAATAAGTGGCTTAGGCGCTGGCTGCCTGACCAGCCTCCATAAGGAAAATTGAAGTAACTCACACTCTGCGTTTCATACCGTTCTAATGTTTTGATCAAGCTCATCGGCATGAAAACCTGTTTTGGCGATTTGTGTGACTCGGCTGAAATAAATTAGTATAGTAACATGACCTTTTTAATAGATTACCTTTTGGTCTTGTCGCTTGCAGGTGTCGTGTACGACCATGCCTGGTCGTCGGAGGAGGCTAAGCTACTTTCGCAGGCGCTGGATAGGGCGAATATAAACGCAAGCGATGCCGGAGAAGACCTGTCCGAACATGGAGAAAGTGGCACTCAGGCAGCGAACGCGAGGCCAAGGACCCCCCACCTGAGCCTGGCAGCCGTGAGACTAGAGCCGGAGGACCTCTTCCGATCTTCAAAGAAAGGTACGGGGAATTTCGAGATTCTTAGGCTCCGAATAGGCAGTGGTCCATTGAACGCCCGAAGCGCAAAGAAAAAGACGTGGTGGCTCGTACGGGCTGATGTTTTCCAGTGTCACAATATGCGGCTCAGCATAAAAAGCCAAACGCCCGATTTGTCACGAGTAGTGCTCCATCAACGTCAGAAAAATTGGAGGACGCTTAAGCTTCGCCTTCAAGAGTGGAACGCGACAGCGTTCCCGTCGACCCGCCAAGGGGTGTAAGACAATGGGCTACGGCGCAGCGACTACGCGCCCCGCATCGGACGCGTTGAGCGTCGAGCAACGCAGCGTTCGGCGCGACAACGAAATGTGCGCCTGAGAAAGCGACGCACGCCTGAGCCTCAGAAACAGCTCGTTTCTAAGGCAACACCGCGTTCACTAGAGGCGCTTTTGTACCGCTTTGAAGCATCGAACTCGTGGCTCAGTGGTAACGTCTCCGTCTCACACTCCGGAGACCCTGGTTCGATTCCCACCCAGCCCATCTTGGAAGTTGCTTTTTATTTATGAAGTGCCTGCCGTGCTTTATCGCTCACGGCCAACGCCGCGGACGCCGACGCCGACACCGACACCGACGCCGACGACACCGGCTTTTCTGCGACACGAGCTCCTTAACGCTATCGCGTTAATAACTAAGCGCTGATGACGGTTTCATTGATTGAGTAAGGGATGCATGGTTGAGTTACTTTATCAATTGCACGGAACATGTTAAGGCAGTCATAATTTTATGAACAGAATCAAGGTTGGGCGGCCGCAAACACTACTGCACAAATTTAGTACGAGTTTTTTTTTTTGCCCTAAAGAAATGGTCCACTTCATAGCTGACACAGCCACACTTCGCACGGACGCCGCAAAATATATATGTAGGGGCGATGGCGCGGATCTTTCCTGGATTTGTATGTGCGAAGTTGCAGTTTCTCGGCGATGTATCTCTATCAACAAGCCTAAATATCAGCTCTCGTAAAAGGACGACGTGGCCTTTGTGGTGCCAAATAGAGCGTAAAAATAACGGAAGCAGTGAAAAGTGCACAAGACCATTTTTTCACTTCTGCCAATCCTGTATAGCGGTTCCATCGAAAATGTGTCATATATGCATATATATATATATATATATATATATATATATATATATATATATATGTATATATATATATATATATATATATATGTGTGTGTGTGTGTGTGTGTGTGTGTGTGTGTGTGTGTGTCTATATAGTCCTTTTCCATGCCAAAATGAGATACTGGTTATGGCGCAGGCCATGGGCCTTCCGCATAATTCTGACTACGTAGAGTCCTTTATTGTGCGCCGAATTTTGCACTTACTAACGTACGAACGCTCATTTGCGCTTGCGCGCGCACTTCAGCGCGCGCAAGGACCGATGACGAGGACCTCTCAGGTCCTCGTGAAATTATCCAGCATTTGTCGATGCAAGTACATCACTCAAAAGCAGAGTTGTGAAAAGCCTCCTGCTGTCTATGTAAGCCCACTCAGGATTAGTGAAGATGGGGGAATCGCGAAAACTGCCCTCAACAGTGCGCTGCAAAAGGTCTTGTTCAAACGAGATTGAAAACAGCTTCGCAGTCCAGCTACAACGCCTGGCTCGAGCTGGCTTCTCAGGGTGTCAGTTGGTTCATCTGGCAGAAGGCCTATTTCACAAAACTGCCCTATGGAAAAAAGAACCCACAAAAACAAGATTGACGGATCGAAAACAGCCGCATATCGTGTGTGCGTGGGTTGTGCTATAGGCGGAAGAAGGCTAAAGACAAGGCCGGAGTGTCGGTTGTTTTCTCGGCGGCAAGCAAGTTGAACGCCTTATGTACGATGGTCGACGAAGATGTCCTTCTGTCGAACAGAGAATGCGAGAGATTGCCCAAGCCATGCTTCACTAGATTCATCGCGAGCTTCGTCTATGACATCCCTCTTAGCTGTGGGGTGCACCGGTTGGTGTAGTAATAATCGCCTCCGGGAGCACCCTAGCAACGTTCTCGTAGGTGCAGTAGAAAATTCAAAGAAGTGTTAGTCATTAAGAGCCACGCAGGTCAGGGCACACGCGAGATCATCGAAGCGTTCAGCACTGTGAAGCTCAGCCCTTGATGCGTAAGCTCGGAGTTGCAGTTATTCGACATGAAAACCATGTGACCGCAAGGTTACGGTCCCTCGCCTTTTGTGTACTTAATTCCACTTTCATTTGGCGAGATATATATTTTGCGTTCTTTTTCTTGGTTTTCGATGGTTATACCTCTCAACACGTGTGTAATAAACCTTGCTGGAGATCAGCGCCATTAACTGGTGGGGCGGCTTGCGCGAACTTTTAATAACAAAAGTAATACCGAATTTAAGAGCGCGTTCTGGTGCGGGCTAGGCATTGTCTATAGAACATTTTAGAACGCGCTCTAAACTTCATTATTATATTTATTGAATGCTCGTGCAAGCCGCCCCTGGTCTCTTGTTGTCTGTCCCGTTCCCGCACTGTTTGCAATAGTATGCTATCGTACCAATAATCCAGCCTAACCGCCATTTTGTAACGCTAGCCGTTCTTCGGGGAAGTGTAATCATGCCGTAACCGGACCGATCCTCAAAACGCGATCGGCTTACAGTCGCTTACGTGTAGCATGTGGACCTAGATTCTTTACACATTTCACCCTACGGCGTCGGTCTTTCGCCGAATAAAGACGCAGGAAAGTCTCCCATACAAACGTTACAGCTGGACCGTCTCAGTACGTATCCACGTATTCGCAATCCTACCTGCATCCCGAAACCAACAGTTCCTCAGTACTGAAGGTGTGATGGCAGCTGCCAATAAGCATCGCGCACAGGGGTCCCTGCAGTCCTCGTGACCTGCACAGAATTTATAGTGCAGTCAGCTCTGCGCTCACTCTGCCACGGTTTTAGATATACAGAAGAAGAGGGCACGGGTGAAGAGTGTCTCCTCGCAGGGTATAGCGAAAAATAGAAACATTCAGCCTTGTAAATGTTTGACTGAGCACGAACATTTTATTAGCTAACTACCGGGCAAGTTGGCATGCATTTTTTATGCACTCGCTTTATTTCAGCTTTTATTTGAGACAGTAGCATGTGAAGCACTGGCAATAAATTATCAGCCATTGGATGCTAAACCCCAAAAAGCGAAGGCTGCGGAAATGGTGGACTCAATGCCGATTTGGAACATATCACGCAATTCAAGTGTTGATTAATCTCAGCATATGCGTATAATGTCATCAAGCGTCCACTAAATCTCTACCCGCACTATACAGGGTGTTCCAAATATCATGTACCAAGATTCCAAAATATGCAAATGCCACGTAGCAGGACAGAACCGGGGCAACGTTGTTTGCCGTCGCTTGCCGGCACTCAGATTATTTTTCCAGCGAAGCTACTTACCTCGAGCCCCCGTATGCATCCCCCGCATGCGTCCCTAGGCTTACGTCCGTGTAGGCTACAGGAATGCGTGCGCGGATCCCAGAGATATTGCAATACCGAGCCGTCTCGTGGCAAAGGTGAACCAGGCTTCAAGCACGGCGCCAACTTCTAACAATCAATCTAAACGAGTTTAATATGTTTGGTACAAATATATCAACATAAATTCGACATTGCTAGAAAAACACTATTATATATATATATATATATATATATATATATATATATATATATATATATATATATTAAAAAGGTGATCCTAGTGAAGCAAGTTGGCCTTCATGCGCTTCATTTGTGTTAAATCCTGTTCAACGAATAATGAGACGCGGAACGAGTGTGACAACGGCGCCTGTGCTTCTGTGGTTATGACGTCACGCGCGTTGGAGGTGCCGGCACGGCTGCAGCAGCGGGTGCCGCTTCCGCGTATGGATGTTGCTTCCTCACAAACAAATTTTACATTCCACTTAATTACATAATTAGCCTTAATTAAATATTCAACTTCTCAAATAGTGCAATTAGATGAAAAGTGTCAATGGGAAAATTGCAAACCAACATGAAAAACTCCCAATACAGTTTTCTATTGCTGAGTACCTCCTACATAAATGTGTTTTCTTTTTTTCTTTTTTGAGCATGAAATAAGCCCATGAATACACGTAAAGTGTCTCGAGTGGCCAGTCGCGCGTCAATTTTGCGTATATTCGCGGGTTGCTTTCATGCTCGGAAAAACGGTTTGATGTAGCACGTGTTGAGCAACAGAAATCTTTACCGGGAACTTTAGTATAATAGTATTAATATGGTTGTTTCAGGCGTATTTCTGCCGTCGGCTTCGGCGTCGCCGTAAGGTTCCGAAAAAGACAACGAGCGATAAAATAGTCGTCGCGTGCCGTATAAAGTATGTGCCAGTAAAAGCGTTCGAGGGTGAGCCAACGATGGTGGCTCAATCTCGCGCACGCAACGGCGGAAAACAGGGAGGAAGCCCGCCGCCTTCCGTGGTGCGCAAGGCTGTATCTTGAAAGCCATCTGGGACGGGTGCGGAGTCCATGCTGCGTTGTATTTTCAAAGTGTATTTCGCGCTGATGCGACCGGCGGCACGGAGGTCAATTCGCTCGGTGCTGCTGCCACATTTCCTCACAGCAGAGTTTTGACAGTGAGCCTGACTGCGTTCACGTTGGCTTGCGCGTGCGTGACAATATGTTTGTTAATTTAGTTATACTCGTGGGCAACTCTCTGTGGCTGTGAGAGAAAGCTACGGAGGCAAAGCGCGTACAAGTGAGAGCGCTTGTGGAAAGAGTCATGCGTTTCAATCCACGTTAGCGTAGCCCGCGGAAGACAGGACATAAATTTCTTATTACCAGCAGTTTAATAAGACAGAACAGACCACTGCGTGTAAAGCTTACTGAATTGGCGGCTCGTCCCTTCGGCGTCCGGGAAAACGCGAAAGTGTCGCACGTGGAAGCTGCATCGATTTAGCGTCCGCTCCGAGCAACCTAAAGCACTGTCAAACGCTGCCGGACTACTTACTTGGCTTGGTAATACATGTGCAGCACCCACGCGTCCATAGCTTTACCTTCACAGCCACCGAAAGTTGTCCGCGAGTATGGCATGCCTATCTTTACAAGTTTACGCGGCCGACGGAACTACTAGACTTACACCGTAAAGCTGTCTCCTAATTTTCTATGGCAATGTATGCTTCGCCTTTCGAGCGAAACTGTAACTTTTTACAGCGAAGCTGTATATGGTGTAAGAGTTGAGGAGGACATCGGGATGAAAACTTGGGAGGTTTATTTACATTATTTACAGTGAGAGTCAATTAACAGTCTTAAAAGTCATTACGGGCCGGCAGCAACTCGGACGCTGCGGCCCGTGGCAAGAAGCTCGAAAGAGATGAATCAAGGAATGCCCTAGGAATCCTCTAGTGCTGCTCCCGGTCTAGGTCTTTTAAGCCCTTCGGCATCTCGAAGACACGTCACGTTCGGCCAATGGGAGAGCCCGCTCAGGTGACGCCATTTTCGGCAAATCGGCGAGCCCGCTCAAGTGTCGTCATTTTCGGCCAATGGTAGGCGCCAATGCGATGGTGTCACACCCGGCGGAGAGGGTCGCTGCTCGTGTGTTTGTCCGAGGGCTTACTTCTCCCTGCTGTCTTGCCTTGCTGACTTGCAATGCGCCGTCACAATAGGTGGGTGGGGGCGACGCTGCCAGGATTTCACGGCGCACAACAGCCGTGTTGCTTCGGGACCCACTTTACCCGCAACAGTGCCAGGCTCTCGCTTCACTTTCGGGAAGAGTCAAGCAGTGAATAGCTCCACCTGCGGCACACGAATTGGGGGCCGCCAACTTGTTTGCACGTGCCGCGCCTAAGGAATGTGGTATCCGTGCTTCTGCGCTTCCTAATTAGCTGTGGTGCGATTCGATGTGGTCTGGTGAACTCGAAGTAGGCTCAGGGAACGGTGCCCTAGCTAACAATGGCTAGCTGATTCGTTCGTACGTCCGTCATTCGGCCGCCTGAACGCCGAAAACTGCTCCAGCCCAACCACATGCGCGAATAAAGTAACAAAAAGAGAGGCGCGCGATTAACCAACACCGCCTAGATAGCACAAGGCTTGTTTACTCCAAACCATGCCGTCACCCTGCCCGGTCCGTAATTTCCATTGATAAGGCTGGCGCGATAAAAGCGGTGACGTCAAAATCTCTGCTGATTACTTGGTAGCAACTCCATTAGATTCTGTGGCAGTCACGCTAAATAACAGAACATCATGGATCGGAGTGAAAAGGCCTTGTGTTATCTAGGTGGTGTTGGATTAGTTGCGCTAGTAGTGACATTGTTGCACTCCGTGGCAGCCGAGCGCGCGCGCAGCAGTTTCTCGCCACTTCCGAAATGGGTAGGCCACGCCTCATACGTACACCTTGGGAGCATGCAGCTTTCAATAAGCAACGCTGCAAGCAGAACCGGCAACGAGCTCGTCTACTCTGTGCCGATGATGTAGACCGGGCGCAAGAATAGACTCATGCAGCCGAGTGCCAGCAGCAACAGCGTACCGAGGTGCCGGCAGCCTACTAAGCCATCGTGTATTGAACCGTCATGACTAACCCAATGGTAAAGACCGAGTCAGCACGTTTCAGCTTCGCTGGTTAACCATCTGTACGGAGTGCTTGGGCAGTGATGTTTTCTTGTTGATGTATCATTTTCTCGTGGACACATTTGATCTAATTATAATATTTGTGACGTTGATCAAACAGTTAAAGGTACGTAATTGTAGAATTCTCAAAATAGTCTGACTATCTCGAAGCGTCGGTAAACAAGATTACCTTGGTTCTGTCCAGCTACGTAGCATTTGCATATATTTGAATTTTTGTGCATGATGGTTGGGGCAACATGTATATTTCTTGCATGTAGGTTCAGGAACCACACCTGGCCCGCTTGCACAAACGCCAGCCTCTAAGTCTAGACTTCAATTCGAATCTCGTCTTATCCTAACCTAAACTAAGACTGGGCTTCACGGGAGGCTCCAGTAGCACGCTTGTACGAACGACAAGAACTAATTACGGTGCAGACTTAATGAAGACGGCAGGCACTTTAAGTACCTTGGCGGTAAGTTTTGCCACCTACAAGGAATGAGATGGGGAACGGGCCGAACTCGGTCGCGAGGTCCATAGCTCTTGGTATAAGCGGCGAAGTTTTAGCGCGGTGTAAATCGTAAGTGAAGCGAGTCGTGTACGAAGTTGAATTTCAGGTAAGGTTTGCACGCTGCTAGATTTAGGCATACAACCGCGAGGAAATGCTTGCTATGAATGAATTCACAGCAGCGATAAGCAGACATCACGCGTGCGAAACTGCTCGAGCGCACGACGGTACGCGCCGCGACGGCAGCGGTTTTCCGACATCCCGCGAAACAGCGGGCCTCGTGCAATCTTTGTCGACTGCATGCCGCTAGACAAGTAATTATGCCTGCGCAGTAGTAGCGGCCATCTGTCCCTTTAGCAACTCATAAATAACTTATGCATTGCATATGAGCTCGCAGTAACGTAGGTGCGAATCGCGCTGCAGCGCGATTCACAAGCACCAGAAACAGAAAATCCCTCACCAGAAACAATTTATCGAAAAAAAAAAAGTTTCCACAGTTCAGCTTCATTCTTGAAGATACAGTTGTCCAGCTTGTAATTCTGGCTCGGCGGCACCAGTAAATGAACCACGTAAATGTACCAATAGCCCGAAAGAAGGATTTATTCAAAATGATAGTTTATATAACTCCGATCCATCACATTATACAAGTGGAAAGAAAATCTTGATAATGTTTTGCTGCACGCAGGTATGCGCTCGTGCCACGTGGTCAGTCTGCGCTACGACCATATTCGCGCTTACGCTAGCACCGAATACATGGGTGGACCAAATATCAATCCCCCGTTGCAACTTGAACTGAATTCGACGACACTGCCATAGGCAAACATGCGCACACAAGGCAAACACTCCCTGTCCGACAATTGCACTGCTTTATCACCGCTCTAGAATGCACACAAGCATCGACAAAACATGTTCGCACAAACCGAAGCTGTGCCGTGATTCTCCGCCATTAATACATCTAACAGCAGCCAAAAAATGTCACCCGAGGCGCTGTTGTCATTTAACGCGTGAAAAAACGCATCCTATGGAATCAAAGTAACGACAAACTTTACTAGTGATAAAGAAGCCATGTTTTTAGGATAAACACGCTGCTCCACAATTTTCCGCACAATTGCGTATACATTTGAGGAGGGTTCTTATAAAATGTAACAAGAAAAAAATGCAAAAATAAGAGTGTGGAGAGAGAAAGGGAGGGGGAGCCCAACGTAAGGATATAAAGCAGGACTGTTGTTCTCCGTGACGAAGTGTGGAAGGTGGACCGCCGGCAGTCGTAGCTGATACTCTTCTCCGACATACCACTCTCTTGTGCGGTCTTGTGTTTGTTTAGCGAGAGCTGTTCCGGGAGTGTGTAATTTAGGCTCTCCGCTTTGCCGCCGCCACTCCATCAAGTGAGGCGAAAGGTTCCTAGGTCACCGAGTAACTAAAGAAGGAAGTCGGGTCTTTCGTGTGGGAGGCACGAAAACAGCGCTTGAACCGAATCCCCCATGTTTCGTTTTTTTTATTCTTATCTTCTTGTCTCCTGCACGTTTTGATGTTCTTTTCTTTTTTTCTGCTGAATGGCTTAATGAAATGAAAAAAAAAGAAACTGCGCGAAGAAGCATCTTCAAAAAACTTGGAGGTGCTGTAGAGGTTAAAGGGTGGGGCTTAGGGCACAGTAATTGAAATGGCCGCCAAAAAAATTAAAGCACGCGCACTGTGTGGCCTGATTGGTGGCTCTGTAGAATCAGGAAGAAGGAAGGAAGCATAGAATCTACGCAGGTGTAGAATAATATGAAAAAATATATGACCACCCAGTGAGCCCATACGTTTCAACGGGACGGCACCTTGCCAAGGTTTAAATGAAGCCTCTATGCGTGCGCGCAGAAAAGCTATTTTAACTTGGAAAGGAAGTGATTTAGGACAGCGAAAAAAAAATGAGAACTACGAAAGTAAGAAAAATACCGCAGATATCATTGCCCGCATAGAAGTCTTTCTTTAATATAACGTTATCATGTAGAATTCCATCAGTTAGTATGCGGTGGACACTTAGCAAAAACTTCACTATCGGTCTTCAACTGTAGGAAGGACAAGAATGGCATTGATTTCTGAGCGGTTTGAGTGTTTGAAGGTATGCAAAGACGCTTTCTTTTTCATAGTTGTCTTGCTTAGCAACGTGTGTGACTTCATGGGGAAAATACAAAATTTTTCTACTAAGATGTAATCTTTTTGTTACGCCCAAGACGCCGTCTGAAATTGTCCTGAACGACAATAGATCGCCGCCAATGTGGTTAAAAAACAAAAAAAAAAACATAGGGGCCAGGACCAACAAACGCAATGCATAAAGGCATGCTAATGGGAAAAATTTGTAGACAGTACGATAGTTCAGTACTATTCTCAGGGATACATACACCATACAATTCTTTTGTAAGACAATGTAATCTGTATGAGCGTTTATTTATGCTGTCACTTAGTATGTTATTTAAATGCACTATAGAAACACCGCATGATACGAAAATATGACAGTCTAATCTTTTTAAGTGTTTATTTGCACTGATACTTTGAATCTTAAGTGGTGTACGTTTTTCTTCCTTACATTTGCCTATTTTTTCATAGTTGTTTTTTAAAAACGCTATGTATACGTCTTTACGTTATCTGTTGTTAATACACGGCCTGTTTCCAAATAAGCGTCTGAATTAACTAATAAAAAGGCGAATATGAGTGTAAAAAATCTTCAAAATGCTTATAGAAAAAGATTACGATGAACTTGGCATAAGAGCACATCTCTCAAGTCCTAGATATTCAAGTGAGAGTGAGCAGCCGGCCCCTTGAATAAGCGCAAAAGATCCTGTATAAATAAGGATTGTGCAGGAACGATGGTTGTCAGTGTAAGTAAATAGCCTGAATGCAACAATCAGAGAATAGTCGAACGAACTACCAGTCGAATGAAACTATTCCTTGCCAAGTGCGACCACTGAATAACAACGATAACGGTGAAAAGAGGCAAAGGAAGCCATTCGCAATAAAAAAATGGTGAAGAAATTAGCCGTTATCCTTGTGAATCAGCTCCCTCGAACAAAATATTTCGTAAGCTCAAGCTCAACTTTGTTCATCGATGCCATGTGAGTGGCATAGCTGGAGACTTTCCGTGTGACTGAAATGACTGCACCTGCATACTTGCCTTCGTTTATTTTATTTCATTCGAGTTGCCTAAGGGCCTTCGTGTACCCTGTGGTGTGGTTAGATTGTAATTACTGCTAGTAGAACATGAATCTTAAGCTTCATTATGATGCTCTGACGTGTGCTCGGGAATAGGGCTAACTTATGGTGGACGAATGCGAAGGACGCAAAATTTCAAGCACGTACCTTTGCTCATCGCTAGTGTGAGCAATTTGAAGACCGGAAAACAAAAGCAACAACTTTACAGTAAGCCATTTGCAATAAGCAAATGATGACTGCAAAAAGCTTGAAATTTAGTTTGAAGTATGCGAGTATTTTTGAGTCGATTCACTAAACTACTAAAGATCATGAACGCTGAGGCACACACTAACACATATAGAATAGGAATAGGCTGGGGTGCATTTGGCAGGCATTCTCAGATCATGAACAGCAGGTTGGAATTATCCCTCAAGAGAAAGGTGTATAATAGCTGTTTCTTACCAGTACTCACCTACAGGGCAGAAACCTGGAGGCTTACGAAAAGGGTTCTGCTTGAATTGAGGACGACGCAACGAGCTACGGAAAGAAGAATGATAGGTGTAACGTTAAGGTATAAGAAAAGAGCAGATTGGGTGAGGGAACAAACGCGAGTTAATGATATCTTAGTTGAAATCAAGAAATAGAAATGGGCATGGGCACGACATGTAATGAGGAGGGAAGATAACCAATGGTCATTAAGGGTTACGGACTGAATTCCAAGGGAAGGGAAGCGTAGCAGGGGGCGGCAGAAAGTTAGGTGGGCGGATGAGACTAAGAAGTTTGCAGGGACAACATGGCCAAGATTAATACATGATCGGGGTAGTTGGAGAAGTATCGGAGAGGCCTTTGCCCTGCCGTTGGCGCAACCAGGCTGGTGATGATTATTATTATTACAATCTGTAGTGATAAAATGATTCTTTTTTCCAGTAGCATTCTTGTAGATTGATCTGATAATAAACAAATAAATGCAAATGGGACCAAAAAGTAATTTCTTGCTTTATTTTGTAAAAATCAATTTCAATCATTGCCGTTAATATGAAGTATATCGGCGGTTCCTTTTCTTAATTGCACTTTACCGGAATTGCTTCAAGTTGAAATGACCTTAGTGAGGTTAGTAGGTGACTGAGGGGGAAGAGGGGTTTCATGGGGCAGAGGCAGAATATCCGCCGTCTAACTTGAAAGTTGTAAGTTCGAATCGTCCTCCAGTACGCAACATCCGCAGACCGGGGGTGGCACCTGACACAAGAAAGAAGTGCCGAAAGCCAGTGGGGCTATATGTCCCGGTTCGACCACATTAGACAAGCACACTAAGCTTCAACAAGACAGTCCCTCACCAGAACAGCAATTGGTATCCCTGGTGCAGTATTCGTCCACTACCTCCGTCGTGACTCCTACAATTGCTCCTACAATGCTCCTATGTGTCCAGTAGCTGCAGAGCGCATGAACAATGCGGCGAACAGACCTGCAACGCAGCAGAGGGTGCTAAGAATCACTGGACCCGGACAGACCGCCAATGGAAATTTAACCTGACTACGCTGAACACACCAATCTTCTTGAGTGAAGTGAGCTTAGCACAACTCTTTGAGAAACTATCAGGCGTAGTGTGTGATTTTATTTGCCTTGGTGACGTTAGAAGAACTGGTAGGGTTTATACAGTGCTGACTAATGGCCACGTCCTCTGATACAGTGGATTCTCAGATAAGAAGCAATACGGGATAGGACATGTAATACCTAATGACTTAGGAGACAACATTGACGAATTTTACAGCAGTAATGAGAGGGTAGCAGTAGTCGTAATGAAGCCAAGTAAGAGGTATAGAATAAATGCAGTACTAGCCTATGCTCCAACCTCAAGTCGTGAAGATGAAGAAACAGAAAAATGTTATGAAAATGATGAATTTGCGATGATGAAAGTGCAACCTCAGCATACTCTAGTCATGGGTGACCAGTGCAAAGGTGGGAAAAAAGCAGGTAGGAGAACAAGCAGTTGGCCACTACGGCATCAATTCCCGAAGCAATAGAGGAGAAATGCTGGTAGAATTTGTGGCAAAAAATAAGGTCCTGATATTGAATAGCTTTTCAGAAAGCATAGCAACAGGAAATGGACCTGGAAACGCCCTAATGGAGAAATAAGAAATGAAATAGTTCTCATAATTTATGCCGAAATCAGCATATTGCAGTTTGTAGAAGCGTTAGGTGTAAGGTAAAGGGCAGTGATCACACGTTAGTTAGATCTAGAGTTTACTTCGGTATGAGAGAAAGAGTAAAACTTAGGCCGGCCTAGGTGCAGTAAGTGTAAAAGCTGAGCAATTCAGGCTGGTGCTTGCAAAGAAATATGCAGGCTTAGATTAAAGAGACAAATATGATATAGAGGCAATGAATAAAACCGTAACTAGACTGGCTTCAGAAACAGCAATTAAAATGGGAAGTAAAGGACCAAGGTATTCAGTAGGAAAGCTCTCCCACGTAACAAACCTAATGAAGAAACGAAAAAAAAGAGTGTCCAACTGAAGGGCTCAGAAAGAATTAGCGTAACTGTCAAAACTGATCAACAAGGAGAAAGAAAGAGATATTGGAAGTTACAACTAGAGAAGGACTGAGGAAAGAGTAAGAAATAGAAGCAGCATGAAATAAGTAAGAAGAAAATATGGCCTAGGACAAGCCAAAATGTATGCAGTGAAAGATAAGCAGGGTAATATTTTCAGCAATTTCGAAAATATAGCAGAAGCAGCAGAATAATTGTATACTCAACTGCAGAGTACCTAGAGCAGCCACGATACCTCTATTCGAAGTGGTAATGAACAGGTTACAGAGGATCCTTCTATGAGTAGCGATTAGAAGCGCCTTGCAAGACATGGAACGAGGAAAGGTGGCAGGAGAAGGTAGAACAAATGTGGATTTAATAAAAAATGAAGGAGACGTAATGCTTAGGAAACTGACGGCCCTTCATAGGAACTGTCTGTCGACTTCAAGGGTCCCAGAGAACTGAGAGAATGCAAATATTATGCTAATAAACAAGAAGGGAAGCTCCAAAGAAGGGAAAAATTATAAGCGCATAAGCTCACCTTCGGTATTTATAAAATATTCGCCAATATATTTTCTAACAGAATAACGGCAACGCTTGACTTCACTCGATCAAGCTAAGAAGTTAGCTTAAGGAAAGGATACTCTACAATGGATCGAATCAATTTCACCAATCAGGTAATCAAGCACTCTGCATACTGCAATAATCCTCTCTATATGGCTTGTACAGAATACGAAGAGGCATTTTGTCACAGGAGTTACATTTTTCTTACGTTAAATGCAACAATATATGTGCACAAGAAGTAAAACCAGTGTGAAATGGAGATAATACAAGAAAGGAAAATTAAAGTTTTTAAACATGGTTATTACTCCTAAAGTGATCAACTTGCTGTATACTTGACGATTAGAGACCATCAGTCATAGAGGCATTACGTATTGAATGAGTACAGGAGGCATACATTATTTATCTTAGAAAATATCTACATATATTCCCAAGCTGCCTTGATTCTCCTGAAGAAAAGCAGGAAGCTATCAATAAAGAAAGAGGCCAAGCAAGAAGACAATTCTTGTAATGCTATTCACTGCATGCTTGGAAGAAATATTGAAGCTATCAAACTTGAGGGGCTTAGGAGAGCGGATCAACGCCGAATATCTCAGCAGCTTTTGGTTTGCGGATGACTTTGTCCTGTTCAGCAACACTCGGGACGGACTGCAACAAATGATTGAGGATCTTATAAGATAAAGTCTGAGAGAGGGTTTGAAGCTTAATATGCCGAGAGAGAGAGAGAGAGATAAAAGGGAGGCAGTGATGTTAAAGACAAAGATCATGCTCAATCGCTTGGCTAGGGAACAAGAGTTCAAGATAGCCCGTCAGCCTCCTAAGTCTGTGAAGGAGTACGTTTACTTAGGTCAATTACCCACAGGGACACATGATCATGAGAAGGAAATTGACAGAAGAATAAAAAATGGGTTGGAGTGCATACACCTGTCATTGCCAAATCGTGACTGGAAGCTTACCCCTATAATTGAGAACAAAGGTGTATAATCAATGCATTCTACTGCTGCCAACATATGGGACAGAAATTTTGAGGTTGACAAAGAAGCTCTAAAAAAGTTAAGGACTGAGCAAAAAGCGATGGAACGAATAATGAAAGGCCTAACGTTAAGGGACAGGAAGAGAGCTGTGTGGATATGAGAGCAAAGCGGGATAGCCGATATTCCAATTGCCATTTAGTAAAAATAAATGGATATGGGTAGGCCATGTAATGGGCATGATAGATAACCGATGAGCCATTAGAGTTACAGAATGGGCGCCAATAGAAGGGAAGCGCAGTCGAGGAAGGCTGGGAACTAGGTAGGGTTATGAAATTAAGAAATTCGCAGGCGCAAGATCGAATCAGTTGGTGCAGGACAGGGAGGGAGATCGCAGGGAGAGGCCTGCGTCTTACAGTGGACATAAAATAGGCTGATGTTGACAATTGGCGTCAGGTACCTGTATAAAGTATATCATTGTTTATGTGCATCCAAATCACAGCTTAAAATATGTTACGTTAAATGCAACAATTTATGTGCACAAGAAGTAAAACCGGTGTGAAGTGCAAATAATAAAAGAAACGAAAGTTAAAGTTTTTAAACATGATTATTACCCTTAAAGTGATCAACTTCTTGAGCATGCATACCGCTCTTTTCAGAAGTGAAAGATACAAAATACTTGAACTCCGTACGTGTTGTCCAATGAACCTTTGCGAGCTCTCACCTCCAGCAGTAATTTCATTCCTTCGATGCAATCACAGCCTCGGCAATGAAATCAGATATGACAAACGGAAAGGCTAACTGGCAGAGATTCTGGTTTGCTGCCATACACTGGTGGAGGGTAACGGGGGAATGAAACGCGTTAAGATTAGAGAAAATTGAGCTCGCGATTAAAAAGGTTACGGCAGAACCCCCCATCTCACGATCATTTCCGAGAATATTGCGATTGGCATTCGTATAGTGTAGCGACACACCATATTCCTGAGATGAAGTTTGCATAAATTACGGAGTGGCTACATGGATGACGTAGTGGCCATACGTGACATTCACTGTCTCCGGCACCGGCTCACTTTGGTATGGCAGTCGAATACTGAGGCCGCCCGTAATAATGGCGGAATGATGAAGTAGGTATGGCTCCGATGCAGCGGAAAAGGTGCTTTGATTACGGCGCAATGGCGAAGATCAGATTACAATTCTGAACTTATGATTACGCTATATTGGCGAGAGCGGGACATCGACGTCATGAGGACAACTGGACCGCGAAAAGAGATTAACGTCATTAGGTGATGAAGCTGGAATGACAGCTGACACCGCCAAGACGGCATGACAACACATTCATGATAGCGACTGTCAATTGTGGCATAATCACGATTCAATGACGGCAGAATGAATAAGCTCATTTAAAGAAGAGGAATGACATTGATGGAACGTCGAAGGCAGTATGTCGACGATGGCACGACCACAACGACAGAATGTTTCTGAAGTGATGATAATGGTAAAGCGGAAGCGTCAGGACAACAAGTACGAAGAGAGTGGCATGACGACGAGTTTGCGATGACAATAGCGCGACGAGTAAAGCATGACGCTACTAGGATCACGAAGTTAGAATGACGGCAATGGGACCACTATAACCGCATCAGTGCGATACTGTGACAATCAGTGCACGACGACGACGGTGGCATGTCAATGGTACGAGGACAATGGATGACGAAGTGTTCATTACGATGATGGCATGACGTGTACTACTCACTAAAGCTGTATGTCGTGGTGACTTGACGACAATAGTGAGGCGACGATGGTATGACAAGAGTCGGATAACCAAACTAAAGTGATGTTGATAGAACGATCAAGATTACATTACAGCAGTGGTATGACATTCAATTTCTGACGAAACTGTGATGACAATGCTCGCTACAACGGCATGACGACAGCGCAATGACGGCGATGACATGACGACGGCAGCATAATCACCGGTGGACGACGATATGACTACGGTAGTATGACAAAGAAATTATGTCGTTGGCACCATGAAAGCAGTGCGATGAGGGCAGCATGACCTCAAAGTGAGAACGTATGGGAAGTCGTTGCGACGGTAAAATGGTAGCGGGAAGACGATGGGCATGAGGACAATAGAATGACGACGACTGTGTGACGACGACATGACGAGAGCGGGATGAGGCATTTTGAATGACCACAATGGAAGGACCACGAACCCGTCACGAAGACACGAAGGTAGCGAACACATGATGAAGGTGCTATGACAACGACGCAATGACGACGATAGCTCGACAACGTTATGAGGATATTGGGATGACAACAAGTGTATTACGAGGATAACGTGACGATGACGGTATGAAGAGAGTTGGACGACGAAGCAGTTGTCGTAGCGATAGAATGACAGCTACGGCCTCACGGCAAGAATATAACTACCTGACGACTGTGAGAGATGAAAGGCGTGAGGGCGATGTCATGACTATAGTAGCACGAGAAAGCTGGAATGACGATGAGTGCACAGCGCAATGGCGGCCATGAACACGTACCTACACTATTTAAGAACTTTTGCACCTTTTGGGGCTTGTCTTGTCTAATAACAATAATCGTCATCTGCCTGGCGCGCCTCTTTGATAACGCTGCGCATCCGGTACTTTCAGGTCATGAATGACACGTGCGTCATCAGCATGACATAGCATTCTCAACAGGAAAGTTACGAGCACAGAGTTTTGAAGAACGGAAACGCAAGCAAGGTAGATTATGATTATTGTTGTGGGACAAGACGAGATGAGCCTCAAATAATGCAAAATGTTTACCAATGTAGTGACTCAAGCTGGTAGACAACTTAAGTCGCTGGGCCGTTGCAAGAGGACAGACAGACAGACAGACAGACAGACAGACAGACAGACAGACAGACAGACAGACAGACAGACAGACAGACAGACAGACAGACAGACAGACAGACAGACAGACAGACAGACAGACAGACAGACAGACAGACAGACAGACAGACAGACAGACAGACAGACAGAGATGCTGAAAACGCCGGATATACGCAAGGGGTGGGGAACGCTTATACCACACTATCGCTATATAAGATGCCATTTCCAAAACAATTCATAGAGCTAATCTTATGTTGGGGGGGGGCATCACAGCCAAATCTTGCTTTTGATTGACTCTACCACATCTTGGGTTTCGCCCTGAATACAGGGAGGGAAAAGTTTTTCGCTTGTTAGCCTCTCATATGTCAAAACTATTTTTCGTTTGAGAGCTGGTGAAAACTGGAGAATGAGTGGGTGCCAACTCGACCAAGCCTTGTCCTCTCCTGTTGTTACACGGTAAAAGCTGAATATCTCTGCGAAACTTGTGATTTTGAGCGGCAACAGCCCAGCACGAATGCCAAAGCCCTTAGAGCTACTATGCCTCAATTAACATAATAAAAGAGAGCGTTAAAGCATAACGTTTATATCAAGATCTGAAAACAATATTTCAAATTTTTGGCCTACATCTTTCCTGGAAGAACCCATAGGAAACTGTTCGCAAGCAGGCAAAAATTATGTTAAGAACAAGCGACTGCGAAATTTTAACGTATTTGAAGCCACTGACAGGGAACATAACGATTTTGCAATGCTATATCGTTTTTACATGGTGCATCGTCAAATTCAGGTACATGCATTCCACTGCAACAGCTTTCACAAGCAACTCTAGTGAAGTTGTCCAACTGCTCTACTCCAGCTGCCCTAAATAATATCCTGGGGTTTTGTATTACGCAGTCATGGCGCCATAAAAAAGCAAGGTCAGGTTCTTAATTGATTAAATTTCTTCGTTTCTAAGTAAGGGCACCCAAACGTGATTATGTGACTCACGAATCAAAACGGTATAAAAAAGCTGTTAGATTACTCCAGCAGATAGTTTGGTGGATCTATTTTTATTAGTGGGAAAAGTAGAGCGACTTTTCTTTCATTTGAAACCGTGCTCGTCCACTTAATTTTCTTTTGCTTTTTACTCTAAGACAAAAATTAGGGTTCAAGTACATGTGCTTTTAAAATGCTATAAAGAATATAGATAACACGCTCTGCACAAGTGAAATGAGGCATCAAAAACCAAAATTAAAATTTGGCTGCTCTGGGCGTTTCAGAATTATCCGCTGAGCGCTCTCATTTGAACAGACCACTTAAATCAACCAAGCGCTAGTTTTTCACTGGTCTTGCTAAGCTAAAACGATGCGAACTTCTCATAGAATTGCTGTATCTTCGGAACCATTGGCCTAGCATTACGACACATGGTTCGAAAGAAGCGTACCCAATGCCATAAGCGACAAGCGGTCCGTTGACGTATGCCGGCACTTGAGTGGTGTAGAGAATGCCTCCGACCTCGAGTTCACGTAATGCATGTTTCATGTTCAGTGCACAAATCGTGCGGTTATTTTTTCATCAGAAAGGCATTCTCTTTTCTGGTTTACGCTCCACGCTCGTTCACGTGCTAAATCACTGAACCTATCGCCTATGCTGTTGACATCAAGGAGCACTTCTCCCTTCCCCTGAACGAGGCCCTGGGGTGTACTGAGCGCCACCGTGCATATATCGACGCGAGTATCGGCTTACCCCTAGATGCGTGTAGAACCTGCACACCTGCTTCACTTCTCACGGAAGGTTCAAACTCTTGTGTGTTCCAGAAGACCAATGTTGAAGCGGAGAGTTTTTGAAACCAAGCGTATTCATTTTTGTAGATATGTGCAAAACAAGAAAACCTATATTTTTGAGCAATCAACGTAAAGACGTGAAGCCATGAACGAATGAAGCCATCATAGTTGTATGCAAAAGTTAACAGCTATACATACATCATTCTGGCTCTTCTGTCGACTCTCGCCCGTTTTGTTGCGTGCAGGCAGGGCTGCCAGGTACAAAAACCAAGAAGCAGGCAGAAAATTGGAAATAACCGCCGTAATGTAGCCAATTCATTGGCTATATAAAAAATATCCAGGAATGTAGTCAACCTGCTGCGATAGATAATTATTTAAACAGAAACGATGGAACTTGCGAGTCTGAAACAGCCCCTTTCCCAAAGGCTCCATTTTGAACGCCCCCCTTAAAAAAATATTACAGACAACAGCACACTCTCTTTGACTAGAGTATGGAACAGGAACACCTGGCGATAACTGCGAGCAGCACATTTCTTTTATTTAGGATTGCACGCAGAAATTGAACAGGAACGCATTTATGCTATTGCAGCACAAATTTACGCGTTCGCATACCTTGTCCATGGTTCTCTACGAAATTAAATGGAGACTCAGGAAGGCATAGCTGAGGAAAGTGCTAGAATCATCTTTTTTATAGTCAAGTAAACTTTCATTGTCGTTTCTCAAAGGCGAAATTATTAGCAGGCAAGATTTGCTAAGAAATTTGAGGTAAAGCAGAAGAATATAATAATTAATGTCCATAATACAGATACATCTGTAGACGCGTTAAGCGAGCGATTACTATAGTTCAGAGGCAAACAGTAGCGCTTCACATTTCCCAAAGAACCACCACTCCAAGTAGGTAGTTTTCCTAAGGTGCCAGCGCACACTTAATCTGCAACAAGGCCACCGTAGAAAACTCCCTGGATCTTGTGTCTTCCTCTTCAAGTACACTTTCCTACACTCTTGTTGAAAATGGCCATTGCGCGTTCCTTGTACTGTACAGGGCTTGGTATAATAAAGTACAACAGCGTTTCCTTACAGTAGCCAAATAGTAGACAAGTACCAAACCTGAAGATGTTCGCGCCAAGGTCCTTCAAAATAGCTAATTTATCTCAAAGTAACCGACCATGGCAACCCTGCCTGCAGTGCTGAAAAATGATTTCGTCGTGTACGTGGCTGTAATGTGGTAATATCTGTTCCTACACTTTATTGGCGTGCCATAGCTTGTGTTATTGACAGTCTTGTCAATTACATAAAGCATTTCTGCTCATTCGCGTGTTTGAATATGCTCACGGTACGTACATATGTGAATTTTTATTCATATACAGAAAAGAGTAGCTATGCAAAAGATGCACGATGGGCCTAATACATATTTATGCTTAAGGAAGACAATATTTCAATGTGTACTAACTTTCCGACGCTGTGCTTACTGCTGTAGCTGCCTTGTAGAGGCCCAAATGCTTCTTTACACTGTTCTTTTTACGGCTTTTTTGCCAAGCTGGCTTTCAACAGGTTACTTTATTCACGTCGTAAGTAAACCTTGAATTCAAAGGTCGGAGTGGTCTAACTAGAAGATACATGCTGCCACTGCACAACATGGTGTTTATCTACCATGTTCATCTAACGCCGACGAAGTGTGGACACTCTTCAATAACCAAAAACCCCCATCAGCTTCTTCGTTTTCTTTCTTTATGAAGCTAGTGCCAGAACAAATTGCAGCTCCACTGAGTGGCAATGGATGTGCTCCGCTACATGGAAAAACAAGTGTCTTGCGGATTTTTCGCTTGTGTTTGGCTTAGTGAAAGCGTCTAACACTGCACAGCGGTCCTTAAATGCCTATAACAGACACCTTTAAGCTGTGACAGTAGGAACCACTACTGCCATTCCTTCTAATCGACAAATATTTTTGTGGAGGTGTGTGATCATTTGAACTTTTGAAACTCTCAGGTACATTATTCTCCTATTACAAAGAAAAACCCACTCGCATTTCCCACTGGTCCTTAGCCGCTATTTTTTCTCCGGCTATCACAATTACGGCGGTAATGCTGATAGGAGGCCATTTCAGTTTCCTGACCACGAGTCGTGGGCGATGTCACTTCTCGGCGTCTAGCGCAGTACGTCGGCTGCTTATGACTCGGCCGGAACATATGTAATCACCGTTTGGGAATTTTGTTCCAAGAAGTGCTCGCTCACCTAAATGTGTGCATACCACCTGCGTATTTCATGACTGAATGCAGCAGCAACTACAGGAATAGCTTATCTTTCGCAGCTGTTAAAAATATTACAATTAAACAACATACTTCGGTCCTCTCACCTTGGCAAAATCTAGGTTGGCTTTAAATGTTGAGCAAGAAATACATGTTAAAGCAACAAAAGCTAACTAGGTAATCGAAGCTGGTAAGAATAGTTGTGACGTTTTAAAGCAACATAGCGTAAGTTGTTTATTGCTTGTCTGGGGGTTTACAGATATCGGTGATGAATATAAAGGTCCGTTCTAATGCACTGACGTCCGCGCAATCTATGTATTAGCACTGTCTCTGTAGAATAGAGTGTAGCTTAATGAACTCCTTTCTTTTTTGAGATTTTTGAGGTAGCAAGGAGGTGTAACAGGAATTCTTAGCCTGCTATAACCTATTGTGTTGCCTTATATTGGCATTTCGGCGAAGCCATCTAAGTTTTACTGGTAATCTGCGTCAGCCTCATAATGTAGTTAGCAGACCGGTCCTTATATTGAGCAGTTTCATCTTTAGGTACTCCCACCTCTCTCACATGTAGCGTGAGACACCTGCGTTCGGTTTCTTTCGACGGCCTGATAATTTCTGATAGCTTATGGGTTGCCGCAAAAGCCTGCCTAGTCTAAGTCGCCTGCAACGTTCCTTATGGTGTATAGGAACATGTTTATGCTGCATGGTTACATCAGCCGCAATGTGTTTACAGTACCACACTGCATAGTGCCAAAATTATTTAGCATCTGTGAGCCTTCGCAGTACCTCGCGGATTATTGTACTCTTTGTGCTTGGCAGTGAGCTACAAGTTATATGTCACAACGAGCGGGTGCGATCTAAGTGTGACATATCCCTTTGTCGATAATTACAAGCAAGAAATTAGACTAAAGACAAACTTTCAATGACTATTCGTCTACGGGTATTGGCTGTAATTGAGTGGGATCACCGATTGATTTTTTATGACGCCCCAATGCACGTTACAGTGCTATTGAAAATGATAGCCATGAAAAGTGGATTTTAATGACCAACGTGGCAGAACACATCAAGTAGCAATTGGGCGTGAAATACACTTCACAAGATGAAGCAATGTTGATTTTAGTGGATTAGTGTGGCGACAACCGCTAGTGCTCGAAAAAGCCTGAACGAGTGCGCGATTCCCCGTAGCGTTAAGAGAGCTACAATATCGCGACAGCAATTAGAGAAGTGGCAGACCTGCTCAATTACATTAGAAAAAACTGCATAGAATGTTCATAGATAAATACGCTCATTATATCAACACTTTCGAATAGTTACGAAAATAGTTACGCAGATCCCGCCTATTGTGGGAGTCAATTTTAGGCGAAGTCTTATAGAGGTAGCCGGCTATCTAGCAGGTCCTGAAATGCGCTACAGAATAGACAGCATGTTCACGTAAACCTTGAAAACCGAGCACCAACAGACGAAGGATTATGGATGCAATGACGACCAGCGGCCACACCTAGCGACTAACAAATATTTTTGTAGAAAATGGTACGTATATAGTCACACAGGTATAACACCGCATGTGATAACACTACACCTCGTTAGAAAGATAAATTAAACTACATGAAACCAAAGAAAATTATCGAACCAAACGCGTAACGTATGTGCTTCCAATAGATATAATCTCTTTAGTCATAGTCAACAATGCCACAGAGGCGCAGCAAACGCATCCAGCACGCTTCATAAGGATATGATAACTGCGAAGTAATGGGAGCTTATCATATCTTTAGAAAGGAAAACGCGTGAGCTGCGCCTCTGTGTCACTGTGGATAAAAAAAAATTAATTTCCTTGAATGCACCTATGTTGTCACGTTTTTAGTCTGTTTCATTCTTTTTTTCCTACCATTAAGTTTGACTTATCTTTCTAGCGTGTAAGGTTAGCGCATGCGCAGTTATCCGTTTACGGCTATATATTGTTAAGTGTATAAAGCTATTTACAATATAGTTACAAACCACGAACGTTCGCGGACACGGAATAGAGCCCAGCCAGCTTGTACGGACTTTTCGTCGTCTTCAGAACCGTCGTCGTTCTCTTCTTCGCTTCATCGTAACATGACCCTGGTGGAAAAAGCACCTTCGCGGTGCGTGAAACAGGACGGTCAGGAAGAGCGTGGTAAGGTTTTAGCCATGCTGCATTAGCGACATCAGGTAAGGTAAGGCAGAGCTCACTGGGAGCATGTCATAGGTAACATCGCTCACTTGGCTTAAGACGCGGTAAGGGCCCTTGTAGCAAGGAAGAAGTTTTTACGAGAGCCCCGCTCGACAGCAAGGGGACCAAAGTAGTACAAGGGAACCTGGCGAAAATTGTACATCATGGCGCCGCTTATTGTAAGCGGGCTTTTGTTTTTCTTGCGATGCCAACAGACGAGTCAACAGCGCGATACAACAGACGATGCCTCGCGTCGTCAGCATAGGCAATAGGGCCGTAGGCATACTCGCTTCTCGAGGCATTAGCAGGGGGAAGTAAAGCGTTCAAGGGCAATGCAGGGTTGCGACCGAACAATAAGTAAAACGACGTATAACCGGCAGTTTCGCTGCGTGAAGAATTATAAGCGGACGTGACGTAGGGTATTACAGCGTCCCAGTCACGGCGGTTTGGCTAAACGAACTTTGACAGCATGCCGATGACGATGATACGACGTAGCAAGCTTGTGCTTGGCAGAGCAAGATTTAAGTATGTCGGCGATGATTTGCGAAAGGAAGGCGCGAGCGCTGTCCGTGAGTAGCTGCTGTGGGGCGCCATGCACTAAAATGATATCGCGGAGGAGGAAATCCCCGACTAAACTTGCACAGCGGGCCGGAAGCCCTCCGGTTGTGGCATAGCGTGTCGCATAATCCCTAGCCACAGCGACGCACATGTTGCCGGAATTGCACTCTGAAAAAGAACCGAGAAGATCAAAAACCACTCGAAAAAATGGCTCAGATGGGATGCCGAGGTGTTGAAGACACCCGGCAGGAGACATCGCTGGTCTTTTGGGATGCTGACAGAGCTCGCACGCCGCAACGTATCGGTGTACAGAGCGAGCCAGTACAGAGCGAGCGGTGTACAGAGCTACGGTCGTAGGTGCGAGTGACACCAAGATGGCTTGCAACTGGTGCGTCATGAAGATTATGGAGGACGACACAGAAAAAGACTTGATAATTACGACATTGCAAAACGCCGTTCTAGAGGGCGAACCACGGTATATATGCCGCAGTAGGTGCAGATTCAACTCAAATAATGAGGGTCGGCAAAGTGGTGTCATGGCGTTGCTCACTAGCTATGCCCAAAAGCTGGGAGATGAAGAGAACGCAGGCGGAAGCGTCCGTGTCGTTGAAGTTGGGCGTGTCTACGAGGTAACGGGACAAGTAGTCGGCGTCGTTGTGCTGGCGCCCAGATTTGTAGAGAGAGAGATAAGGGACGAAGGAAAGGCAGGGAGGTTAACCAGATTGAGTCCAGTTTTGTAGACCAATGATTTGATGTACTCCTGCAGCTGCAAAGCCCATGGTCCATGGCTCCCTGTGCGGTCATTAAAGGACGAAAGACAACAGAGAGCGTGATGGTCGGTGACAATACAAAAGGACCGGTTATATAGCCAGGGACTAAATTTCGCAACCGTCCGAACAAAGGTCAGTCGTTCTCTGTCAGTGATGGAGTAGATTCGCTCTGAAGGTGACAAAAAGCGCCTGGCATACGCAATGACCCGGTCATGGCCACGCTGAACTTGCGCCAAGAGAGCACCAATCCCGTGGCCGTGCACTTTCATTGATGCGCACCATGTGTAAGGGCCGAGGACAGCTGGGGCAGTTGGTAAGGTCCTGAGACGAAAGAAAGCGGCAGCTTAGGAGGAGCCGCATTAAAAAGGCACACTTTTCTTGAGGAGGTGCGAGAGAGGCCGTCCTATGGTGGCAAAACCTTTAACAAAGCAGCGAAAGTAAGAGCAAAGTTCCGTGAATTTGCGGACGACTTTTGCTGAGGGCAGCACAGGAAAGTCTTTAATGGCGCCAATTTTTCCCGGCTCAGGTCAGATTCCAGAAGCGTCAAACAGATGCCCACGTACAGTTATCTGACCATGGCTGAAATTGCATTTTTTTTCTAGAGTAGAGCTGCAGGCCAGCCTTGCGTAAAATACCAAAAATGGTTGAGTGTCGCTCAAGGTAATGTAAACCGAATTTAGGTGGGAACACTATAACGTCATCCAGGTAACCGTCATCAGCGATAGCAAGCAGGCCATCGGCAATTTCGTCCGCAGTAAAACTTCCAAACAGGCTCACCATGTCCTCACGCGGAGTCCCCTAAGCGGCTTGAAAACCCTCGTGTGGACGCCCGCTCACGTGGCTGTGCCAGGAAACATGTCGGCTCGCAGTTTGGCTTGAGATCTAGCGCGCCGAGCCTCGTCGGCGGATGCGGGCGGCGTGAAAGGGGAGGAGAGACGCGAGGAACCCTGCGAGACTTATCATGAAATAGCCCATAGGTATCGCTTAGAAACTGCAGCGGTGGCGTAGAGGTAGAACACCCGCCTCGCGTGCTAGAGGTCCATGGTTCGAATCCCGGTGCCGGCAAATTTCCACCGGATTTAAAAAAAAATCCGCGTGTTGATAAAATTGCACAAACAGGCCTGGAGTGTGGCCTGATCCCGGTGACCAGAACCGGTAACGCACTCCCTCACCAGAGCAGGATTGGCCACCCTGGTGCAGTACGTGGCCACAACCTCCTATGAACACAACAATCAAACCCCGGCCCTCAGTCCCCAGCAGCTGCGAAGCAACTGACCACGGCGGCGGTCAGACCTGCGACGCAGCAGAGGGTGCTAAGAATCACTGGCTCCGGACAGGCCGCCATTGGAATATGAACCTGGCAACGTTTAACGCTAGAACTAGTGAGGCGAGTCTAGCAGTGCTATTGGAGGAATTAGAGGGCAGTAAATGGGATGTAATAGGGCTCAGTGAAATTAGGAGGCCAAAAGAAGCATATCCATTGCTAAATAGCGGGCACGTCCTGTGCTACCTGGGCTTAGCGGAGAGAAGAGAACTAGGAGTCGGATTCCTGGTTAATAAGAATATAGCTGGTAACATACAGTAATTCTATAGCACTAACGAGAGGGTGGCAGGTCTTGTTGTGAAACTTAATAAGAGGTACAAAATGAAGATTGTACAGGTCTACGCCCCTACATCCAGTCATGATGACCAGGAAGTCGAAAGCTTCTATGAAGACGTGGAATCGGCGAGGGGCAGAGTGAAAACTAAATACACTATACTAATGGGCGACTTTAATGCCAAGGTAGGCAAGAAGCAGGCTGGAGACAAGGCAGTGGGTGAATATGGCATAGGCACTAGGAATAGCAGGGGAGATTTATTAGTAGAGTTTGCGGAACAGAATAATATGAGGATAATGAATACCTTCTTCCGCAAGCGGGATAGCCGAAAGTGGACGTGGAGGAGCCCGAACGGCGAGACTAGAAATGAAACAGACTTCATACTCTGCGCTAACCCTGGCATCATACAAGATGTGGACGTGCTCGGGAAGGTGCGCTGCAGTGACCACAGGGTGGTAAGAACTCGAATTAGCCTAGACCTGAGGAGGGAACGGAAGAAACTGGTACATAAGAAGCCGATCAATGAGTTAGCGGTAAGAGGGAAAATAGAGGAATTCCAGATCAAGCTACAGAACAGGTATTCAGCTTTAACTCAGGAAGAGGAACTTAGTGTTGAAGCAATAAACGACAATTTTGTGGGCATCATTAAGGAGTGTGCAATGGAAGTCGGTGGTAACTCAATTAGGCAGGATACCAGCAAACTATCGCAGGAGACGAAAGATCTGATCAAGAAACGCCAATGTATGAAAACATCTAACCCTACAGCTAGAATAGAACTTGCAGAACTTTCGAAGTTAATCAACAAGCGTAAGACAGCTGACATAAGGAAGTATAATATGGATAGAATTGAACATGCTCTCAGGAACGGAGGAAGCCTAAAAACAGTGAAGAAGAAACTAGGAATTGGCAAGAATCAGATGTATGCGTTAAGAGACAAAGCCGGCAATATCATTACTAATATGGATGAGATAGTTCAAGTGGCTGAGGAGTTCTATAGAGATTTATACAGTACCAGTGGCATCCACGACGATAATTGAAGAGAAAATAGTCTAGATGAATTCGAAATCCCGAAGGTAACGCCGGAAGAAGTAAAGAAAACCTTAGGAGATATGCAAAGGGGGAAGGCAGCTGGGGAGGATCAGGTAACAGGAGATTTGTTGATGGATGGTGGACAGATTGTTCTAGAGAAACTGGCCACCCTGTATACGCAATGCCTCATGACCTCGAGCGTACCGGAATCTTGGAAGAACGCTAAAATAATCCTAATCCATAAGAAAGGGGACGCCAAAGACTTGAAAAATTATCGACCGATCAGCTTACTGTCCGTTGCCTACAATGTATTTACTAAGGTAATTGCAAATAGAATCAGGAACACCTTAGACTTCTGTCAACCAAAGGACCAGGCAGGACTCCGTAAAGGCTACTCAACAATAGACCATATTCACACTATCAATCAAGTGATAGAGAAATGTGCAGAATATAACCAACCCTTATATATAGCTTTCATTGATTACGAGAAAGCGTTTGATTCAGTCGAAACCTCAGCAGTCATGGAGGCATTACGGAATCAGGGTGTAGATGAGCCATATGTAAAAATACTGGAAGATATCTATAGCGGCTCCACAGCCACCGTAGTCCTCCATAAAGCAAGCAACAAAATCCCAATAAAGAAAGGCGTAAGGCAGGGAGATACGATATCTCCAATGCTATTCACAGCGTGTTTACAGGAGGTATTCAGAGACCTGGATTGGGAAGAATTGGGGATAAAAGTTAATGGAGAATACCTTAGTAACTTGCGATTCGCTGATGATATTGCCTTGCTTAGTAACTCAGGGGACCAATTGCAATGCATGCTCACTGACCTGGAGAGGCAAAGCAGAAGAGTGGGTCTAAAAATTAATCTGCAGAAAACTAAAGTAATGCTTAACAGTCTCGGGAGAGAACAGCAATTTACAATAGGCAGCGAGGCACTGGAAGTCGTAAGGGAATACATCTACTTAGGGCAGGTAGTGACGGCGGAACCGGATCATGAGACGGAAATAATCAGAAGAATAAGATTGGGCTGGGGTGCGTTTGGCAGGCATTCCCAAATCATGAACAGCAGGTTGCCATTATCCCTCGAGAGAAAAGTATATAATAGCTGTGTCTTACCAGTACTCACCTACGGGGCAGAAACCTGGAGGCTTACTAAAAGGGTTCTACTCAAATTTAGGACGACCCAACGAGCTATGGAAAGAAGAATGATAGGTGTAACGTTAAGGGATAAGAAAAGAGCAGATTGGGTGAGGGAACAAACGCGAGTAAATGACATCTTAGTTGAAATCAAGAAAAAGAAATGGGCATGGGCAGGACATGTAATGAGGAGGGAAGATAACCGATGGTCATTAAGGGTTACGGACTGGATCCCAAGGGAAGGGAAGCGTAGCAGGGGGCGGCAGAAAGTTAGGTGGGCGGATGAGATTAAGAAGTTTGCAGGGACGGCATGGCCACAATTAGTACATGACCGGGGTTGTTGGAGAAGTATGGGAGAGGCCTTTGCCCTGCAGTGGGCGTAACCAGGCTGATGATGATGATGATCGCTTGAGGCGTCGCGCGCTCCCACCACCGGCCAAGCAATTCGATAAAACGCAAGCGGTCGCGTTTAGGCGACTCCGGACAAACACATACCCACACGCGAAGTACATTAACAAAAACACAGGGGGCAAGGAAAGCGACCAATATAGACTCTGTTCGAAAACAGGAACACTCACACACATAATGTTGGAATGCACCTCGATCCCGTTCTCTCATCCCCCCACCAGCAGCGAGACTGACGGAACTGTCGGCTGAGTTCCGGGCTCGTCGACCGACAGCTTGAACTGGTGGACTGGGCGGAGAAGGCCAAGCAGGCCCAGGGCGTTACTTGAGCCCGATCACTCAGCCACGTCCTCCTTTACACTTCCCCCTTTCAATAAAGTTTACCGCCACCACCACCACCGCGTAACAAGTCGACAATTTAAAGCCTCCCTTGAAGTAAAAGTACATCATCCACTAAAAGGTGGCCTGAGTGCTACATAAGCCAAACGGCGTAACCTTAAATTGACAAACTCCGTGTGGTGTTATAAAAGCTTTCTTTTCACGATCGAGATCATCCACAGCAATTTGCCATTACCCAGAGCGAAGGACGACGCATGAAAAGTACTGGGCACCATGAGACAATGAAGGGCGTCATTACACGGGGTAGTGGATAGACATCCTTCATTGCGATGCGATTAAGGTACCAATAGTCAACGCAGAATTTCCACGTGCCATCCTTCTTTTTCACTAACGCGACATGTGACGCCCAGGGACTTGACGATGGCTCAACGGTATTTTTTGCTAGCATCTTGTCCACTTCTGTCTTGATAACTTGGCGCTCCAACGCTGAAACTCGGTGGGGTCATCGATGATTTGGCTGAGCACCTCTTATATCAATGCAGTTTTACAGGGGCCCAAGGGATGGCCATTTAGTTCATAAATATCTCCATAAAAACACGATAAGTTAAGGTGAGCTTCAGCTTCGCCAGGCAAGAGTCGCGGCGAAATCATTTTTGCACTGACCTCGTTAGACCCACTCGCAGACTTGTAAGGCTCGGAGCAGTCGTCGACGGCAAAAGTATGAACGCATGGGTATGGTAAAGCACTGATCGTGGTCAGGGGTAATCGCTTGGGTAGCAATTGCTTTGTGAAGCCAAAATTCACCGCCGGAAGGCACGTGCGGTTGTCGGTGATAGTACGGTATAAGGGACGGGGACTTGCGTGAGAACAACGGCAGTAACTGGCGCAGCGGTTTGAGCGCGATGTGGAACTGGCAGCGAAGATGACAGTTCGATGCACGTCAGGACCTGGGGTGGCACATGAACAAAATCAGTCGGATTAGGTGAATCTCGGATGTAGCAGTAGGATCGGACAGGAGAGGCAGGTCAAGGCGGACAGTACTTGCGGAACAATCGATGAGTGCAGAATGATCACAGGAAAAGTAGCGGGTCATTGAGACAGTGGGCAAGCACGGTGAAAGCGACCTGTATATGGCAATGAGCAATGCTTACACGGGCAGTACATATTCCTACTACGCCAACCGTTCTGCCATCCGTGCTGCGTACGACCCGAGTGATGCAGGTGTGATAACTTTCTTTAGATGCCGGCGAAGGTGAACGCTCATAATGAATATGTGCAAGCCTGGTATCGATGAGTGCTGTGACAGGTGTGCCATCTACTTTAACATCTAAGAGGTCGTGCCTAGTTGATAGCGTCAGTGGAGGATATTGCAAAAATCATACAGTGCAGCACCACTTCGATGTGCCGCATCTTCTAGTTTTCCGGCAAGGTGGGTTGTGAGTACGTCACTGAAGTAGAGCGGCGAAGTTCGGGCGGACGTTGTTGACGACGTTGTGGTAGGGACGACCGAGCATAATGGCGGTCAGCACCGGAGGGGTCGGAAGCGCGTGAGAAAGCAGCGGGGTGAAGCGCTTCGGGGTGTAGTGGAGTGGCACCAAAGGGTGTTTCGGGGTGGAAGCGTCCAGTGACTGCGGAAGTGACCAATTCAGCCGCAGCAGAAACAGATCGGCTTGTCATCGAACGGGCACCATTCAGATGGATTTCGATAACAGGAAAGAAAGAGCGGGCTGCTGCAGGGCAGGATCATAGGAGGAGTCATACTGGCTTCAGGGCGATTAACAGAGCAGGCAGTGGGGAAGCCCAGGTTATCACAGAGCAGATGCAAGTACGCCGAGGACAGAAATGCAAGCACGCCGAGGACTTACTGGCGAACGAGTGGGTGGATTAAGGATATTATCGTGGCGTAGTTCTCCCAGGCCGTCAGCTGGGGTAACGTGGGGAAAGAAGCTTCGAGTTGACGATGCGCAATGCGAGTCACGTTGTCGCATGAGGCAGGCGGGCTTTCTTGCTCAATGCAAGATGATGTCGTGGCGGCATTCGGCAGGCGAAAAAATTATTGGGCGACACGGCGGTTATTTGCTAGCTCGAAGCGGTGGCATTAATTTATGATGGCGTGGATAGCAGAAACGTTGTTAAAAACCAGGAGATTAAATGCGTCATCCGCAATGCATTTGACGATACGTCCTGCTTTGTCGGGCTCTCTCATGGTCGTATCAATTTTGTGTAAAGGGCGAGGACGCCTTGAATATAGGAGACCTATGACTCGGTAGCTTTTTGCGCGCCGGAAGCGAGCTGCTTTTTCGTGGCCAGCTGTCGACCCGAGGAATTGCCAAAAAGGTCGGACAGCTTCTGCTTGAACAGCTCCCAGCTAGTAAGTCACTCTTCGTGTGTTTGGAACCAAACGAGCGGAGTTCCGTCCAAATGGAAAATAACACTGGCTAGCATTATGGTCGGGTACCACCTGTTCTCCTAGCTCACACGTTCGTACATGCTGAGCCATTATTCTACGTCCATACCGTCGAGATCGGAGAGCGTGCTGGGACTCTGGGGATGTAGTAGGGCAACGTACTCGGTGTGGGTTGCCCACCGTGCCGGCGCAGGCGTCGATGACATGTCGTCCCCATGAGGTATTGTGACAAGCTGGATCTGTTGTCCGCTGCGGAGCTCCGTTGCGAAGAAGACGGGTACCCCCACCTCCACTAAATGTTACGTGTATAAAACTAATAGAATATATTTACAAACAGCGAGCCTTCGCGGAGACGGAAGAGAGCGCAGCTAGGCTCTGTTAACTTTTCGTCCACTTCAGGACCGTCGTAATTCTCTTGTTCGCCTCATCGTAACAATGTGTACAGCTTTCTTCTAAGAAATGTTTGCTAGTTGTGAGCAGCGCCGGTGCTTGTCCTTTCTTCTATCGTGGCTCGTCTCTTGGCGATTGGCCTTCAAGAGAGCGAAATCGTCTTATGGAAAAAAAACAGTCTGATTAGTCGCCTATTTTCATTACTTGCTACTGTGCAGAGAATAGCCCACGTTCCGTTTATTTTTCTTTTATTTTTTGGGTCCTTGCCTAAGGCGTGTGTGGCACGAGTGTGTTTTTGAGGATAGGCGCAAGGCGACGACGATGACAAGGACAACGACATTGCGCGCGCTATCTGTGGCGCAGTGGCGCTGAAGTCTGTTCCATTATGGTCTGGGCCGATTCTAAAAGCGCCGCAGCGCAATATAGCGTCTAAGCAGTAGCAGCCCCAAGAAGAGGTAGTCGCGCCATAGCCACTGCGGCACCTGCCATGGTGACCTAGTGCCTTTGACGTAGAGCTGCTATGCACAAGGGTGAGGGATCAAGCCCCGACCGTGCCTCCTGCATCTCAAAGGAGGTAAAATGCAAGCACGTCCATGTGCCATGCACTGGGTGCACGTTAAAAATCCCAGGTGGTCAAAATTAATCTGTAGTCCCGCACTCTACAGCGTGCCTCATAATCATGCGGATGTTTCCTCACATAAAACTCCAGAATTCATTACGGAGTTAGGGCAAAAAGAGGTGCCTTTTTTATATGGTAACGACTCCTGTGCAATGTGATACACAAGCAGCTGAATGGTGACCTTGCAATATTGTCGTATCGTTTGTGCCCCTGTCAGATGATGAAAACTTTCTAGAAGTTTTCTAGAAGTTTTCTAGAAGCAATTGTTGCCATACAAAGGTTATAATGCTGAAATCGTCTCGAAGCTCTGGTTGGCGTTGTCCCGAGAAAATTACGCATGTATTTTGGGCCCTAATAGGAAGACAATCACGCGTTTCTCCTGGGGCATCCGGGTTCGAAGTTCTATGTCGGACAGTATGTTTCCTTTATTGAACAACTGCTTGTGCTCAGTTATGTATGTGAATATACTCAGCCTAAGCATTTGGCGTAGAATACGCAAGGCTAAACTAAGATTTGCCATATCGAATACGAGAGAAGGGTACTGTGACACGAAAACCTCCTCTAGAAGCGTCCGACAAACGACGACGAAAAAAAAACCTAGGGTGGCAGCTAAACTATGCATCTCATGAAAGCATCGCTGATCAGAACTTCAGTGTGTCCTTGTGTACGCAGCATTGAAGAACACTGGAGTTCTTTTGGGTTCGGCATGTTGTCGCTCACTCGCCATGTGACAGTTGACATAAGATGTTCATTGAAAATCAACGACAGCCTCACTTACCTTTTCACGTCCAGGTTAGCAAGTGTTCGCATAGATCTAATGTACATTAAAAAATAATTATATAATGGAGCTCTTGGAATGTGGAAGTCACGCCGCGGAATTATTTCAGGAGACAGCGTGTTGAACAACACACGCATATTCGTCAAGTAACACTGATATTTTCCCACGCTTTCCCATTTATCTCCCTTATTCTGCACAGAAAGCGTGAACGCGAGGAGTTCCACCTGCTCGGTAATATGTTCGAGCCTTTGAACGAAGTATGATTTCAGGCGAAAGTGAAAGCCTTAAGTGGGCCTATACCACCGATCGCCATGAAAAAAACGCGTCGTCTTGTCCAATGATACAAAAAATATCAGCAATTGCTTATACCCACCCAAGCAAGCAAAAATACAATCGCTCATCCCTCTCGTACTGCAGAGCTACAAGAACTCAGCAAAATGAAGCGTATAGTGAATACATTCTTTGGAAGCACGTATACAACGTACAGAAACGCGGCGTGTAGTCGAGTGGTAAAAGAAAATGTTACCTTATCAATGACCGAACACCAGGCTTTCGCCTTCACCTGTTACAGGAGCGTAACATGCTGTCAAAACGTTTTTCCTACAACGAGCGTATTCAAAAATTGATAGTCCTGTTTTCCAATGTGCCTCTGATGTTACGATGTAACATAAAGCAGTATTGAAGAGAGTTAAGCTTCCCTCCCTCCCTCGCCTTTCATGGGCTTTTTTTCTCTATTCCTGGGGGACGGTTCTATTTGGTATCATTATCAGCCAACGCAGGCGTCCATGTCGTGTGTATCTTTGCTGATATGGGGCTTAACAGTTAAAATGAATTACGCGCTCTTTTCTTCCTTCTGGTCAGTGTGCGGACTCCTGGAGCAAGGCGTCCTAGCAGTGCTGGGTCCACGGCAGCCGGAAACAGCGCTGCTAGTGCGTAATGCGTGTTCGAGGCATCAAGTGCCACACGTCTACCTGCACCGACAGGAGAGTGAAAAGAGTGCCTTGTCTCTGGATACGCTGTCCTTGACTGTGACACCATCGCCTGAGGAGCTTGGCCGGGCACTGAGTGACCTCGTCAAGGCGCAAGGCTGGAAGCACTTCACTGTAATTTATGAGAAACCAGAAGGTGAGCTTCTTCGTTATGGGCACTTGTAGTATTTAACAGTGCTACATGAACATTTTTCTTCCTTCCTAATGAAGCTTATTTTTCTTTCTGATGTGTTTACTGTGCAATTCTCCGGGCTTACTGTGAATTGCGCTTATTACAAATTACGTATATATATATATATATATATATATATATATATATATATATATATATATATATATATATATATATATATATATATATATATATATATATATATATATATATATATATCACTGGGTTCAAATAGCGTGTTTACAAAAGGATATTTGTATATATGAGAGCCCAAACTAGCGTTACCCTTTCGGACCATGGAAGTTTGGCATGCTTTTGTAGCTATCTTAAAATATGACGAAGAAAAGGAGCAGACGCCACGTAAATATCCGCCTATAGCCCAGTCTTGGAGTATGTGCGAAGGGGGAGGGAAAGGAGAGATGAAGTTGCGGCGAACTTTTATTAAAGTGATTGACTTTCGGATGCTGTCAGAATACACCAACTTTTGTGTTCACAAATGTTGAATTTCGCCCTCATCGAAATGTGGCTGTCACGGCCGGGATTCGACAGCGTGCTCTCGGGGGTTATCAGCACAATACCAAAGCCATTGCTCCACCCCGGGGCGTGACCTTCATCGTCAGCGGTGTGATGACCCACTGCATCTTAGGAGTGACTATTTGTAGTTGTGAGGTCTGTGTGTGATTTATATGATTTATGTAGTTTAAGTGTCGCTACGGTGGAGTAATTGCCGGCAGCTACTGCAAGGCTAATCCCACCAGTAGCCTACAACCACTGAACTCAACTCAACCCACTGCACCATAAAACGGACACAAGATCTGCTTTGTCCATTTCATTTTGCCCCCAATGTGTCAAAAAACAAAAGATATACAGGCAAGCTTGATTTCGTGGCATTGCCATTTAGAATAGTCGGAAATATTGCCTCTTAAAAGTGTGATTCATAGATACTCTTGAACATTACTAAATATTTAATATATGTTTGCACGAGATTCGGTAGTATCTTTCTACGTGGGCGCACGTAGGCTAGATGTTTTTGCCTTGTCTGCCTAATTTCTGACGGCGCTGTTGACCAATAGCACCTTAATAAATTCGAGATATTTGAGCAAGAACACTGATATTTCTTGCTGTGATGATGGTTTCATTGTTGTACAACACTATGCTTTAAGGTTAAGGCAACATTTCTTCTTCTCTCATGACACCTTTGTTCATAAATTTGCGGCTCAAATAACGATAAGATGTTTTCTGCAGGTTACATTTATGTGACTATTTCTCTACACGAAACATACGTATTTACAGATGATCGGGTGCGCAATAAATTGTTAGAAATAAATAACAATATTAATTATGAGCTATGGCATGACACATTTTTGGTATGCAGAGCTTGTGGATGGGTGACGTGCACACAACGATCACAACGATCATAACCCTGGTTCGGATTGTTGCAATTGCCCGCCAAGTAAATAGAGCCAGTACCTTTATTCTCTAATGCGCCATATACATTGACACATCCAAGGTCTCAGTGTCTGTCTCGGCTTGTTTAAATTAGTAAGCGATAATTTGAGCCTCTGCACCTGCGCTACCTGCGTTGTCCTTCCTCTTACAGCACTAGTGCGGCTGCGTGGCCTTCTGCAGCTGCACAGGCCTGGCAACCAGCCTCCGACGGTCTCATTACGGCCCCTTCATGACAAGGCGGACCCTCGGTCGGTTCTGCGGGAACTTGCAAAGGCGGGGGAGAATAACATCGTTCTTGACCTGACCACCCAGAGGCTTGCGGATGTACTCCGACATGCACGTACTCCTCTTACCTTTTGATAGATAAGCTATGTTTTTTTTTTGCTACTTCAAACAGTCAACAGGTGAATTTTTCTCTCAGTGGGAGGATTTCCAGCGGAGTAATCGCTTTTGCGAGCCAGTCAATCTCGTAGCTTTCGACTGCAAGATTTCTCGTTCGACATTTCTTGTTGACACTGTTTAATGCTCTATAAGTTTATTGATTATTTTATTTATTGCAACAAATTGCAGCCCCAAAGAATTATCGCTAGAGTGGCGAGTTCAATGTAATTTACTCGCTAGTTCAGTGATACCTTTATTTCTTTAGTGCTTGCCACAATGGCGATAGTTTTCGAAAGCATAAACGGGTTACTCCAAGTAGTGTGTCTTTCGGCTCTCATAGTTGACTTGAAATCTCGATTGTAGATGGTGGTTTCTCGGTAACAGCTACGCATCCTTTATGTTGGCACGATAAGGGAATTCGGTCCTAGTTACGTATTTATTTTGTGTCTGTCTATATATTTCTGTAACTTGTAGTTATGACATTATATATATATATATATATATATATATATATATATATATATATATATATATATATATATAAGATTCATCCTAGAAGCACTTATATCGTCGAACTGTAAAGCGACAACAGCGCCCGCTTTTTCGGGCCATTTCGTAGACAAAACTCCCTTTGGCTCGCCAAGTTACCTATTTTTGCTTTTTATGGCTCAAAACACCTTCTTTGTTTAACAACCTTGTATAGCACACAAGTGTCGGAGAAGATTGTAGCCGCTATCACGCTATTTCGTTTCGTCCCCTGCGCATAAATAAAATACCAACAACGCACAATGTCCCTGTGAGCCATGCAAATAAATGCAAATACTAAATTTTGCTGAAAATCTTCAGAGAAAGACCAAAATTCACTTGTAAGCTTGTCTCAAAAATTTTATGAAACGAGAAACAAGGTATAATATATGACACGTTGAACATTGTTGCGATAAATCACTTAGGAATTCAAGCGGAACGAGAAAATGTTGCTCAGGGACTACCTCTGACAGAATTTTCTTTTTGTTACAGGCCCAGAAAGTTGGAATAATCAACGAGTACCATAACTTCATCGTTACAACTTTGGTAAGAACATAGGAAGTATATCATTATTAGCTCCGATGCTGCTGATAATCATTTTTGGCATGGCCTATGAAACTGAGCAGTGACAAATGGTAACCTATGCCAGTTGAAATATTCAGGTATGCATATTTGTTTTTCATTCTACCATTCTTGTATACAATTCCTCAGTCGGTTTTTTTCTATCTTTCCACCTCTTTTCACCTCCTTTTTCAACACCTCTCTTTATCTTGCACCGCTACCTAAAGCTGCAACGAACCCGTTATTATCAATATCTTCCCGGCTTTTCTTTCCGCCAATGCTCTAAACACCTCTTGGTTGTCTGGAGTGCTTATCAGATGATGGTTCCCTTCACTTTAAATCCAAGCGCTTCTGGAAGGTGTACATTACTTGCGGGTCTCACTGGGCTAATACCTTCGCATTCCATTAGCACGTGATGAAGGGTCTGTAGATTTTTCACTGCAACATGCATGTGCATCATCTTAACAAAACCTGCAGACGGGCTAGATGGTGCAATGCAGATCGATGGCAAATAATCGCACAGGAAGACACACATGAATAGCCGAGAAACACAGAAGACAGTGTCCTGCGTCTTTCTCAGCTGTTTGTGTGTGTCTTGCTGTGGGATTATTTTCAATCGATCTGCATCATCTTGTTGCGAATATTTGCCCCGCTATATTTTCCCCTTTTCATATAGGAGATTGTGGACAAGTACTGCACCAGGGTGGACAATCCTGCTCTGGTGAGGGAGTGCGTTACCGGTTCTGGTCACCGGGATCAGGCCGCACTCGAGGCCTGTTTATGCAATTTTATCAACACGCGGGTTTTCTTTTCGGTAGAAAATCGCGCGGCACTGGGATTCGAACGACGGACCTCTTGCACGCGAGGCGGATGCTCTACCTCTACGCCACCGCTGCACCCTTGACCGGGGTAGTTGGGGAAGTATGGGAGCGGGCCCTGCAGTGGGCGTAATCAGGCTGATGAGGATGACGATGCTTTTGTCCTTATACACTTAGATTGACCGCGATATAGCAAAGCACTGCCCGTTGCGTCATCGTACAGATTTTCTCTTCTAATTTCTTTTCTCCGATTTGTGTATATGTCCACTGCCTGTTCTTATTTACACACTTTGCATCCAATTAATTCTCTGTGTCTATTTATCTCGCTTTCTTTCCGATGACTCCTCGTTGTCTGTTTACACTTTCAGTTACCCTTTACTTGCGTGCCAACTTTATTGACCTATTGCTCCATTCTGTGTCCACGCTTTTCAGGTACAGATACTTGCGCACTTTAGCTGCCCATTTATGTTGATCGATGTTCCTGTGTCTTTCTTGAAAAGTAATATTGCCCGGCGCTTTTCCTACTTCAAACCAAATGAGACCCAATCCATAGCCATCGGTTGTAACCGAGAAGATTTATTAGCGAGCTCTAGCGTCTGACGTCATCTAAAGGACTGAGATACCTCGCCGCGCGGTTTCTCGAAAGGTCACAGCTGCTTGGCATGGTTGGTTTACATATCCCTTGCACGAGCTTTTAAATGTTATTAGTTTGAAATGTTACACTTTGGTGTTCGAAACATTCTAGAAAACTATTTCCCGTGAAATCAAGCGTAGTTGCTGACTGCACCGTACTCAGCGTGTACTGGTGCCACAGTTGTCTGCTAGCCATCAGTGCTTATCCATGTGTGTACGGTGAGGTTATCTTGCGAAGATTGTTCTTTGGCTATTTTGCACTCATACTAGGTTGTCGGCCAATCCTTGGCGAATAATTGAACCTATGAGCCTTCGGTATGCCGTCTTTGTGCCATAACAAATTCAGTATTTGCCTTTGTCCAGCACCGCCTGCGTGGAGTGTATTGCAATTCGTTGGCGACAGTGCTTCAATTCTTTTCCTGGTCAAGACAGTTCATATCAAAAAAAGATATTTGATGCTGTTCTCAAGAAACGATGTGGTACTGTGGTATGGTAATGCATGCAGCGATCTAGCAGCATTCCAGCAAATTGATATTTTGTCGCATTTTAAATTTTGCCTGAACGTGTGATTACCGACAAAATGTGGTATTCGGCAAGTGATTTACCGATCGGCAGTGTTAAATGTACCAGCGTGGTGAACATGCTTAAAGAGCAGAAAGAAAGCATAAAAACACAAATTTTGTCATTCGGGTAAGGTCCCTGTATTGCCGGACTTTTCATACTTCATTCGCTTACAATATACCAATTGCCGTCATCCTAAATAAGAAAAGTCCAGATTGTCCATGATAGTCTAACACCGATTAACCGCAGTCAGTTGGGTTAATTACTATAAAATTGATAAAACTCACGTGGAAGTGCCGTCTTGTATAATTAAACGCGCACCGCCGGTGGCGCATTCACAGGTTTTTGCGCTATCGAATCGAAATTTGAGGAGTTCGCCATAAGGTTGTGCTTTGCTTCTGAAGCCGAATACCCTGTTCACAAGCTGGGTGATGTTGACCCACTGACTCGAGAACGGGTGTCTTTTACCATTGCAGACACCCGTTCATAGAAGGTAACTTGAACATGTAACTTTGGGTGGCCTCATAAATGCGAAATTTATAAAATAAACTCGAAAAAATATAAACGCAATTCGAAAGCGCGCAAAAGCAAGTGACAATGCAGCCGCTCCCACCGGAGCATAGCAGGCGACAAAAGGGAAGTCATTCCAGCGGACGTCATCGGAGCGTCGTCATCGGAGAATCAGGCGTGCACGAGGCGAATAGAGTAATTTTAGAAGCCTTGTATATGTTAAACTAGCAGAGAGGTAAATATAAACGTTATGCCTGTTGCGCAGGTATTTCTTACACACGTGGTTGAAGCAGTTACGTACACAACTTCGGTAAATTACTTAAGTAATATAACATCAACAGGGCTTTAGTAATTAACCTCACAAACTTAAGAAAATATGGTACGCGCTTATATTAAAAATCTTACGACCATCTTGAATTGAAATACAATTCCTTCAAGAGCTCTGTCTTAACTGAAACATATATTATCAAATATACAATCAGTAGGCTAATTTCTCAAGCAGAGAGCCGGACGTGAAAGCAACCCACGATCTGACGTAGCTTGTTACATATAGAACGCCAGTCTACATGCCGAGATGAGCTAATAAGAGCTGTGCCTCTTCAGTCGGCTGGCAGGAATGAGGCATTTTAAGCATAAAAGTCGTTTAGCTTCCGTTGTCGGCGACCTTCAAGCGATCTTAAGTCAAAAGCCAGAGACGCTATCTGGGCGCTCAAACGAGAACATCCGGGCAAGTCTTGATAACAGAACGAGATCATCCGGACAACCAGTCAAACCTTAAGAAACTGTGGCCTCTTGCCCCCAACTCCTTGTACAGGACCACATTACATACTCTATTTACTGACCAACCAAGTTACAAAATAATTATTGCTTCTCAGTTCTTCTTAATGACTGTTCGCAATACCACTCGAGCTGTAACTTCTAATACGCTGAAGTTTATTTATCATTTCCGATAGCGACGTTCAAAACACCAGATGCAGGGCACCATGCATTTTATTATCATCATATGGTCCTGCAGGACCATATGAACAAAGGCAAACACAGGCAAACCGGCCTCATGAGGCCTGTTTGCCTTTGTTCTGTTGCAGTACAGCTGTCGGTGAGTTCCACAGCGCTGGTTTTTCACCGCCTCAAAAGATCGGACCACGTTGCGTGGCGCCTCCTTCGGGCAATTTTCCTCTTCTAGCTGGGCAGCATCCGTATGCACGAGTGCATGGTATGGAGTGGTGCTGTCTTGTGTGGTGGCGTGTGCCATTGCGAGCATGCACTAAAACCATTTTATTGTTGTTGCTAGTATCATCTGCAACTAATCTACTTTGCCGGTTGGCATTCCATGCTTACATGTATTCTTGGTTACGGGAGAGCCAGTTTCTTTTTCTTGGACGCGGTAATTAAGCTACGTCGCAAGATGGTCCTCGGAGCTCTTGTTTCTCTCTTCCATTTTGCGAGCGAATGTGCTGTGCCATATCGCAATAATAATACTCATTAAGACGTCCTGCTTTAAGTGCTCATCTAAAGAGTGACAGAAATAGCTCTGAAGGGGTAAAAGCACAAAAGCGCCAGGAAAGGAGGATTCCGTAGGGCTCTTCGTTTTACTCTCCCTATAATACGATTTAGCAAGACACCTACCAGTCTTATAACCAGGCGCATAGGCATCCGCTTAGAGCCGTGCAACCTCGGGTGGTGCGAATAAACCCAAGCGACTGAACTCTTAGTTAAACGCGCAGCTTTGGTGATGACACGAAGATGTACGAAAACTCAGGGTACGTATAATGGAGGTAAGAACACAAGTTGGTCATGGAAAAGCATTGCACGAGCATGATTTTTGGGGAGGTTTAATGGGGCTGCCTTTCAAATATTGACAGCATTTTCAAAACAAACCCCCAAGCGCGCTTAGCACGCTGTGTGAGAAAGAAATACAAGCATACTTAATAAACGTTTTGGTAGTGTTTCTAAGCCTACGCAATGTGCTTTTGTCTCAATACATTCATAAGCAGCATTGTCGAAGCACTCCCGTTGTTCATTGCTCCCCAAAGCACGACCTGTAGAATATTTACGTAAAAAAGAAGAAAAAAATACACGACGCGTGTATCACGTTTTCTGCACGTTCCAGTTTTGCCACCTTGATCAGTAAAAGGGTGGTGCTCGCCTTCATCCTGAAGCACGTTTCCTTTATCCTATTACGGGCGAAAGCGGATCGGACTAGCACCGCAGACTAAGCCGACTCCCGACATTTTGCTATAACTATCGACAAAAGTAATAGGGAAAAAATGGGGATTAGAAAGGAGCGACCTTCGACCTTTTTGGGCTGTGCTAACGGGTGTCACCAGCCTGCCGATATGTCGAAACACTTTTAACATAGGCGGCATGCTGCAGTGAATGCGTTAAAAAGAGATGGCTGCGTCTGAAGATTGCCAGGATAGCAGATGTATTTCTAGCACGCGGAACAATGAAATGACTGAAAATTTCTGCAGAGAGGACGTTATGCCGCGGGTGCAAAATATTTTATGTGCCGAAAGCGTAGCGAGCTGTGCAGAAACGGGCTGTGGCCCGAGGCCCCTTTACAATATGGATAATTTCGCTCGCACTGTGTTAGAGCCTGTGCGGGTGCAGCACTCCGATTCTTTAGTTTTGCGAAAGACGTGCAAGTATTACCAGCTTGCTGGCTCAATCCCACTCCTGTTTCCACGGTGCTTTCGAATGACAAAGCAGTCAACATCTGCAGAAAGGCTCTTAGAGATACATTTCCGTAAGTGTAAATTAAAAAAAAAAAAAAAAACTTCCGAGGTGGTTTCGCGCTGCTTCTCCGTGGACTATACATAATGTGAATGTCACAAATATAGCTTTCTCTATCGGCGATTTTCTTCATCAGAAACTCGAAGTCGCAATACTTATTGACGTCGCCCTGAGCGCTTTGCTGATCGTCCGCCAATCGTAAATGACTCTCCCTTGCTATGTAAGTAGCGGTGGTGGTAAGTGCTTTAATATTTACATACTTTCGCTTCACATCGCCGTTATTTCTTTAGAAGCAGTGCGATAATAATTCTGAGGTTTGCGATTAGAAGAAGCGAAAGCGGTGCTATGCGAGGAAAAGCACGTTCAAAAGTTTCTGGACGTCTTGACGACCGACAAACAGCATCACTCGTCAGTGACTGTTCTGCAGCAATTTTCTACTGATACCAAAGCTGGGGTGGTGGTATTTCGCGGCAAACTTTTAAACTTAGAAACGTTGTGCAGCCAGCTGTTTTTTCTTATCATGCTCACTTGTTCAAACCTTGTTTGGCTACAGGTGCAAGGCCTTTCAAGGCTCATGTGATAGGCTACGACACTGCGCAGAGTCAACGTCTGCTAGGGTCACGGTAAATGAAAATGTGCTACCTTGGAATGTTCGCTTATCTGCTATAAATATTTCCTTGGAAAAACGACAGATACTGCAAGTTATCCTGACTTCTGAATTTTTTTGTATCAGCTAGAAGTTCTCACGATGAAATAGTAATAATTGTTGAGATGCGAACGTGAAGAAGCCGTCTAACAGGAGGTGCTTATCCGAGAGTGCATATGGGACGTCTTGAATCGAAGAGAACTGCGAAATAGACTTTTTTATAGGGTTTTGAATGCCTGTGAAGTGGCTCGCGCAGAAAAGTGCGGACATCATCAAGCCTACATGGTGAGCCTTATGCAGAACAGTTGTGGGGCAGGGGTAGCGCTAATTTATCGACACAACATAGCTGCTATAACTGCCTTAGTTTCTATTGTAGCCGATGGCACTGTAAGCCGCGTAAACATATGGGGTCTTCATGCAAGCCATTGTGGATGCAGGCATGTGTTATATGTAAGCACTCTGCATTTGTCAAGACGCGAGCCGGGGATGAACTAAGCCTAGCGATCGCAAACTGGCAATGATGTTAGCAAATACAGAAGCGCTATAGTATATAGAGAAAAAAGGCAGAAGTGAAAACGGGAAGAGACCCGAGGCAAAGCACAATGCACTGAACACGCGCAGAACGAATAGGACAATATAAAACAGGGGGACACGGAAATAAGCAGAACATTCGTGTCGCGTTAGAACAGAAATATGTAAGGCTATGTACATGGAGTACGCACGTGTTTCTGCACACTTCGCTAACCGCTAGTTTCAGGCGCAAAATAGAACACTACTTGAACTGCATTTATTAACCTTGGTAAACATTGATATAGCCTAATTTCGCCAAGGTCAAATAGAAGCGAGATGAAACAAAGGAAGGTTCAAACTAACAAAAGGACTCAAATGTCGTGCCACACTATCACAATAAGTAGCATAATGTGCACAAACATATTGGTGTAAAAGGGACCACACCTAGGTGATAGGCACTGGTAGGCAGAGGAAAGGCATTGGGGCCGGCTTTGATGGTCAACCCAGGAAAATTTTTTTTTGTTACGCTGTGTAGTTTTCTTTTTAAGAAACCCGTATGAAGTTTCTTTGTAGTTCTGGGTAAAAAGTCATGTGGATGACCATTTACCCTTTTCATAATGTACTGCGCACTTTGTGTCATAAAAGGCGCTGGCAGATGGAGTGGCACACGTGCTATAAAAGTTGTAAACAGTGTTACTAAGGTGGCTCAGAAAGGCTGGCCAACGTTTCGATATGAGGACGTATCTTCGTCAAAGGCAGCGTCGTCATTTTCGGCAGATTAGTTTTAAGGGTTAGTAGAGTGACATCATGGGCACTCGTTGTCGCTAACGGCCGGCTGTAAAGAGAGAGACTGAAAAGAAAATCAGCGCTGTCGTTTGACGTCACTATAGGCGTGCTTTCTAAGACGAGGGGACAGGACAACGAGAGTGAGAAGGCGGCAGAAAGAAAAAAAGCAAGAAAGATAAAGACTTAAGAGGGTGGGGTATAGGAGAGCGAGAGGTTAGGGAGCCTTCAGAGGTGTCGTAGGCGTCGTGCGTTTGTGGTCTTAGAAAAGCTGGTCAGCCGGTCAGTGGGCTAGTAACGAAACGACATCAGTTGAAAGAATGACTTCAGTAGCGTAGCAGTAATGCGTCGCGATACATTGAAGGTGTCAAGATGGAGTCACGAACACTTGGGACAATGTATAGAGTAGTTGGAAGGCAGTAGCTTGGTTTTTCAAGGGACGTTAGCCTCCGTAGTTCGGCGTAGGCGTCGTCACAGCGGTAGACAGAAGTGGCGCGACACTGCGTGGTGGAGGTGCCGAAAAAGGCATTCCTGCGTCGCGCACTATGGAATGTGTTGGTGAGGGTGCGTATAGGAAAAAATGGACGAATAAAAAGAGAAACCTACCAAAAAGAAAGACATAAAAAAAAGCGGAAGAGGACATAGAGGATAAAACGAGAAAAAAAAACGGCAGGAGGTAGGTGTACACGGAAAACGGGCTCGTATGGTTAATATACGCGTGAAACAGTTGAAGAGCATAGTAAATTGAGTGTTATGGGAAAGGCGGGGAAGAACTCGAAATGGAGGAATAGGTGAGCTTGATAATTGAGGTTAGCTGGCGAAATTAACGTGTTTTGTGCCTTTGTTAATGATATCAGAGTTTCAGTTTCAAGCTACAGCATTTAGCAATTCTAAGTTGCCTCTTTCCAAATTTATCTCCGCCGCGTGTACGCTTTCAAACTTGCGTATCAGGTATGATTCTGTATATTTCATCTCGTGAGGTGAATTTTGTTTGTAGCATGTAGAGCTTTGCTTTATCGGATATATGGAGATATGTATTGAAGTGGCAGGCTACTGCTTTAGGTAAATTGTATTTTGTATCTGCGCGATGTACGTTGAGTTTCGTATGATTTTGTTGTCCTGCCTACATTATAGACTACGTAGCTTGACGTACACGTGAAACACAAAATTACCTTCTCAAGGTAATCCGACGCTATACTTTCTACTATAGTCATAGATTGAATATGTTTGCATGTGGAGAGCCTGGGACGGCCAAAGTGACTGGAAGTTTGTTTTATCTTTGTCCTTAATTTAGCATGTACAAGAATGTCCTTGAAGTTAGTATTGCATCTGTAGGCTACTCAGGGTGGGCCGGGAAGATCTTATTACGTTTCTGGTTGCTGATGAGAATTCGCTAGTATTTACTGAGGGTGTTGTTGACGTGTGGGAGTGCGCTGGAAAATTTAATACTAAGATGGGGCGTTGTTGTTTTGGGGATCCTGGGGTGGGGCTTGAGGACCTCGGCTCGGTTAAGTTTGGTTGCATCGCTGTAGGTTCTTGAATGGCAGTGTTCGAGTAGTTCATGTTTGATAGGGTTTCTGTAACGGGATCGAGTTTGTCTGTGTAGTCATGGTTTTGCACGCAAGTGGGACGTAGTCGTGTGGATTGCCCTTTAAAGATGTCTTGTTTTCAACGTCTGGGATAGTGGCTTGTATATTCCAGGTACTGTTGTTTATCAAAAGGTTTCATGTAGAACGTTGTCTTTAGTGTGCCATTATCAATATATATTGTGTCCATCAAGTATTGTGCGCTCAGTTATAAATTCCGATGTGAATTTTATTGTAGGGTGAAAATAATTTAGGAATGCTACGAATTTATCTTGACTGTCCTCACTTGTCCCCATATCATAGATATGTCGTCTATGTATCGTACGGATGTGTGGGCCTGTCTAAGCAGTGAGATATGAAATTTGTTCCACTGCCCAGATTGCCCCGATACATTTCCCCCCGACCCCGTGTCGCCATCTTAACACATTCAAAATTACCCGACGCATTGTCGTTACGCTAATGAAGTCATTCTTTCTGCTCATGTATATTGTTCTTGTTACTGGCACTCTGCCCGGTTGACCAGCTCTTCCAAAACCACAAACGCACACCAACTGGGACACCTATACAGGCTCCGAAACCTCTCGCTCCCCCAGCACCGGCCCCTCCCCCCCCCCCTCTAGTTCTGCTGTTTCTTTCTTTTGCTTTTTCACGCCCAGAGACATCAAACGACAACCCTCATTTCGTTTCAGCCTTTCCCTTTACATCCAGCCAACACCAACAACCGCACGTGACGTCACACTACTAACCCTTTAAAACAAACATGCTGAGGAATGACGAGGCCGCTTTTGACGAAGAAAGGTTCTCCTATCGAAACGTTGGCCAGCCTTTCTGAGGCACTTTAACTTTGTTTATAACCTTTATAGCACGTATTCACCTTGTGGGTTTACGAACGACTAATTTTCTATGATCAACGGCATGCCAGTAATACGGCCGCGCGCTTTATTTCAGGCACTCCTGAAAAAAGAACGGCAACTAGTCGAATTCTGTGCGCAACTTACATGGCATGATGTAGAATGCTTTCTTTTTTTCGTTTTTGTAACATACTGTTGGACCGAAAATGCAAAAGGGTTCCGAATCGCTCACAAGACAATGAACAGTCATCGAGCTCCAGTAAACGATTGATCAACGGAAAGCAAATCGTAAAGAGAAAACTTATACAATGAAGCATTTTATGTGCGCAGAATTATGACACTTATCAATTCATATGATTTATGCTATATTGTTTATAACTTTAATTACACTTGTCACGTGCTCCAATTGAAGGATGTTCTCGATGTTGTTTAACAAGTTCACTAAGGTTGCATGAAAGCAAACGTCATAGAAAATGATTATCTCTTTACGTGTTATGTATTATGCAAAAAATAAGTTCTTTGTGGACTGAGTAAATGCCGCATGAACTAAAGAATATCCGTAATTCAGAACATGGCGCCACATAGTTAAAATTTAAATGGCTTACTGAATAAGTTTTAGTGAATTTCTTAAAATATTTAGGCAACAGAAAAAAAACCGGACGGTATGAGAAAACATTTCTGTTTTATGGGCATATAATTTCGAGACATGGGAGATTCTCCTAGAGAACGCATGGTCATCGCAAACATCAAGACTGGTTACGTATTTCGCGCGTTTTGAGGTTGGACAACTCCTCCTTTTTACTAAAAAAATCTGCCATCATTAGATGTCGCTGGCTTTTTCAATTTACAACTATAGAGAAATATATCTATTTCGAAGTAACCATGCTACACAACACAGTGCATTGGGTTAAAGGCATTCTCACAATGGACATTCCTATGCAGTTACTCTGCAATACAGTGGCTCGAAATCTTTCAACACAGGATTTGCACACGGTGGACCTGTCGGATTTCCAGAACTCGGGGACGAACCTCAGCGGTTTTGTGCTCGTAAAGAAACAACTCTGGGAGCCCGACATTGCAGCAGTGCGAGATGCTTACGCTCGCAGTGGTGTCCACTCGATGTTCATCGGACAAAGGGCCTCCAGGAAGCCTATACGGGTGAGATAGTTATAGCTTTTGCTTCTCTGTAATGTTAATTAGCAAATATACACAATTATCACTCATGCGACGCAAAAGCATTTTGCTAAGTTAAGTGACATAGGAATACCGAGCATGTCTGTTGCTTTATTTCCTTGAGGTCTGGAAATTTAAACTATTGGTGTTAACTTCATCCCATTTCTATATTTTTCTACGTATTTGCTAACTTTTTTTAGTTTTACGACACACTGTAAAACTCGAAGCAGCTTCTAGTCGAGGTCAGCGAAAGCAGCTCTTTCTGCTTATTACACTGAGACACACCAAACACGTTTTCACAAAGGAACATGTATTTTCCTTAGAACATGATATACCGTTCATGAGTTAAGGACCTGCTCGTATAATAAGTGTGCTGCATAATTGATAGGCTGGAATAAAATTAGCTTGCTGTCGAATGCTCTAATGCCTCACCATAAACAACAGTCTTGATACCTGTTTGTGATGTACAAATTATGCATGATATTTCTTTAATTAAGACAAGAATGCAATTCCATTCATTGCTATTATAGCGGCTTGTGCTCACCATCACTTCCCTGCAGAAGCAAGAATAGGTCTCCACTCTTTTATGCAATGATTGAAAATCCTAATCACAAGCAGGAAATTTTTTATTGCTTCATTGTGTTAATATATGTCCGTTTTAGTGTGTTATTCCCGGCGTTTAGTGCAGGAATTTCATTTCGTTAGCATTAGAGCTCAAGAAATGAAAAAAAATTGTGTGTGTTTGTGTGAAGTCCGGAAGCCGGTCACGTTGTGGAGCTAGAGAGGGGCAGGGAGAGGTTAGAAGAGCATGCACGTGTGTATGCATATGTATATGTCCATAAAGCTATACACATATACATAGTGTAAATAACATTGGTCTGCTCGGCATCAACGTCAGTTGTACTTTGCTCCTCGAAGAGGCCGCACGTAGGTCGAGTGAGCTCCTGAACAGCAATTTCCGATGTCGGGAACACGGTTTAAATCGTAGATCCGGGACCTCAAAGTAGTGCAACGTAATCCAGCGCAGTTCACTTACATTTACCGTAGGTCGTCACCACTCTTGCGCATAAATAATCTCGCATTAAAGTTCATAATATTAGCCGCTTCTGCTTCCATCCAGACAGACGCAGCTCTGACTCAAGACGCTCTGGATCTCCTAGTTCGAGCCGTCCAGAGGCTGGCTACGGAACGCACGCTTGCTCGGCCCCCCAGCGTACGCTGCCCGCGGCAGCAAGCATCAAGACCAAGGCCGCAGTCGCAAGCATTTGTCGACGCAGTTAAACAGGTGTGCAATGCTACGAACCATAGAAAGGTGGACTCGTGGATCCAAGCACGTCACAGGACCTTTATTAACATAAACCGCAGGGCACCCTACAGCAGATAGCGTTTAACTGTTTTCCCTCTTTTTTGCCCTTAAAGGAGGCGGCATTGTGCCCGACATAAACTTAAGGACTTTAGAGGAAGCAATAAATATAGAAAATTTGTAATTAGTGCTCCTTCTGTCGCCTTTTTTGCACATATTTCACAGAATAGCAAAAGGGTGCGCCATTGGGCTATGGTTGGCCTGCTTTAGAAACCATCGCAACTGCTTAACAACAAGGGTGCAGACGACACCACACGACAACTCTTGTTTCTAGTCTCCGTTCTTCTTTGTTGCTCTGTTTGCACGTTTTATAACCTCAGAATACCTAAGATTCCAACTTTAGAAATCATGCTGTGAGAGATATCCACTAGCTCAGTGTGAAAGACATTGCGTTGGGATGAATATTCAAAGCACACATTGAGCAAGATGGTTCCATTTTATTTCGGAATGTCCTTATTTAGTTTTGTTTACGCTGACATCCTCGTAGTGAATCACGACTACGATGTAGCTGCAATGATTGCCTATGCGTACTCACGAAGCGTCATTCAATCTTTCCGCATATCTCCTGCATTGGAACTAACTATTGTGTCTTTAAATGACCAACTGCGTTACCGAAGATAAGCAAGAGCTAGCACACGCCTCGTGGCTTCACTCAGTGTGTCCAACTGTCACACAATAAAAATTGATGGACCAGTGCTACATCAGGACCTTGTGTAAGGGGATCAGCGCAGAGTGCCTCACAAAGTCTTTTTGTAGGGCCAACCTTCCTGCTTCGTAAGTGTCCGTAAGAAATCCTCTCTTTATTGTGCGTGAATAACTCACATAACGGCCCTCTCATTCATTACTTTCTGATTGCCTGCACTTAGGGCTAAAAAGCATCGCTACGCGGCCATCTATCTTCAACTAGATTGGAGATTCATCAACCTGCGAATTGAAGCAAATGTGCTTTAAACAGTTTGCTGCTCATTTGCGGATGGACCTACAATTACGGAACAGATAACAGAAGTAGAGGTTAGCGTGACAAATCCTACAGCGCACGGGAACAAGAGCGATACCATGTATTCGAAACTTGCACTCGGAGAAAATAGGAAAAGAATACCTAATTGGAATTTCAGCAGCAGTTCGTGGACAATAGTATATGAGGCCAGCGCCACAGTTTTCTTTCTTTTATGTACAGTTGTCGTGTTGAAGAAGTTAAGAATTTGTTGAAGACTTACGCAAACCTGCTTTGTTAGACTCGGGAACTGAAACAAATGTGCTGTATATTGTCATAACATGGGCATGCCAGAATGGCTATAAAGTGAAAGTAACTATTCTAGTACTGTCATGATTGTCTCGTTTTTGCATACTGTGTTCTCCAATTGAAGACATCAACGCGGTCTATGCTTCTGCCTGAAAATGGTACGCGGCATCATTTAAGAAATTCGTGGATTGTAGACAGAGACACTGTGACGCAGTGTTCGCTTTTCAAGCCGCCGTATTAAAGCAATTTATTAACTTCTTTTATATCATGGACGCTTAAAACATGCAGGTAATGGTAATTTAATTACCAAATCGTTGAATACAGTAGGAATACGTAGTCCACCACGATAGGTCAAGAAATGCATGAGGCACAGTGATATTTTTTTTACTGGTTTTGGGTATTCAGTGTTACCAGCGACTAAACTCGTGGGGTAAATAAACAGTCGATGTACGTAATATGGCCTAGACTATGCGTTACGAGGATGCATGGTACTAGAAGTTCACAACTGGATAACAACAGAAGGAATCCCCCGGAAAGGAAGGCGTAAGCGGAGGGCAGATGCTGCGAGCGATCTGCGATAGGGTGAGCTTCGTTTCAGCAAAATAATTTTTGTTTGGCGTTTCGCTAATGCTAGGGTTGCCAACGCAAAACCTCATCAATGATTGCGTTTCTCATTCTCACGTGACCATTGAAGGTAGGAGGCTAGGATATCCGACTAGGCAACATCGAGCGCCGTTTCCAGAGGCAGCTTGACGCGTCAATAAAAGTGCCGTCTCAAGCAAATAGCGATGTTCGTGGGTAGTGAGTGAAAACTTATTTCTTAACCAAGTTAACCAAGTTGTTTCTCAACAAAGTTCCCGCTGTTGGAGTTCAGCTGGATATCTGATCTTGGTGCGAAGGCTATTCGACTAAACGTTTTGACGCACCTTATCTAAGTCACCAGCTGCGCCCATAGCTTACGGCCCCGCTCGTGTGGTGAGCAGTCCGCCTCTCCCAGGTGGAGGAAAGAGAAGGTGGGATCCTTGAGCGTGTTAAAAAGGGAAGATAAGACAGTTCCCTGGGATATACATAGTAATTACGGAGTGCGTAGGGGTATTTGCGAAATCCTGACAAGCCTGTTTGCTACTTCTGTCCTTACGGTGCTGTTAGACTGCATTGGTGTGTTACGTAACCATTAGTGCCTAGCAGATTAATACAGCGTTCTCTGTAGTGAGTATTTGTGGCGACGGCAAAGAGCATACCCTTGTTTTTGAGAGAGAAAGAGAGAACGAAGGCAGGGAGCTTAACCATAGGCGATTTTGTGGAATGCTACCCTGTACTGGATTGGGGGATTTAGAAGTTATAAAGAGGACACAGAGCGAGCAGAAAAAAAGAACAAGAAAAAATGAAGAAAATAAAAGAAAGACAGGTAACTGAAAAGTCGTTGCAGTCACAGGCTTTCACACAGGCTCGTCGATCGCAAGTAGCGCAGTAGGGCTTGCACTGCCTTCTGATGCGATGTTTCAAACTTATTTCTTCCGACAGAGGCTGGTTGTCCAACTCGTTGAGCATGACGGAAAGCGATTGTCTCTGCACACTGTACTGCGGGCACTAGCAAAGAACATGACGAATTGTTTCCGTGTCGCTGCAATCGCCATATGCGGCGGTGTCGGCGATCCCTATGCGGAACGCTTAGGCACTGCTAAACGCGATGCCCAAGCATAGCCTACACAAAAGGGTTACCTGTCTTCGGAGTAGTCTTAATGGAAGTCGAAGGGTTAAGGTTGGATTCAGGTTGTGTAAACGGGCGTGCGTATACACGGGCGTACAAGTAGGTGAAGCATGCTTGCAGCATCTGTCCTAGATAGCGGGCTCGATAAGCGGTGGCTTCTACATCAGCTGAACGAGCAGCTTGACTGGCACGTTCATTGTCAATGGTACCACAGTGACTTGGTAGCCACTGAAAAGATATTTCATGTCATTTCCCAGTCAGATTATGCATGGCCTCTGTGGTTTAAAATATCAGCTGGTCATACGAAGCACGCAGCAAGGCTGATAATAAGCACTGTAATGCCGTCTTTGAGTCGCATAAGATCCACCATTTCTGTACTGGTTTGTCATTACTAAAGTGTAGTGCGACTCGAACCCCTGCGAGTTCTATTGCCGTCGACGATGTAAGTGAGATGTTTTAAACATGATTGTGGTGGCTTTTGCTGCAATGATGATAGCGGCAGTAGAGTTCTTCGGCAGGACGGAGCCGTTGGTGTATATGTGCGTGTGATACCGGTATTTCTCATATATTAGAAGTAAGGTAATCGTAGAAGCCAGCAAACAAAGACACTCAGGACAACACAGGATAAATTATTTGTACTGACTTAAAAATTGGGCCCATCGGTTAAGCCCCTGTCTTCTGGTTCAGAAGTAAGGTGGTTGCTTAAGAGCCGGCGATGACGTATCTCCATTTTTCCGGACGCCAGGTATTATCAGGTATGACAATATTTGTTCTTGAAAATTTCGAGTGGATTACGCCATTGTTTATCTTGAAAACTTGTTCTTCGCCGAGTTGCTTCATAACGAAGTGAAAATCAAAGCGCAAGGAGGCGAGGTTAATGGGCCTGTGAACAGCATAGGCTCTAAGCGAAGATATCGAAACCGCCATGAGGATGTCACTGGTTTGAATATAATCATTCTCAAAGTGCGCCTTGAAATGCGGTGATATCCCTGTTATTTTTATGCTTCAGTGCATGAAACGGCAAGTTCCTTAGAAAGCAGGTGGAACAAAAGATCTTTTCCCACAAATTCGACGGCACATATGGCGAAGCTGGCGCTCTGCGCATATTTTGGTATAAGTACATAACGTTCGAAAGTTCACCAACTAGGATTTGTAAATTACAATGTGCCGTAAATAAATAAATGAGAAGCTTCAGTTGTGAAAATTTGTTGATCCATTGATCAAGCATTTCACTTTCTCGTGCAGGTAGAGTCCTCGTATTCGAGTAATTCAGTACGAGTATTAGAATTTCGCTATTTATATAAAACAATGTACATATTTTTAATATGTATAGCGTATTATAGTGTAGAAATGCCGTAATATATAAATAAAATATCTGCTGTTCACGTCACGTCTTCGAGTCGCAGAAAATCGTCCATTTGTGTGGTGGTTCGTCATTAATAAAGTGTAGGGCGGCTTGTAACTCCAGCAAGCGCTTTTATTTTCATGGTAACACTCCGCACGGCTGGTGGGCAATGTATGTTGCTCACAAGTACATCTTGTTACGACTGGGACTCTGTGAAGGAGCAATGTGTTTCACGCCGCAAAGGCCACGGCGAACGCCCGTACGTTTGAAATGCGCCCGCGGCCATTGCAAATGTACTAGGAGGCCGCAACGGCTAAAAATCGTGAGCCTTCGTATATGCGCACTCTCGCCTGTTTACGCACGGCACACCAGTGTAGCCTTGATACCTGCATGTGCGCACCAGTGCAGTCTCGTTTCAGCGAGTGAGACGGTTAAGCTTTGCGTGCGCATTCGCCCCATCTCCTCCTCGTCGCGGGAGATGACTGTCATGCATGCGTGGGCGCCTCAGTGCCTTTCTCGCTGCTGCCCCAGTGACGGTTGCAAAAACCGTTTAACTGATTTCCATGTACTGAGCGGCATTGGCAAGCGTGTAAAGAGATTCAGCTCACTGCTTCTCCGGAGCGATAGTGTTAAGGAGATGCCATAAATGACGCCGCCTCCAGAGGACTTCCAGCCTTCAGCACCAGCGCAGAGCGTTTGTGCCCCTTTCGGTCACGAAGTGTGTAGAGCTGGCCGCTTCGTAGCGGCATGAGTTCTTCTTACCCCTTACACTGATCTTCTTCTTGGCCTTGGCTCATTTCTGCTGGTGAAGCTCCAGAAGAATAGGCACACGCTACGTATACGGTCGTGGGTGGCTGTCATTCACAGTGTGTGAAGCGGCTGTGCAAATTGTTAAAGATTGTAGGGGGCATTTGCGGTTCGCTGAAACGCGCGCCGACCCCTGTGTGCCTGCTTACTGCTATCTTAAGTGTTGTGCAAAACGCACATTGCAAATTTCAGAACCAAGCGCGTGAGCAATAAGCGAAGCTGTATTCAATTTCCTGTAAGCTCCGCGCTGTTACTTATTGATTTATTTCAGGGCATCTTTCCCGCCCTGTAGTATATCTGCATGTGAATGCCAGTAAAGTCGATGTGGGACCTGTAGGATGGACGGCTTCCTTGTAAAAGTATTAAAGTTGCAATAACCTTTCAAAGCAATATTATTTTATATCAATCCACGTCACTCAGTCTGGCTTACCTAATCAACGCTCTTCGACCGTTCAGAATAATAAAGTGCGTATTATTGCCCAGATTGCAGCTGTCACAACAATATTACTAACAATAAATCATCACTGTTACGACATTCTGTGGAGTCAGACAGAAACATTGCTATTTTCGGCTTATTGTACAAAGTAACCTCCTCTCGGCACCCGATTGCTCACGCTGTCAGGCAACCTCTGCGAACATCTCGCGGCTTGCGCAATCGTTGTTGCTTCAAGCGCATTTTGGGACGAATGAATGCGTTCATTTCAACGCTGCCACAGAAACACTTCATCTTTGGAATGTATATATAGCGAAGATGTCTACGGCTAGAATCTGGCTGATAGAGTCCGCTCGTAGACCAACAATTTTCCATGAGTGGGGCCGAACACGAAAAGAGTGCAATGCCAGGCTTACCCGCGCGGAGGTGAAGCAGGCGTTAAGCACTCCCTATACGTGGACCGATGGCGAAGATAGTGCAATACCGGGCCCGCCCGCGGCGGAGGTGACGCAGGTGTTAAGCACTCTCTATGTGTGGGCCCATCCAGAAGATAGTGCAATACGAGGCCGATCGGCGGCATAGCTGCAGTTCGCCATACATACATACAGAGCTTCGCAGGTCATTCTTCTTCACATAGGGGGAGGGCACTGAGTTTTTTTCTTCTAATGTTTTCATTTATGATCTTAAAATGTTTCGACATGAATTACCTGCCATATTTGTATACGAGTGCACTTTCATTGCTACTGTTCTTGCTTGTTTAGCGTGTGCTTGCCCCTCAAAAAACTACTGTATAAATTCGCGGCGTTTCACCATGTATAGCAATATTTCTTTATTTTTTTCAGGTATCCCCAACTGTGTTATTTGTTCACTGCTGCATTTTGCCATCGATAAATATTATGTAATTTCAGCTTGTTACAACTTGCATTCAGAACATTTTAATTATGCCTGCCAAGGGCTTGCTGCTTTCTATACTTTATAATATTTCAACGGGTAAATTTATCACAAATATCTCTTCCTGCCATTATGCTCCCGCTGGAGCTTGCGGGGCTTGTAAATAAATAAATAAATAAATAAATAAATAAAACCATTTATTATTGTTTGTTACCCCCACATTACTGTTTCTACTGCAGACACGTATTTCTGGACTCACCGGGACCATCCACATGGACTCAATGGGACGCCGACACAATCTTTCTCTGCACGTCGTGCGGATGAAAAGAGCGGGACTGGCATCGGTACGTGCGTACTGCATTAATGTATATTCAAGGCAAATTTCATATTATAATATGTGTCATGGCTTAATTACCGCTTAATTCTGGCATCTTTTCCAGATTATAACTCGCTAACTAGGCAAGCTCGAAAATGGAAATTTTGTGGGATGTCGACAATTTACGAAGATAGCCTATAGATTTTTTTTTTGTATTTAACGCGCGGTTGAAGAAAACGAGGCCAGATTGTTACTGCAAATTATTGCCGCGCTAAATCATAGCGAAATCAGATCCGCGATTATTCTCGTGTTCAGGAGGATAACTTGCAGCGCATACTAGCAACTACAACAATCGATGTAAAGAGTACTGCAACAGAGACGACGGGATCTCTAAGAGGGGTCGTATACAAGGATGGTTCGTTGAGCCGGATATGCTCGACCTGTAGCGCGGCCAGCGCTAACGAGAGCGATCTTGACTGGTTTTATAACTGACGTCCGTACGGCAGTTAAAAAATTTACTCATAATTATACTGACCGATGATAGAGTATTTGCTTACATACTTTATAATAGTTGTAGACACGAAAGATATCACATTTAGTCGAAGTGGATGTGAACTATACAACACTTTGTTTATATTCTTAAGAAAGCTGGAATTGGCCCCTGCTGACTACTGTCCGGAAAATATGGTAATTGTTATTTGAGTACGTAAATTTAGATGAAGTAATGCACAACAGGTCAACTGCTCTAAAGAGTCTCCAGATGTCAAATCCGTCGGAAGAATGCACAATACTTGGCTTTCACGCAGAGGATTCGTTAGCACGGTACGTTTGCTGTGTTAAGGTGGACACGTGTTAATTCATTTACTAGTTAAAATACATTTTGAACGTATTATCGTATCTGGGCGTCGAAAAAGAAAAAAAGAAAAGAAACAGGACGCCCCCTGTAAGTGTACTTTTATTGCTTTATACTAGATACTGGGCTCTCGTTGGTCTCAGAATGTGACACGATATACAAGTAAGTTGAATAAGACATTTCCTTTTCTTTATCCCATGCGTTGGACCCGCCAGGGCACAGGCGCTTTATTTGTGTCCACCCAACTGTGACTTGAATATTCAACATTTTTCATAGTAAACCGATAAGTTAAGCAAAAAGAGTTTGATTTAAAAATCCGAACACAAGAGGCGCAATCTAACATGTTTACCAGCAGCCACTCTTATGTCCAGTGAAGAAAGCTTCCCCTATACATCTCTAAAGACCTGTGTCTGGCAACAGGTGACACAATTTTGTGCCTGAATGTTTCATATTTTCCTTTCCCCGCCATGACCTCTAAGGTAATGGACAGCGTAGGCGTTACATTGCCAGACACGAAGACGCAGGTGTAGGTTAGAGTGCAGATGGCTTTACTCGACAGTCCAGTTGATGTTAAGTGAAAGAGATCGAGCTGGGCATGACTTGCGTCACCTAGAACTGACTATCTGTTGAAAGTTAAAGTTACACGTTCGGCGTCATACATATTGATGAATGTTTATGTTCTTGCCTATTGTGAAAAAACTAATACTTTTGCGAGGGATACTGCATCATAACCAACAACCAAAAGTATGTATGTAGCAGGATTGGCGCGGCAATACACAATGGAAAGAAAATGCAGCAACCAAAAAGTTATAATCGGCTTGTATCTGCGCGTTGAGGCAAAATAAATATGTTTCTTTATTCAGCATGTTTAGGCGGACGAAGTGTGTTTTTAATGACGAATAAATACAGAACGCGATCATCTGTACAAATATGTGGAGGTGGTACTGCGCGCTTGTAGCCACGTCATCTGATGGCGCAGTTAGTTTCTCATGTACTATAGAGACGGCTTGACAATAATTTAGCTAAGTCTCAGTAAAATACACCGAAGCGCTCTTTTGCTGCCAATACTCTAAATAGGCACTACTTTTATTTGAAATGTTCAATGTGGGCATTCACAATTGTTCATTTCTTGAAGAGTGACGCAGAAACCCACCAAAAACGCACTTTTCAAATGACACTCCGTCTATTCCAGTAGCCTACTTCACGCTTAATTTTGTCCGTTGCACCAGAGAACAAAAAAAAAATACGCCATTTCCAGAAAGTTGAAACTTTATGCCCCGAACTACTGCGCAAGAACTGCCCTACAAGAATGCTCGGTTTTCATCTTCCTCGCATTCCTCTCCGCTGCCGCAAGCCCAAACTATGCCCGCCTTTGTCCGAGCTAGGAAAGCACGTGCTGAGAATGCACGGCTGGGCTGCGCCCATCCATGCAAAAGCGGTTGCTTCATGTTTCCACTTCACTTTTCTCCCTATGCTGTTGTGAACAATTTCGTTCTCAAAAACTGCGATCACACTGAAGACGTGCCGAGGTTCCTGATACAAGTTCGCAGAAGCATGAGTTACTCTATGCAGTAGCTTGCGAGGCTTGTCGCGCCTCGTCGACAGTATGGTAGTGAAGATTGGCGGGAAATGGAGGGGGGGGGGTGTTGCCGTCAGGCACATAAAAGAATATTTAGAAATTTTGTGCAATGATAGGAGAGTAGTGCACTGTTTTATTTCTGGTTAAATCATAGCTTCTGAGGCTGGTTTTTGTTACACCCCCCAGTTAAAGCGCACTGCTAAAATCTAAGAATTGTTGCAACGTTATACGAGGTGTCCAAACTTTGCTAGCGTGGCGCTCATGCATCCTACGCTGATTTAACAGTGTAGGACGCTTGTTCAAAAACATGAGACAAAACTGTATAGAAGGCTAGATGAGGTCGTCACCAGATCAATGAAAAATATATGGCTCTCGCGAATATTCCATGGCTAATGGGGTGAGAGAGGCGCATGACAGATTTTTGCCACTCGCATGGAATTGAATTAGTGGAGCGCGTACTCATTTCGCCCTGATTAATTGTCCAGTGCATTCTAGCATCCGAGGCTCGGGGTAAGGGGAGATGTTTCGTGGCATTACAGTCACTCAGCTGCTTACGCTTAAGTTTAGTTGTAGCATCTGAAATGTGCGTGCGAGGTATGAATAAATCACGCAACTTTTACCGTTAGAAGGTGGCTTCTCTGCAATATTTATGGTCTACATGCTACATAGCTCCAGCGCTCACTCGGCAATAAATGTGTAGCGCTGCGCTTTGACTGCTGGTCTTCGCACCTGCTTAGAGATTGGGCCTCTTAGAGTGAGTGAATCTTCTGCGTTATCTCGCGGCCACCAGATTCGAGAAAGGCAATTAAACATCACGTTGCTGAGCGGTAATTGCGGAGTGTTCATTTAAAAAACAAACCCCACGAAAACAAGCCATTAGTTTACACAAATGAAGAAAAGACTTAAGCAAGCACTGCTTCGTCTAGATTTATAGTAAAGAGGAACAAGAGACTGGAAGCCGGATGCAGTGGTTCGGGTTAGTTCTGGAGGCATAAAATTAAATGTCAACCAGGTTATTAAACCTCGTTTGCATTGCTTCGCGACGCATGACCTTTGCAGCCCTAAAATCTACCACGAAGCCATTCGTGTCTGAATAGTCTTACTTATTTGTTGCTTAACAGGCACGTGTGGAATTTAATCGCGGATTTTCGGCACAATAAAGGGAGAGTAAGAAAAAGCCAAACGTTAAGGCAAGAAATTTGCCTAGCCTACACCTAGTTTCATGCCCTGCTCTGGGAAAATAGGGAGACAGGAAGAAATACCATGTGAAACATGCAAGTTCACAGTATTGTTCACAGTGCGATGAACGTTGGTTTCGGAGGCCAGTCGTCTTCTAAATGTTAAGCGGTACCTTTGCCAGGGCACAAAAAATTATGCCTACCCTCAGTAAGTGGCGGCATATCTATGTGAACTTTCTCGAACATGGAATGTAGCCAATGGGCGGGCTAGTTTGGCACATTGTTCCACTGAAACTGTTGTGATCTCGCTTAGCAGCGAGAATATATTGCATTCCGTATGAAATTTAAATCAAAGGAATGCCGACTAAGACTAATCATCGATATACATATATGAATAGCAACGAATAGCGCACAGAAGATGAGACAGCAAAATTTAAACAAACACGAATTGTACGAGCGCTAACTTTTAGTACTGTTCGTACTGTTCGCGTGTGCTTGAATTTCACTGTCTCGTCCTCTGCACGCTATTCATTGCTATTCAAATCATGTCTCAACAAGCCCAAAAATCTACGCTGCTGATTTACATACAGCCGGAAGAAGCGTGTATGTCTTATGCGCTTGTGTTCCTTCTAGAACGGCCATTAGAAACTTCATTATGCTGCAATATGAAATACCAATAAAATTTTCTTCCACTTCTAGTTGTTAAGAAGTAGGCAGCCTCCCCAGCTAGTTACGCATTCCTGTCTGGCGTAAAATACATTATAACAATATTCAATAAAACTGTGGGTTTCAAATTGAACTTGGCTGTTATTGAAACATATATCACTAGAATATTGACTATGCTCTTTTTTTAAATTCACATAAACTTAAAGAAGGTGTTGGCGCCTTGAGGTGGCACCACGTGCCTTCGTCACATCGAGAACAAAATCGGATCACAAAATATACGACAAACATTGTAAGCCGCCCCACACCATGAACACATACAAGGCCCCAGGAATGAACGGAACACTGATACGGGATACGGGTTCGGAAAGCCACAGTACATGATGGGCGAACGCGCCTACTTTTCTATAAGCGTGTATAGTTGCTTATACAAATAAATGTAATGGAAATTGTCCGAGAACACAGGCGGAAGTTCTCAGTGTTGCAGACGAGAGGATATCCACAATTACGCTTGCATAACATGCGGCATAATGATCTGAGAAGAGATAACACACTTATACACAGAAGGTATATTTAGCATCTGTACTCTTGACCGAAATGCTTGCGGCTACAGTTCTTAATTAAATTTTTTACATGTCCAAGTGTCCTTAAGTCGCCTTACTAGAGGTTAAGATGGCCTAATGTTCACTAAATGCTGAGAAGGTTTAATAGTCCTGCCTTGTAAGGTAGCACACAGTTCCGCAATAATCGGCTACTCCCGTAATTCCTGGATTTCTTGCTGAAGCATGAGCACGTTGCCTGAAGTACCAGATTCTCATTGGGAAACAGTAGCTAATAAATATTCGTGAACAATGTGCTCTCGGGTCAATTTTTTTTATATGCTCAGGTAGGAACCTGGAGTGCGTCTTCCGGACTCACCATGACCCAGACGGAGAAGATGTTCCAGCAAGAAATCTTGAGCGCAATGAAAAACAAAACCTTCAGGATTACCACGATATTGGTATGGTATAGCTTGATGTCTTGCTAATGTTTCAACCGGCACACTTTTACCACATCCCGTGAGGGTGGCTTAGCGGTTATCGTGTGGCGCTACTAAGCACGAGCTCGCGTGATCCAATTCTCATCTCGGCGGCTGAAATTCTATCGTGGCGAAATGCACAGATACCCGTGTCCCATGCATGAGGGCAGGCTTGAGATTCCCAGGTGGTCAAAATTATTACGGAGTGCCCCCCTACCTTCTGTCTCATAATCAAATCGTTGTTTTGGCACGTACGTAACAAGCACCAAAGTACAAATAAGCTTTACCCATGTTTTGCTATACTGTTTGATTTTCTAAATGTAAACTCATTACTGTGGTACTTGTAGGATAATGTATTGTTTCCTATTTGGATTAGCAGCCGCAGAATATGGAACGATTTCGCTTTAAGCCAAGAAAGCTCGAGTACGCTTATACTAAACTAAGGGAAGGCTCATGATTTTCACCCAGACTTTTCAAGCTTTTCAAGTTATCAACTTCTGGCTACAAGAAAACTAAGTATTTTGTATATAAGGGCTGTATGTTTAGCGCAAGTTCTGGTCCTCCCTATTGCTTGTGGGCGATAACCAAATAAGCATGGATGAAACCAATTCGCGTGCAAGATCAGGAGAGGGTATACGGGAGGAACAAATCTTAAATTATTTGGGTTTTTACTGCGTAAAAAAACGACATAATAGTGAGTGCGCTCCTTATTCTGGTTTTCCTTAATGTCTTTTTGTGAAGTGCTCGTGGTAAAATTTTAATTGTTAGATTCTTTGCGACGATGCATTCCTTCAAACCACCAGCAAATGTTACAACGCATAGTCATTCTCAATCGTAACCGTCCGGCTTGAGAGGATGTAGCGCGGATTTGTGCAAGGTGGTTATACCTAGCGGCTTGTGAATGAGCCTCAGAAAAAAATGTTTGGGGCCTGCGTCGGCGGGGATCGCTGCAGCAGCTCAGTTCCTCTGGCGTCGGCGATGTCATGTCTCAAAACAGCGTTGAGCACTCCTTGGAAGCTTCCCACAAGGCAGTCCTTTCATCAGCGTGTGCCCAGATGGCGACGAGGTCCGATATAGACTATGACACGAAATAAAGGAGCTCACTTCAAGGTGACACCAACTGCCACTCCCCATGGAAGCGGTAACTACCGCGGAGACCACTTTACCTGACCCTGAGAAGCTAAGAAGCCCATTAATTGATCAAAGTGGCCAACGTCGAGGAGTGCCGTGGGAACTGCGTCGACTTCAGTTTCTCAGGTTGCCACGCGGTTGCGACGTATGCGTGGGCGATGGTGCAAGATAGGAGGTGGAGTACTGCGGGGACAGTGCGAAATCACGGGGGGAATTTTCCGAACTATTCGACGATTTTAATTGCGAGACACAGTCACCGGGTTCCCTAGTCTGGTCACCTGTAGAAGTGAACTGCTTTGAAAGCGGACACCTTAGCTGCAGTAGTGCGTCCTGACGTGTGCTGATGCGTACGCAGGCTATAATTGAGTCGAGACATTGAAAGTGTTCCTACATAGAGTGGGCTTCCATAACTCCCGCCAGTGCAAATAATGTAAAACAGACCCTTCATCTTTGAATCCTACTCCCGAACGTACTCATCTCAGTGGCTGGAGGATTCCTGGCTTAAACGCTACCCCGATCCGCAACAGCGCGTCACTTATAGCGGATCACGCAACTCACTTCACGGATGTGAAGCAGCTGGGTTCTTGTTTAGTCATTTGGGAGGTTTATCTTAAATGCTCTTTATCTTAAATGCTACTTCGGAGCTTTCATGTTCGTAGCATTCCTTAATATATATATAAAAAAATAGAACGCTGCCACGAACACTTCCCGAAATTTCAGAGCATTTAAAATATGCAACCACTATCTGTGACTGCAATGATGAATGTTTTCTTTCCATTTATATAACTTTTCCTGCCACAGAATGCACCTTATATTATGGACAACGCGCCGGCACGGAAACTGGCTGGCAATGATCGCTTCGAAGGCTTCTGCGTGGATTTGCTCCGTGAAATGGCCCGGCTGCTGGGCTTTCACTATCAGTTGCAGCTGGTGAGGGATGGTGCTTACGGTAGTCGAGACTCCCGCGGTCACTGGAACGGCATGGTGCGTGAGCTGCTCGACATGGTAAGAACACCCGTGATATTCCCACCTTTCCTCGTTCGACGCATTCTAAGCGCATGAAGCAAGAGCGTTACTAGGGATTCATAGTCGCGGACAACTTTTTGTGGCAATGAAGGGAAAGCTACGGGCGCGTGCCTGCTTTTGGTGCTTTTGCTTTTGGTTACTCGGAACAGACGCTAAATCGACAGAGCTTCCAAGTGCGACGGTTTAGCGTTTTCCTAGACGCGTAAGGGAAAAGCAGAAAAATAAGTAAACCTTTAAACTCATTGGTGTGTTGTCTTATATAACTGCCGCTATTAAGGTGTTTGTGTTTCGTCTTCCCCAGTCTAAACGAATGTGGAGTAAAAGGCGGGACTCTTTTCAGAAGCGCCGTCACTTGTTGGCGCTTTGGCTTTGAAACTTTCCCTTCATTGCCACAGAAAGTTGTCCGCGAGTATAGGATTTCTTTAAGGTATCTGTCTCAAAGTAAGCTGTCAGCATATAAAACTAGCCCTGAAGAGAGGTTCATTATTAGTATCCACAATTTCGTAGCACCCCCATATTGCTTCATTGAATAGATACACTTATTGAAAGACTTCTAAATTTATTAAATTTTTGTTCACCTACATAAAGGAATCAGGCCGACCATTGTAACAAAGGCGATAAACTAGTGTCGGAAGGGATTCCTTGCTCTCAATAAATCAGCAACTAGTGCATCCGGCTCTCAAGTGCTCTGGAACGTACTGTGCCGTTTTTGTGAATAAATGTGTTTTAATAATTTCCAGCGGGATTTTCCATTGTTGACTGAAACGTAGGTTCATTAATCCTTCCTCCTGACTGTTGGGACACTTACATTACATTCGAAATACCAAATTTTGCCGCTTCATAGAACTCTAAAGATATTCGGGAAGGGCATCTGAGGCGGTGCAACCTTCGATTATTTTATTTTAGGGTGTGTAGACTAATATAGATGCCGGTGGCTTTCTGTGTGAGAGGGTGGAGGATCGAGAAGTACATCTGTGATGCACCCTTAAAATTTGCATATCATCTAACGGGATTACATGTAACAGAAGCCGACTCAGTTAAATACTTGGGTGTTACCATCACAAACACATTAAAATGGGACGTTCACATTAAACAGACGTGCACAAAAGCATAGAGGCAGCTGGGATACCTTCGCAGGAAACTTGCACTAGCACCTTCCAAAGTTAGGCTAGCAAGTTACAAGGCCCTTGTAAGGCCAATCCTTGAATACGGCAGTATTATCTGGAATCCGCACCAAATCTACCTTCTTAATCAACTGGAGGGAATTCAAAATAAAGCTCTCCGGTTTGTGTATTGGCAGTACTCACGTGACGTCAGCATAACCGCACTACGCAATCGGGCAAACATTCAAACATTGTCACTTCGCCGACGCGTTGCTGCCTTAAAGTTTATCTACCTTCTTTATCATGACAGCATTAATATAAGCAAACACGAGTACCTAAAACCACCATACCAGCGCTCAGCCAGAACAAACCATGACAAGAGTATCAGGCCATATACCTCCCGCTGTAATACATTCAAGTATTCCTTCTTTCCGTCAGTCATAGAATTATGGAATAAACTGCCACAAGACATTGTGTCCTCGGAATCTGTTATCACATTTTCTGTCAAGATTGAAAATTTTTTTGATCAGCAGGTTGCGCCGTTGTAGAAAGGAAAAAAAAGGGGGGGGGGGGGCTGCGCACGGAGTGTATGTTTCATGTGGATGCTGACCGCAGTTCTTGTAGTGTATGCTTTTACTGTGTGTGCCGCTTGCAGTTATTCCAAAATCAGTGTATAACGCGCACCCTTTCCTGTACTGTTTAGTACAGGAACAGTCTGTACTGTTTTAGGACTTTTGTTTCTTTCATTTTCGGATCTTTTTTGCTGGCAATCTGTACTTTTCGTTGTTGTTTTTCTTTGTTGTTCCCACTCCTGTAAGAGCCTGTAAAGGCTTACAGTATTAATAAAATAATACATGTTGCTGCGCTAGTCGGTTCATATTGCTCAGTAGGCCATAAATTTGATCGCTTGGCGCAAACAAGGAAGGACGTCCCTCCTTGTTTGCGCCAAGCGATCATATTTATAGTCTGCGCAGGGTGGAGAATGTTTTCCTAGGGAGCTGTCTTCATGGAAGGCTCTTTCAAGTGTCGATGAGAACAGCTGTTGTTTGACTTCCTTGTAAAAAAAAAAGGCGTACAGCGCGAAGGACAAGGACTGCGAGAGACGACATACACAGAGCTGTGTATGTCGTCTCTCGCAGTCCTTGTCCTTCACGCTGTACGTCTTTTTTATCGTGAATTACCAAGTAGCCCAAGCAACCACTCTAGTTACATGTAAACTTTTGCAACAAATGAAGAAACAGAACACGGGAAACATTAGGGGCAATTTTTTTTGCCATTTCTCTTGTATTCCAATCTTTGCTTCAGTTGTTTTGTAACGAAAGCTCTAATTTCGAGACGCGAGACTTTCTTTGACAAAAGAATGGCAGTGTTCAGAGGTTAACAAAGGTAGGTAGGTAGGTAGGTAGATAGATAGATAGATAGATAGATAGATAGATAGATAGATAGATAGATAGATAGATAGATAGATAGATAGATAGATAGATAGATAGATAGATAGATAGATAGATAGATAGATAGATAGATAGATAGATAGATAGATAGATAGATAGATAGATAGATAGATAGATAGATAGATAGATAGATAGATAGATAGATAGATAGATAGATAGATAGATAGATAGATAGATAGATAGATAGATAGATAGATAGATAGATAGATAGATAGATAGATAGATAGATAGATAGATAGATAGATAGATTTCGTGACAATTTTTTATCTCCTGAAAGCTTTATTTTATCACCCTTCTGTACTAATTGCAGTGTCATCTCTTGCGTATTTTTGCTTTTCACATGTTCATCTTTTTGTGGCGCCTTTTATATTCAGTGCTTATCTTTTGGGCAAGTAATGCAAGCAAACGAGTACTACGGATTATTTAAATACTGCTAATATTTGACCTATCGTTCTTACAGCTGCGAAAAAATATAGTCTGCAATATCAATAGTCAGCCTGAAAGGTATCCTATATAGTGTGATTCTCCCAAGAATATTATGGAAAGAAGATTCCGCAGGCTTTGTCTAATGTCGTCTTTCGGTCGCTGGTGTCTACATCTGCATAATATTGATTTTTTTAGAGTGTAAACGGGTCGGATATCTTTGCGTTTTGAATGTCTTTTAGGCCGGTTACGTATACATTAGGGTAGCTGTAGAATATTTAGGAAGCACCCCGTTCATGCCTAGGCTGATCGCCTTAAGGTTCAAACTTTGTCGTCTGCGCTTGAGGCACAACTTCCCTCGGGCAATCTTTGTGTCGAGCAAGTTACCTAACACGTGAATGGTGTCTGTAGAAACGCACTTGTGTCACAGAGCTGGGTGATCTTTGTTGTTAAGTATCTGGCCGAGGCTCAGAACAGTTTCTTTTATTGGATCTAAGAGGTTTACGCTCAGAAAGGATTTATAGCTTCAAGTTCTGTCGCCAGAATTTCATTTGTTTTTCCTTCACTGGGTAAAATAAAAAAGAATTATATCATTCTGGACGTTCACAAAGTCAAACTTCAATTCTTCGCAGCCGGCAGGCAGGAGTGAAAGAACGAAAAGCATTCGAAATAATGATGCACTTAAATAGCAAACAGAATATAGCGAGGAATGTTTAAATATTAAACCGTCTTTTTCGATAGTTGAGTAGCATGTGTACAGGAATATTCTCGGACTAATAATTTTTTAAGGAGTAAAGATTAGGCTGCCAGATCACTGCGTTTTGTTTATGTTTTTTGCAATCAGCCCTGTTGGTAAGAATAAATTATGCGCGCAACAATAATAAAAGAGAGACGGCAATATTTTCAGACTCACTTTACATTGTGCAATCAAATTAGTATTGTTATATTGTTTTTATTTTTTTATTTTCGTTTCAAGACAATGAGAAAGGTAGATATACACTCCTTATCTTGTTCTACGTAAAGTTTCTTAAGGAACTGGAACATTTTTGCAAATATGTTTTACCTACCACGAGAAAGGTTCGCGAAATTAGGTTGTAATACACCTCATAGTTAGAGTAACCCCCAGCAAGAATGTCGACCAAAGAAAGAGCCGACACTCACAGACATTCGTTTTGCGTAGGTGCCACCTATTAAGTGGTGCACATTCGTGGGTATGTTCCCTTTACATGACGCAACCTATAGCTGCAGGAAGTAATCAAATGTGAGCCTCAATTTGGCGCTTCTCATCATATTTTTTAGCATCGTTACTAGATTTTAGCCTGAACAAGCAGCATCACACAGCACTATCTGCACGGGTGTAATAAATAAAGAAGAATAGAAAGTAGACAAGTCGCGCACTTAGGCCTATCATTGGCTTTGACAGAAATGGCAGAGGAGAAAAAGGAGCACTTGTTTCCCACGGTCGCAGCTGAATACGAGTTCCAGCATTCTCAAAATGGTGTCAAACGGTACAAACGGAAGTTGTCTGTTTGAACGGCGTTCACATACCATATACATTGCGCTATTTTGCCAATGCACCCTAGTAGACGTTTCGTGGTGCTTTTTTTTTGTTATATGTGAACTCTCCGTATTTCGCTCGTCTTCTTGATTCCGAATCCGTCAGAATTCGTTGCTCAGCTAACCAGGAGAATCGACTGACGCGAACCTTATCACAAATTAAAACTAGTTAACGTGCTTCCTTCTTCTATTGCAGGAGGCTGATCTGGCGATTGGAGACCTTACCATCACGTTCGCGCGCGAAGCGGTCGTGGACTTTACCACGCCCTTCATGACTCTCGGAGTGGGCATTCTCTACAGGAAGCCCCAGCCGGAACATTCCCTGCTCTTCTTCCTGTCTCCGCTCTCCACAGACGTCTGGCTGTGCGTGGCGGCGGCCTACGTCGTGGTCAGCCTGTTACTCTGCTGCGTGGCGCGCGTTGGAAGAGCGCGGTGGAACAGTGGCCACGTTTCCGCGGACCGTTGCTGCTGGTCTTGTCAGAGAAGCCCGAGTCGTGGCGGCGTCGGATGTGTTGGTGGAAGTGGGTACGGCAGTGCGGGACTCGACGTGATTATGGCAGGACGAGGGGACGACTTGCGCGTACACCACAGCGAGAGGATATTTGGTGGTGAGAAAAAGCGTGGTGAAGTGCGGCCGACGGAGGCGCAGTTCACGCTGCTCAACAGTTTGTGGTTCACGATGAGTGCCATCATGCGACAAGGATGCGACACCTCGCCGAGGTGAGCTGTTTTTCTTTTTTTCGCTCGTTACAGCAAGCCGCAAGCTTTGTGCGGACGAGCTTTCTCCCGGTCTAATGTGCCCAAAAACGTGTGTCTATGTTCAGTCTCTTCACCCGACATACCGTTTTCGTGGAACCTTCCCCTCACTCCTTTATTGGTGGTGTGAAAGCTTAGCAGTCATTTGTTATTGCACATCACGTCACTTAGGTACAAGAGTTTATAATATCTAACGAAATGCCGGCAAAAAAGGTGGCCCCGAACCAAGAGATCGCACTGGTGTTTTACCACAATGTTGCAGCGCTTGATGGGTGCAGCCATCATGTGAAGGGTGACTCAGCAGGTCGTGTGCGACAGGTACTTTCAGAGCCGCACCCATCTCACCCGTTTGCCTGTTTCCGTAGCCCCAAAACAAGATGGCTGCCCCTGCAAGCGCTGCTAAATTCGGTCTCCAGTCTGGTTTTCTTTTTACCTATACTGGCTGTAAGACTGGAGGTAGTGTAGAAAGTGGGCATTTTTGTTCATTAATTATTCATTAATTATTTTATTTGCGTAAAATAATAGCAGCTCCGCCCACATACATGAAGGCATTTTTTGTAAGGAAATGTTGCATCAAAAATGCAATTTCTACATCGCATTTTCGGTGAGTGTAGTCAGTAGAGAACGGACAAGCAGGCTGGCGTTGCAAACGTGAGGCGCCATTATATATACGTCTGTCGGGCGCTCGGTGTACATATATAGTGGCGACAGTGAAGCTTTGCTGCGGGGACGGCAGCGAAGTGTTGGCGTGACCATGGGTAAGGAAGGTTAGTTTTTTCTGCAAGAAGACCAACTTACCTTACTCACGGATGCAGGCTGTTTGAGACTTAGCGCAGTATTATATGCTTAGAGAAATTGTATTTGTGCTCTGCGCATTCGTTATGCCTTTACAGCCGTTTGTCTCAATTTATTGTTGAAAAAAAAGAACTCGTGCGCAGCCTTTTAATACGAAGTCAAGTGCTTTTCGTCTATTAACACAGAACGCGACGAGCAGTGTAACCGGATTGGCTGCAGTCTAGTCAGCCAAGTGCCGCACACAACGTCAATGTCTCTGCCTTGCACTACACTCAAGTGCACCTACTTGCATGAAGTGTAGGGAAACAAACAGCCCTAATGTGTGAAGAATGAAGAGGTGAGCCAACATAACTCGGCACAGAGGGAGAGGGTAATAGAAGGCAGACATTTCCGCCCACCTGAAAACGACGGCTGGCATGGTGCTCTGCATAGGGAAAGGAGTTAAAAGGGTCCAGAAAAGGTGAGAGAACTGAGAGAAAATAAAAATAAAAGAGAAGTGACTCAGCGACTCTTTTACTTATATTCAGATGTCAAACGTTGCGGCCCACTTTAGGCCCTTTTTATATGATGATAGGAACCTTCGTTACTGGTTTGTGTTTCACTATCTCTGAACTGCCACAGGTATCGGAATGAAGATGGCTCGTTCGACATCTACATTTCTTCGTGAAAGCTACGTTCAGTCAAAGCCGATGGTATAAATTCGTTGAGAGATAAGGAAGTATACCCATCACATTTTTTTTATTTTACTGCGGGGTCATCCGATTGCAGAAATTTATCCACGTAAAATAGGAGGCTCAAGAGGCGATCCCTTTATAGGCATATTCTTCAAAGGCATATATTTGCCATGTTTGAAACATCGGCCTTTGCAAAATATATTCTTAAAATTCTGTGCTTAGGTGCATTTTGAGCAATTAAATGCACTTTTTGGTACCCGAGATAGCGGACTGGCAAGGTATCCTCTCGAAAAAAGTTGACAATCACGTAAGTACCCTTAAGTGAATTGAAGGCGAAAACATGAGGACTTCTCTAAGTCATCACCTTAAGATAGAACTCCACCTTAAGCCACCTTGCTCTCATTTTTACCAACCTAATCCGCCTTAATCTACTTTAATTCACCTTAAATCACCTTAATCCACTTAACTACACCTAAATCCAGTTCATTTGCTTTACTTAACTATAGGATTTCGAAGTGCGAGACGCAGCCGGTCCAGCGCCGGGAACATGACGTCATCATTTGATCACGTCGGTTTTGTTACCATCAGATATTAGCGTCGGACGGACGCCGGTTTTTTTCCCTTCATGGGCAATATAAGGCTTTTGCCTTCAGAATGCGACATTTGTGAGCCTAAATAGTTCCTTTTGTACGCGTTTCGACAGGCATCAAAGAGATGCATCATATTAGCAGATTCGAACGCAACCCTACAACACATGCAAAACCTGCACAAGCGCTGTAAAAATCAACGTCGAGCTTGTGTCATTGCTTATAGTTAATATACGGCAATAATTGTTTGGCATGCCAATTTGTGCATTCAAAAACATGGCATTATGTGCACGTATATAGGCTAAGGGCAGTTTTATTATTTTTGAATAGTTGTATTACACACGCCCAGTGCGCAAGCGATGTCAGTGGTTAGCCGTATTAAATAAAGAAACTCAGTGACATTTGACATATGTAAACTGAATTATGAGAGCGCTTTCGCGGCATACTATATAAATAAAATGACGGAAGTGACGCACTGTAGCCATGGAAAAACCACACTTACGGTTATTTTGTCAGTTTTTTTCCTGTTAGCATTCTCAGCCTTTTCTGAAGGTTGTTTTTTTTTCCTAGACAATTATTACACCGGACCTTAGGCAAGTAACACAAAAATGGTCAACTTCTAATGCAAGAACTAAGTACTCAACCAATCACTCGTTAAGCAGGCACTGCAGCTAGTTTGATGAAAGTAGTCCACGCACCCTCCCACCGCGTTCTTCCGAAAAAAAAATAGATTGAGAGAGATTTTTAAGCACTAAAACCATGATTTGGTTATCAGGCAAGCCGTAGTAGGGGGCAACCTGAGGGGGGTTTCAAGTGCACTGAATGCCAGGTGCACGAGCTCTTCTGTACGTATTCTGCAACAATCAGAATGCAGCAATCACGGTGGGGATCTAACCCTAGACCTCTTGCTCAGCCGCACAAAGTAAGTCATCGCCTGTGAGTTACGGGGGCACATGGGAATAAAACGAACCTACAAAAAGAAATACCATATGGCTGTCTAAAAATTAGAGCTTCGTAATGCGATTATATATGTATATATATATATATATATATATCTTGCATTTCGGCTTTGATACGTGACGCCCAACCAGCAGCCGGTCACGGTCAGCCTCGTGAAGTGCAATTTTTGAATCCTACCGAAAAGCAAACCATCAAAACAACCAAGCATATATAAAATTTTGTGAGACAATAGCTGTGGTGGCGTAGAGCCACCTACAAATGAGGGCATATCATGCACGCCAATCTTGCACACATATTCACGCGCAAAAAAGAATCAGTGGTTTCTATTGAAAAACCGGGAAAAAATGTCGCCAATGAGTGCGTTTAAAGGTAATACAGATGTTATGGACGCGTACGAGCGTTCATAGATTGTGGACGTGGCTGATCAGCGTCAAGAAATTTTGTAAGAGGATGTGAAACAGTGAAATGTGCCTCCGATTTTGACAAGTATTTGTTCTATACTTACGCACAACACGCCATATTCGTTGTGGCGACGTTGCACTGACACCTGTTCCAACGTTTACGGTGGCGCGCACCGAAGTAACCGACGCCAGCGGTGGCATCGAACGTGCTCGAATTTCAGTAGCGCGGAGATAGAACGCGTTGTCTCGTGCGGCCGGACGTCGGTGCATTTTTCGAGAATGCACTGCGTGCCATCACCGCCACCGTGCAGCTGGCATCAAGTGCCACAAGTGGCACGCCGCGACATGACTGCAAGTCTGCATTTGCTTGCTGTGTCACTGAGCTTCACATATATGCATTTCAGTATTGTTTCTTCATGGCTGATGGTTACCAAGTGTCTTGCGGTGCATTTATGCAATACCGTGCTGCCATATGATTTCTTGTTTGCATGCTTTAATACATATAGAGGAGCGGAAAGTTTTCAGCCTAGGCTCTATCAAAAAAGAAAGGCCGCTCTCAAGAAGCTTCTCAAACACAAAGAAATTGCCGAGGGGGCTGGCACTCCTGCGCCCGACAAGAAGCACGCAGGCAGGCTTATGTGGAACGGGCCCGTCGCTTTTCCTCAGCGCCTCTGTGATGGTTGCTAGGCAACAGCTCGTACCGTATAGAGAAGTTACACTAAGTTGATGTGAGAATGGAGTTTTTTTTCTTTTGCAAGCACGGTTCCGTCGGAGCTACCTAACTTGCCGCTGCAGTCGAACTTATGTACGACGGGAACATCGCGATACGCCAGACCCTCAGTATAAGGGTGTTATTATACTCAGTTTGCAGAATTTTGTCGCTTAAGATACCTGCCGTCTCTGCAGTAGCGCCACGTTCGCCACCTCGCAAAAAGAATGCACAAACGTATATCTTCAAATATATTATACTTGTTTGTTTAGTTTTCCTTACAGCGAAGCAACAGATTATCAGAATAAAACAGCATCAGTCACAATCTCAAGTTTTTCCATAGGGCAGGCGCATTCAGGAATGCGACATTTTAGCATGCGTTATTTTCAAACATTGACCCGGACCTTGTCGCAGGTCGGCGTCGACACGAATTATTGCTGCTGCCTGGTGGCTGTTCTCATTCGTGCTCGTGTCGTCATACACGGCTAATTTGGCATCGTTCCTGACTCGAGAGCGACTACGGTCGCCAATAGAAGGTGCCGAGGACTTGGCGAAGCAGACAGAGATTCATTACGGCTGCGTCCGCTCTGGATCCACAGAGGCTTTCTTTAAGGTAAGAACCAAGTCAGCCCTTCTCACAGGTTGTCCTGATCTGAGCATCTAGGCAAGCACGTTGATCATTGTCTGCGTGACTTGCTCACGGGTAATTTCATGTATGGTAAACGGTACTTGCTTTGCGCATTAATTCCTTTTATCGATGCCGGTGGAAAATAAAACATCCAACCCCCTCAATGGTAATTGACGTGGCTCTGCAGGCAAATGTGTTAATATTTCCAGAATAAATATATTATAATCAAAGGCGTTACATTGCGCAATATTTTTCAAACTAGAGTTAGCAAACAATCTTGCAAGAGCCCAAGAATTCGCCTGTATTCTCAGCATCTATTTCTAACGTCTTACCTGTGTACACTGCTTCAGAATTTTATTACATAAGCCCATTGCATTTATCACACGTAGGACAAAAAGTTATGCGACACTTTTTTCGAAATGATATGCGCTGCTGATTGGCTGCCTCTATATCTAATAAGTCTCCTATTTTGTAACAATAAGTTACGCAAGCACCTTTGACCAAAATACGTTCGGTGTGACAAGTTTGTGTACCTATGCATCATAGATGTAGCTGCATGTTTTATTCATCCTCGGCACGCAACCTGATATTCGGTTTCGTAGCCTGTGCTAGTTAATAAACGTGAACACCTAATTGTACGATTTGACTTCCTAACGCCCAAGATTGCGCCGAAATTCAGCATTTCCTGAGCTACCAGCCACCGTAAGCTTTCCACGCCGACTATATTGAACTAGTCGGATGGTATGCCTTGTCTTTTCACCTCACGCACATTTCGTGGGGCTTTACTTACGCAGGAATCTAAACACGAGACGTACGAGAGGATGTGGAACGCCATGAACGACGACTTGGTGTCGTCCAACGCCGAGGGCGTTGAGCGGGTAGAGCGCGGGGGCTACGCTTTTCTCATGGAATCCACCAGCATAGACTACGTGGTTCAGCGCCGGTGCCAACTCACGCAGGTCGGAGGGCTGCTGGACTCAAAGGGATATGGCATTGCAATGCCTCAAGGTATGTCTACCGAAACGTTTCAGCTGTGCGTCTAGTGTGAATCTCATGAGTGAAAAATGCTGCAGAGTGGTCGATTGTCTCATGCGGGAACGTATTCTTCAGTTCCTCGCATTCATAGTCGGTCGGTCAGTCGGTCGGTCGGTCGGTCGGTTACTGTTTATTGAAACAACTGCAACCTAAAAAAAGGTAACACTTTCGTTGAATAGAGGGCTCATAAAAGGGGACGAACATATTACAGTGTACCAGATCGCACTCCCATACACACATCACTGCACCTCCGGAGGCAGATCCATTTATATACAACGCAACTTTTATTACAGGCAATACAAAAACAACAAAAGAAAAAACATGCACAATATTGAATGCAGGGAATGCGTCAACAGTATACAGGAGGCTTCCAGATTAAGATTTTTATAGACTATGAGCGTAACCAACGTTGTGGCCGAGGGGTTTCGAGTCGGGGCGGACATACTTTCATGCTAACAACGTGAGTTTCCGAACACTACTAACTTGAAATTCGCAAATTTCTTTTAATTAAAAGCTTAGGGGCCGTTGTTTACTTTGCAAATTTGGAGGCAGTTACGTTTTATTTACATCAATATTTCTACTTGTTGAAAATACCACCCGATCTTTAAAAAATCATCATCGAATTTTAATGCTAAATTCTTGCAATGTTAAAACCGACTGCGCCGGAAGCAGAGGAAAGGCGGCACCCAATCATATCACACAGAAACACCTCGCGACAAAAAGTGCGATAAAGTTTCAGACGAAACATCACATAGAGTCAAAGAAGCTACTGATGCGCCAAACCTTAACTGACAAGCATCTGCTGTGTTCTGTTTTATAAGTATCTGCCGCAACATGCTATCACTGAAACTTCGTTGCACACTTTGGCATATAAATTGCGCCAGAGTGTTTGACACGCCAATAAACACTCGCCTGCTATACCTCCTGCCATAAAGGCTGACGTTGTCGATGTTCTCTGCATGCAACGAGCGAGAACAATACGTGGACTCGAGGTTCGTGACCTTATGACGTACTTCGGCTCCTGTACCCTTCCTCATTGCTGCCGCCGACACTACAGCTGAAGACTGCATCGCTATACTGTCTAGAACAATTTCACTGTCGCATTCTTTGTGGTGTTGCGATATTATCAGGGATGTAGAAGGGCTAATAAAATTTAAGAAAAAAAAACAAAAGTGTAACCAAACCAAAAGCATGTAACGCCAACCGCACTTTAGAGTTAATAAAGGCCTTCCTTTTTTGCTCTCTGATGCTGCGGAAGGCGCAAACGCACAATAATTCGAGAAAATTGACGCCATCCAAGCCACAGGACGGAGGAAGAGGCGGTAATGGGATAGTAGAGCGCTTCTGAGGAGGGCAGGGCTGTCAACCATGCGAAAATCAATGGAGCCTGCTTCGGCGCCGTGCCTCGGAGACAACTTCCTTGTATGCACGGCTACTCTAAACCAAGCGGGGGAAGCAGCTCTACTCCTGAACTGTTCTGAATTGGCCGGCGTGTATGAACAGCGGAGACGTTTTCTGCGTCCTTTCGAGCGTAGCATAAATCTTGGCGGAAAGGGTAAAGTTGCATAGTTACTACTGGCGTAGTCACCTAACCATGCAAGACATTGTTATTTTTACTAACAGATCTCACACATCGACAGTCTGAAATAAGTAATTGCTGCAGTTTAGTGCAAGTGTATATGTGCATGCACCGGTGGAGTGGTTTATAAAAGTAAGCTTGTGTTATATATGTGCTTGTAGTAAATCACTATGTCTTTAACGGGACACCGATTGGTGGAACCATAAATCTCAAGATATACTGGGCCATTGGGTAAAGTATCGCTCTTGAAATCTTAGATTTGACTGTAACCTAAATGTATACGCTACAGACATGTCTTCCTTCAAAAAAATTAAAGTGAAGCCGATCTGCTATGAGATAATGAAGTTCTTTCAGTTGGCATACTTCGCGCCACGCAGTTTTGCTTGACAAAGCCCAAAAACTTTGTGTGATTCTGATAAACTATCGTTATATTATTTTTTTTTTGTGGAAATGCGGCCGACAAAATGCGTGCAAGCAACAAGCACATGAACCTTTTCACGGCGTTTTGAAGAAACAAAGCATGCTTGAATTGGTTATCTGGTGTGAAGTAGTATAGAAGATATCTTGTAGAAGCTAAACTCAAGTTCAACAATACTGTTCTTAAAGAACGCGAAATACGACTTCGCACTTGCATTGTTCGCCAAAGCAACCTCTACAATATTTACATTTGCCCAAATGTGTGATTCTTTGAAGCTACGTAAACATGAACTCGAGAGGGTCAGATCGAATCTCCTTCTCGAGCCGAGAAGTGGTCGCCACCTTAACCTATACGCTAGTGGTTTAACCGGAGCAAACTTCGAGGCGAGTTCGGTCAACACACCTACCACGCTTGGGTGGACAAGGTCAACACACTAAGCGAGGTGCATGTAAATAATGTCGGGTAGATTGAGTTAGCTGTACTTCTGACTCTGCAGGTTAACGACGTGTCCATGCATTATGGTCGGCAAAAGCGTAGCTCATGCAGCCAGTACAGTAATGCGGGAAAGTGGCCACGGACAGGAAAATGACGGAGACGATAAGCAGGTTCCCTCTTAAGCAAGCAAGCATAAATGCTTCTGCTGTTCATACAACAAAAAAAGGAAAACAAACGTGGGCGATTCTCTTCAGTTTAAAAGTTTGTATTAGTGAACGGCTGTTCAGTACTCTGCAACGCTAAAGCCCAACGTGTTTTGCACTTGTGATATGCAGACGTCATGCTAATTGATGATAGTTGTTTTCGTCCTTAGAATTTTTGGCCTCTGAAGTAAAGACCAATGAAATAATTGTCCCGCTTTTGCTTTCATTAGCCAATACAGTATGACATATGCTTTAAAGACAATGCCTAGCAACCCACGAGAAGGGTATGAGATGGTGTACATCATTAGAAGTTTAGTAGAGACGTGTCCCCAAAGAAGAATGCGCAAAATCATCCGTCATAGTAGAGTATAATGTATTTTAGACTATTACATTCCCGAATGCGTAAGTGAAACCTAAGGAAGGAAGTAGCCATTTACACATGAAACAAAACATGCTTAGCGTATGAATATACATGTAGTTTTATGGTAGTTATTACTGCTACTAAAATCTATTATACAGCTAATGACGAGCACGGTGACCCAACATAACTGTTGGCATACATGTGGCATTTGGAATGACACGCATAGTGAGTCGTTCGCACGTGTACACGCACAGAATGGTTACCGTTATTTACACTGCTCGTTCTTCTAGGACAAATTATTATTATTTTTTTAATATTTGGCCACCGCAGGGTCCCCGTACCGCAGCGTGCTGTCATCTGCAATACTGCGGCTCCAAGAGAGCGGCACCCTACAGATGCTCAAGGACCGCTGGTGGAAGGTCAGGGATCCAGTGAGGCAGTGTCCTGACGACGCGACCGCGTCGAGACCCGACGACGCGAGCGAGCTGGGTCTGCCCAAAGTAGGCGGCGTGTTCGTCGTCCTCCTCGCCGGACTGGGTCTCGCCTGCCTCATCGCCTTCGCCGAGTTCTTCTTCAAAGCACGTTCGTCACGCAAGCGACGGCACACCACTTCGGCGGGTGGCCCATCATCGGGGCGACCGGTGGACGTGAGTGCATCGTTGGTGCTGCTGCTGAACATCCACTCAGGGACAATGCGCACGGGTACTCTCGCGTGCAGCTTTGTTTTGTCGACAGACGCAGCCTCTTTGTTAGGCACGCAAGCCAGGTCGGCACATATCACATATTTGCATATATCACATATTTGCTTATATGATGTAGTTGCACATATATATGTAGCAACTACATCAAAAACTGCTCAATCACCGCAAGTATTTAGTCTTAGCTATATAACATTCATTCTGAATAGAAGGCAAGTGTGGAGGGATCTTTCTGCTACAGACAACCTTTGATGAAAGGAAATTGAACGAGCTACAATTAGAACTGCACACATTACGGCCTTCAGCAGCAAAGGTGAAAGAAGGTAGTGGCTGAACCATTTTCTCAGAGTATTAGTATTTTTAAACATCTTTCATGAACCGTAGTTGCACGATTTCAAAACACTTGTCTGAATTCGGGGAAAGAAGACGGTAATCTTGCACGCATATTTACAGCCCACTCTTTGTCTTTTCTCCCTCTATATTTTTTGCAGATCACCGACAAGCATCTGCTCTAAGAAGCCTCACAAAGCGGATGGACAAATTGTCTGTGCCAAATTTTGAAGCATCCATGGCGCCATGAACGGTTACTAGTGGAGTTCCTGTCGTGCATTGAGTACTGCCAGCGGCGAGTGTCTACCACTAAATTTTACAGAAAATTTCACAAATGTCTGAGTACAAAATGCGTTTAATAAATTTTTAGGCACCTTACACCCTTGTGCACCAGTTTCAGTGACATGCTTAACATATGTACTCCAGCTCCGTGTCACATTTGTTAGACAGCCTACAGTTTTTCCACAGACAAGTTGTGAATTACGATGGCTCGATTTAGCCTGGTCCTTTTTCTATGTTAACAGACTACCTATCTGCAAATGTCGGTAAGTATAATTACCTTTTCTCTTTGTGGTTCTAGATAACGGATCCAGTTTTTTTTTTGCCGAATGCCTATACGCAAAATTTGGCAGAAGTATCGGTCATTAGTAGAGGGACACTCTACCGGCTACCGGCAAGCTACCGGCCTCTACAAGGCAAGCTACCGGCTTCACATTAAAAATAAAATTTGCAGACTTAAGAGATTCTTTCAGCGCACAAGTCCTTCACAATTACGGCAGCATTCACCGCAATGAAGGCTACCATCTTATTTTCACTTGGCTGCTTTTTCCACATATAATATACTTTATACAAAACTTCCAACGGCACTTCACTGCATGCAGATTTTGACCTAAGCAAGATGGTGGCCCTGGGGCTATAATAGTAAATGAAATGTCAATATGTGCGATGGTGACATCATTTCTGCCGCCGAACATTCCCGGCCCCATCCAAGTTTTCAAAACACGCGTCACAGCGTTAGCAATGCTACTAGCGGAAACGCGGCCATATTGGTTAAAACGAGATATACCGGTACGGGAAAGGCTGCTCCTGGACTTGCGGATATTGTGTATTTCGTCCCCCTCATACAGTGATCAGGACAATAACATATTAGTTGGGTAGTTTGTCAGAACGGAGGGCTGCGATCGTGTAACAATGTTTGGATTTAATGGGAGCATTTCAACATACCAAGACAGCAATGTTTAGCTTTAGCCATAAAATATAAATTTGTCATTGTTTGAAAGTAATTCAATTTAAATTATGAGGTTTTACGTGCCAAAACCACTATATGATTATGAGGCACACCGTAGTGGGGGACTCCGTAAATTTGGACCACCTGGGGTTCTTTAACGTGCACCTAAGTCTAACCACACGGGTGTCTCGCACTTCGCGTCCATCGAAATGCGGCAGCAGTGGCCGGGATTCGATCGCGTGCCCTTGTGCTTCGCAGCCCAACACCATAGCCACTAAGCAACCACGGCGGGCAATAGCACGACAATAGTAGTGTTGATTACATAGATCTTTTATCTTCTTCTTTCTGGTGTAAGCACCTTCCTTTTTTTAAGACGTAGCAATGTATGCCACGGAATTTCAACTGCGTACAGCGCCCTCCGCTCGCAAAGAAAACTCGCGCTTTGTGGATGATTCCCTTGCGTTAATTTGAGTGACGAAAAAGCACTTCGTAAACAATGTGGCGAACGTTTTCCGCACATTTTAAAAGTGCCTCCAAGTTTTGCGAACCACGCACAAGGTGCCTGAAAACCACATGCTCCGGTTTCTTGACTTAAAGCAGGTTTTTTCCCCAAACCATGTCTGCTGGACATACGAGCCGCGAAGCAAGAAACCCCTGTTGCCGTTTCTGTCAGCTCACACAAAGATGATAAAAATGGGTATCGCTCACATGTACCTGCGTAACGCATTTAAAAACTCGTGCGTGCATCGCGTAAACGAAAGCTTCGAAATGCAAAAACATTACCACATTTCAGCAGGTTATCGACAACACCTAACAGCTGCGGTGGCTGAGGCTGTTCTGCGCAAGACGAAACAAGTACGCATGACTGATCATGTGCGTGTAAACGAGAAGTCTGATCGAAAGAAGGTGGCCGTCATTCAATACCTACAGACGACGTCACATCGACTCAAGAAGATTAGGGAAAATGCAGGCTTGAAAGTCACCATGTAAGTGCCAGACATATTCAAAAAGTTGGGCAGAAGGACACCGCCGGTGAAAGTCCAAAAGAAGGAGAGAAAAGTAAGGCACAAGGAAGAATTCGTCACATATGTCGAAGGTGTTGGCTATTGGATAGCACTGTCGTGTGGCAATGCTTACGTAGGGCAGACGGAACAATACCTAAATAAGCGGTTAAGGGAGCAGAAAAGGAACGTGACAAAGGGAGTACAGGGACACCAGGTGGTTCACTGTCGAGATTGTTAGTGCACGCCATATTTTGACAACACTGCAGTCTTCTTTAGACACAAAGGTTGGTGCACGTGCGAGATTGTGGAAGCTGCAGTAATGAGTAGTGATGTTTATGAGTGCGTCAGCTTCCCCTCTCTTATATTAGGCTCGAAAGAATTAAATTTTCCTGGGGGCAGTTGGTGACATTGCTCAGTAACGCACACATGCTAGACGGCACGTTCAACTTATTTGTTATGTTCTCTCTTGTCCTTTCTGTTTCTTCTTCTCTGTTCTTGTGTAAATATTCACAACTTGCTATAAACGTTACTTGGAAGTTCGCGCCTGTGCGGTTCGTGTCCCTCTGTGTATTGTATATTCTGCGCTAAAATAATAGTAAGTATGAATTGCCATCTAGCCCGAACCAACATTATGCTCAAATATAGCTTACTAGGGTAGTGGTGCGTGCAAGTGATAAAGCTTGTCTATATACAGGGCCGCCTACTTAACGCTCGCTCCGAACAGGCGGACCCGACACCGATTTCGGCCTGCCGACTGTAGGCGACAGCGTTTTTTTTTACCGTTGTGTCGACGCCTCTGTCACACTGTACCGACGCCAAGCTCTCCGCCGACCGTCAACAGATTATCGGCGTCGGTACAGGGTGACAGAGGTGCCGACACGAAGGAAAAACGCTGTCGCCGCGACAGTCGGCAGACCGAATTCGTTGTCGGGTCGGCCTAGCGTGAGTGAGCCTTTAAAGGAGAAACAGAGGAGGGCGCGGCTGCACTCCACGGAGCCCCAGACGTGACTGCTGAATGAGCTGCTGGCACATGGGCGTTGAGAGCCAAAGGCTAGGCGCATGGCATGGCATCTGCTACGGTCTGCGCGCATGAAACCTCGCCTCGTGCCGCCTCATAAATTTGCTTACATCATGATACAGCGTGCCCTAATATAAGTCATTCGTATCACCGTACGTAAAGCGCTGGCTTTCGTTGTCCGTCGATGAACAACTTGCGCTTAAGACATAGAAGTATTCTGCGACGATCATATTCGGCGACAGTGTCACCTTGGCGGTAATATCGCCTTCAAGTGCACTCACCAAGTTCACCAGCCAATCAACAGACAATCAGCTCATACGATTTTGCTCAACCAGTCAATCAGCGGGTGCCTGATGGCCAAGGCGCTGCGAAGCCGATAGTACAGCCGAAGTGCATCGTCGCAGAATACATCCTCAGAAGTGATCGCGGTATATCCACGTTTCTGCATGTGCGTACATGAGGGACTCCTTGGCATTTTTCGAGACCGTGTTTTTAACATGTCCAAAGTCAGAGGAGCTGGGACGCATGTCAAAGCACGAACCTTTAGTATAATATTTTCGTCGCTCCTTTCGTTGGCGCGTCCTTTATAACTACAGTTTACCGTGTCCGAGGAAGTTTTATCATTCGAACTCGCCCAACCGCTCGATGACTATATACTCCTAACTGGTCTCAGCCGGCCCGCTCGCTTCTTACTGTCGTCTACCCGCGTCAGCGGTCGTTCGCGCTTTTATGGTTTTGGTCTCGTTCGCACTTGTTTCGATTGTCTTGATTTGCGATGTTTTGTAATCTGATTGTATGCGCGACGCGAATTCTATAGCACTTTCTGTAAGCCACACGGCACCAGTGCTTACACTGGAACCATCAATGAGTCATATATATAAGCTAAGCGCTCGACGCACAGATCAGATTTTCGAAGATCGTGGCCTATGCTACATGTCTTTTTCAAGTTCATTGCCTCAACATATCGCTCAATATATCAAGATAAAATCGCAGTCTACCCGGAAAATCTCAGCCACCCCTAAGACCAACTTTGGGCCGTCCAGCGAGCCATGGAGCCCATACGGGAGCAGCAGCTCCCAGCGGCCATTTAGGTGGCCCCAGGCCCGGGCCTCCCAATCGCCGCATTCCAAATAAAGTTGTATCACTCAATATACCGCCAGATAAAAACACGTATAGACCGTTTCATTGGCGAGGTGGAACGTAGCCAGAAAGCAGAAAGCAGCGACCCTCATCACCTCGCTATGGTATATGCGGATTGCCGTTTCTCCCATCGACACCTTGGAACAGTAGCGGTTATATTGCGCATTATTGTGATTCTAACGTGTTCGGTTGGTGCTTACCACGATGTCAGATGACTCAACGTCAACGGGCTACCACTGCGCTGTGTTAGGCTGCAAACATAACTTTCGCAAACAAACGAAAAGTGCTTCTTCAGCCGCGGTGACTTCGTGGACTCCGCCACTGCGGGTGCAGATAAGCGCCCAATTTGTATTGCCAGCATAAATAAACAGCAAGGACTTGACGCCACCAGATTCTTCGCGTGTGTGTCCAAAAAAATTTGTTTTCAGTGAGCGCACGGCAACGAGCTCGGCGCCCATGGTCAAAGTGGGCTTTGAACAAAAGGTTCGTATTCGACTGGGTACATTAGTGCGGAATGGACAAAGTCAACTATTTCTTCGTGCACGCACACTAACGTTACTGTGTTCGAGTGTCTTCCAAGATTATCATGATGACCTAGTAGTTGAACTAGTAGTTGACCTAGTATGTATTATGAAAACAGTGCGTGTCGACTTAGCAAAAGGAAGGTGTGTTCTTTTTCGTTCTCGAACGTGTGCCGGCTAGCCCTTATTCACATGCGTTCACCCGTGCACCCAATTCTCACCGGCAAGTTGTCTGGTTGACGCCACGGACTGCGCGCTGTATAACTTCAGAAAATAAAGGTTGTGTTGCAAAGAGCAGTCGTTCATTCTTCATCTCTCTTGGCTCGGTGGGATGCCCTTGCACAGGCACCCCTTGTGACCTAAGAGTGCGCACATTTTTCCAACGCATCGCGTGCGTCAGGTTGATTCCGGCATATTCGCGGCCGCTGTCATTTGGCTGCTTTGTCCATGTGGATGGCTCTTCCGGTGGAGTTATTTTTCAGCTCCTTATTTTGTAAAGTCTTTCCTGCGTACCATGTAAACAATGCTTAGAAAATAATACCGCGAAAATTTTAGGTGCACGATGGCTATAGCGAATTGCGTTTCCTGGGAGCTTCGCAGTTACCTGTATTGGGATGTACGCTGTTGCGGCACACCGCATGACACACGAAGTCACCTCTTATTGTTGTCACCTGAGCGATGCCTTACTATAGCTCAAGGCAACATATACAATAATAACACGTTGCACGTATGTTACGTATGGACAACGTTCAGACTTGACTCGGCTCTATACTTCCATCGCGGGTAGAACAATGGCAGCGGCGCCAGGCCCGTCACCATTCAATGATGCGGCTATTTCTAAGCTGGAAGCTTAGCAATGACACGATAGGTTTCTCAATCGCAAAAACTTTTGGACGCCTGTCAGTAAAACGCTAAAACTTGCCATTCGCCGCCAAAGGCACCTTCGCAGTTCGCCTTCTAGCGCGATCTCACAAACGCGCATGATGGCGGACGATAGACGGCACTCTCATCTCAAAATGGCGGCACCCTCAATAAAACGGTGTATAGAACTGCGCTCAACTTTCCCATTGCCGAGTATCGTAATCGTCGATGAATTTTTTGTTACAGGCTGTTCAAAATATTACATTTGAATATATTTGATTCAGATTATCTTGGCGCACCATATTTATTTTATTTTGTTTATGTTCTATCAATGTGGCGTGGTGTTATCTTCAGTGTTAGAAGTTTGAAAATGTTGTATAAGAGGGACCGATTTTTTTCATTGCATTGTATGGAAACGTCCAAGCGCCTACGTGACTAGAGTGTGGCATTTGAAGTGGACTACAAATTGGAAGGTCCCTAAAGCTTTTCTTGCTCAGTTTTTGAGTAAATTAGTATTTATGCTGCAGGTAAGGAGGGAACTAGCTAGTTCAAAGGTTTCTTGCTAATCAGGCTCAACGATGTGTTTTAATATTATTACCTGGACATTAATCAACTTTGAGGCTAACATATCCACTACAACTGGTGTCACGAACGAAAAGACGCAGTTGCATCTACGACACTTCAACGATTTGATTTTAACTCTCGACTAGACCTGACGGCTGTAAATCCTATGTAAATTAAGTGGCGTTCACGCTGTGACGTCGCTGTCGGCATCGACGCTGTGGATGCTTTCGATGTTGTCTTCCACCAACACACTTATTCAAGGCACACCCTCTATTCTAAGTATACTTGCCATGTTTCAGGCTTACCATCATGATCCTTGTCATCTTACGTCTCCTTTGTGTCAAGCTGTTTTTACGATCATGAAAACGACGAATTGCCGGCAAACACACCACCATCTTGTCAAGAATAATTTCTTTGTGATATACGTAATCTAATCGTCGTCCAATACAGTACAGCTTGTTCTGAACACCGAAATACGTTCACAGACGCCACTGCTACCAGAGTCTATGTGAAGTGTGAATCCTCGCAATAAATATCAGTCCTGTTGTTGTGCGATAGTTCGATGATTAGCGCGCTCAATTCCCAAATGTACATACTTCACTGGCACTGGTTCAAATCACGTTGGAGGTGGTTGTGGGTAAGTTCTTCGCACTGTGGCAATGGCGAAGCTAGGTATGACGAGGCGGCCTGGACGACAACGAAAAGTGTCGCAGTTGGTCGTCGAAGACGACAATGGTCGCTGTCAGCGCAACAGGACCGACGGGAGGAAAGACGGCCAAGGCAAAGCTAATTTCGAGCACTGTTGCAGCCTTGTGGTGGAGGATGAGAGACGGACTCTTCGAGGGGATGAAGAGGAGACGAAAAGCCTTTTGATACCCGATGAACACGGATAGTGGGAAAAAACGCACATCAAGTGGTCAGAGTCCCCTACACGACCGACTGGGTGACTGGTGGAGATAACTTCCTCGTCAAACATAGGGCTGGTTCCGCCTTAATTCGCTCGCTGACCCATCGTCGGGTGGAAGGAGGAGTGAGCTTTGACGCCGCTCGTGTCGCATTTCGTCTCGCTGAGAGACAAGTCGTTGAATGTTGATTATGGGAGCCCGCGTGCCTCTGACGTCGTCCCACGGGCCCCCCACGTCACCCGGCGGGAGGCTTTCAAGCTGTTAAAGGAACCCTAAAGAGAAATAAACTATTTCTTCTGCATCCGTAAATTACCTTTTTGAAGTACCAAAAACACCACTCTTACCACGATAAGAATCTTGGTAAGCCAGAAAAAGCGCACGAACGAAAGACGAGTGGCGACGCCTCCTTGAAGGTCCCGCACCGGTACGTTGCGAGTTCATGGATTTTGATGGCCTCTTCTAGGGCCTACATAACTATATAACGCTACAGACTGACCATCGTGTTCTATAGGAACTGAATAATAAACATGGCAAGCTTCGACAACCTTTACTCAGCCAACGCAGCCCAAATGCAAAAACATACCTTGAAATCCCTCACGTCCCACTGTCGTATGGGCGTCGGGGTTTCAGCGCAAAATTCAAATACTGATACTTCGACCTCCATTTTGTCATCTAATAATCAAACTACTATTTTGAATATCCACGCCTACAGGGTGCGCAAACAACTCTTTATTAGTCTAAACTGATTTACTATTTCGATTTAGTGTCCCTTGAATTGTATCTTGGCAGGATCGAAGGGTGGCACAGGGGAAAACACCGCGGAGGAACACGGGGGTGTGCCGTCGCTGTGATTATATACAACGCCCGTATTGTGCCACAATACTTAACTGCCGTCACAGTACAATTTTCAAATGTTATTTAGCGACATAAATGAATGTTCTTGCTGGGCCACCTCAGCCCTTGTCAGTGTACCTCCAACGCCCAGGCCATCTATACCTTCCCCTGGAATATGTCGTCAGCCGGATATAATACTGCACTACCTGCAGGCTAACCACTGCTCGTATGAAATTACACTCCCGCCACCGGACTGATATCACTTATGCTGCTCAAGGTATTTTCCACCGTGTGAACACACCATGAAGTTGTTGCATTCCGCCGACATCCTGAGATGTTCCTGTACAGTTAAGTGGAAATGGTAATCGCAACCGCGCAAGCAAGTACATCTAACGCAGAGGGCGTGTAATGGCTATGCAGCGCTGAACACGAACACTAGAGAAAAAAACAGAAGTCAAATTTAGTAGAAAGGCGCAAGAAAGACAAAGACGCGTTCTTTGTTCCGTGCGCACGGACAATGGACAATAAAGGGGGAGCTTCTTTTTTACTCCATACACATTTCCTTTTTATTGCGTATGGCAGATAACGGAATTGTAGTTCTTGAGCTGAATCGCTCGAAGCGGGGAACAGCACCCGCACGGGAAATCTAAAATCTTAATAAAAAAATTACCGGAAATTGCCAACTTGCCGTCTTAAACAATTACCGGACAGTCCATATTGCAATTTATGAGTTGTAGCCGGTAAGAAGCTTGCAAAGCGTAACCACATTGAGCGAATATTAACGATCACGCCAGTTTTGAGATATGGGCCGTCCAACATGAGACAAAATGCACGGCTGTTCCACTTACTTTTCTTAGAAACGACTTGGTTTATACATAGAAGCACAAAGCGGTTTTACAGCGAAACTGTATGCCCTCTACCGTCCAAGGAAATATTCGTGCCATAAGCAAAAGACTTCCTATGCGTGAGCCGATCCAGGAGATAGTACAACAGTGGCCCGACCCGCGGCGGAGGTGAAGCAGGTGTTAAGCACCCCCCGTACGTGGGCCGATCCCAATCATACCGCAATGCCGATCCGACCCGCGGAGGAGGTGAAGCAGGCGTTAAGCACTCCCCACATGTGGGCCGATCCTGAAGATAGTGCAATGCTTGCCCGACCCGCGGCGGAGGTGAAGCAGGCATTAAGCACTCCCCTTACGTGGGCCGATCGCGATCATACTGCAATGCCGGTCCGACCCGTGGAAGGACTGAAGCAGGCGTTAAGCACTCCCCGTACCTGGGCCGATCTCGGAGTTTGTGCAATGCCGGGCCGACCCGCGGAGGAGGTGAAGCAGGCGTTAAGCACTCCCCATATGTGGGCCGATACCGAAGATAGTGCCATGCTTGCCCGACCCGCAGCGGAGGTGAAGCAGGCGTTAAGCACTCCCCGCACGTTGACCTATCCCAGAGATTGTGCAATGCCAGGCCGATCCGCGGCGGAGGTGCAGTTCGCCATTAAGGGACCCACATACACATACACAGAGGCGCTGCTGTGATCATAGGATGGTAAGATCTCGAATTAGCATAGACTTGAGGAGGGAAAGGAAGAAACTGGTACATAAGAAGCCGATCAATGAGTTAGCGGTAAGAGGGAAAATAGAGGAATTCCTGATCGAGCTACAGAACAGACATTCAGCTTTCACTCAGGAAGACGACCTTAGTGTTCAAGTAATGAACGACAGTCTTATCGGCACCATGAACGAGTGTGCAATAGAAGTCGGTGGCAACGTCTTTAGACATAAAACCAGTGCGCTATCGCAGGAGACGAAAGATGTGATCAAGAAACGCCAATGTATGAAAGCCTCTAACCCTACAGCTTGAATCGAACTGGCAGAACTTTCTAAATTAATCAACAAGCGTAAGACAGCTGACATAAGGAAGTGTAATATGGATGGAATTGAGCATGCTCTCGGGAATGGAGGAAGCCTAAAAGCAGGGAAAAAAAACTAGGAGTAGGCAAGAATCAGATGTATGCGTTAAGAGACAAAGCCGGCAATACCATTACTAATATGGATAAGATAGTTCAAGTGGCTGAGGAGTTCCATAGAGATTTATACAGTACCAGTGGCACTCACGACGATAATGGAAGAGGGAATAGTCTAGAGGAATTTGACATCCCACAAGTAACGCCGGAAGAAGTAAAGAAAGCCTTGGGAGCTATGCAAAGGGGGAAGGCAGCTGGGGAGGATCAGGTAACAGCAGATTTGTTGAAGGATGGCGCGCAAATTGTTCTAGAAAACTGGCCACCCTGTTTACACAATGCCTCATGACCTCGAACATACCGGAAATATTGAAAGAACGCCAACATATTCGTTATCCATAGCAAAGGGGACGCCAAAGACTTGAAAAATTATGTACCGATCAGCTTACTGTCCGTTGCATACAAAGTATTTACTAAGGTAATCATAAATAGAATCAAGAACGCCTTAGACTTCTGTCAACCAAAGCACCAGGCTGTATTCCGTAAAGGCTACTCAACAATACACCATATTCGCACTATCAATCAGGTGATAGAGAAATGTGAGGAATATAAACAGCCCTTATATGTAGCTTTCATTGATTACGAGAAAGCGTTTGATTCAGTTGAAACCTCGGCAGTCATGCAGGCGTTACGGAATGAGAGTGTAGACGAGTAGTATATAAAAATACTGAGAGATATCAATAGCGGCTCAACAGCCGCCGTAGTCCTTCATAATGAAAGCAACAAAATCCAAATAAAGAAGGGCGTCAGGCAGGGAGCGACGATCTCTGCAATGCTATTCACAGCTTGGGAAGAACTTGAGATAAGAGTTAATCAAGAAGAGCAGGTTTCCATTCGGGAACAGAATCATGAACAGCAGGTTGAGATTATCCCTGAAAAGAAAAGTGTATTACAGCCGTGTCTTACCAGTACTGCCCCACGGAGCAGAAACCTGTAGGCTTACGAAAAGGGTTCTACTTAAGTTGAGGACGACGCAACGAGCTATGGAAAGAAGAATGATGGTTGTAACGTTCAGCAGGGGGGGAGAATAAGAAGACATTGGGTGAAGGAACAAACGCGAGGTATTGACATCTTACTTGAAATCAAGACAAAGAAATGGACTTGGGCAGGGCATGTAATGAGGAGGGAAGATAACCGATGGTAATTAAGGGATACGGACTGGATCGCAAGAGAAGGGAAGCGAAGCAGGGATGGCAGAAAGTTAGGTGGGCGAATGAACTTAAGAAGTTTGCTGGGACAACAACGTCACAATGAACACATGATCGGGGTAGTTGGAGAAGTATGGAACAGGCCTCTGCCATGCAGTGGTTGTATTCAGACTGATGATGATGTACAGCTTCGCTGGTCATCCTTCTTCACAGATTGGAAGGGCACGGAGTTTTTCAGGGACGAAAACGAGTGACGTCGCAGCCACCGCTGCCACTGACATGTAGCTCCAGAGCTCCATGAAACTCTACCCCATTGTATTCTGCGGGAATCTTCATAACTTGCCGCCAAGGGACACCACGTGCTGATGTCGGTGCCTGCGCCTTGGCGACGTCCTATGGTCCCGTGGTTCTCTTCTCCAAACGGCGGAGCCACGAGCCGCGGCAGCACGCTTGGGCCCCCGGATCCCGCCTCAGACAAATAGACAGCACGGCCGAAGAGAAGAAGGGAGAGAAGCAAGTCTCGCCGTCCTCCAGAGATGTGTAATGTGAAAACCACGGAGAAAAGAGATGTGAAAACCACGGAGATCATCTTGCAGGCCGGGGCAGAAGTCGCTGACTGCCGTGGAACGGGCGCCACAGCATCCTTGTTGACCATAGTTAATCATGGAACGCCGCCGGAGCCCAGCTATCGGGCACCAAAACGCTTTAAAACTGAAGGTAGCGCTAAAAAGGACGAACACGTTGAAAAACTACACTTCGACGAAGAAACGCTTTAAAACTGAAGGCAGCGCAAGAAAGGACGATCACACGTTGAAAAGACGACACAAGGGCTGTAAAGGGCTGTAGATGACTGCGCGACCCCGCAGTCCTTGCCGGCTGGCCGAAGTCCTGGCCAGGAGCCTCAAGCCAAGGCTCACGTCACCGCTCATGCGTTTGTAGTCACCCTCTTCTCTAGCACTAGCCTCGGTGCCCCTAAGGGATGTGGCAGTTCCCACACTATTTACGTGTCCTTTAGTTAATTAGCCATTACGAACATAGTTATGGGAAAAAAACGGACTTTTTTAACAATTAACAATTATTCGTGGGTTTTCTGAGCTGAATGCTCTACCAAAATGAACACTGGTATCACTTGAAAGAAGATTACTTTCAATGTTACGGCCAACTTACGATCATTCTTTTTCACGCGCATTTTAGCACAGCCATTTGTCTGTATCTTATCCTGTGCGTAACGTGACGGCAAGACTATTTCGTTATTGATAGTAGCGCACACCTTCAGCAGCACGTTGTCCAAGTTACCTATGTAGCCGCAAAATAAACCTTTCATCAAAAGGTTCTTAAACTCACGCGAACAATTTTTTTGCAACTTTTCTGGCTTGCTAAAACCAAACTTACTGCAAAAGTGAACGCCTATATCTGGTGCGTCGATCCTCAACGGCTCGCGTTTTGTCATGCTGTCACCATAACAAAAGGTCATTACTTCCACGGTGCCCTTGCCTATATTCTGTAGCGGCTTTACAGTCTTATTTTTTGCGTGGTTAACTGCGTCTATACTTACACCTTCGAAGAAGGAGTCTGCGAATATTGGAATATATTGGGTAACGAATTAACAGGGTCCTATTTGATTTGATGTGAATATTTGTAAAAGCGAGTATTATCCGAATACTTGAATATTTGAAAACGTCTACTGTGCGAAAATGAAAATGAAATTCAAAGTAAAACTGAGGTAAATTTTTACTCTCGCTGAAAAAGCCTAGACATAACGCATGAGAACTTCCGTAGTCGAACCGACTACGTCGCTTAAGTAGCCATGATTTACAGGCAATATAGCGATGGTTCACATTCTCTGTAGAATCCCGCGAATGCGAAGGAACTACTTATTTGCTCATTAATGCTCGATCCACTTGTGCTTTTAATAAACGACTGTACGTAAAGTACAACAAAATGCCAGAAACTTCCTAACATTAAGAGTACTAGGAAGTAAACCCCTTTTTATATTACTTCCCCTGGCGGTTGTTCATAATTTGATAACTATTCGATATTCGATTCGATTCGCTGCAGGCACTATTCCTTTCGTACTACATTCAGACTCAAAAATCACCATTCGCATGACCCTACTTGGAAGGTCTACGGTAAAAACGAACGCTGCTGCATGCAATAACAACATTCCCGAAGGATTGATAGCCATCTGAAAAAGAACAAAAGAAACGTGACACGTTTACACCCCATAACACCTGGTTCTAGTAACGAGAACACTAGCCACTGCAAGAAGAGTGCGTATTTCTGGGTGGAAACACAAATGGAAGCAGACCGTCGGCGGCCCGAACACGACGCGTTATAGTATTTTCTTGCTATTTACTGGGCACGATGTCGGGCCTAGTTTCCCGGAACCATGCTGCAGTTAATAAGCACTGTTCCCGGATACCGGGGAAACGCTTTTGCTGCCGAGCTAATGGGGCGTATGGGCTCCCCTTTGGCGTCGTGCCTGGTTATAAGCAACAGCCAATGGTGTAATTTGGCGTGGCCTGGCAGTAAGGCTTAATACATAAAGTTAGGTTCACGCGGCTAGTTTCTGGGTGGCTTCCTTTGCAGAGAAGAAAGAACACCGCGGCAGGCGTTGTTATTTGAGAGATTTGGTGCAGCTCACGCAATTTAATCGAGCCTGCCCGCGTACGCATCGACTGAGCGCAATGGCAGTTTTGCGAGTTAATTATGCATGTTTATTTTAAGATCTCGCGTTGCGTATATTTCATGGCCTTGCGTAGACCCTAGCGTGAAAAACTAGATGACCTCTACTGCGCGCGATCTCATTAAAATTCTACCATTATTTTAAAATACTTCTCCGTCTTCTTGTTCAACAAACTAAGTCGGGAAAAATAACTAAAATCTTTCCATGAAAAAAAGAAAGCTGTGCAAAAAGTGGTTGATTATATGCTGTATATTTTACCATTTGATTGCTTCGTTTTAGACGTAAAAAAAGATCGTACGCGTGCATGCGCTCTCGCGTACCTGTGTGACGCAGTGTTAAACACACGGCGACCTTCTCAAAAACCTGGTCGGTGTTGGCGCGATATAAGCTTCTCTGCAGCTGGGCCCTAGCGGTTAGAGCCCAGAAGTCCTGTGCGTGGAGTCCGAGGTTTCATTCCACCATGGTGCACGCAATTCAACTACTTTATTTTAATGTATGGGCCATTTGCCAAGACCGCTGCGCCCAGCATCTGCGGTCTGGAAAATCGGACACAGATCGCGAAGAAAATTTCGCTTTAAATACAGCTGGTTATTTTCTCAATGATAGAAGGAAACATTACAGGCCTAATGAGCAAGAGACAGAAAGACAGACGTGTCAATTAGGGAGCAAAGGGGGGCCGCCGTTGTGGTATTTAAGATTAAGGCGAAGAAATGGAGTTCGCAAGGCGACGTGTATGTGAAGGGAAAAAGTTTGCCGGAACTCATCTCACTATGACTCTGGATGGTAATGAGATTAGCATTTGAGCAAAATAGCACATCATATATTTCAGAAGTCACATTTACTTAATATATAGTCGTAAATATCGTTGACTATCGACTATCGACGTTGAATATCGACTATCGTTGACTATGAGACTATCGTTGCACCGGCTATATGGCGCATACTCCGATATGTCCCCACTTTGCTATTTCGATAGTCACTGCTTAATCCAAAGTGCAGGCTATTCAAATAAACCTCCATATCACTGCTAGGTATTTCTCTGGAGCCCTGCTTAATCGGCTGGCACTTAGTAGAAAAAAAATATAATGGCCGAAATCCTCTCCCGATTAATGTAGACGGTGATGTGAATAGCATTCGAGCAATGTACTGAAAGACCGTATTCCTAAGTCAGGCTTATTTAATATCTATAGTGGTCATCTTGAGGCTCCCTTGCTTCGGCTAGGTGCCACATACTCCGGTATCACCACACTTTTCGAAGGTTGCCCATGAGCATGGCGGCACGAGGACCACTATATGACGACAACGGAATGAAGAGCGAATGACGTCGATTGAAACAATTCACGGACAATTACAATACTCTCTAATGCAAAATTATAGCGCAGCTTTATAGGTGGTTCAATTTCGTGATGTATTGGCTGGTGCGGACAATCTTTCCCGTGTGACAAGTTGCTGGCGGAGCGGAGTGTGGCGCGACTGCATCGCTAATCCGGAGATCGCGAGAAGCAGAGTGGGGGTGAAGCGAGGGCGTGATCCACAGCAGCCGCCGTAGACAAGCCTCAATTTATGTAGCAGGTGGTTTGTATATGTGGTGTCATTGGTGTCATCAGTGAACAGACAAAGCACGCTACTCTGGCGCAATCTCGTAACCATCGTCGCCGCAGAGCCCGTCTTGCGCAGCACTATGCATTTCTTCTCACGCTTTCGTCATACCTTCTTCCTTCTCTGATTTCTGCCGGAGGGTTCCGCTGCACGCTCCTTCTCCGGTGTTCCTCTTCGCGCTTTGTTCGCTACCGTTGCCTTTCATCACTCGCTGCGCTCCGCCTTCTCGCCTCCATCTTTTGCTGTGCTTGTTAGCTCGGTTACGAGGGACGCAGACGCCGAGGTTTGCCGCAGGAACGGGCGGATAAGAGCTGAGTTCTAAAGCTAAGGTTATTTGATGACGACGACATGACTGCACTCAGAGGAAGTTCACGAAATCACGCCGATTTCATAACGACAACGTGAGCATGACGACATCGGGACAATCGGATGACGAAGATTGAGTGACGACGGCAGTATGACAACAAATGCATGATAGTGACTGTCTCACGACGACACAATGGCAGTGATGGCATGACAACAGCGATATAATTATGATTTCACGTCTACGGTACGATGGCGATAGCATGATTACGATAGAATGAAGAAGAAACATTGGCGTCGATGGATTGACTAAGGCGGTGCGTCGACGATGGCATGGAGGCAATGGGGTGACGTTATTGAAGTGATATCGATTGTAAAGCAACAGCCAGACCACATCGGCATGACAATAATGGTATTATGACGGCAGTGACAACAATGGCGTATCGATGGCACGATAAGAATCTGGCGTAGAGGAGTAGATTTTAATGAAGAGAAAGCAGGAGAGGAGGGCCTGGAGAGCATGTCTCTAGCCTACTACTCCTCACTGGGGAAAGGGGAAGTGACAAATACAGGAAAAGGTAGGCGGCGGGTGATTATGTTATGGTACAATGAGATACTATATACACGTTGTCCAATATGCGGATGCGCACTGTAGATGCAATACACGTAAGAGTAATCTTGTCCACGCAATAAGTAATCTTGCACAAAAAGGTACATCTGGCGTAGAAGTTAAAATGGCGATGACGGGACGACGGAGACGGCTTATTGACGAGAGTATGACAAGGAATGCATGACGACAGTACAGCGACCACGGTATGAGGACAACGGTATTAAGACGAGTACATGACCACAATGGCATGACGACGACTGTATAGCGAAATTTGCCTGATGCGATCCCATGGCGGTGACGGTTTGACGAACGTCGGTTGACGAAGCTGCAGTGTTGTTGATGGCGTGAGTACGATGACATGAGGACGACGGTATTACAACAGATGCATAAAAGCAACTGTAAGAGAACGACAAAAAATGGTGGCATTATCAGGATTGAATGACATCATACCTAAATGGCAATGTAAAAAAAATTACGTGGATAGAAGTATGAAGGCGATATCACTAAGACAGAGTGACGATAATGAAATGACCCTGCTGAGGTGGTGATGACGGTAGCACGACCGCGTGATGACGGCTGCACGACGACAATGGTTGAGACGACTGTGTAAAGAAGAAGGCACGACGAGAATCTGATGAGAAGTTAGAATGACGACAATAGTACGACCGCGGCGACATCACGATGACGTTATGAGAATAAATGTGTAACAACGACCCATTGATGACGATAGACTGAGAATGGCATGAAGACGAGTGCATGAGGACAATCGCGTTAACCCGAGTGTGTCACGAAGAGTGTGTCACGAAGACGGCGCGACGATAAAGGCATGGTGACCGTCGAATGACGAAGCTGGAGGGCAGGCGATGGAAACGTCCATGACGGCATCACGTTAGCGATGTGACAACAAAAGCAAGACGACTGTACAATGACGAAGGCGTAACGACTACGGCATGATGAGAATTAGATGACAAAGCTGGGATAACGACGGAGCAATGACCGCGACGGCTTCACGACCGGAAGAACACACCTATTGGCCAAAGCTAGCAAACAAACTGGGTCACTTAGTTTGTGTAGAAGGCATGATGACGATGGCATGACGACAGTCTGACCAGCACGCCGAAATGACGAGGCAATGACCACAACAACTTGGACGACTGGGTCAGCGTAAAATGACAGACAGACAGACAGACAGACAGACAGACAGACAGACAGACAGACAGACAGACAGACAGACAGACAGACAGACAGACAGACAGACAGACAGACAGACAGACAGACAGACAGACAGTCATGCTAATCGCTTGAACAACCGGCGGTCTATGAGAGCCGCAAAATCGGTGATAACAGAGCAGCAGGGACGGGCATTTCAGGATGGCAGAGAATTAGGCTGTTAAAATTGGGAAATCTGAAGGCATCAGGCGACGTCGCCTCGTGCAAGACAGGGATCTTCATTGCTGGTCGCTGTAAGACACATTCTTCCCGTGGTGGGAGATGCACAGGTGGCGCGTGCTACGGCTGATGATTATGTTACAAATTATGGGTATTTTCATACTATTAATATATTTAGTCATAAGATTACTGCAGAGGATGCTGAGTCGTTATACCACTTCTTTTCATCATTTCAATCATTTTCCTAACTCATTGCCACTGTTCATCAAAGATTTTTTGCATTGTTTTTCATAGTTCTGCTCATTCTTCGACTGCTTTTCTCCTGATTTTTCCCCATTTACCTTGCGTTTCGTTGTCGTTCTATGTACACTCTTCTTTTCATAGTTAATATATTTATTTGTCGTGTTTGTTTTCTCTTATACCAGCATGTGCTCACTTGTAATTTATAATATTTCTTCCTTTCTTATTGTTTTCTAATTTCCTCCTGTATATTTAGTTTCTATTCTTTTCACCTTTCTGTTTCTTGCGGAGAAGAGGAGGCGTTGGTTCCAATATATGCGTGCGCCAACACTCAGGCTTTACAGTTGTCTTTAGCCATGTTAAGAGATGACTGATTGACTGAGTGCTTTATGAATTATTATTTATTTATTGATGATGATTACTATATGGCCTTCACTATAATGGCCACCCGAGAAGTACTGCCTTCCCTTACTGCAACACACAGGCAAGATACTGCACTATTCGAATTTCTTCCCATATGGTTTTTCTGCATTGAAAACTGAAACTGTACAGAGTGTTTCCCACAGAATGAACGCCCATGTTCCGTGAACTGGGTGCTCGTTTAAGAATCCAATGTGGTAAAAATTACTCCGGCGTGCACGGCGTGCATGATAATGCTACGGCGTGCATTATCTGCTACGGCGTGCATGATAATCGTACCTTGCCTTCGGCACTTAAAATCTTAATTTGTTATTTCTCACAGCGCTTAAAAAGGAGTTTGAATATAAAATTGGGGACGCTGGTGCCTCCAGGTATAGTGTGGCAACAGTCGCAAAACCCCGCCGCGCCGAAAGTGGAACCCGTGTTATGCAAACGCGAATAAGTTCTGTCCATAAAAATGAGCACGTTTTCGTTTCTCAAGCTGTGCAGCAACAATGCAAGAAACGTAATTTGGGGCACGTAGTTCGTCCGTGTTACACAACACTTAGCCATTTCGCTACCACTTACTTTAATCGCAGTATTTGTAATGCAGCCAAGCGCAAGGAAGGTGATGGTGTTACGGAGAGAGCTGGAATTGCATAGAGCGGCAAAATAATAAATGCATCAATAAGAATCAATTTGTCCAGAGCGCAATGACTTGGAGGAAAAAAAAACAATTAAGGAGCCGACGCTTTAACAAATTGCAGCCGATTTTAAATGGCTGGTTCCTTGAGTTCCCTATTTAATGAGGTCGCGGGTATCTTAATACGGGGACTTGACAGAAGAACATCAGGTGCGAAATAGGCAATGAAACAAACTCAGCGCTCTGGTTACTTTCACGACCACATCAAGGCTGACATATTCTTTTGAGAAAATATCGTTATTTCTTTATTTCTCTCTACCTGCCTCTATTGCTTTGTTCTGTGTCCTACACGTTTTCTTACCTGGCTTTTGAAGCTTCAGCCTTCCACGTACCTCTGACGCGTCGGTTTCATCCCTTCGTAGTGCGCTTCCCTGATTTCTCCTTGTTAATTCTTTTTCTTGCCGTTTCCTCCATTCCGCTACAGTATTTTCGCTGTCTAGTTGCATTTCTCTCGCACTCTCTATTCCTTCCATTTTTCTTCTGCTTTATATTGCAGTTGCATTGGATCGTTTCGCAGGCATGTCTTTTTTTTTCTACCTTCTTTGGTTTCGCTCAGCGTTTACCGAAAGCCCTCTTAGTTTTCTTGCCTAATAACGTGCTCAAAGAATATACTTGAAGTCCCATTTGCTCCTGAAGAAATGTCCACTATGTACATACCACGTTCTGTTGTGTGGCCACTTTCAAACGGGGCGTAGAATTTCTGGACGGGACATTCGAAACTTGCTTCTGCCTGCCTTCTTATTACAGAAGGACACAGTGTCGTCTTTCCGTTCCCTTTAAAGGGAAGCAGTGAAGTGGAGAGAACGCTGACTTCGTTAAAGTGATCATTTCTCGTACTTTTACTAGCGCTATGCGTTTTTTATGTGTTTCCTTGGTTTGCTGCATTAGCAGCGCCATTTTTATATATTTGACGAATCCGCGTCGCTCGCTACATTCCAGACATAAAGACACGCAAAAACAGGCGTAGAAGACCTTTTGGTGGACACACAGTTACATAAGCGTTTACGACAAATAGTGCGGTTCCATTAGATATGAAGTAACTGTGGCAAGTTGATTATCTGTGCTGCAGACGGAAATTGCTTGGAGGTATGTTCTTGGACCTGCCATTTATTTGGTATGTCCTACCATGAACGTGTAAGGACAACGAAGTGTATATATTATTCTCTTAACTACTTGGACAAGCCTCAAGTGAACTCGCCCTAGCAGCGTTATTTTCTTCATTAGCTTCACTTTTACTTCGTTCCTTTATTCATTTTAGCAATATCATTTATTCCTTGTCTTTTCCCGGCATAACATACAGTATTGGAGTAGCCGAGGTACACTTTAATTCAATATCTCCGAAGCAACTCCTGTATAGCCAAATAAAATGGAAGACCCAACTATATGGTGCTGTGAACTAACCTTTTCGAAGACTCGATAAGCATCTAACACATAAGGAGGTTGCTTGTTAGAGAATAATATTACGACTAATTTAGACTTTTTCCAACACGTGAAGTTGAGTCCCGGAGTGTCCGTATTAAGTCGCGACTTTCTATGCATTAGATGTTCCCGCGAACATTGTCTCTGTTGAGACTTCTGTTTTCCTGATATTCGATATTGATTTCCACCTAGTGATAAATAAATCGCTTCAAAGATGAACACTTCAGATTTCTCGAAGTAACAAGGAACTCCTTCGGTAAATCGAACATTGGCTTCTGTGTTCGCGTTTTTATCTGCCTTAACGATCGACCACTCACGGTATCACTGGCGTTTATGGTATTTTTAAGGTGCAGCTTATCAATCTGGGTTAACTTATTTTTTTTGTTTAGTGGCTCTCAAGTATGCTCAATCGTGAACCCCTTTTGCGTACGACTTGTGGTGAACATCTGGCGTAATTGTTGACGTGTGAGTGCACTCTGGAGAAAAAGAAATCTAAATACGACTTATAGCACAGTCCACGTGACACTTAGCTGATGAGCGATGCATGGCGACCTCATTGATGCACACATACAGGGTGTGCAGACTATCATGAACCAAGATTTAAACAATATGCAAACGCCATGTAGCTGGAGGAAATTAAGGGAATTTTGTTGGCCGTCGCTTGGAGATACTCATATTGTCTTTTGCATTCCTCGTAATAATATAATTAGTATTAGTTAATAAATCAACTTCCAAAAACATATATTTAGAATAACAGTGTCAATGAGAAAATTGTGGAGCGACATAAAAACTCCCAATACAGCATTCTGTTGCTCAATGCGTGCTTCATAAAAGTGGCTTTCAGAGAGTGAAAGAAGCCCGCGAATACACCCAATGGTTTCCGCAGCACCATTACGTGCCACGAGCAGCCAGTTACGCCCCAATTTGGGGTCAGTTTCTACGGATTGCGCGATCGCCGATGCCGCGAACAAAATAAGCGCACCTCTCACAAAACGCATCTGGAATGGACACAAATGTCAAAAATTTTATCACTGCACCTTTGTCATTCTGCATGTCCGCAATTGGCGGTTAGTGAATTAGTGAGAAATTTTTTAGCAGAGTTTGTATAACACAACCTGGAAAAATTGGCGTTGCTTATGGGCGTGACAAAAATAGCGTCACAAACTGTTTGAAATGTACTAAAAATATACAGCCTAAATTGTAGAAATATTGTCTTAGAACTAGGGCACCCTGCAGGAAGTATTCACCCGTCTACACTCGTAGGGATAAGTGATTATCACAGAGCAGTGGAGCTGTTGCCTATGTGATATATGTTTTGGTGTTGATCTGCTTGCTTGCTTGCATCGCATTAGACAAATGCGCGAGACACTCAAGAATGCCACGACCCCGAACTGAATTTTCCTGCAGGCCTTTGCCTGCAAAGTGTATATGTAGAAGGCTAAAAGAATGGTTGTACAGCCTTATGGGCTTAAATCAAATAAGCCTCCTTGAGCATTCCCTGCTCCAAGTTTACCATCCTGCTACCCTAGATGGGCAACCGCCCACGAAGAACTGAGCGGTGCAAGTTTTGTTCTATGTGTAGACGTTTTCGTTTAATCTTCATGTACAAATGCTTTCTGCGCCTACAATTGTAGCAAAAAGAAAATGTAAACGCCGTGAACTTCTCAGGACCTCTGGACGCAATACCGCTGTGCTGAGGCAAAAACAAACGTTTGCTTGGACTTTTAGACATGGCCAACTCAACCGGAAACCGATCTGTGAAGAGTGCGTTAACCTATAAAAACACCACCACCATTCTTAAAAATCAAGTGCAATCGATACACGAATACTTAATGTTGATTAATGATGCGGTTACACCAAAACTGTGAGAGTTTTGGTCGTACAAAACTGCGATGTATCAATGGTACATATTATGCAAACTTAAAGCTTTTCAGAATAAGTGCTACGCACAAATAAACTCTTTTAAACCTGGTATGGCTCGAGAACCCCTTTCATCGAGCAAAAACTTTACCTTCCTTTCTTCCGCCCATTCGCCTCCGTCCTCCCCCTCTCCACCTCCCTTAATCCATGCCACGATTACGGTGACTTGAACTCCGTTTGGCCGTATATTTTCGTGTAAATTGTACCAGCGCCAATTTCTTCCCCACGCGCAGCAATTTTCACTAGCGAGGAATAAGACTACAAAAGCAACAGTGACACGATGGGCTTACTGTGTCATGTTCAGACGCAGCGTACTAATATTTTCGCGGAGAGCTCGACACCTTCGCTTCGGCAGAAGTGGTAGGCCCATTCGCTGACGACAAGTTGTCGTAGGCTGGCGTATAAGAAAGTGAAAGCACACACTATGCGCATAAAGGGGAGCGACAATGAGTAATTGAGTGAAAACCGCAAACTGGAGAATCTCAAAGAAAGTATATTCAGCGAACAATACTGCGAGGCCACTGTGCGTTTCACCTTGTCATTCGGTGCCGTTGTGTAAGAAAAGGCGTCGTTATTACACCAGAGCCGTCCAATCACTGCATGACAGTACAAATTCGAAGCCTTTATTGCTCAGTCAATATTTTTTGTGTTAGGGCAAAAACCTGGATAGTTCCTGTCGAGGAATACAGACATGAACAAAAAAATGTAAAACGTGTCCATTTTCTTGCACCAAAAGTCTTGCAAGTCCGCGAAAACACACAGGGGTTATTAGGTTTTTAAGAGGTAAGCCTCCTTTCTGTATTCTTCAAGTTCTTCAGAAAATGAGAGAGAGCAGAAAAAAGAAAGGGCACGGTAAGGAGGTTAGAAGGAGTGCTTTGTGCGCTTTGCGACCCTACTCAGTAGATCGTCGACTGTAGAAAGCAATAGAGTGTAAAACTTGGAGAGTTAGCTGAAGGTCATAGTAAAAGCAACGCAACGAGAAGTGCAACACAGGACAGAGCGCTGCTCGTGTGCACTTCTCGGTCTTCTGTTACCGTTCATTTTGCGGCACCTTTACTATGAGATAAATGTAAGCTTTTTCTCTATACGACTTATTGCTGATTGTCTCACTATGCGCAGGCAAAAAAAGAAGACATTCGCTTACTAACTAAATTAACAATGATAGAATGTGTAAGCGTGACTGAACGAGGACGTACGAAGAAACAGATACACAGAGACAGCGCTGTCTTTGTGTGTCTGCTTCTTTCTACGTCCTTCTTCAGCCGCGCTTACACATTGTATCATGAATTCAAACCAACTAGCCCGCCATCGTGTTTTGACTAAATTAACCAGCACGGCGTTACGCACGCACAGTTAGACATGGACACATCTCGCTCGTTGAGCGCGGAAATTCGCTGTCGAAACTCTGAAGTGAAGAATCGCTGCAACAGCAACCGAATTGGCCTTCATGTTTCTCTCGGTTCAACGCGAACAAAACGTCGAAAGCACAGCGTATGCAAAGCTACTGCCACTACGCGCACTCTGCAAATATTGGAGATCGCTTTGAAGATGAGGCCAGCGCGGGTGCGCACTTTGGCCGCGTCGAAAATAGCTTTCAAGACGCACGAGTGCCGGCAACGCGTCCCTGCGGCGTCCGCCAAAGGTGTCTACTACGGCGTCCGCGATTCGCGTTGTGCACGCCATAGTAGACGCCTCGGTTGCCTCCACTCTATAGAAAGCTGCGGGCGAGGAGGACATCAAGGTACCCTAGCAGCCATAGAGTTTCCTACAAAAATTATTTGTATTACGCTGCGCCGTGCTCCCATATGGGCTGCAGAACTGAGCGTCTTTTCCCTCTCCTCAAATCACGAAGAAGAAGAAGAAGAAAAATTATTTGTAGAAAACTCTATGCTAGCAGCCGCCGGAGAAGAACGCCCCTCCTAACTCGCCTGACCCCCCCCCCCCCCCCGCCTCGCGCGCGGCAGGTGAGGACACACATCCGGGCCGCGTTCATCGGTTGCGTACGCGAGAGTGAAGCGCATTCGCCGGCTCACCCTCCGACGCTTTCACTCGCACGTACACCATACGGAGCGCGGCGACGGTTTTATCGCCCTTGGACTTTATGCAGAACATCACGGCGGCGCAAACGACAAAAATGCGCTTGGAGAGTCCATATATCTGCTATCGCGATTAAAGAACGTGTGAGCACATTACGCTAAATAGGTGAAATAAGCTGTAATGTATTTGCCACTTCTATTCAATGGTACCCTGCTCTGTGGTTCTCATGCACAACGACCTTAACATATATCCGTGGATCGTTTTGCAGTGACTATAATTAAAACACTTTGCGCGTAATATTTAAGGGCACATGTTATTACACTTATCGCGCCTTTTATTGTAACGCGAGTATTTAGTACTCGGTGTTTAATAATAATAATAATATTTGGGGTTTTACGTGCCAAAACCACTTTCTGATTATGAGGCACGCCGTAGTGGAGGACTCCGGAAATTTTGACCACCTGGGGTTCTTTAACGTGCACCTAAATCTAAGCACACGGGTGTTTTCGCATTTCGCCCCCATCGAAATGCGGCCGCTGTGGCCGGGATTCGATCCCGCGACCTCGTGCTCAGCAGCCCAACACCATAGCCACTGAGCAACCACGGCGGGTCTACTCGGTGTTTGGTTGGCTGAATGATATACTGTACTCCTGAGGCTTATAGCGCTTGAGAAGACAAGGACGAAAGGAAGACGTGACACACACAGGTGCTAACTTGCAACATGACCACTCGACGTGTGCTCCAGAATACAGAGACTGCTCCATCGTGGGAAGAGCCCGAGGAAGATTACCTCGCGAAATTGTCGAAGCATAATTGATTTATACGCTAGGGGATATCCGTGTTTCAAAACCATCAATTGCCCTTTCCCGCAGAGAGTTAGCTTACCTGCGTAATGGTATGTAAGGTTTTTTTGCAAACAGCGCATGTATTATGATAAATGCGAAAAAAGTTGTATATATGTCTGGGTCCTTTGTTCGAAATAAAGACTGTTGCAAGTTAGCGGCCTGTGTGTCACGCTTCCTTTCGTCCTTGTCGTTTCAGGTGCTAGCCTCACGATGTCATACAAACAAGCACAAATCACTGCAGTACAGCATATACTGTACGCCGCCGACACGTTTGGTGCGTTGTGGGCAACCATGTCCCTAAACTGCAAAATCATACCAAAGCCACTATGGCTGAAAATTATGAGAAACGTGAGCGCTGGAGAGAACAGAGAAAAAAAATGTTAAACTCATAAGTTAGAGTCTAAAAGATAAAAAAATAAGGTTTAACGAAGTGAATTTTTTTCTACACACAAAGGTTTATTGGTGTAATAGAAAACGTTCTCGCAACAGTGGAGTGAAAGCTTTATTGCAAATGTCCGGCGATTTGGGCGGGGTGAGGCCATAAGCACCCCAGCCTAGGTGACGGCCTCGAGTCCTTGGACTCGGGCGGCTTCCTCGGCGTGCCGGAGGGCCCACAGTTGATCGGCGAGGTCGTGGCTTAACAGGGCCGCCTCCCAACGCGCCCCTCGGTTCGAGACTGCCATTTCTATCCCGTTCGTCGGGCACTCCTGCTGCTCGCTACCGGTGCATGCCCACAGCATGTGCTGCAGCGTCGCTCTGGCTCCGCACGCGTTACAGTCGTCGGACTGATAAATGTCGGGGTAGCAGAGGTAAAGGATCGCCAAGTTAGGATATGTGTGTGTCAGCAATTGCCTCCCGGCAACCGCCCGTTTCTTGTTTACTTTGGCGTGCGGTGGTGGGTATTTACATCGCTTCAATCCGTAGTGTTGCGTGATGTCTCTGAAAGTGGTCATGCGATCCCCCCACGTCCACTCCCGCATCGGTCTCGCGGTGGGCGAGACGTCGGGATTGCTGGCGGGCGCCGCGGCTCGGCATGTAAGTCCTCGAGCCGTGGCATGGGCCGTCTCGTTTCCCGGGAGCGGAGGGTCCGTGTGGGCGGGGGTCCATACGAGGAAACTGTCGTTTTTGCGGCAAATATTGTCCTGTTGAATTTGGAGAATGCGGGCCGCTTCCCGGGAGATCCGGCCGCTAGCGCAGTTGCGTACCGCTGCCTGCGAGTCGCTTATCACCTCGGCATCCGTGGTGGCTACCGCGAGGGCTATCGCTGCTGCCTCGGCCGCCTCCGTCTCTTCCGTGCGTATCGTCGCACTCGCGGCGCAAGTTCCGCTGTTCAGCCTGTACAAACAAAACTGCGTAAATATTTGTGTATGCTGTTTCAATACAAACGCGCACTATTTCCTCAAATTTCTGTATGCTCCACTTCAGGCCAGTGACGTGCTTACACCAAACAATTTGGTTAATTTTGGCCCTGTGCTTGCATCGAATATCCTACAGGTATATTTCAATAAAGGTATCAGTAGAACAAGTCAGCTGGCACCAGGTTACCTGCCTGAGCAGAATGACTGTAAAATTTGCAACAAATATCAGAAAACATTTTTTATTATTTTCGTTAAGAGAAATGGGTACACAGTAAATGACATTTTAGTATTAAAAAGCATAGTGAGGAGTAAGACAACACTGAGTGCACAAATAATAGTACCGAATAATGGCACAGGCTTAATTAAATATTAAGTAGAAAACAGTGTCTTTTTAAATAAACTCACTTCGATATAGTAAGACAGCTCGGTCTCTCAATGCTCCTTGGTTGTGTGCATTAGAGGTGCGTTGTCCAAGACCTCTGAAACCTGCACTATCTGGCGTAAGGGTGTGTAAGGAACACAGGCTTAACATTTTAATACAAATTATTCTTTCTAAACCTCAGGCGCATTGAATCTGCTAATCTATCAACCTCCTACATCGCGATACCATCGTGGTTGTTTCATTAACTGGGTATATATAAATGTGCAGTGCATGACGAACAGAATGATTCGCCATGTACATCATGACATATATGGGATAAGCACAATGATGCTGTCGTGGCCATTTCTTAACAGGGTATGTATAGAATATGCACTAAATGCCAAATGAATGGTATGACTCAATATACATGCCATACCATGAGTGACAATGACGTGGTTGCTTCTTTCAGAATATGCATTGCACGTGTGCATGACATAGTTTTTTTAACAGGCTCTTGCACAGCTCACAAGGACCTGCTGAAACTAATGCCTTGCGATGGCTGTATGTAGGTTGCTTTTTTATTATGACTTGCCCGGGAACTGCCGTGAGTCGTCCTACTGCTAATTATTAGAGCTAATTGATTAGAGCAGTATTCGCGTCTAAAAGCAAATGAAGCCTGTATTTGGTGGTGCCTTATACTGGCGGCCTGGGGCAGCCAGGTAGCTTGCGCTTCGCATATAGCCAGTGTGATAGCGTGATCTGCCAACGTTCATTTATCATACTAGAGTATTGTTAATTTACAACCGCAAAATTAGGGTGTAAATTGAAAGGACTGGGGTGTTCCAAGGCTGTTTTCTTGAGGCACACCCTTTTTTTGAGAAAAAAGGCCGTTTAAAGATTGTTTACAAGGGAAAAAAACCGAAAAGCTCAATCAGACCCATAAGGGTTGTAAAATTTTAATCGTGTACCTTTCTTAATGTTCAGATCTGGTCTTGCTGCTACATAATATTGGTGAGAGTTCTCAACCTGAGACGATTGCAGTGTTCGCCTACTGTCACGTATACGAAAGCGCATCAGAGCCCTTCTACAAAGCGTTAGCACCAATAGAAATGCATAGAAAAGCGGTGTGGTTGCGCACGGAGGAGACGCTGCGTTGAGTCCAAGTACTCGTAAAAGCACGCGAGTTTCCTGCCTCAGCTTTAGCGGTCTTTGATGGCATCCGTTGCAGGAAACGCTTGACCAACGCCTCCTCTATCTTTTTTTATGTCTTGATCAATGGGAAAGAGTTCAACTGGCCGATTTAGCTACTCGTCGCGCTACAGCATGCACCATTTCTGTTTGTTTTTCCTCGACAGAAAGAAATCGTTGCCTATACGACGCAACCACTTTGTTTGGCAGCACTGCCTAACCTACGGAGCCGAAGTAAAGTTTTGACACTACGCATCCGTATATACCCTGTGAATGTAAGCATCTTCAGACTGCGTAGCTTAAATCCAAACACAGCAGTTGGTTTTTCTATTCTTCGTAAGGATTTACATTTAGTAAAAATAAATTTAGTTGAATGGACGGTTTTGCTCCTTGTTACTTTTGTTTTCTGGCTTTCTGTTGTCCAGATCTGAGCACATATTGACAAAAATTAAAAGAAAGGAGATACGCGCCAATTCTTATGCGGGAAATAATAATAAGGAAAGCGGTACACCAAATTTGAAGCGCACTTCAGAGAAAAGAGCTTCGCGAATTCGATCCCTGCTTTTCCTGCTGCTGTGAACAAAGCTAGCGTTTCTAGATTCCACCAATCTTGAACGACAGTTCATAAGCTGATTAGGATTCGCCACGAGAAAATCGAGACAGTGGCGTGTTGGAGAATGTTTAGTTGGCTGCATACATTCACGGGGAAGGGCGCCTTGTAGCGGGCAACTGATACGACTAGCACAAGTGCGCCAATGGTCACAATGGCCAGGCACCTCGTCGCCGGCAACACGGTCGTCTTCAGCGAGTCAGCCGACGCAATTACAAAGTGTACGTAAAAGAAACAACTCTTTTCTTAAATTACATGGTATACTGGATCGATATTCTCGATTTTCGGCTGTCGCAGATGGAGTCACTCAGGGAAGATTTCGCCTGTACCACTGGGCGTGCCAGCGCGTAAGGATGAGTGCACTCCCGGCGCTTTGCGATGACGGCGTTCAAATTTGCGGCTGCAATGATCTTCGTAATGTTTGGTTGTTGCACCGTACCCATCGATGTCTGGTATGCGGTAAGTGCCATGATTTCAATTGCGCGAAAACAGCGTGCGAGGAATGCTGTTGCCCGCCAGACGCCGGCGCATATCCTGCCCGCCACTACAAATCTCGCAAACTTACAGTACTCCGAAAGCGTAAAACAGAGAACGCCGACCTTGCGTGCCATGAAATTTATGAAATCGCTTCTTTTCTTCTTGCAGTACTTCAAAGGGTGCAGTACCGGTGTGGTCCATGGTTTCTCAAAAATTGAAAATGCTTGTTCTAATAAGAGCACTTCACACGCTCCTTCTTTATACAAAACGTGTTCTCTGTTGCCATAGGAAATCGTTGCAGCGCAGTAAGCAAGTTTGCATGTGTAGTTGAACAGTGCCCTGGCTAAGCGAGTAATCAAACGATACTTTGAAGTTATGCGTTTACAAGGAGAGCTGCATTAACTGCCGACATTTGTTTCTTAAGGCTTCGTTCAGAACTTATATCACTATTTGTGTTCGCTTTTGATGATGGTTATACATCTCGGATTGAACTTGGTATAATTTCTCTTTCAGTAGGGAATGGATACACTGAGTAGGCTCCATGTGAAAATACTGATTATAAATAGATGTGCGTATGCATGCAGGTAATTTTATTTCTGTGTCCGGCACGCCTTATATTGGCTGCGCTCCGCACTTTTCTACGTCTTCTTTCATTCGATGAAGCTTTCACTTCCTACGTAGTGCTTCGGAGCTGTAATTGCGAGGTTTTTGGCTTACATACTTTTCTTGTTTCGCTTTTTTCGCGGGCTTTGAATGCGATAGCTTCTCTGGGTGTTTTGCGCCAATTTCTGCACCAACGCATTCCACATCTTCTTCGTCAAGCTGTAAACTAGACGCATCGTCGTTGTCACAGAACAAAATTTTTAAGGTATTTGTTCCCGGAACTAGAAGTTTGCGTTATTCTGCTGCCGTTATCTTAAAAAATAAAAGCTTTTATCTGAAGCAAACAAGCCCATACGGAAAAGCACCACGCATACAAATTTATTCATTTCAAGCCGATATTAAAACATAGGGTGTCACGCCCAATTAAATTCCCCCAATTGGCATCAATTGTTGACTTACGGTACACCGGGACACGCACGTCCCAACGTCTCTCCCTCTCGATAAAAAAATAGTTTACACCCTTTGAAACTCAAGTATCTTGGATGGTATTAAAACCCCTTTTTACGCCACATTATGTTCCAAAAGCACATGTTGCTCGGTTAGTCGATTCATATTGCTCAGTAGTGCATAAATATTTATGAGTGCTTAGCGCAAACGAGGAAAAACGGAGAGGAACAAGGGCAGAGAAGCTTGGCACTCCCCTTGTATATGATATTATATTTATATTACATTGTATTCCACACATTATCATCCTTCATCAATTGAAAACATCTGCAAAACAAATACTTCATTCGTCGATGGCGTTTCAAGCCTTTGTGCCGCAAATTCAACAACGATTTGTCAGCGTTTTGTCGAAGAGTTGCAAACCGAAGTAAAATATTGCGGTAACAAAAGCTGCCTACTTTTCTAAATTGTGGCCGGTAGGCTTCCAAGTGGAAGAGGTCTTTATTGAAATATGTTTCAAACTAGCGGGCACGTGTACCCCATTACTTTAATGGTTAACTTGTGTCGTTGCTTTTTTAGGGCGTTCTTTTTCTACAGGTATCTTCATGATTGTTATACGCATTGAAGCAAATGGTCTTACCTGGCAAGTATATATATATATATATATATATATATATATATATATATATATATATATATATGTGTGTGTGTGTGTGTGTGTAGTCATATCATGAGAAGCCAACAAACACTGACACCAAAGACAACATAGGGGAAATTAGTTGTGCTTAATAAATGGAATGACGAAATGATAGAATAATTGAAATTAAAGTGGAAGAAAAAATAACTTGCCCCTGGTGGGAACCGAACTCCCAACCCTCCCATTTCGCGTGCGATGCTCTACCAATTGAGCGACCATGGCGCTGTTTCCCCATCCACTTTCTTGGGTATTTATGTGTACTAGTAAACCCTGGGAGTGTTAGCCAGCGCCACGTGTTAGCGCTGGCTAACAGGAGTGTTAGCCAGCGAAATGCGAAGGTTTTGGGTTCGGTTCCCGCCTGCGGCAAGCTGTTTTTTCATCCACTTTAATTTCCATTAATTTATCGTTTCTTCATTCCATTTATTAAGCACAACTAATTTCCCCTATGTTGTCCTTGGTGTCGATGTTTGTTGTCTTCTCATGATATAACTAATAAAAATCGGGCCCCTCGGTTAACCCCCTTTCTTCTCGTTTATGTATATATATATATATATATATATATATATATATATATATATATATATATATATATATATATATATATATATATATATATATGTGTGTGTGTGTGTTTGTGTGTGTGTGTGTGTGTGTGTGTACAAGAAAGCATTACACTTTTCTTATTGTGGCTGTTGCCCTCTTCTATTTCTTTTTTTAATGTGGGCGCTACTGATTAGACTGCAGTATTTGAATGGATGTGGAATGCTCGGCACTAAGGCTTCAATGCCGATTGCACAGTCTAGTTGAGCGGCCCCACACTGGCGTGTTGATTTATAGTGCTCCCTGACGGTGGGGACGATGGCTGCAATGCCTCAATAGCACCATAAAATTATAAACCGCCACACGAGAGGCACAGCCTCCGCGTACCAGTGCCGCTTTGCGTTTTGATGTGCTCTTTACGTCGAAGTTTTCTGCGCAGATCAAGCCTTAAGTATAAGGAAGCATCAATTTACAGCTCACGACAGCTGATCATTAATTGTTTGTCAAAAGTACGTTCCAGCACCATGAATTTTGGTCTGCAGTTTCCGCCGTTATCTCGGTGTGCATTGCTGTCGCTTTTCGGGTCGACCAAAGAAAGTGTACGTAGGAAACTCAGCCACGTAGTGGAAAGCGATGGAGTGCGCATTTGCATAGTTTGAGTTCAAGACGTCATAATCAAAATAGCTAAATAAGAAACGACCAACTTATTTGTTCGAAACACATCTCCACACATTGGTTTTCAAGTTCAATGATAGGCGGATGCCCCATATCTCATACTATTGACTCACCACACGAAGAAAGGACACCCGTTAGATATGCGGGAAACGTTTAGGCAAATATTTAAATTCTTTTGTACTGCTGAAATGGATATAAACAGAATTACATGAAGATGTGACAGCCACGAGGTGCTTTCTATAAATTATAGAATTATATGTATATATATATATATATATATATATATATATATATATATATATATATATATATATATATATATATATATGTGTGTGTGTGTGTGTGTGTGTGTGTGTGTGTGTACTGTAGCATGTAAGTTTTCGTGCAAATAATTTAAGATTCTGTTTTACACATGCCTATATATGTTTTCTTGAAGTACTACATATTTTGCAAGCGCTCAGAAAATTGCGATTCGTATTCCATTCGCTCGTTGCATGGTCATGCTACGAGGTGCCCTGATTATATAAAAATGCATGCGTAGTGCTTTTGTATTGCCCATGCGTTTCCTTACGTTGAAATTGTTTATGTATTTTCGGAGATACTTGTGTGCATGACACTCGTATTACTACTTATCATAGTTTATTAGAAGCAGTACTTGGAATTGTCATAATCGTGTGTCCCCATGCGGCGTAATGACTTTATGCGCGTCCATTTCGGATAAACTGAGTACCTACATTTGTACCTTACGGGTTATGGCATTGCGCTCCGGCGGAGGAGGTCGCATGATCAAATCTCAGCCACCGCGTCCCGTAGTGATCCGTCTGAAATTCGACTTCTCAAGTGTAGGAAGCATTCCCGCTTGCTTCCCGTGGGGAGGTAATTGGCCTTATCTCCGAGAAAGCGTCACCTCTATGCCCCTGCCACGCCCTGAGTGGATACGAAGGGGAGGGCATAAAGAAGACCCAAGGGGAAGGACACGAAGGAGGAGACACAAAGGGCAGGAGGTGGTCGACTCCACAACCTTACAAGGGGACAAGACTGCGCTAAATACGCAGACACTGACGCTTCCACAAGTGCCCCAAGTTTCCCATGCAGACATCGGCTCTGAGGACGACGAGCGGTGAATGTCACCCTGTGCGCCGACAGTCTTCCTACTCTTTTTTTTTCAAATTCACGACGCCGTCTTCGTCACCGTCTCCTGATTCTTGCGGTGAAGGCCCACCTCAGGCACTCGAGATCGTATCGGTCGGCATTTCGGGGAGGGCTAAATGAGAAACGACCGTGCATTGGTGGCATGTTTAAGTCGCCCAGGTAGAGAAAATTCTTCCTCAGTAGCCCACCGCGGTTGGCTTCAAAATCAGATTGTAGTCTCGGCAAGTAATAGCCCTTAATTCAATTTATTTCTGCAAAATTCAGAAAAAGACCGGTATTGGTGTCATAGCTACCTTCACAGTAACGTCTTTACTTTGTGTACTAAAAATATATTCATTCCCTTTACAATGATTTTAGTTTTCAGTTCTTCCTTCAATTCAGTATTTTTTTACATGTTTGTCGCTTGCTGGTGTTACATATTTAAAGGCTAAACGTACCATTGTTGGAAAACATAACTTGGTATTTATACGAAAGAAAAACTCCACAAGGACAACTGCAGGGATCGAGTTCGCCGACTTTCACATTAATTGTTCACTTGCACACTGACTTGAGAAAGCGGCTCGTGGGACGCTTTGATTCTTCTAAATATAAATTTACCCTTATAACCCTCGTTTTTGAGACTAAACCATTCTTCTGCGCTCTCTCGCTCATTGTGTTTAGGTTTCTGGCGCTATCTGCCGGTTTTGACGTTGCTATTTTTCTCGACAATTTGTACTGAACGGAAGAAAATGTTCACTTCCTTTTCATACCACTGTAGGAACCGCTGCCAGGGAAATCCGTTTCTCCGATTTCGTAGTATTGACCAATCAAAAAATTAAAAATACATAATGTCACCGTGCTGCGTGAATATAAAAGTAGAAATAATGAGAAAATTTACATGTTGTTCACTGTTCTATGGCGTTGCATAAGTTATTTTCGCAAACAAAAATGTTGAAAATGAATGCTGTCACGTGGTCGTGACGTCAAAGAACACAGTAGCAATACTGTGAAAGGCAAAACTAGCTTTTATTGAGCGAACCTGTGCTCGCAAAACAGGCTACACTTAAAGCACGATCGTCGCGATCGTGCTTAAAGTCAGCGATCGTCGAAAATCTGATCAGCGGGTCAAGCGCGTCGAATGTTTCAGACTAATCGTTGGGACCCGCGTGCATTCCACAAAGTTCTACACCATTCGCGTCAGGCGATGAAATCAGATAGCACAAGGTTCGGCCACAACAGACAGCGGATAGAAGCATCGATAACTTTCCAGAAACTTCGGATACATGCAGGCAGGTCCCGCGCTGTGCGATAACATTTGTTAGGCGGTGAAACCTGGTCGCCCGATAAAGATAAGTACACCTGTCAATACTATTCTAGAAGCGGTAGTGTACAGTATGGAAAGTGACAATTACGCAAGGCAAATGTGTTTTTTTTAATGTGAAGGATTTCTTTGCGAACATTTTCACTTTGACAGTACCTGTCTATCTAGCCACCTACGTGATGGCGCTCTCATGGCCGTTTCGTTAATTTGGTATGTACTAAAGTTGGCATGCTATGACAACAGTGTATGACGAACACAAATTATCGGTTATGACATGAATATCTTAATATGTGTGTCATGGAGGTCAAGATACAGTCACCTACGTTTTGGCGCTATCATCGTCGTTTCGTTAACATTGTAGGTACCAAAACACACATACTTCGACAACAGTGTATGACCAACATAAACCATAGGTCATGACATGAATATCATGACATTTGTGTCATGTAGGTCTTGAAACAGCCACCTGCGTCTTGGCGCTTTCATGCTCGTTTCATTTGCTTGGTATGTACGAAAATTGGTACGATATGCTAAGAGTGCACGAAGAACATCAATGATAGGTCATGAGACTTGAGTCATGTAGGTCATAAAGTAGCCGCCTACGTCTTGGTGCTCTTATGATCGCTTCGTTATATTGGTAGGATTCTCGCACACTGCTTTGCAAATAGCATTGATGTCCACTGGGCGTAGGATGTACCAGCTTTTTTAGAAGAAATCATATTTATTTCAGACCAAGTGTTATGCAGAATTTTTTTTCATTTAGTGCAGACTTTCCATAGTATGTTATAGTTACAACTTAAGTAGTGTTGGAAACTACGGTCGTAACCACCACAGATACCTGTTTTTTTTTTTTTGAAGAAACAAGAATATCTATTTCTGGGGCGGTCCCGGAAGAATGGCTCACATGTCTGCAACGTCGTCACTCGGCATAACCCCTTCGCTGACCGCAGGTGTCTCTCGCCCGCCTGGAGCACCACAATGTAACGCTCTGTGTATTGTTTTCAGACAGAGTAAAACGTTTCGTGAAGCACTGTTGTTTCTCTGTTTGCTCCCCCAAGTTAGCGAGGCGCCATTTCAGGGAGGGGGGTGGAGGGGGGAGGGAGACGGGTGCCTGGAGCGAGTATGCGCACGCGTGTAAATTACTTCGCGGCATATTTCTGGTGCAGAGTGGCCGATTCCCAGTCAAGGTACACCAGACCGAGTTTTTAAGGTGAAAGCGTTATATGCCCTATGAAGCAGAAAATTCGACGTCCGCCATTATCATGAGATTGTACAAAAACCCACCCGACCAAGTGAGGACGTCACGTTGCCGATCCTTTGCCGTTCGCACTGCGAAATGCCACGTTGTACAGTCACGGCGCCCTTCCGACGCCGAGGCCCACACCAAAAAGTTGAGCTGGCCCTTTATCAAAATTGGTTTAAGGTAAATTAAAGTGCATTAAGGTGAATTAGAGTGGAATGAGGTTGTTACAAATTTCAGCAAGGTGTATTAAGGTCGAGTTTTATTTTAAGATGATAAGTTAGGCAAATCCTCATGGTGTCGCATTCAAATAGTGTAAGGATACTTAAGTGCCCTTCAAGTTATTTTGTCCAGTGCGCAATTGGAAAGCTGATTCCGCCGTCAAGTGTTTAAAGTGGTGTGACTGAGATATCGGTGTGTTAGTACACCACACGTTTGCCAAATAACTATGAACAATTCCTCCTTTAAAAAACTTCAAAACTAAAAGGAATCGTTGAGTTCTAAAGATTAGGCACAACGTGAACATCTGCATTTTTATGGCCCCTTCCGTAATGGCTCCTCAAAGCCATCACATGTAAATAACTTCGTTATAGTATGTTATCACCTCGTTAGGTGATTTGCTTCAAATGTCTTCAGCTGATCCTCCACACGTGCAGAAGCATTGCGTTGCCTAGTAGAATATCAGTGAACTGGCGGATAATTACGAGTTTTCAAGATTCTTTGAGTTTATCGAATTGCCTCGGTCCAAAACAAAATAAAAAAATCTGCCGAAGTACCACTGTATCTCCTATTATTCACTGGAAAAGTGACGATGGCATGACTTCCCACCTCCTTCATTGAGCCCTACAATGAGTGTGCGCCTTTCTAACGTGCCTACACGGAGAAACAGCTTTGTTATTCCAGCAGTCATAGCATGCACAATCGACCCTTGTCATACGGTGAGATTTGTCCAAATGAGCTTACGTATTCAGGCGACAGCCACTGCAACACTCTTTTCTACAGAATTGTCGTCGTCCCCTACATTGCGCGCCTGTCATGCCTAGCAGCTGGCCAGTTAAGTACATATAGCAACATCTGAGCTAAGACGTGAGTGTCCCGATGACTGCGTATTACTATACAAATATGCGTAATTGTGTGCGAAATCGTTTGCAGGGCATACATCGAATACTGGTCCAGCACTTCAATGTCCCACTCACAAAAGCTAACAAGATCCTAAAGTCTCCATTACATTCTTGCGTATTTTCATCCCCTGAAATGGGCAAAGCATTCTTAGGAGAGATCTCGTAGTTTCCAGTTTGAGTCTACGTTCGTATATAGTCTCTTTCATGACAACTTGGGTCAATGATAGTCCATGGTCCGATCAATAGAGCATCAGGCTGCTGTGCTGGGGGAACAGGTTTCGAAACTTACCATCGACCATATTGGGTCAATAGGTGTGTGATACTGGCTAGGTACCACTCTTCAGTGAACCTCTTTCACGCTAACCTGGTCACTTTGATTTTGTCGCGATGTATTTGTTGCTCTTAAATGAACTTCTTCCGCGCCAGCTTGGGGCACTGTTTGGGGCAGGCTGAGGGCTGTCATGAGACATCGCCAAACTATAAAAAACTTGAAATTCTAGATTGTCAGCAAGGATTTCGTTTGGAAACAGAAACATGTTTTGACTTTTTTTATTATAATTGTTTTCTCCCGCAATGTTTCCTTTTTTCGTCTTTCCTCACAACTTGAATTCCAGTCACCTCTCCCCATTTATTGCGATTAAGATTCCTAATAATGTGGTTAGCCTTCCTAGAATGCTTCGCACTCTTTGCGGTATTTAGCTATGTTCACATCTAACCTCTTTCACGTCATCGTGGGTAAGTGGGCACACGCTACTAAGTGCGTGTCAGTGAGTTTGCGCTAATCCTCAGCAAACTTCTTTCACGCCAAATTGAACCACTGGTTATGGGCCACTTGTTATTTGCCGCTCTTTATACTAAACATCATAACATGTAAAAGATATCATCCCTACTTGCACGCCCATCATATTATAAATTGCTAGTGGCACTAACGTGGCCAATCATCTCCAAAGTATGGATGCACCGCTAATTTTCTGATAATCTTTAAAATTAATTTACCATAGTCCCTTTAGTAGAGTCCATTTTGAACGCGTACAAATTCAGCGGAAGGACGCTCACGTTCAGTCCGTTTTCTGTATTCATCGGCGAGCCGTCATTGTTCACCAATTGTAAATACACTTGACTAAGACGTGGTGCCACCAATCGCTAGGCTTTAATTAGCGGTACTCATTTGATCTACTGAAACAAACTTATAGGTGTATGTTTTGTGTTTGTTTCTAAGTAGAGCTTAATCTGGAGTACTACTTGCTCTGTAGTGTTCATCTGAATTCGTTGAAAAGATTGCACAGACGCTCTTGACGTCAAGGCATTGGCGGGACACGGACCCGACAAATATATTTAGTCGTCCGTGGACATTAGGCACTATATTGCACTAGGTTTAGTGGTAGGGACTCACAGCCACTAGAGGTAGCAGAGGGGGGTGCACTGGTAAGTGGCTCTCCTCTTGGGACATGCTTGCTGACTGCAGTGAGTGTGAAAGGAACTACGCGTTTCCCTGTATTTCTGTGCTTTGAGTAAAGCGCTCCCTAGAGGATGCCTGGGGCCACCCCGCCTCACCCCAGAAAGCTCTCATGAAGAGGAGCTTCGAGAATTTCATATGCACGTTAAAAGAAGCTTTGCGTAGTCTTAAAACTTTGCGAGCTTAGTAAGTGTTCTTTTACAATAAAGCAGAAGGCGAACATTTGGTTCAGTAGACCCACACAGGGAACGTACGTGTCTGTTTCCAAAAGAAAAGAAATATGAAATTCAATGGAGCGTTGACAGCAAAGTCCTATCCACTTTATGGCATGACTGTAAAACATCGCCAATTTTGAGCATCCATGATTCGATCTACTTTTTATTCTTGAAGCAACGAGCTTACTAAAGCGTTGGTAGCCAAGCCTATTTTATAGCTGTGTAATACTTGCACGTTCGAGAGGGCTAGCTCGCACTGGCAATAACGATGGAATTATCTGAGGAGACCTAAACATGCGCTAGCAGGTGGCCGAAACACGAAATATATTGACTTTGAACATTTTGCTGCTCTGTGAAGTAGCTTTAAAGGTTTCTTCCAACAAGGCAGATGCATTACTGACCGCGAAAGATTATTTCTTGTCTTTGGAAAGAGGGCTATTACCTGCTGCTGCAAGCAAACATGCAAACTGGAGGTCAGCGAGTTAGCGGTGTTCCCAGGGACATCGCAGCCTTTCTGTGGCTGCTACGGTCCAAGAGGGCACCGATGGTAATTTCACCTTTAAGCAGTGAAATTGAAAGTCATGGGTGTGATCAGCAGATTGATGTAAACTTGCCATTCTGGCGCAGTCTCATGGTTCACGATGAAACAGAACAACGCTGGCCTTCTTAGCTGATGTGGGTAGATAGAAGGGTAGCAGAAATTGAAGCCGACATATTAGAAACGTGTCAATAAACATCACGTCACTAAAGTCACCTGCCATGGGACTGGATCCGGAATATCTTGTTTTAATTCATTGTGCTGTGAAGTTATTGAGAGCTGAGAAAAGTGCTCAGATGAACAACGCACCGCAAAGCAATCTTTTTTTTTCTTTTTTTTTGCATTTTTACTAACCCCAATTATTCGTAAATAATAAGATTTCTCCGTGCGTGCATTGTTTTTTGAAGAACAACAACAAGAATAATAATGACCTACCACGACAGCCTCATATCGATGCGGGCGAAGGGATGGTAATAAGAATAATGAAGTTATTGGCAGCAGAAAAATCACGCACACTAGAGTGCAAGACTTCGGTGTCAAGTATAATTCTTTGGCGCTTCAAATAAGTAAGAATGCATCCGTACTAGCACTTTCTAACACTAAGCGCACTTTAAAACTTTGCGAAGCGTAAATGAACAAGTTGCCTTAGTTTCTGCGCGCGGCCTTTTGAGGGAGATAGCAAACTCTCATCCAAATACACGGCGCCACGCACAGATCGTTTCGTAGCAGAAGGCCTCCGATCTGGCAGATTCGAAGAGCCCGCTACGGCTGGGTGATTTTTCATTAAAAAGTTTCAGGCAGGCAGTGACTGCGCCGAGCTGCGTTACGGAAGTTGCGCGAGCATCCGAACGCAGTGGAAGGAGGTTGTCGTACTTCAAAGGAATTACGTGTCCCGCATTTTCCCGTTCCTCCAGACTGAAGTGTGAGCGCCTCTAAGCAGTTCACTTCTTTACGAGTGTTCGGAATTGCTCGATCTTGAGCAGCAGCTTCTCCTGGAATTGAATGGTTGCTACATCACGAAGACCTTGGATGCGTATTCCCTGTATGTCGCTGTTCTCGAGGAGAGAAAGATGGATTTAAAGAAAGACTTCTTTGCTTCACGTACTTCAAGATTGTGTTTGGCTGCAAGATATGTACAGGTACCTATGTATGTGTGTATGCAACACGTACTTAGCATCAGAGTTTGAATGTTTGGGGTGGCGCTGACGTCCTGTGCAATAATGTATGATGTCAGAAATTGATCTAGTCGGTCCCTTATGTAGATATCACTCGTCTGAAATTAAGATTCCTATTTGCAAGTCCGTGACACTTCTCCGTGCTTTTTTCTGTCCTCGTGTGTCCTTAAGCATTCCAAATCTGTAAAGAATGTACCGAAAAAAGTGTAACATCAACACATTATACAGGCCTATATATGTACGAGTAATATAACAACATTTTGTCTGACAACTAGGGCACTAAGAACCTATATCAAATAATTGTATTGAAAAGAAGAATTGATTAACTGCTACCGCAATTGAGAAGAAATTGTCCCACCGCTTGCGATACGCGAGCTCAGAACACTCTGCATGGCTATCGAGGCTGGTGAAATGTAGTTTTAAGCAATAGAAGTGCACCCCCCAACCGCCTTCTCCTTCTATCATCCCTGGAACTTTCGTATTTGATGCATTGTCGGGATTCACAGAAGCAGTCACCGTTGCATGCCGCAGTGTCCGGCTGCTGTGCGCTGTTATGCTCTTTATTTACTTTTGTTGCTATAGCTATTATAGAACACTCCCGGCGCATTCCTGCTGTCGGCGTCGCCGTGATGTTCCCTATAAAATGCAAGTATGATAAAATCGTCGCCGCGCGCGGTATGCTGTATGTCCGAGGGAAAGCGTCCGAAGGTTTGCCGGCGATCGTGGTTTAAGAGGAAGCTTTCACTCGGCTGCTCCTATCGAAATGCATGTAAAAGGATAATTCGCTTTTCTCGGCAACCACTGCACCAAATTTTACTAGGTTTGTTGCGTTTGAAAGACAAACTTAAGATCTAGAGATTGCTTTTTTTAATTTTTGATTTACGTCCACAATATTTTATGAAAAATTGGCAAAAATTGAAAATTTTCAATATACGAAACTATCAGGTTTACAACTCTGCAACTCAACAACGAAAAATTATAATACAATTCTGTGAATTTGATGTAATAATACATCTAAAGCGGACAAAATTGTTGTGTTACACGTGAATATAAAGAATGTAGTAATATCGAAACACAGCTTTTGCAGAACCCTTGTAACCGACGTAACAAATTGACGTAAGATGTAAAATGACATATCGAATTTTTTCGATCTAAATTATCTAATGAATGCCGTTTACAGAATTGCGATATCCGTTCTCGATGCAGAGCTATGATTTTGTAAACTTCGTGCTTCTATATATTTCAAACTTTCAAATATTTGAAAATTCTTTTAACAAAATTCAGGGCCTAAATCGAAATTCCGCTTCCACCAATCACTAGAATTTAACTTTCCCTTTTAAATACAACAAATTTCATTAAAATCAGTCCAGGGGTTATCTCAGAAAAACGTTTTTGCCTTTTACATGTATTTGAATAGGCCGCTTTGGAGTTGGTCCCGAGCTAAAGCTTCCTCTTATTCTCGCGCACCCAACGGAGGCAGGCGGGAAGGAAGCGCACCGCCTTTCGGGGGTTTCGGGTTTCGGGGGGAGAGGAGGGTGGGGGAGCCTACCCTCCGGGCGTACCAGGCGGCCGTGCACACCTAGCCGGGCCGCTGTATCTCGAAAGCCATTTGGAACAGGTACAGAGTCCGTCCTGCGCTGTGTTTTTGCAACTTAGTTCGCGTTCATGCACGTGGCATCACTGCGGTGAATTCGCTCGCTGCTGCTGCCGCATTTCTTCACTGTGGAATTACGACACCTAGTTTCCGCGGTCACCGAGTGAGGTGTGCTCATGTTTGCTTGTTCGCGCGTGACGCCATGCTCGTTCATTTAGCTAGTGTGCCTATATTTACAATTTTATACGGCCGATAAATCTACTATCCTTTCTTTGCATAGCTGTCAAGTGATTTGTTATTGCAATCGATGCTTCGTCTTTTGGGTGAAACTGCTACTTTTTTGTACATCCTTAAGACGGTGGAAAAGTTCCCGAATTTAGGCTCGCGACAACTGCACACACCTACAAGCTGTTGCGCTGGCGTCTGCAATAAATAAATCGCTTTCATTCTTTCTAGTTCTGTGGTCCATTATGCCAAAAGTATAATTGGGTGAAAGTAGGCCACACTAGCCATTTTTTTTCTTCATATGTACTGAGAGATTATTCGCAGCAATTAGTACCGCAAGACTACACTTGGCTTAAGATAGAAGGATGTACTTATGTTACAAATTACGGTAAATTGTCTTCACCACAGTCCTGTGACGCGTCTACACCTTATGCGCATTGGCTAACAAAGCCAGTTTTTAATAGCACACATTATTTGAATATCATATTCATAGAGATAGATAAAGTGTTGAGACAAATCGTAAACACGTAATCACTAAGAGCAGGAAGTTCGGCTCTAATTACTTTTATTCAAAACGCCAGTGAATGTGCTATGGTGAAGCCTTAAGTATGTCCTCTATTACAGTCACGGACAGAATAAAAAAACACATCAGCACTCAAAAGCTGTCGGCAGCGCAACAATGGCCCTTACAGATTACAACTGCAGCCAAAGTGGTCTTTGTGGAAATAGTGTGCATGAGTATATATATCGAAGTCTATTCAAGTAGTCAAGGACTTTTGTGATGTTAGAGCACCAGCGAAAGGCCTTCTTTTACCAAGAGGACCACGAATATATAAAAAGCTTGAGGCATTTCGTTGTTTCTATTTCCGTAGGCTTAACTAAAAACCGACCATGCCATTCACCCTAGCCATTCCTATTTGAGTATTACCGAAGCTTGTCCTAAGTGTCAGTGAGAGACACCGTTGTCTAATTTTTCTGAAGATTCAAGACGCAGCACCCGACATATTGAAATGCCTGTTCCTAAGCTCACCAAGTACAATATAATTTAGAAAGTTCTCAATCACTGCGAAAATCTAACTTAAATTGCATCACAAGGGCCAGAAAAATTGCTATACAAGTCATAAAAGTGCTGATTTAAGTGGGGAAGATGTACAGCGAACTAATAATTGATATAGGACCCTGCTAGGCCTCTTTAGCGTTGTATAGATGTAAGGACTTGTGATAAAGCACTATAATAAAACGCTTCCGCAACGCGGTTCATTCCGTGAGGAAGGATAGCCTTGCGCCGCGAAATAAAAGTAAGCAACAAATGTTGACATTAAATGTGTTCTGCATATATTAAAAGAGGATTTGGCTGCAATCCACGCCGCGAACGTAGATCCGATACACCAATGAGACGTAGCCTTGATCAACTGAGCCATGCACTCTATGAAATACTTCGCGTTGCTTGCTTTGGGCAGGAACAGCTGCGTCCTGCCCAGCGTGGGCACGTGACCATTGTGCATATAGGCGTTGCTGTTCTCGTCACGGCTCATCATTTTCACGCTGCATGCTCTTTGAGAGTACTAACTATAGGTAGCCTTCCCATAGCGCCATCACAACACAAATGAAATCAGTTGCTAGGCGAGTTTTTCTTTTACACATGAAACTTTAGTAATGCCTCGTATGCTTCATATGCTACAGGTGCCGCTTCCCGGCAACTGCAGCTTATTCAACCGTAGTCTATACCGGGAAACGTACGGGGCGAATGCTATGTGCCTCTAATTGTTCCAACGCGTCTTTTCATGTCTCATGTGGTTTTGACAATTGTATTTGTGTTTTTATTTATTGAAACCTGGGGCGTGTCTTTCATGCGTGATACAAAAGGCGATGGGGATTTCACGCTTCAATTTGTGTAATGGTTTTCTGTCGACTCTTCTGTCGACGAAGACGAGGAAATATCAGGATCAGAGTCGTATACAGCTTCGTTGTAAACGAAGATACGTAAAGCAAATACTACAGCTCGCCGGAGACAATTTCATTTCCCTAATCGTTCACAAACTTTTATCCGAACAATATAAAAAATTGCTAACAGCACATACCACTTTCTTCAAAAGCAATAGATTCGACATGATATATGGGTGACAGTCGCTTCCAAGCCTCACGAGAATATCAAAAACTGTTGATGCTAAAGGTAAACCAGCGTCAATGAGAAATTTGCTAAATGTGGGCGAAGTCTCCACGGCAGCGCACTGATTAAAATGTAACTATGATAAAACTGTGTTCCCGTGGTACGAGTACGAGTATTTTGCGCGACACAATAAGCGCATATTTAAACGACGTCTAAAACGCCTGAAGAGAGAGGAGCCTTCAGCACAGAAACTGCCTCCCCAATGTTTTATACGGCTGCGACGTCTGCAGAGCATGCCTGACCGCACCTGCACCCTGCCACATCTGCTGGAGCTTTCACCGGCAGATGTCGCCTGTTATTGATCTCCGTATCTTCTTAAACGAGCGTTCGAGAGAACCGCACACGCAGACAAAGGGAACGGGTATATGTGCTTGTGTGAAATCAAAGTCGCGCTTCCATGACTTACCTCCAACGTAGCTTTTCACTTAGATTGCTGGAATGCATCATCTTATTTGCCTACTGCTCGCTCAACTCAATGTTTTTGGCAGGTGATCATGACAATGTTTGTGTATTATTTGCTGAAAGCAATTTACAGCTTGTTCGCCAGTTTATCGTATCTAGCGGAAAAGCGTTGTCGCCGGCCTGGATTTGGGTTTCATTTACGATTTGTCACTAGTCTGATGTCTACAATGACTAAGTGTTTTTTTATAGATGTTAGCACGTAAACCAATAAACCTATGATAGTTAGGGCTAACACATATGACTTGCTCCACGGTTACTATAGGCTACGTAACCGTGTGGCGATGAGACTGTCTCATCTACGCACACAGTCTCATCTGCAACGTTGTTCTCATGTCTTTCATTCCTCCGTCCCAACTCACTCTATAAGTAGAGGTTTTCGGGCATTTTTTTCAGGCCACCTGATTTTGAATTGAAGCCTAGCGCACCAAATTTGTATTAGTTTTCGTGTGCAACTTGTAAACGCAACTTCAGTTTGGTGCGCGCACACCCACAGAATTGCATGGCCTTTAGTGTAAGCACGATATAATTGACAAGGGGATGTGATCTGGGGAATATATGGACATTGCATGTCAGCATACAACTTCAAAAAGTGTGCTTCGAAAACGTCTCTTAAGAGATGGCTCAAAATTAAATATTTGCTGTATAATTTTTAGCTAGTATCGTCTCGATACTACTGAAGTTAATGGCTTGTTGCTACGACACTGTTTTTAGTAAGAAGCTGTTTCTCCTACCGGCAAAAGCACAGCAGCGAGCTATTCAAGCTAAAGGTAAACCAGCTTCAATGATAAATTTCGTGAAAAGTGACTAAAGTTCCGCGGCTACTGATTAAAGTGTAACCCTATGAGAAAACTGCGATAAAATGGAAGATGCAATGTACTGTCACAGTATTCAAGGAGAACCAAACTCCATCCGAAAAAAAGATGTCTTCTGCGTTGAATTTTTAAGTCTCATAAAATATGCCATCGTCTCTGGCGATGTTATATGTTGAATGTATCAGAAAACAACTGACTTCAATCAGCAAATGTGGTTATTGTACGACATAAAATGTTAGCTTCCATGTGCATAGCGGTTAGTCCTAGCCATTTGACGTCAAAGGAAAATTTCATTCCCATTATTTATTTGTTAATAGAACAGCCTAACGCACCGTCAGCAGCGTAAAATAAATAAAACAAAACATTTAAAGAGACAAACCCCCGCTGGGAACATGAGTCCAGTTATCCCCGGGGATAGAGAGATTTACTATCGTAGAGGTTAAAACGAGCTATGTTGTTCTCATTACACTTAGGTTATGCTCTAATTCTTATCTAAAAATCGCGAAAAATAACCTTTGGCGCCCCACGCGGCCAAAACATGAAGATGTATAAGAGACCGGTCACGTGACCTTCAATTAGTGTACGCGGTTCATTGTCTTCTTATTAGTATTGAAATGCAGCATCCTTTTTTTCTGTTATAACCTTTTTCTAATTTAATATGTTCAGATAGGCCTTCTCGTTCGTAGTGCGTGGAAAAGTTGTGCTGCAGTCGCCATCGTTTTCGATGAGTTGGCTTGGCTCGTCTATCGACAGAATAATGACGACAAAGTCCAGCCAGCCATGAAGTAGCCGTGTACATTGAAAAATGCGCGTCACAAATGTAAGAAATGTCTATACAACTACAACAACATAAGCTCATTTTACGAGCTGTTCATTTTCATGAATGCTTGAAAAGGGAAAAATTTAGGTACTTAACTACAGTTCCTCTCCCTTCTGTGAAAGCGGAACGATGGGCGGCTTTCACAACCTGTGAGACGGGCTATCGACATCGCTCTCACTAGCGTTGCTGGAGGATGTACTCACTTGTTTAGAGGCTGCTCAGATCCAAAAATTCTACTTACAAGACAATAAAGCGCTTTTGGAAGGAACCGCTGTAGATGTAAACGCTACTGAGGGTGAGCCTTGCGTTTCACCATAAAAAAGTAGGTCTTTAAAAAGCGGTTGTCTGTTCCTTCAACACACAAATATTGCCCTTAAAAATCGAGACTTGGCAACATCCTTGCAGCATATTTTTTACATATATTCTAGTGACCATTGCCTGTTGGTTCAAGGAAAGAACGCTGCTTCGAGATGGTGGATAATGACGCGCGGCATTATGTGGTACCTGACGGGAAAATTAAACCAAATAATGTTCAGTCTAAAAAAAGCCACAGCTTCGACAGACAGGAGAAGCATCGATTGCGATAGCAAATCATTGGCCAGCTATACAAAATAAGGATAGTAGATTTATCCGCCGCATAAACATGTAAATATAGGCATACTAACTATTTTAAGAATCATATTGTCCCACGCGCACAAGCAAACATGAACACATCTCACTCGATGACCGCGGAAACTCACTTTCAAAATGCTGCCGTGAAGAAAAGCGGCAGCAGCAGTGAGCGAATTGACCTTGGTGCTGCCGCTCGCATGAACGCGAACTAAATGGCGAAAACACCATGCAGCGCGGACTCTGTACACGTCGAAGATGGCTTTCCAGATACAGCAGCCCGGCTAGGCGCGCGCGGCCGCTCGGGACGCCCGGAGTATTACGCCTCCCCCTTCTCCCTTGCTACCCCCTCCCCCGAAGCCTTGCGCGAGACGGAAGTTGGTGCACTTCCTCCCTGCCTCCCCCCGTTGGGGGTGCGAGATTATAAGCCACGATCGCCGGCTCGCCCTCGCACGCTTTCACTCTCATGTACAGCACACGGGGCGCGGCGACGATTTCATCGCCCTTGGACTTTATAGGCAAGCTCATGGCGACGCCGAGTGCAGAAATACGCCTACGGTGCCCACATAATTGCTTTCGCATTAAAAATGCGAAGGACCGCAGTTATGTATAACTTCGCTCTAAAAAAGCAAAACGGTGACGCCTACTGCAGTCATACATACCATTCAGCCTTTCTCAAAAAACTCACAATAGCCTTCATGGCTTCGCGAAAAAGCACTTAAGGCCTCCGTCTCAATTACAGGCGCATGAGCGCTTAATATGATGCATGGCTTTTATGCGCCATCAATTCATAGGTGCTGGCAACCCCTTCAGACTATTAGGTTATAATCACTGTTAGCTGCGGACTTGAGTATGCTTCCTAAATGACGACGCGTTGGGCTAGATGGCGATCATATGAATTTAAGATTGCTTTGCAGAAGGTAAACCGAGAATAGGAGGACAGACTACGGAACACTCCTTTGTCCATCCTTTTTCTTGGTCGATTTTCGGCGCATACGCTCAACGCTGAGCATGTTTTATCACTTTGGAATAGTTACCAGGAGAAATCTGCTGAAAGCCCTCCGTAATAGAAGCGCCTTGTTTATTCTTTTGAAGTACCTTAGTCATTGAATTCTTAACAGAATCAAACAAACGTCAACCTGACCTGACCTCGCTTAGCTGTAACCTGACCTCACTTCGGAGCTGTAACTTCCTTTATTCTGTATTCGTTTCATAAAAAAAGTTCTAATCTTGTGTAAACAGACTACGTGATTCACCGCTTTTCGTACATGCCACCTCGTGCTGATAATCCCCTAAATAGGTTATGTGCCTGTCTCCATGCAGCAACAACCTTGAATATTTGTCACGTGCACCGTGATCCCTAGAATACAACTGCCTCCCTGCCTCTTCCACAAACGACTCTAATTAGCATGCCTTCAAAACTGCCACTTTTGGAGATATCTCTTCTGTATTTTTCTCTGCAAAACAATTCGGCAAGTAGCAGTAAAAGACAACAACAAATAAATTAAGTTTTATCGTGCAATCTGATGCAGCGGCTGCTCATTTTCCACCTCTTTTCAGTGGAGTTGACATCGCTGCCATGGACAATCCAGAGAGTAATAGCAGATCATTGCCTGGCCATGGAAGTCTGCGAAGCACAATCGAACCGTTTCCTCGTCATATATCATATGTCCCATAGCTGTCTGTTTCAGCCCCTTTAACGAGCGATTAGGGCGCTCGGAGACCGAGCGATCAAGTGGGCCGTATCGCTGCGGCACGGGTAATAAGCGCTAGGTGCTATGCTGAAGACGGAGCTTCGAGAAGATATCTGAAGAGGAAGAAGTGTACGCGATCTGTATGCGTACATGTTTGTGCACTTTCCGATGCCCTAGTGGCCTCCGCTTTGAGTAGAAGTGAACATACGCATGCAAGTCTGTATGCAGGACTGCCCTTATACTTTCTCTTTACACATTTGGCTGCCATGGCTAAATTTTAGTTTAAAAGTTTACACCGCAATTCCCTAAAGGAGACGGTTGATGTTGAGGTTAATAACAAGGAAATCTTACTAATTTCTCATTATTTGTACAAATTGTGAGACCGTAGTTCGGTGATGTAAAATATGTTTAGGTGTGGCGGTCTCACACAGAATCTATAAATGCTACAGGAGCACTGCTGTGATCGACGTTAGAGCTATTTGTGGAAGAGAAAGGAAAAGAACGCTGGAAAGGCAGCGCGACTCCATTTTGATGGAGTTAAGTCTCATTTGGTCTTCGTGACTATGTATGGTTGTGTAAATTACACAGTCATCCACAAACGACCGTATTTGAACAGATGATTGTACACAGAACTGCATATTATTATTGCAAATTAAAAATAAAAACGCAGCTAAGAACGGACCTTGCATACTCCATAGAAGACGTCTAAGTGGCCAGAAACACAAATAAGAACGGGAGCTCGCTCTTTTTGATGCTATAAGAAGTGCGTGAACTAACGGTTACAAGCTACTTAAGCAAGCATAACGTATGGAACTAAGTTGAACGCATTCGCGACTACTAGGCATACTGCGTCGGCCTGACTCGCCTCATTTTTGCGCGAAAATGTCGTTATCTTTGCAAGTTGTCTTGTGGTTGACAGACCTGATTAAAAAAAAAACATGCTGCTGAATAGAAATAAGATTATTACTTTCTTGATGACTCATAATATAAATAAACGCTACAAAATCTAACAAGCTGCCACATGTGCTTCTTAAAGAGACTGGCCGATTGTTATTAGGCTCAACCACCGACCCTGAGGAACCCATACCAGTCAACCCAAGCTACTCAGACATTTTGAATTACTATAAGGGGGTCCGAATCAAATACCCTCCACCCCACAACAGCCTAAATCAGCATGAAGCAACCTCTTGGAGGAGGCAGCAGACAGGAACATATCCAAACCTAAACACACTAAGCAAGATGTTTCCCACCCAGTATAGAGACATTTGCCCCTGGTGCGGCGCCAAGCCCACCTTATATCACATTACATGGGAATGCGTTCAGAATCAACAATTCCTTCAAATAAAAGACCCGAGTGCGGAGCAGTGGGAGAGGGTGCTCTCCAGCAGCGACCCGAAAGTCCAGCATGGACTAGTAAGGCACGCTCGCCGAGTAGCCACCCTCAGTGGTGCCCTGGAATAGGGGCGTCGACCCTGCGCAGATGGGGAAGAAGACCGTGAAGACGGCCGACCGCATCTGCCACCGCTAATTTCTAACCAATTAGAGCAAATAAAGTTTTTCCTCCTCCTAGGCTCAAGTTTAGACCCATGAATCTGAAAGATTTTAACGCACTGCCAATCTTCGGCAATATCTGATGTTTGTAAGGATATTGAATTTCTTCTGTGAAGTGTCTTGACACCAAAGCAGCGTTTCGCTTCCAAAACGTGTTTTTAATGGCTTCTGGACCAGATAAATATTATTATCCAAATTTTTTTAAGAAACAGTAACTTTGAAATTGGCCATCTTCTGTTGAAATGCAATTGGTGCTATCAGGGCACATGTGGGTTCCCTGAGTGTTCCATTGAAAGTTGTTCGGTGTGTTAGGCAAGCTTGTGTTGGTTTACTAACCGGTTGCCTTCATCCATGAGGACCTACCTCGTACACGTGACGCCTGCTACTGAAAGGATGTGCCTCATCTGATATGAAGGGCTGTGCTAAGACGTGTCAAACATGATTCGTTCTTTTGTGTTACGTCATAAGCAAGCAACCTATATATATATATATATATATATATATATATATATATATATATATATATATATATATATATATATATATATATATATATTATTTGCTGTCTCTGAAATAAACGTTGTAGTGCGGTTGCTCTTGGGCCGTCTCCGTTACTCTGTCACCCTCTCCAACGCCATCCACCATCAAGACCGTGAGGTGTGGCTCTGGCAAACACTCCCAGGTTTATTTCTTGTAGGAAAACATAAATACCACAGAAAGTGGATGGGAAAACAGCGCCGCGGTAGCTCACTTGGTAAGAGCATCGGGCGCGTAATGCGAAGACATGAGCTTGCCCCCACCTGTGGCCAGTTGATTTTTGCATTCAATTTAACTACCACTAATGTATCATTTCTTTATTTTAATTATTAAATACATCTAATTTCCCATATGGTGTCCTTGGTGTCTATGCTTGTTGGTTTCTGATGAGATTACTATTAGAAATCGGGCCCTTGGTTTTCTTTCTAGTTCATAACGAGGCCTTGAATTTGGCAGCACTGATACCTTCAGGTAGCATGTGTGGGTTGATTAACTAGTTGCCCTCACCCAAACAGATCACGTACGTGTCACGCCTGCAACAAAAAAGGGATGTTCAGAATCCGCCATGAAGGCCGTGAGCTGTGGCGCTGGCTAACACTCCCAGATTTATTTCTAGTAGGAAAACATAAGTACCCCAGAAAGTGGACGGGTAAACAGCGCCGCGGTAACTGACTTGGTAGGAGCATCGCACGCGCAATCCGAACACGTGAGCTCCGAACACCTGTGGCCGGTTGTCTTTTTCATCCAATTTAACTACCATTAATTTATCATTTCTTTATTTTAATTATTAGGTACACGTAAACGTAATTTCCCATAAGTTGTCCTTGGTGTCCATGTTTGTTGGCAGAGCTGGTGAGAATTGTTCTTCGTAAAAGGTGTCAGGAGGGTGTCTTTCAAAAAGGACTGAGATTCTCGAATTTTATCAAGCATGCACTTGATTAGGTGACTCAGGTGGTGTGCCTTGCTTGCTTTGACCCGTCATTTATTTTTTTTTTGTTTACAGTGAATTACTTCTTGCGCTCATCATCATCATCATCATCATCATCATCATCATCATCATCATCATCATCATCATCATCATCATCATCAGAAGCAGCAGCCTATTTTATGTGAGCTGCAGGACGAAGGCCTCACCCTGCTATCTCCAATTAGCCCTGTCTTGTGCCACCCGATTCCAACAAGTGTCCGCGAATTTCCTGATTTCATCGTTCCACCTAGTCTTCTGCCATCCTCAACTGCGTTTCGTTTCTCTTGGTTTCTATTCTGTGACCATAATGGTCCGACGGTTGTCTAACCTGTGCATTACGTGAACTGCTTAGCTCCATTTTGTTCTTTTATTGTCAATTAGAATATCGGCTATACCCGTTCGCTATCTGATCCAAACCGCTCTCTTTCTGTTATGTCTAGCATTCTTCATTCCATCGCTTGTTGCACGGTCATTAACTTGTTCTCAAACTTCTTTGTCAGTCTCCAAGTCTCTGCCCCAAATGTCAGCACCGGTAAAATGCAGTGATTGTATACTTTCCTTTTAAATGATAACAATAAGCTCCCAGTCAGGAGCTCACAATGTCTGCTGTATGCGATTTAACCCATTTTTATTCTTCTATGAATTTCCTTCTCATGATCAGGGTTTCCTCTTATTAATTGACCAAGGTAAACGTACTCCTTCACCGACTTAGAGGCTAACTGGCGATCCTGAATTCTTGTTCCCTTGAACAGCTATTCATCATTATCTTTGTCTTCTGGATATTAATCTTCAAGCCCACTCTTACGCTCTGTCTGTTAATGTCCTCTATCATTTGTTGCAACTTGCCTGCAGTGTTGCTGAATAGAAGAAGGTGATCGGCAAATCGAAGGTTGCTGAAGTATTCGCCGTGAATCCTTACTCCTAAGCCTTCCCAGTTTAATAGCTTTAGTACTTCTTCCAAGAACGAAGTACAATTTTTGTTAAGGCGTATTGTGCTTGCGGGAATGAGGTGATTTTCGCAGAAACCTACACTATAAGAAGGAGACCCATATATACTCTAAAGCACTAATTTATCTAAATATGCAAGATACACGGCTAATCACCATCTTCAAAATTTTTTAAAAAATATTTTGCTGAAACTTTTTCAAGCATTACATGGGCAACACAAGGCCGGAAACAAGAAGTGAGCTTCACGCCAACCTACCAATGGCTGCATTTGGTACTTGTACGGACAGCTCTCATCTTATAGAAACAATAACGGTACATAGCAGTTGCTTTACACTACGTGTTCGATAAGGCCCGAACCAGAGATCTTCCATTGGCCTGTCTCCTCTGACCGTGCATTCAAAAGAACGCACGCAGCTTTGCCCCAGCACTCCTATCCCGGGCACCCCAACACACCTTGAAACACAACTACACAACCATTATCACCACATACTTGAAAATCCGTGTATAAAGCTGGAGAAGGAACAAGAAATAACACTAAGAATAATACTAACAAAAGAACCACCCACGTCAAAGCATACTTCAGGACGTCTACTCAGAAGCCTATGAGCCACAATGCGCAAACTGTGGCATAGAGGTTGAGCTACACAGGATATCGGCGTTCTAAGACAACAGACAATAGGCAAATAGAAAAGATAGAATAGCCGACTTTTGAGCGGTGGCAGGAAATGCAGTCCAGCGTAACCCAGAAAGTTAAGCAGGAGTTCACCACACAGGCAAGATAGCTTCAAAACCCAACGGACTATCCCAATAGAGCAAGTCACTAGCGATATTAGGTCCAATAGAGAACATGTTTTTCATCATTATGACCGTGCAAAACTTGTTCTTTCCCATCCTTTGTTCTAGCTACAAACTCAGAAATTAGACTTGTTGCCCGTGTTTCATTGTTGTCCAAAGACAGTGATTCAGAAACTCTTTACTCAGCACAAATACCTTGCAAAAAAGTTATCTCCGGTGTGCCTGTAGGACCAACTCGTTCATAAATAGTCCATCTGTGACGCCAAACACATTATTCAGGTCAATTTTCTCTACAAGGTATATTTTACGTCCACCACATAAATCACCATCATTTCCCCGTCGAATGTTAGGGTCGTTCATGGAAATTTTATGTAACCACCGTTTCAAATGATGACTGCAAAATATTTGCCTGCCCCGCTTCACCAAACGTAACTGCACGCTCGACGCACTGCATGTATTTCTCATTTTTGTAAAGGTAGCTACAACAAATAATGTTTGCAAGTTATTGCTCAAGTGGGTGCACGTTCAAAGCTTTAGCACATTCAATCAGTGTTGAACGCAGCAATTTTGTAACCTGTGTTGTCATGCACGTATTTACAATTGCAGTGATCATAGCTACGACGATGACGACGTTTTCAGGTTCGCAAGCGTAAAGTTTCGGCAGAGTTTCTGATTGCAATGCAGGACAGAAGGCGAACAAAGCAAAAACATTTGTTTGAAATTACTTAAGATAGCCTGTGACAGCTCCGTGTTGTTTACGCAAAGACTTATGCTTGTTGTTAAAATATGGGCATTTCATCTCATATGACCGAAGAGATTGCAGAAGCACAAGAAAGGGCACAGATTCTCAGGCTCTCGGGCACCAGGGCGGGCAGACGACTCCTAACAGAGATGGGCGTCCCCCCGGCCGCTGTCGAAGATGCCTACCAGGGCCTTCCGAAAGAGCAGAGAGATAACATCATCATATCGCCCGCCCCGCGCTATATGCATCCCCAGCGCAACGTGGAAAGAAGGAAGGCCAGAGCGGTAGCGCTCCTACGCCGCGCAACCGAACTCCCTGGCGGCAGCTGCTTCGTTGACGCGGCCCAGTATGCAAACAGCAACAATTTCACGGTAGTTTCAATCAACCACAGAGGTTCGACCGTTAACGCCGCTTCGGTACGAAGCACGTCGTCGCATGCGGCCGAGCAAGTGGCCATTGCCTTGGCCCTCCTGGACGACGGACATGCCAATATCTTTAGCGACTCCAGGGCAGCCATCCGCGCCTTCAGCGTTGGCGCCGTGTGTAAGGAAGCCTGTCGCATCCTCGAAGGCAAAAGCATCGCCACCCACACTCTCACGTGGTTCCCCGCTCACATGGGATCCATCATGGGAGGCCCCACAAACCTCAACGAGCTGGCCCACTCCAAGGCGCGAGGTCTCGCTTTCCGCGACCATGGAGAACTCCAACGCCGGCCCGCAGTGGTGGAGAATAGAGATCAACCGACCACATACAACGAAATTGCGCAGCACTTTTATCTCGGCAGGAGAGACTTTCCCCTTCCCCACAAGAAGTTAAATAGAGCGCAAGCATTGACACTCAGATTATTGCAAACAGGTTCATATCCCAACCCGGCTTTATTCCACAAAATTTATCCCGACACCTATGCCACTAGTTCTTGCAGGCACTGCAATGACATCGCTAGCCTAGACCATATGCTCTGGCGTTGCCCCTCGTTACGAGGTACGGAACAAATCAATGTGGACAAGTGGCTCTCCGCTATCAAGAGCCCCGATCCCGGGGCGCAACTATGGGCTGTCCAGAGGGCCCACGATGCGGCGGTCGGGCAAGGCCTGACTGTCCCAACGTGGGAGCGGCCCGCAGCGCGCTGAGTCGCGTACCTCAGGACCTTATTAAAGTTTTGCATCCATCCATCCATCCATCTCATATGACCGTCGTAACTTACCATGAGTTCAAGAAAAAGGTGGGGAACGTGGGCAACATGGTAAAATAACATACGTTATGCGATCACCATTTGATACGCGAAGATGCAGTTTCGCATGGCTGAGCGCTAAAAATATTATGCAGATACGAGGCTAATTAACTGCAGATTAAGTTTGCCTCTGCAAATAGCGCTTCCACAATATGAAGAAGTAGTAAAAATACAATAGAATTAGAAATGAAAGAAATTGCGCCCTATGTAAAAAGCTGAGGAAGTATTGGGAATCAAAATCAAAATAAAGGAACAATAACGCTAAGCTTCTGGTATTTCAGTAAGGTAACTGCGTAGAAACGTCCAGATAGAACAAAACAGCCTAAAAAACATCTCATAGATGGAGCTGCCATCCACGAGAATAAATGTTCATGCACAACATTCTTGCATAGATACCTTAATGCTCGAAGTGTTCAGAAAGAAAACAAACTAAGCTACAACTTAGCTTGGTTAGGTCTCTAAGTATGCAGATTGCTAAGAGCGAGATATCTCAGCAGTTGCCAGCTCGTGAGCCACGGGCAAAGATGCACACTCTTTTGTAAAAGCGATGTTTTCTAATTACGTATCTCTTGCATGCTTGCCATTTTGTGCACGTCGTGATGAGCTCGCGTACGCTAGACCAGCCTCGAGCTTTCTGCTAGATAACGCTAAAGTAGATGAACCCCATCTTTATTGCTTTAAGAGATGCGTGGCAGTAGCTGTACATTGAAGCCGAGGACTGAAAAACCAGTCAAAAATTAACACACGTTTGGAAACAAAAAGTCTTATATTTCCTTCACGCTACCTCCAGATGCATTTATCACCGTCTTAACGGTCTGATATAGGAGTGTTTGTACAATAGATTTATTCTAATAAATGCACCCTTTCTTCATTAACTGTTTCTTTTGCACTTCTTTCGACTAGCACACCACAAACAAGCAGAAAGAAAACAAACAGCAGCTCGTAGATGGGCACACTTTGCAGGCTGGATAGCGACTGCGGATACGATGCTCTCAAGGTTGAGCCACCGAGCCACGTAACGCGAAATAAAGCGAGGCTGTTCGGAAGACGTCGTTACGGACCGCTCGGCATGAGGAGGATGCCAGAGTCTAGGCTGGAGCGGCGCATATATCGTGCAACTGCGGCAGCACTTGGAACGGGCAAGCTCGCGCGCGCTGACGCGATAGCGATAAGCCCAGGTTGCTCGTCAAAACTATAAGACCGGCAGAAAACTTGCACCATCCCGGCAAGCAGTACCCTTACTTTTTTTTTTCACCTCACGCCACCTGTACGCTTTCCTACGTGCTTTACAAAGTTAGCATCTCATTGACGAAATCTCGAGAAGTTGGAAGAGGAAAGAATGCGTATAAGCGGTAAGAAAAATCTGAAAAGATGCGAGTCCTTTTTGCGCAACGGCTAGAGTTGAAGTGCGTGTTAAAAGAAGTTTAGCGTAAGAGGCTCGCTGCGTTGAAAGTCCTACACCGAAAATTACAGTGACGTTTCACTTCGCGAACGTGGGTTACGCGCAACCGTGTGGGTGCCATTCTTATATTTTGCGATAGCGATTATATAGACACTCCAAGCGCATTTCTGCCGTCTTCGTCGCCTCGATGTTTTGTATGCGGCGTTGTACTCGACCAGCAACCGCGCATTCCGCAGCCGTGGGCGCATTATCTTGAAAGCGATCTGCAGAGCGTAGAGGTACCGATGGCGCCGACGGCTCATAGCTGCATGAGCGCTGTGTTCTAGACGTTGAATTTGCGTTGAAGCAATAGGCAGCATGAAGGTCACTACGCGCGCCATTCTCTTCACCTCTAGGAGCCTTCCTCGTTCGCTTGCTTCGCGGCGTGAGACAAACATTCGCCAATTTCACAGATGGCCTTACATGCGACTTACGGAGCACGAAGGTGCGACCAGGAATGCAACAGGTTCAAATCTGGCCACGCATTGTAGAGATTGCTTATGCAAACCTATGTTTGAACAAACGGAAATATTGTATAAAAATATCAATCAAATCAACCGCGAGATTATGGAAGCCTACGTCATGCTTATAAGCTCAGGCGCATGCGTCAGCCAGACTTCTATCGCTCTGCAGGATAAATAAACTGAGTTTTTGAATGGAAAGATAGGATAACACCCTTTCACCCCTATCAGCTTCACTTTACACGCGGTAACATTTTCTGTAGAATTTAGTCGCTTGTTTGAAAAAATAAACCAGTTGTTAGTCTGTGTTCGTACAGTGTACGTCCTCTTGTCTTCCGTCCAGGTTGCGCTGCCCACCCATAGGAACATGTTCTAGTTTACGTTACAAACTGGAGTTTACCTTTTCCCGACAATAATTTAGCAGCATACACTTTCTCCCTCAATAAATGCCGTCATCTTTCGCAGACTACTTTCTGTACCATACGCTCGTAGAAAATCTTATAGCAACCTATTTACACATATACATATACATACAACGAGATCACAACGCGATTTTATCTAGACCGCAGAATATACAGCACACTTTACAATAAGCTCACCAGGCTTCAAGCCCTCATGTTCAGAATGCTTCAAACCAACACGTACCCCACGCAGAACAGGCTACATGGCTACATGCCCGAGCTATACACAACATAATATTGCGAAAATTGCCTCAGCACCGTAGACGCACATGGCTTGCTCTGGTGGTGTGGTCAGACCCACGCAAACAAGAATCAAGACTCCGAGAGGCTAAATAAAGCATTACGTAGCACGGAACTGGCGTAGCAACTCTGGCGGGCCGTTCAGCGAGCCCACGTTGCGGCCAGGGAGTTAAAACTCGCCGGTCGGAACGTGGGAGTAGCCCGCTCTATGGGGCCATGCTCCCCATACCTCGCAGGACCTTTCAGTAAAGTTATTCCATCCATCCATCCATCGGCCCGTATTTTTAATATCTTAGCGTTCTTAGGGTAGTTCACGCACTTTGCGAGTGCCATTATTATATATCTATCTATCTATCTATCTATCTATCTATCTATCTATCTATCTATCTATCTATCTATCTATCTATCTATCTATCTATCTATCTATCTATCTATCTGTCTGTCTGTCTGTCTGTCTGTCTGTCTGTCTGTCTGTCTGTCTGTCTGTCTGTCTGTCTGTCTGTCTATCTATCTATCTATCTATCTATCTATCTATCTATCTATCTATCTATCTATCTATCTGTCTGTCTGTCTGTCTGTCTGTCTGTCTGTCTGTCTGTCTGTCTGTCTGTCTGTCTGTCTGTCTGTCTGTCTGTCTGTCTGTCTGTCTGTCTGTCTGTCTGTCTGTCTGTCTGTCTGTCTGTCTGTCTACCTATCTATCTAACAGTTTTTGTACTTACGTGGGTCACGGGGTAGTTTATGGCCGAATGGGTAGCGCACCAGGCTACAGTTCTGAGGAAACAGGGTCCGAAAGTAAATGTCGGGAAAACTTTGGTCACTGAGAATGTTGCAATGCATGCATAGGTGCCACTCTTGAGCGATGTTATTTTTTCACGATGACATGGTTGAATGTATATTGGGGATAAGGTAAGTATCGCTATTCGTAGAAACTCCCGCCTACATAGAGCACTGGATCTGCACCATCCGGTCTGTGCTGGAATCGTGCCAGCTGCAACTCACCGTGCCTAGGACAACAACGACCAAGCAGGCAGGAGCCACAGAACGCGCTGTCTATCTCTAACGGGCTGGCTGCTGCAGCTTCCGCTCCGCTTTAAGTTTTCCCAAACAAATGCATTGACAACGGCAGGCCTCGCCGGCTGCCGTCGCATCAGCTCTCTACGATGATCACCTCAGGGAAAGGGCCTTTCGCCAAGCGTCCCTTTTCCATGATTGTGCCGCAACTCTACCACCCAGCTCTAACGTTTCTATACTGAGTATAGTTTACCCAGGTCGACAGCATCCTGGAGCTTGCCGGCTTTTCGGCGCCACGATTGAAGCAAGCGATCGTCCTCTACGCCCTTCCGGCCGATATACCCCCCCCCCCCCCTGCCTTTTTTTTTTCGCCGTGCCGTTCAGCTGCCCACGGCACTATAATAATCGGTGCTCTGCAGTGCTGCCCTACTACGCCGTTCAGTACGTACCATTCTCAGAGCTCGACCACGAGGTATCGAGGTCAAGAATTTCAGATACAACGTCGATCGCCTCTTCTCCTGAGCTCTGCCGCTATGCGGAGGGAGAACGCTTTCCTTTAGCTAACACACTATGTGCTACTCAGGAACTGTCGGTTACTGCATCCCGCGCACGGGTGTTATTGTCAGATCCCGCACACCCTCTCCCAGTCATGGGTACCAGTCCATCACAGGTGCCAGCCGTCACCACGCCTTCCTTGCCATCGTCGACGGACGCGACAGCGCTGTCGCCACTAACCCAGAGCCGGCTACCGCGCCACAGGCAAGTGGAACTGCATCTAACACGTTGTTGTCTGCCGCTTGCCCACCGACTAAACCTACGCCCGGTCTGTCCACGCTGCCCGGATAGCCATGCTTTGAGTCAGTACCCGAGGCTCTCGTAGTCTTGAGTCCGCGACCGGCGTCCGCTCTGGCGATCAGCAATGCAGCATTTACGGCTCTGTTGCCTCCCATGCCAACCAGTGACACTGAGCCACAATATCATTCTACTACCACTAGCCCTATTCAGCATGACGAGTCCATATGCCGCTCACCGCCTACCGCATCGTCCCCGGAAAGGGCTCGAAAATGAGCGCCACAGACACCTGCAAGGCAGGCATCGTGACCCACCCGGCGGAATATTGCAGACGCCTCAGATGCCGTCCAACGTAGTAGTCAGCGTTGCTCCGACGGCAACGCCACTGCCAACAATTTCGACTCGCCATTCGGGTCAATCACCTGCCAGTCGGAGCGCCGAGTGCGTTTTCGTTCATAATGAGTACGAGTATGGGACGATGTACACAGCAAAGCACTTAACAGTTCATATCGTCGTTTCTCTCTACATCACCGGACTAAGCTGTTCGCGTTGTTCGGCGCTGCCCATGGAACTGCGGCAATGGCTTCGATGCACCTATTTTCTCGTGGTGTGCACCGGCGTGCCTGGCTCAGTTACATAGCCGGAGTTCGAGTAAGTGCGCTTGTGTCCACAAAACTCACGCATGCCGCCTCCAGACTCACGACGTTCTCGCAGACCCGACCACCCGTATTATAGTTCGCGTACATCTTTTTGCTTCGAACCTAGACTGTCATTGGTATATAAGCTTTCATGTCAACCGGAAATATCTGCATATAGGTGTATATAGCCCCTAATTCACACTATAAGAATTTGCATTGATTTTTTGCAAATTGTATCGACGCGAACTTTGGCCATCTGCGTGCCGCACTAACGCGGTCTAATATTCAGTGTAGCAGCTCCTGCGTACTCTCCGATAGCGCCGCGTGCTAGGCGAGGGGGGGGGGAGAGAAACATGTAGCGGTGCCACCTGCGATTCACCATGCTTAGGGCAGGACTTACGAAACAGGCACGAAGCAGGAGCAATAAAACGCGCTCTCGATCTCAACATTGCTTGTCGCCGCAGCCGCCGCTCCGCTCTCCGCCTTCCCCCTAAATATGCAGCAGGGACGACGGAAGCAATGGTCGCCAGCGGTCGCATACTTTTCCTACATTCCCAAATGAACCTCTTTGATGCCAACTTCAGTCACTGGGTATGTGCCAGTGGCTTTATGCCTCGCTTCAATGAACGCCTTTGACGCCAATTGGGGTAACTAGGTAGGTGTCTCTGAAAATGTGCCGCTCTACAGTGACGAAAAATATGTTTACATTTCTCCGCTGCTGAGTGGAATCGAACACTTGTTACAAGATTTGCAGAAGGATAGCAATCCGATGCTTTAGCAGGCGACGCCTCAAATTCACAGGCTATGTTCCGTATCCCAATGAATGTCTTTCAAACCAGCGCTTTAGAGAGCTGCGCAATGAATGCACTGGGTATTTGTGGCTTTTCATTGAACTCCTCGCAAACTTGCGTCACTGAGTATGTGTGAATTCGTGTGCCGCAAGTGAGGGAGCGATTCCCGGCGTTCGCAGGCACTGAAACAACACGCTCTTACATCTCGGAGGCCATTAGTGGACTTCTTGGCAGCGCCACTTGATGGCGAAGCGTGTGACAAACAAAAGTGAGGGAGAGTAGCCATGTTCCTGATTGAAACGTTTCTCAGCGTTTGCACGCATCGACGTGCCATGTATTCTGTGGTCCAAGCAAAGGCTTTGCGGCGGCTGCGCTAGATGACGCCAAGCGTTGCTAGGAAAGTGCGAAAGGAAAAAAAATCCCGCTGCAGTACGTGCTTCATACATAACTCTACTACATACTAACATAGCTTCTCATTGGGGAAACACGTGTCATTATCTGGTTGATCTAGGGGGTACCTTTTCAAAGTGATCGCACATTCGCGGACATATTTCCGCTTTAGCGAAACTTGACTGTAATGAAAGTTGCATTACTCCTAGGTGCGCAACTTACATTTTTATCTGGAGTACCTAACCAGAGCTTAGGTGAGGTTCCGGTCGATGAGATCTTTGCGGCTTTACTCACCACTGTGGCTTAGTGGCTATGGTGTTGCGCTACTGAGCACGAGGTCGCGGTTTCAAATCCTGGCCGCAGCGGCCGCATTTCGATGTGGGCGAAATGAAAAAAAAGAACTCCCTTGCCCTTCAAATTCGGGGGCAGTTAATATCCGCGGGCAGTTAATATTATTCCGGAGTGCCCCACTACGGCATGCCTCACATTCAAATCGTGGTTTTGGCACGTAAAACCATAGAATCAATTCATCTCCGGTTTTTGTTTCACTCAGCAGCGAAGGTGCCCGAATTTCAATTTATGCCGTGTCAGAAGAATCAGGCATCGTTGATTTCCATTTAAGCTATAAAAATGAAATGTACAGTGACAGCCTCCAATTGCCGTTATTTCCGGCTTTCCTGGCGTTGACATTCATTGCATATATATATATATATATATATCCATCTAGTTCAAAATGCGTGAAGTATACGTAGGTTTAGGTGCAAAGTAATAAAAGCTCTCTACAGATGCTGCCATTTTGCATGACATTTCAGCGGAAAGGTACCAAATGTACCCAAAAAGAGATGCAAGTAAACGGGACTTCGTGGGAGGAACGAAAGAGTCCTAGTAGGGAAGGATTGCATTCGCTGAGCTTCATGCTTCGAAGGTTCTACAATTCAAGACAAAATGTAGTAGTGTACCCCTGAAAATAAAACACGAAACCAGTCGTTTCTGGTGGTAAGAAAACACAAAAGCTAATCTGGTATTCCTACATCGGCCATGCAGTGAGCGCGTCTGCACTGGTTTGGCGTAGTGCTCAGCGCACAGTCATTTCACCCGGAAAGACAATTCATGACACTTCTCGATTTTTTCAGCTAATAGCAATATAGTCTGAGTGAACACACAACAATTATTACAACTGAAAGGTTGTCTCATCGTAAAATGTTTGCGATGAATGCACGTGGTGACCAAGGGCATACGTTTTCCTTCAAATACAGCTACTGTGAAGCGCCACAAAAGTAACTGAGCATGTGTTGGCGGGCTAGTTGGTTAAGCATGATTTCAAAGACGGCGCTGAATAAAACAACACACGAAGAAGGGGGACACGAGTGACACAAAGTGAAGCGATCGTTACAACTTCGCAGTAATTATTGAGCACACAATGACGTAATTTAATTCAGGCTGCCAATCCGTGCGTGTCCGACAATCTCTAATGTCTATAATAAAAATATGCGCGGACTCAAATTGCCAGATTTCTTCGTACTGTTTCTCGTACTGCTCTACACTTGGGAAATAGGGAACTCGACAAGTAATGAAACGTTTCTATAAACTTTTTTTTTTTTGTTATTACACCGCACTCATCTAACGAGGTCTGCTGTTCTACGAGTAAACGGAGACTGGCAGCTTCGCGCTAAGCGCTAAGTATTGACAGCCATAACAGTGCGCCCGAGCCCGTTGGTTGGTGCTCGAACCACACGCGCGACGACACGTGGGCGCAACGCAGAGGTAACGGAGGCCCAGCAGCTACTAAGCTTCTTACAACACCGGCGTCATGAGGTGTCCTGCCAGTGGCACCCGACGCGACGCGTCGATGGTGCCCTTGACCATGAACAAAACGCGCTGCTGGGATAGTTGATTCACATACAACTACCCAAACTGAGGCGCACCAAAAGCCGAGAAAAGACAGAAAGTTGTTGTCGGGCGAAAACTTCCAATTGCAATTATTTCACGAGATGCGTTTGAAGAAAAAAAGAGCCTTTATTCGTATAACTTCAAACTTACAGTCCACCCAAACCCATTGCATGCACGACGGCGTTGTTTGGACATTGAGGCAAGACAGGAACTCGAGTCCTTCTCCGCACAACGCCTATGCCAACAGCGGAAGGCAGAAGGCAGCCGTCGTTTTTACAGCGAAACGCGCTGCGCGTTTCTTGCGTCTATGAAGACCTAGCACTGCATGCACTGTCCGCGAGTGGCCGAGAAGTGATCATGCAAGCCCAATGGAAACGACGCCAAGGTGCCTTGTGTGGCCGTATAATCGTTATTGCAATAAAAAGACACGAGTGACATACATCACCTCCAGTGAAGCGAGTTAGTTGTCACAGAGCAAGAGCCTCTATCCGAAATTGCAAAGGGCAGACAGCCATTTCCGACAGCGGCCGGGAATCCCCTTTAAAATTTCACGCAATAGCCTCCACGTTATTGAAAAAAAAAATCATGACATACATACAAAAATGACATACATTGTGTGTAAGCAAGTGTTAAGTCATATTTAAATAACTTTCCTTTTCCAACAATAGAGCTCCAATGGTTATCATATGTCTGGTTTTCTCCCCCAACAGTTTGCCTACGCATACTACACCTAAATAAGTCCAACTCTTCTTGAGTAAAACAGAAAATATTTTATAAAAAGACAATTCTATCATTTAAACGATTTTAGTCTGGAGACTGGTCTGTTACTATCACAGCATCCGTTTTAGTGGAAGGGACATAGCACTTTGGGCACTGGGCATGGACTTCACGTGATTTGCCCCAAGTCCTGGTCCTCTATGCGCTTTCTGCGCTGGCAAATTTCACCTTAGCTCGAAAATCTCTTAGAATTTCGTGTCTTTGCATACGCTGCGAAACCCTTTGCGATCGGCTCTATACTAAACACATTGGAGCAGAAGTTCTTCAACATGCCACCTCTAACATTGTTATAACGAATACAGCGATGATTGTTTTGTCATCGCCTCTAGAGAAATACTCGCTACGGCATTTCCTACCCCCCTCCTCGCTCTCTCTCTTTCTTTCCTACTGCTGCTACTATACATTTTTGTGTACAGAGGAATTGCCCGTATTCGCGCTCTCGCGCTCGGATGATCGAGGCAATAAATGAGCACGGAGATTCCTCTCCACATTTCGTCCCGTATGAAATGTGGGCAGCGTATTATTTCGGTTCGATTGCTGTTTTTATTCGCTGCGACAATAAATACCCGGAAGGGCTTTCGAGCTGCTCGCCTTGACAAATTTTCGGGAGTGGTAATGATGCACTTCCGACCATCTGCCTGTGGGTGTGGTTGTAGGGCGTGCGCTCATGCAATGGCGCTGCGCACCAACCGTCAAGTGGTTAAACGTGGCCCCCCTTTGGGAAATAGTAGAAGCCGGTGGCGGAGGAAATGCGTTGCGGTTCACAATTGCCTGTCGGCAAGACGCTGCGCGTAGATGGGTTAGGCCAAATTGCCGAACATTCGGAAAGCACTCGTAAGAGGGCGCCTGCTCCGAATAGCGTTTTCTGCGCTAGTCAACGTGCAAGCCACTGAAAGGGGAACGCGGCTCGCAAAGCTGAATCACTGGTCTGTATGGCTGTCTTTCAGCGGCATCTAGTGTGGTATGTGAAAGGCCTAAATTGGTTCTACTGTTAATCCAAAACCACTGTGAGCGTAGACGCATTCGGAGGCAATTGTGATTCGGGAGGAAGATGGCGGAACGACAGCTGGCCTAGACGACCCAGCCCATTTAAGCCTGTGGATGCTTATAACTCTGCCGTTCTGAACTAGGCATCGTCCGCAGATTTTCTTGAGCATTCGGCCTTCTTCATTTGGCTTCGAGGGTTATGTGATTTTCTGAATGTAAGTCTCAAAATCTTACGAAATATCGGTGAATACTTATGCTGACCGTACTTCACCAGGAAAAAGCGTAATAGTTGTAATTTGGCGTGATTTTATGTCTCATTGTCCCTTTTTGGCTTTGATAATTTGTACGCTTTCCTGACAAACAACGAAAACGGATATCGAAGCAAACGTAAGACCGCCATGTAACATGTAAGGCAAATATCACTGCAGTTGTACCTAATTAGAAAGGGCTGTTTGAAATCATATCGCAAACTAAAGATTTTCACTCGAGGAGTTCAAGTGAGAAGGTCAATTTTGACTACAGGAGAGGCCGGATCTTTTGCAAAGGTGTTACAGAACTTGCGAGTATTCCTAATTACGTGTCTACATTCTCTGCTTGCAGTTTTGAAAGCGGATGCCAATGAAGTCGCCGAGTCGTCAGGCAGAGGGAATCAATTGTTTATTTTTATCGCGGGAACACAAAGCAAACGTTAAGCAAGAAATTAAATGGTAATTTTATGTAGACTTGTTTGAGTAAGTTCTCGGCTTTCGCGATTTTACGCCGAAGACTTTAAATGTACCCACGTATTCGAAACGAATAAACTGCAACGCGAGAATTATTTTCGTGATATCAGCTTTAAGATAAGCGACGAGATATACACTGGCAGGGTGTAGTAGACAAAGACGACAACAGTGAATTGCGAACTCTGACCCTTTATGTTAAGATATATATATATTTATGAGGGTAGGACGGTATAGCCAAGCAATTCTTTACGATGTTATCACGCCCACGAAGAGCGAACGCGAGCATATATTTTACATTTTTTGAGAGATTGATTGATTGGAAATTGATTGGAGCAAAAACATGCCTTACTGTCTTTTAATACATTGCCTCCAATCTAAGCAGGAAAGTGATGATTACAAAGTGTGTTATAAATTTTACAGTCCGGCGTGAACGTTTCCTTATTTTTTGTTTTGTTGTTACGGCCGTGTGTCTTTTCTGAACCATACAAACGTACCAGATATTGCGCTTATAAGGCGTAGCAGGAAAAAAATTATTAATACAGACGGAATAAAATACAGCACTCCCGCAATTCTCCCTGGCAGGAATAAAAAGAACGAGAGAAATTTGGGCTCTACATCAAGTAATCAGAACATCGTCGTTTCAAGCTTACAAAATGACTGCAAAGTACGTACGCATGCGAATGCTCCATCGAACGTGACTGGCCGGCCTTGATCGATGAGCAAGAGGCTGGATATATTTTCTACGCACATTCCTTATGAAACTGTTATATATTTCATGTATATAACATCAAGTACGTATATGGAAGAAAATTGATTGCGTTATTCTGCTAAGGTACGAATTGTAACACAACGAATAATTTATTGGTGGGCATAGAATATTGCCATTGATCTCACCGTTTACCTGCGTCTGGTATTTTGCTGATCCTGTAAAAATTGGAAATATGTAGGATTTTGTTTGTGCACTTGATGAAACTTCAAACTTTCATAGATGGCAATTTATATACCTACGAATACTATTAACCCGTTCTCGTTCTCCTTTTGCGATGGTAATATAAACTGCACAAATATATTCTATATTACTAAAAGAGCATAAGCTTAGGGAGGCTGATTAACATGGTTAATAAGTAGATTATATCAGTCTTTCAAGGATCATGATTTATACGGCAAAATGTTTGACACTGCTTTGAGATTCTTAATACAGAATCGATCAGCCCGTTTCATTCTCACCAACTACCAAAGAACTGCGAGTGTCACTAACATGAAAGCTCTCCTTCACCTCCCGCTGTTATCAACCCGTAGAAAACTATCTCGCATATGTCTTTTCCATAAAATCTACTACCATAACACATATTTACGCTCTATCTTTGTCGAACCACCACCATACATTTCATCTCGCATAGACCACCGCCAAAAGGTAAACATTCCGCACTGCAACACCGTCGGCTTTTCATACTCATTTCTTCCCCAAACGAGCAAAGATTGGAATAACTAACCCGCATTACTTACAAGCATTATTGACACCAATAACTTTAAAAGCACACTTCAAAGCTTCATGTTATAAATAATTGTTGCGTTTGCTTGTTCTGTATAATAACTGCTTTTATGCCATTGTTTTACATTATTGCTTGTATTTTTATATCGTATGTTCTTTCCTTTCTTTATTTTGTTCCGCCATGTATTTTTGCCACGCTCACAAGTTTCTATTTACCATTCTTGTTTTGTATACGATGTTTTTTGCCATGTTGTTTGCCTTCCCTCCTTATTTTGTGATTGCCTCTGTATTTACTTACTTTGCCCCTCCCCTCTGCAATGTACAACCGTACCTTGAGGGTATGATAAATAAATAAATAAATAAATAAATAAATAAATAAATATATTTAATTAGGTGATTCTATTCGTGGATTAGAATTTGTAATGAACGTTTTTATGTAGTGTTTTGTATTAAGTGTGCAATCACTGATTTTTTTTCATTTCTTGCTTTGTGGGCTAGGTATTGTAGTTTATTTGAAGATGCACCGACTTATCGAAATATCGACTGCTCAGGGATGAGTGTAGACCTGTATGGATATGGTGTAGGCTAAGACTAGTTTACAGCTACATACAGGACTAATATCGCATTGGTAATGAAAGTTTCTAGAGCAAATAACTTCACTAGCTCGGTACTCATATTATTCCCCATTCATTGACTCGTCCTCCAAGATGGTTTCCATACTCAGTAAAAAAGAAGAATATGAACGATGCGTGTAAATTTGGTGCTAAAGGTTGCTTTAAAATATTTTTGAGGATCATCAGCCTTCCGGCAGACAACGCTAGGTAGGCGAATGAAATGGCTGCATTGAAGTAGTTTGCTTACGTGCTTTTGGTTATATTGAAGCTGGTTATGGAAGAAAATGGTGAAGTGGTGAGGTTATGATGGTTAACATGCAGGCAATATTTGAAATATGAGTATATTAGGTTTTATTGCAAATTGCTAAACGCTTGTTGAAAGCCTGCTTATTTGCGCTATAGAAAACGTTTCCAGAAGTTTGCCGCTTCTCTGGGATGATCAAAGGCGGCACAAATTTGATATTTAGGAGAAATGGGAGCCATTTTCAGAGTAACGTTTGAGAAAAGCATTAGGCTGATTGATCATTTGGTTTCTTTGAGCATAATAATGAAATATTTGCTTTCTCAAAGATTTAATGTGCTTTGCGAGCATTGTAGTTAGTTTTCACAGTCTTAGATCTCAGTGGGCCATTAAGGTTAGCTCTTTACACTTTTTAGAAATAGCAAGCTGGTTGTGAGCGACTAAAAATAAATGTTTGTCCTGCGTAGGAATAATACAACCTTTGCAGAGAAGTATAGTCATATATACCCATTTAAAGAACACCATGCCCTTATTCGTAATATTTCAGAGAAGCCTTAAATACTGTATTATATACTAAATGCAACTGCTAAGAAAAAAAGCAATTTTTCATGCGCCTTTTGAGAAGAAATGTTCAGGCTTCTCGCCTAATTAGAAGCGTTACAAATGTTGTCTGAAGCTTCGTTTTTTTCTTATTTTTTATGCGTAATACGAGGTTCACAGTGTCATCGATGCACTAAACAAGGCACCTTGTTTTACATTGGCGAAAATTACTAACATTTTAAGGCTAAAGTGTAAGTAAATTTCACAGTGTATGGAATAATTGCGGCTTTTGCAATATATGGGGGACGTGTACAAGCGTTACGAAGCAATATGAGTGCGTTTTGGGGAAACGAAAAATTAGGCCTCTTCACTGGCATAACTTAAAGTGCCTCGTATATCAAATTGGCAAAGCTAAGTCAGAAAAGTGGAAAAAAATTGGGAAAGCTAAGTCAAAACAGTAGACTAAAGTTTATGCATGAAAATTTTTCTACAACGTTTGTAAAAAAAAATGTTAAACAATTGTTATGAAGCGCTTTATGGCCGCTTTCTACCATGTTTCACAAGGAAACTTTCAACAACATCGCACGCATGACAGAGCAACCTCGTTTACTAAGAACGCTCCGACCTCTAGGAATTGGTTTCGACCTTCTTTCAAAAAGCTAGCACACTTCAGGCCGAAAAAGTGGCCATCGCATTGGCCATCGCCTGCCGCGCGGATCAGTAATATGACGCCATTATTCCGGACTCACTGGTGGCACGAAGAAATTATGCAACATGACGTGTACCTACGTGCACCCACAGCATTGTCCTGCGCAACACTTCGACGACACCGGACGTCGATATTGTGCGGATCCCTGGACACCAGGTCCTTCGCGATAATCCGCACGCGCACGTTGCAGCCTGAATTAATGCCACTCGGGCTCCGCAAGAAGTCCACTCAGCCATCCCGGCAGCCGCCACACGAGCGCACTATCATGGCGTTCTAAAACAGTATCGCTTAAACCAGCGCGTCTACCCGTAATACACCAATCCTTGCTAAACACTCTGTTCTTGCTCACCCTACGCGTCGTCGCACAGCTCTTTTCTTCAGTCACCCACACTCGTACCACTCATGTGCTAGTGCTTCCTCTCTCCGAAACTTCGGTACCCAATTTAAAATAAAGTATGGTGTTATACTTGCCAAAATGACCGCATCGTTATTAAACACGCCGTACTGGAGGGCTTACGTTTAATTTTGATCAGTTGGGGTTCATTAGTGTGCACCGAATGCACGTTTCAGGAGCCTCTTTGCATTCCGTCCCATCGTAAACCGCCTTCAGCGGCGGAGATCAAACCAGAGACCTCAACCTCCGCAACACGATGCCATAGCCGCTGGATTACTAATCCCCCGCTCCTACGGTATTTTTGATACATTACACGTGATTTCTAAAACCTTAAAGGGGTCCATCCACTACCCCCTTGGGCTTCCTCAAAACACAAAGTCCATGGATGCATAGCATACGCGGATATGGACATCTCACCCAAATTTTGGAGCCGTGTGGAGGTCGCAAGCGTAGCGCGCAGACACCATTTTTCTAAAACGCTCTTTTCAACAAAAGCCTGACCCCGGCTCTTCACTGGACGCTTAATTTAGTAATATAGCAGATTAGCAGCAGCAAACTATTAGCAGGCTATTAGCAGGCTATTAGCAGCAGTCTATAGCCGCAGGCTATTACTGCTAATATAGCAGTAATAGCGGGCCTGCTATGGGCCTACAGCTGACATCAATCAAGAAGGGTCTCTGGATCGGTACGCTTCAGCCTTTTGTTACGGCGAATATTTATTGACGCATTTTAAGAAACAGGCTGAAGTAAGCAAAATTCTGCTTTGGAATTTCGAGAATAATTATGTACTTCCTGAAGATGCCCGCTATCGTTAGCTCACACTCGGCCCTAGCCGCCCATGTAGGAATTACCATTTGGCGACCCGGCTTATCGGTGTCGTAGCCGTTGGGTATCGCTAATTTCGGCTAGTCTTGGATAGTTAGCTGGTAGCGAACTATGCGAACCTTAAGGTCAGACCTCACGCATGCTGGCCAACGCGGCCTCACTCGTGGCCGCTCCTGGTTAGACGTCCGGGCCCATTTGGCTTCCTGTTGAGCAATTGAGACCGGTTCAAAACACACAAGTTAGATGTGGCTAATATCCGCCGGTAAAGATGGTGCAGGACAAAGCAGGTCCTCACCAAGTATGCACGGTCAGACTAGAACACTTCGGTGCGAGCGTGCACTGATGCCCTGTTGTGCATAAAGCCAATTGTTCACATACTCACTACAGTTGGATGTACATTCAGTCTGCTACGTAGCACAGACATTGCGGCCGCCGCCGTGTTTTGCGACTAGTCCGGTGGTCCTTGAGGAAAACCGCGTTAGGTGGGTCGTAGGCGCCAAGATCGGAACTAGTGGCATCTACGTGAACTTACAAAGTCGAATTTGAACTGCGCGCCACAGTTACGTACATTATAAAGAGCGTTATGGGCTCGCCTCACTTCGCCGTATCCTTCGCATTGCAAGGTATTGAAGAAGGAGCGGGACTACCGTGAAGGGCATTTATAAAGCACTATCTGTCAGTAACTCCGCGTCTGTTGAACTTATCGAAGTAGTTTTGGTGAAAAGCATTCGTCAAATAATATAGTTCAACTTCAAATGCATTTCTCGACTGCGAAAAAGAGTGGTTCAGCGCCCCTTAAACCCGTTGTCTTGGGTTAACGAAGCAAAGAAAAGCACCTTTCATATATGGGTTTAACTATAGGATGATGGTGCGGGTAATCTGAAAGGGAAGTTCGAACTTGGTGGACTAATTACTGATTTAGTAGAAAATTAGGTATGCAAAAACTCTGAAGATATTTCAGTCTCTTTTACGAACAACGACCAATTTATTCCGCTGCCCTAGGCGAGCTGCGAACGCCTCAGAGATCAAATTCAGCGAACATAGAGAAATGGCTACAGCCAACGTTCTCCTGCAGTAAGTGTTTGCGAATGAGTTACTGGCTTTGAGAATTTCCTTACCAAATGCTCGAAACCGGTATGTGCCGGTAAGCGTTCAAACATGGTAATCATAGGCGGGTAACTCATTAGAGTATGTGCGTTATATTACAGGCAACTGAAATTTTGATTACATCTCCCCGAACGAATCAGTTTCGCTGAATATTGGGTTGCGATTCTGCGAGCTCGCGTAAGTATGCATCTTTACTTTTTTTGATGTTTTCGTTTTTATAGGTTAGGATGATACTGAATTCTCGCAATTAAGCGCATGTGTTATGCAGTACCAGTTCCGGTAGTAAATTGTTCATGGTGATTTCATGGTTGCCTAGTGTCACGTATTCTCCCCATGCTGTGGAGCGCGTTTTCAAAGTTAATCCGGTGCCGGTGCCTTGTCGCTTTGCTTAGAGGAAGTAACAGACGTGCGGAGGCAGACAAAGCTAGTTTCACGCGTCGCCTTCGCGATATCATCTCCCCGTGTCTCGTGCACGCTCTCGACCGCTTCACATTCCACCCCCCCCCCCCCCGGCCGAGGCCAACCGCTATCCGACAATAAAAAAAATAAAACAAATGTCGCGCCATCGACCAACGAGTGCCATCGGCGCTCCTGCAGAAAGAAAAAGTGAGCCTGCGGGAATGGTGGGAGATGGGCGCATTTTCTATTTTTTATCCTAGTCCAGTTTTGTTCGGCATGTCCCCTGTTGTGTGCACAGATCCCAATCTTCGGTGGAGGTATCGTTTCCTTTCTGCCCTACCATTGTTCAAGTGCATCGTTATGGCGGCAGGACGACGACCCGGCGCCGTGGAGGGAAAAAGGAGGCAGCAGATGTTTCCTCTCAGAACTGCAGGAGCCAAACTCCTCTTGCCACTTTACCTATTGTGCAGTGCGAAAAGGAACGGGGACTGCGTTGTATCAAAGGAATTACAGCCGATCGCGTTGTGGAGCACCTGAACGCTCTACAGAAAATATTACCAATTTCGCAATATTTGTATGTGCTTTTTTTGTTGTTGTTTTATGAGTGGATGTCTGCCTAGCGCACTTGCGCGATAGGTGTATATACTTTGTTTTAATATTTATTGCAATACTATGCACTTCGAGAATTAGTATGCCGTGTACTCCCTGGAGGGGCTGGATCTCCCGATCCTGAGTGCAGGGACCAACTGTTAACCTACAACGAAATCCCCAAGCACTATTACTTAGGGCGCAGGGCATTCCCCCTGCCACATTCTGAATTAAATAGGCCACAGGGGGTCACATTAAGGCTTCTGCAGACCCGAACGTACCCTAACCCGGTCATCTGGAATAAAATTAATGCGGACCGCGGGGTTTCAGTCTATTGTTGTAAGTGTGGGGGTTTGCTCGATTTAGAACACATGCTTTGGCGCTGCTTGGCGCTGGCCGGTGATGGTTCTCGAGGTGAACAGTGGTGGCAGCGGATGCTGCACAGTGAAGTGCTGGCGGACCAACTCAGGGCTGTCCAGAGGGCCCGTGTCACGGCAGAAGGGCTCGGCCAATGTTTACCGACGTGGGAGCGACCCGCATCAGTCGTTGCATCTTGTATTCAATCAATAACCGAAAAGAGAAGACTGTTATTATCACCGCTCCTGCATCCACAAAATAAAAACAATGACGCCGATAATCAAACGTAAAGGAATACGATATGTAAAGACATCGCGCTACCCTCACTGTGCATGCTTCGTACGTTGTTGCGTCTCTGTGTAGATACGTTCCCCACGTTGACACGTGACATTTGTGGAGTTTATATCACATAGTGTATGCTTGCGGTACAAAATAGGGTTGAAAAACATGGTCGTGCACGTGAATTTCACTTCAGTGTGGATTGTGGTTGTACCGACGCTCTCGTTCGTCGCTTATAATAGGCGAATCGGGCACCTGCGTACCTTCAGATTCACTTGAATATGAAGTTTTAAGCTAGCTGCCACCCTAATTTTTGAGATCATTTGAAAATGTCTTATATGTTATGCCTGACGCGACGTGTCACCCCAAAAAAAGCACATATCACGGCTCATGACAAACTGCATTGTCGAGCAAGGGCACCAGAAAGCGTGGCGTCTATTTGTGTTCTCGTAATGGTCATAAAAAGCGTGGACACACTTTATATCTAAATGAGATGGCTAAAGAACTTCTGGTGATGGCTTGGGTATGTATGTGTCGCCTCAGCTCCATAAGGAAATTAATTTATGGAGTGTTTCAGCTTCGCAAGAGGCAACATTTCAAGGGTTACATACACGAGGTTTCCCGTGAGAAAATAATAAGCAGGCTGTATAGGTTTATGCGTGGGGCCTTATTAAAAAGCAATCATGTGTTTCAGCATTTGCCTAACAGAAACGATTTGTTTTTCAATAAGAACAACGATTTATTTGTAGAAAAAGTGGCTAAATTTCATTTTAATACCTGTCGAATAAATTTATGAAGTATCATCGCGAATGGTTCCGTTACCAAAATTTGTCGTGTTTTCTATCAACAAAAATCGCTTACAAATTGACTCAGTTGAGCTTGCCTTCTAGGCAATTATTGCGCGGGCATGTTTAACTATAGGCATTCTACTTAGGAGATGCCGTCAATGCAATCGTTCGATAGCACATTGCACAAACGGCCGTGGCATAGTCCCAACTAAACTGCCAGAAACGCAGTTGCGGAAATGTCTACGCATATATTTGTTTTGTTTATGTCTGAAATGCACATTTGAAAATCACTTAAGCTCAAATACACAAACTTCAGCCTTCCCCAGTTGCCCGTCCTGAGTTTGAGCCGATATCCACTTCTATCGGAGATTAGGCAAAATGCACTGTATGAGTTCACATGCGTCTTATTGATGGACCTGGACTAATTCAGAAAAATTCCGACGAAGAAAAATTCTTTTAGAATGCAGAGTACTGTGCAGCAATGTCGGTTCATTTTTCGGTCGGTGACCATTCAACGTGCAGAAAGGGACAAGCGCCGACAGTATTTTTCTCTCCGTTCAAGGACCCCTAAAACACTTCTTATAGAAGTCGAGGAAGGCATTTGGAGGTAAAACAGGGCATTTCAAAAATTGTTTGGGGCACAAAGTACACCCATGCGTTGAGCAAAAACGGAGTTATTTGTCATAAAAGGTTGCCTATGATCCCCTTCGCCATGCTCCCGCTCCTGCTTCAATGAATTGCACTGCCAAGGTTACTGTGGAGCAGGGCCTGGCTATAGAACGCTCCGCCTGCTGAACACACCCTGCTGCGAAATTCAAATTTGATTCTGGTTGTCCTGTTCACGACACTGTTTCCAATTTTGGAGCCTACGAGGTGCCAAATGCCAAACGCAGTTGTACTCAGCAGGCTGCAATGACACCAGTCAGCGTTACAGTCAGCGGGCTCATCGCGCCACGTCGCGTTGGGCGCGTTATTTACGCTACGTAGCCCATGGCCTCCGAGATTTGCGCAAGCTGGCTGGTTGTTCGTCGGCCGTCCCAATCACACGGTCAGAGCGTAATTTGAGACGTGGGCGTGGTCGGCTCTTCCTCCGCGCCACGGAGCTCACGACCGAGGCGTCGAGTAGTTTTCGGGCGCTCTAGTTCTGATGCCACGGCTTGGATGAGACGAGAAAAAGTGTTTTTTGCGCGACTTTTAGTTTTTTTTTTACTGATTTGTAAATGACGACTCAAGGTGTACGAGGGTCAAACTGCATGCTGGAGCCTCTTTCCTCAAATGCTTAATATTTCTGTTTTTCTGGAGACACTCTCGCTACATACAAGTGAGTACGTAGAAGTGGTATGTCTCTACTAAAGATCGTCATGTGCTGGAAAGGCATTATACATCGAAACTTTAGGGTTATGTAGTATTGTTTATCATTTTGTGAGCCAGTTTCAAAGCGGACTCACCATAGCACCTGTTTCAAGGCAGTTTCGCCAGCTCGCATCGGCGCTTGCTTTCGTCTTTGCATTTCGCCGTCGTGAAATGGCGCGAAGCAAGGAGTAGCCCGACCCGCCCACAGAAACCTGCAGCAATCGCCAGTGTACTTAGATATTGTGCATGTGAGTGAATACCGAGTCAGTGTTGCCAGGTCGGACAAGGCGGCGTAGCCTAAAGCTGGAGAAATGGCAGCCGAAATGCAGCCAAACACAAAAAAGAGCAAAACAAATTTGTTGTCAATATAGCCATTTTTATTTGTATACACATTTTCACATTCGACTACGGTGTCTCTTTTTCGCACAACCCGTCGTACCAAAACGCCCGTCACGCCGTGATGGCTGACCCTTGACATCATAGAGTTTCATGCAATAATTACTAGAGGGAACTCTGGCGCCCGCGCCTACGGGAGCTGCAATGAGAACGGTTGTACTAGCATGGGAATTGTGGGAAGTACATGGAGTGGCTTAAACTTCATCCTTGTGGCTTCAAACGGCTTTGCGACTTTGTAAATTCGACATTTTCACCAATGTACTGCGTAATAAATATTTAAATAAACATCGATAAAGTTGTCCGACGGCAGGATTACAACAGAGGAACTCAAGCACTCAAGCCTGATATTGAAGCCATTAAGACACGGACGCATGTATCGACAAGCAAATGAAACGCCCTTAGGAATTTATTGCGGGCATGCCAGTGTCTTGAGACGCTTGGCGCGTTTCGATTTGGCCACCTGCACAAGCTCAATCGTTGAAATTAATTGCAATTGTGCGTGTTCGCAGCCTCTTCTGCACTTCGATGAGTATAGATTGCGCTGAAATTTACAACAATAAAGTTTATATAGCGTAATATACAAAGCCAAAGCACCGTTTGAATCCAAAGCACGAAGATCAGACAAATCCATTTATTTCCCATCATTCCCATGGTGGTACAACGACTCTAGCCCGAGAGTTCCCGCCAGTAATTATTGTACGAAACTCCCTGTTTGACATTCCCAACAGCGGCAACATGCTTGCACACAGAACACTTTCCATGGTTGGCCCCAGAAACTCAAGTTCCAACGAATCGCTGCAGAAGGCGAACCTATCGAAATGAGTCTCGAATGTAAGTACGAACAAAAACCTTGGAGGGAGCTTAAAGGGACTGACAACTGGCCAGAATGTGTTGTGAGACGTTGATGGAAATTAAATGACCCTGATAAAATCCAGCACGCTTCTCGCGATATAAGCAGGGATTATAAATTTAAATTGACAAAGAAAGTTTCAAGAGCCAGTAAGTGGCGAGGCATGACAGTGGAATCTTGGTACTTTGTATGTAATTTATAAGATTACTGTACGTAAGTCGGCTGTTATAAGGTATAACATAATTATTGCTTACAATTGCAGCTGCTAATATATTAGACACTTGCGCTTTGTTCTATACATCGGAAGTCAAACTCGCACTCAGGGCTACGGCAACACGCCGAAATGCTTATCACGCGTAAAATCGTTGTTTTGTTTTCGATCCAATTGGTTTTGTTTTGACTGGTCAAATACCAAGCAGCTGGACAGGAAACAATGAAAACACGTGGCTATTTTCGCAGGAATACTTTAACACTTCGGAAAACATGAATCGCAGGAACGTGCACCCGATAAACAAAATAGCGCGTAATATTTTCGCACAGTTACGGCCACAATTCTCGTGCCTCCCACTAATGCCGGCGTATAACCACTATCACGCTCACCAATCACCGCTTTCAGCATGCTAACAGTGAATAACTACATCCTCACTGCACATCGAAAAATTCTGATAAAAATGTTCCACGGCGTTGCCCGCGTTACCCGTTCATGATTAGACACTCTAACCGTTATCTTTCCATTGCATTCAATATAGGTTTCCATGAAAATTGGTTGACTGCTTCTCACGCTTCCCACCGACTTCAGGTTATGTAACCGTAATGTTTACCTGCAAACGCCGGCGGTGAACGCTAAGCACGAAGGCGAGCTTTCTCGTTCTTTTTTTTCATTCCCCCAGTACAGCTGGCGTCGCCGCTGCCGCGAGTGCCATCTGGATGGCATTGCAAGGAACCGGGCGGGGCTCCCACTAAGACAGCCATCAAACGGCAGCTGGAAAAGGGGTTTCTGCTTTGAGTTTCGGCCTAACAAAGTTATGTTTGCTCTTATATTCAAATTACAATCCGACGCTATCATGTCTATGGTAGGTTGTGTGTAAGTCGTGCTTTATGAATTTTCTGAAGCATTTGTTTTGAGAAATTCAATTAGTTCAGTAATGCCTGCTGAAAGGCCTGCCGAAAGGCCTGCGTTGTTCGGGATCGTTTTTCTCATAGAGCCAACGCAGCCGCCACTGGATTTTACGCGACTCGGGGCCCTCAACTGCGTTACAATTCAGCTCGCACACAAAGGAAAATGGCAGGTAGGCTTGCCGTGAGAAGCGGGGAGTAGGTAGAAAGGAATGCTCGGCGCGATACTTCAACCAAAAGCCTTGGCCATGAACACACTGTGGCAAGTCGTCTACCCGTGCTTCCCTTCTTTCATGCCGGCGCCACGATCGCCCGACTCTATTTTATTGCTCTCCGTGTCTTAGCATGGCCACCTTGGTACAGTGTACTATGAAACACCCTTTACTGTCGGGCTCCTCCCCATGCCCGGTGATCGGGCGTCGAGATACGACGAAGATGAGACGATGGTGCTGGCGCGAATGTTAGCACAGTGAAATGCGATGTAAATTTAAGTGCATCAAAGATCAACGCGATTGGCTCAGAGACTCACTGCGAGGAGGGGGGCCATTTCGCGCACGCACAGATGCACAACCGCGCTGCCGATTATGCCAGCTAAAACGTAGCCTTCGAGATTTGTTTCTGCTCAATGACCTCCCTCGCTGGATCGTTGATTAGGGCGCCCCTTATAGCTCAAAGTCAAGTCGCGCATGTTTAGTAGCCCAAATATAGCCGCATAGCCAACTCACCCAAGTGGACGCCAATTTTTTTTTCTACAGCCCAATTTGGCTATATATAGCCAAACCTGCCCTGAATGGTCAAAATTGTTTCGTAGCTTCGCGCTACGGCGTTTCTTATAATCACATCGTTTTTCTTTCTTTTTGCCCGTACACCCAGAATTTTGTATTGCGATAGCGATTACATGGACACTCCAGGTGGTGACATTGAAATTTCCACTCAGTTACGCTGTACGCATTTGAACAAGGCAACAGCGAAAAACGCTCACTTTAAGCAGCATGCGCGCGTTACAAAGAAAGTCTGGCCCTCGCTTACGCTAACTAAGCCGACGAGGCTCGACATTCGGCCTCGAACATGCTTGCTTCTCGTGACTTCGCCGTCGCCACCAGGTCTGCCGACACCTGACCCTCTTCCCCTCACATTCGTTAGGAAGGTCAGGAATCGCCATACCCTGCGGCGCCGGCGTTGAAAGGGACAGCTATGCTCGCTTTGCTCACAATGCTTGGCGCTCGGCCTGCGAGGTTTCCCACGTTTTCCTTTCTAACTCTCTCCGTCCTGCTCTGGAGGCGCGAGATGAGGACACACACTTGTAGGAGCAAGACGAAAAGCATTGGGCAGTGAGGGCGGTGGAAGTGGCCGCACGTCTAGCCCGAGGGTCCTCGCCTTTGCGACGGCTCGGAACGGGAGCTACAGGCGCGTACGCAAAGCTCTTATGTGTGTGTGTGTGTGCGCGTGTGTGTATGAAGGAATGAGCAAAATAAGCATTTAGGTGCGATCGTCGTGCTGCTGATAACGCAGCTGTCCCGCAGTTCCATGATGCGCCCTTTTTTTTTCTCTCGATACATCATTCGGAGTATGGTTCGCGCCGCTTGGATAAAGTTTGGACGCTGCCGCCATCGCAACGACTTTAGCGATGCCCTTTTTCCCATTTACCATATAGTCGTGAAATAATCAGAACATTATTTTTTCTGCTTAAGGCTCACTCGGACTCAGTCTCAGCAAAATTCTTCTCACCCAGCCTCGCTCTCGCGGGTCAGTGCCAGTTTGAGTGAGTATGAGTGAGTCCACCCATAAGTGAGATTGCTGACCTACTCCATGCCCACTTTCCTTTTCCTTTGAGCTCAGCTGTTTCGTTCGCAAGGTCGCGGTGATAAAAAATCCAAATGAGGATAAGGCACCCTCTACAGAATTCCTTTCTCCTAATTCCATCGGACCAGCCGTCTGGTGTAACCAGTTTCCCTACAAATTGTTATCCGATGGCAATTGCGATTGCAATGAGTTGGCACATTCCGACACCAACTAGCCTCACGGCATACTATATGGTTTTTGTTAGCTTCCGAAAAGGCACGCAGGAGTCAAAGGAAAAAATCACTTGCGTAGATATAGATAATAAGGCAAATAATAAATAGAAGAACGTAAGCCATGAAAGGAGGTCAGGAGTCAGAATGCTTTAAAATATTTCAGATCTGAAAGCCTTCATCGCACAGCGACCTACGGAAGCGACAGCTGACGACCCTTAATGGCTTTAGCGTTCAAACGGACTTCTTATAAAACAGAGAGCAGCCCTACTTGGGTTCGTCCCATCAATATCCGTGCGCAATGAAATGATAAGGCGATGTTTCGCGGTATAACAACCACATAATTCATATATCCCTTCAGCAAGGAAGGCTGCCAGAAAACCCTAATAATCCGACATTAGGATACTTTGCTGCGAAGAAGCCGACGAAGAAGCCCTTATAAGAATCTAATTTCAGAAAAGTGAGCAGTTCCTGTGTTGTAATTCATAAATTAGATCAAAATGAATGGATTGGTGAGATGTGCGCATTGCTCCTTACCCTTGGCTGTGAAAATGCTCCGCAAAGGGTGAAAAAGCGCACGTGCAGATTGAGATCTCGTGAGGTCTGACTTCTACCGCGACCTGAGCTTGTGCCATATGAATGGATGGATGGACGGATGGACGGATGAATGGATGGATGGATGGATGCGCTGAGTGTCCCCTTCGAGCGGGGTGGTGTGCTTCGCCACCAAGCTCTTGTTATTATATTACCTAATGTACTACCTAGGTTATAAACGAAAAAAAGGAATAGGGAGAAAAAATTGGCCGCCGCTTACGCTTCTTGGTAATGTGATCTTGGAGCGCAGCTGTCGCCTCATTTGAACAACAGGCAACCGCATACAGAACACGCAGCACCGAACGTAGGCGCTTCTGGGTTTCGGACTGGGCAGCACACACCGCGATCCGCCGTTATCGAGCAGGCGCTCCGGTCATGTGCCATCACGACATATTATAGTGGGTAACCGCTGCGGGGAAGGGAGGGGGAGATTGGCAATTATTATTTAATGTTTCTTCTGAGGTGGGATGCGGAATCGGGTGGAGAACAGGGTTATTGAGTAGAGGTCGCACACTAATTCATTCGCAGACAGGCCTCAATGTGCCTGCACAAGGTTGGGGTGGGAAGTAGAAGTAAGGGGACGAAACGCTATAACTGTCTTTCGAGTCACGGCAATGGCACTGCGCCACGTAAGGGGATGTATAAGGCAAGAGTTCAGGTGGGAGGACAGCCAGGCGCAAGCCACTAAAGGACGCGCACCATAAATGGGGAAGCAAAAGATACGACCGAGAACTGAAGAGCCACGCGACGCGGAGGGCCGTGGATCACGCACGATGCGGCAAGAAGTGCCCGCCGCTGGCACAGCGGCAGTGCCACGACAGTGGGAGAAGGGACGGCGAGGGCGGAGTGGACGGTAGCAGCGAGAGTCACCGCAACGGCGCTTCGCGGAGTATGGAGGCGAGAGGACAGGCGAGAGCACGTGACCCAGCTTTAGAGGGCAAGGGGAGAGGAAAAGTCGTGCCGCGTGCGACAGATGGCAGCAGGAGCGCGCACAGCTAGAGCAGCGTGCGAATGATGACTTTGGTTACGGCGAGGCGACGTCGACGCGAAACGCTGGAACGGGCACCAAAGAGCTGCACTCAAAAAAGAACCTCGGTCAATTTCCATAACCAAACTTTCTGAAATTCCATTATGAACCCCGTTTTCGTGCGCTTCCGTTGTTTGTTTTACTTACACATCGGCTAACAACGCCCTCTCTGGGTTGCCGGGCGCTCGCATCGCACTACACTTTCTTGTTGGGGAGCGCGGCGAATGTGACGCCTCGAGCAAAACCAACCGGTGCGCGCCAATCTCGGAGGCGATGTGTCACAGTCGCAGCTACATTCAACTGTGGTTGGCTATGTGCAAGATAGGCCAGCAGTGCCTGCTAGCCTTCATATGCAACAATCTGGATGTGCTACGTAGTGTGGACCGGCTTTTTCCTGCGAAAGCTTGACGGACGGATAGTAGCCACATTCACCTTTTGCATTTCGAAGTGTAGTCAAAATCGCCATACGGAGCGATGGCTTCCAAGAACAGGGAGTGGTCACAAGTGAGTACGTGCAGCACGTCGCTCAAGGTTGCACCATCTCACTCAAGCGAGCGAAGTATCTAGAGCTTTCTGCAAGGACGCACATATTCACTTCATATGAGCCTCCTCGTTTTCTTGTGAGTAGGAGTCGTGCCCCATTTCTCTCGAAATTCGAACTTCCGCAGTTAGCGACACTGAGATATGATTCTCTTCACTTATTTTGCAATTATAGTTAAAAAGAAACATTCTTAATATTTAATATATTTGCTATTATTGAAAATACCATTGATCACTGCCAAGCGAAATACGCATTCCGGTGTAAATCGAGCACCAGGAAAGTCGGTGGTAGCCGCTTAGATGCAGAGATGAAAAAAGAAAAGAAAGTCACAGTTTCAACCGAAAGGAGAAGCATCGATGGCGATAGCAAATTAGTGGACCCCTATACAAAGTGAGGGTGTTAGTTTTCTGGGCCGTATAAGCTTGCAAGCGTATGTTTACGAACTAAAACAAAGGCATGGCTTCACGCGCGCACAAACAAACATGAACACATCTCACTCGATGACCGCCGAAACTCGCCGTCAAAACACTCGAATGAGGAGCGCGGCAGGATCAGCGAGCGAACTGACCTTCATGCTGAGTTTCGCATCAACCCTAACTAAGCTGCGAAAACAGAGCGCTCCGCGCAATGTCTCCGCCGTAGATGGCTTCCAAGGAAGTTGCAATTTTGCGTCACAGGCGACGCATCGATTGCGAGAGCAAATTAGTCGACAGCTAGCTATACGAGGATAGCAGTTTCATAGGCCGTATAAACGAGCGCACAAACAAACGTGAACACATCTCACTCGATGAGTGCGGAAACTCGCGTCAAAACACGCAACAGCCGCGAATGAATTAGCCTTCGTGCAGCCGCTCGGGTCAACGAGAACTAAGTCGCGAAAACACAGCGCAGCGCGGAATCTGTACCCGTCGCAGGTGGCTTTTAAGATACAGCGGCCGGGCGGGTGCAGCCACAAGGCCGGCTCGAGTAAAAGGCGCCCACCGTCCTCTGAACTCTGGCGCGCGACTCAAGACGGCGCGCTTCCATCCGTTTCGTGCGCAATATTGAGCCCCGTTCTCCCACCAGACCCTGGCACGTTTTCACTCGCGCATACGCCACGCGGCGACAAAGTTATCGCCCTTGAACTTTATACGGAATATCAAGGCGACGCTGACGACAGAGATGCGGCTAAAATATGCATATAATTTCTATATAAAAGAAAACCTACACGTTGTAAAAACAACTAGAAGAACCATCACTCAAAACCAACGGCACGGGTCGCTCAGCGTGCAGACAATTCGGAAGTAGGTGGTGATCGATTTGCATAAATCACGTCAGCTCTTTAACACTGCGAACTGTAAGCCCGGGATCGCCGTCGGAACCGGAACAGCTTTGAAGACTGCACCGTTCAAAGCATCCAGGCCTTGACTTTCTTCTGCTCTTTTTATTCGGCTATTCTCAAAGGCAATCTCGTGAGGAAATTCTCTTGCGAACAGGTTGAAATGTAAAGGAAAGGGTAAAACTGGCAAAATTGTATTTTTGGTTGGAACGTGCTACAAACAAGAATGTCCTCAAACAGCATATCAAAATCTTTGTCAGTTTCAAAAGAAAGGGTGGAATATTCCGGGACGATAACAGAATGTGGTCTTCCTTCTGGTTGTGTCTGGTTTATGTATACGTATGGACTTGGTTTCAAGTGCCTGTGTACAACCTGACGTGCACTACACTACTGTGAGGCCTGACTAATAACTTGCTTGAACGCAAACCCTCTAAAACACGTAATCAATTAAAGGGTTGTTCTATATTTATTTGGTGTGCGGTGTACATGGACAACATAGGAAAATAGAATCGTGGTTAAATTATGAATGGTCATATAGGCTTTCGTGGGCCACTAGATTCTTGATTAGTTACGCGTTTTCTGGTGTTTCCAAATTAGCTTCTGCGATCGAGTTTCGCGAACGCCTTTCGTTCATCTGGCAATTTATTCTTTATATATGTGTTATATTATACACAACATACTGAATATAAAAGAACACATTATGCCACCATTTTTTCAGAACATTGTTTTTTATTGAAAATTTTCAAATTTATTACGTCTAGAAAGCTCCAAACTTCCAGGTAAAAACGGTAAGGACTTCGACACGTTTGCGCAGCGCAGAAGAGGAGGACTGAAGGAAGAACATAACACAATACGGTCCTCGTCTTTTGCGCTGTGCAAACATGTCGATATTGAATCACCAATTCGCCCAATCTTCCACCTTATCAGCCAATGATTTGTCAGTGAATTTTTACATTTTAGCCATAAACTGGCTCAAAAGGTCAGCTATGTCAAATGTTCAATAGAAGTAACACGTTAATGCCATAGTAATCATCAGCACAAAAGTGGATCAGTAAACGTATATAATATCCCACGAAACTCAAAATCCTACAGACTAAAATAGACCATACTTCCGGTTTACTTATACCTTTAAGGAAAACTGATTTGCAACAGGGGACAGCAAAATGAGAATGGTGACACCACACCTAGAGTGGCTCTTTCCTATATGCTGCAGGCTCAATACTTTTCTGAAGAACCAAAAAACATTGACATTTTAGAGAAAGGATGAAGTAGGTTGCAGTGTGTAGGTTTATTTCACGCTCAGATCCTTACTGCCTACAGAAACCTCTACTGCTGGCCCAACGCCAGCGATCTGTAAGCCCAAAATAGGGCTTTCGAAATGCCGGTTCGTGGGCAGAAGGGAAAAGTGTCGTGCTCCAGTTCTGCCATTATTCATTTAAAGAAATAAAGCTGAAAAAATATATTTCTACGTTCATAAAGCAAAGAAAGCGAAGACCATTTCGACACAGCAATAGCTATGACCACGATTACGTTTTGAGAAATGGTATCTTTAGGAGCTACAACCTATGTCAGCTTCGTCAACTGTGAACGAAAGAAAATTTTGTTCAATATTTTTTTTTGTGTTTCTAGAATGTGTACACATACACTACCTCTTCCTTCTCGAGATAGTTATTTTCTCATCACTTTTTGATATGTAAGAACAGGGGCCTCCTACGCGTTTACCCGCCGAAAAAAAAATTAAGGTCACTGAGAGACGTATAGAATTTGTTTTTCTTTTGTTGCAAATCTGGGACACTGAACCGTCTGGACCATGCTGGCGTCCAGTGAGCTATTTCTGAATATGGCAAAGCGTGCTGTCAGGATACAGTGGGTGCAAAGTGGAAGATCCCTTGAGTGTGTTAATCGGAAAGCGGTGGTAGCCAAAGCCTAACATTGCTGTTTTTACACTTGCGGCATCTAAAAAAAATTAGAGCATTTTTCGCAGTGCTCACAAACCAGTACTCAAGAAGCGTGTTAATCTGGAGCAAACAGCCAAAGCTATTTGTAGTCAATATTTGCTCCGTTTTGAATGAATAAAGACTAGCCACATACAGAGGACATGATACGCATTCGTTATAATGTGTGCAACTTCGTTGACATGCTGCAAGAATGCAACTTTTCATTCAAATAACAGTGACCCGAATTCTGTACCTTATACATGCCGTAACATCATTACAAAACAGCATGATATAAATCCTTTCGACAAAGAAACGAAATAACGGACTCTTGAGGTGCACCTATGAGAAGTCAGGATTTTAAAGCTATATATGACATCTTTCAGATTCTCGATTCAGTGAAGAGTTGATGCATGCACCGGATTGAGAAAAGTTTCGAAATCCCGCCAATAGTGTACTGTATAAATTGTCGCCACGTGCTTCATTTCAACAGCTCCCGTAGAAGGCAGACAGTTTTTGCTTGATGACCTGTTCACGGAGTCCATGTCTAAGATACAGGAAAGTTAGACCTTATACAGTCAAATTTTCTGGGCTTCACCACGTCTGCGTGTGTTTATTACTGCGACCCCGGTTGCATACACAGTTAAATATTAGGTGACTGTATTTTGCATATTTATTTCAAAACTGCTACATGGTGATTTGTAGACGGTTTGAAGACATGAATTCGTCATTGGACACTCTTATCAGAAAGTGCATGGCTGTGAATTAACATTCGATGGAGTAGGAACAAAATATTTATTGCAGGTCAACTGAGCCTTTTATCACGCTATTAACAAGAGACCCATGGTCAAAGCAAATGCGGAGAGGTGATGATGCCAAAACATTTGTTTAACAAAAAAATAAGTATCAGAAAGGCTCTATGTAAACAGTGATGCGGAATGGACATGATACAGTCGGCACTGTGTAGTTAAAAAATAATTAGGCCACTGCAGAGAAATAAAGAGAGCAGCATTGCGGGCAAATTGGTAATCAAATACTTAAGTATTATTGCGCAACAATAAAGACACGGACGTAAGAGGAGAAGACACACCAAGCGCTTGGTGTGTCTTCTCTTACGTCCGTTTCGTTTTTGTTGCGCAATAACACTTGAGAAATAAAAAGAACTCGGGAAGATCAAGGCTTGCGTAAGAAAACCATTGCTCTTCCCAGTAGAGCATTGCCAGCGAAGCCGAATTGACTTCTTTGAAGCTTCTCAGGCCACGTGTGTTGACGTAACCAGAGACAGTTCCTGTTCAGAAGCCCAATTACAACATAACGACTAGACCAGATCTTTACGTCACGTTACTTCCTCGGTAAAATTATTTTTTATGTTTCATTTGTACTGTTTAAATTCAGCGAAGCACATTTCTCGGGTTGTTATGAAATTTGCACTCGCCATTTTATTAAACAGAAGAAATTTGGTAAAGTGGACAGCACCGCATTTTTCTGTAAGCGTGACATGTATAAAGTAGCGCCGTTACAAGTTTCATAAGTACGAGCTGTCTCTTCAGGAAGTTTAAAAGAAAGCGAGAACTTTCGCTTCATCACGAAACAAAACTAGAGAGCTTCACATGATCTCTTCAGTATTTTTTGCATTTTTGTCCAGGCGTTATATTATCCCCACGTGTTTGGAAGACTGAGCGGCTAATCATATAGGAAATGGAATAGCTTTGTTATTCCATTTTAACTGCGCAAAAGTACTGCATGATTAAGTTTTGCGTCTTAGACGTGCACAGACAGCATTGCTCACGGGCAAAGCCTGATTATTTGAAATCCCTTTTTCGCACTTTATTTATAATCCGCTGCGCGATCGTTCAATATACAGAACGATAATTTTTAATATTTCCGGAAATATTGAAATTCGCCGAATGCCGACAACCTGACTGTAGTTCTGGAGCTGGATTATTCGGAGAAAAGGGCATTACTTGGACGAAATATAGAGACACGTAGAAGTGTCAAAAAATAAAACCTTGACAGCAGCTGCTGGTTCCTTTAAAACCTCGTGTATTGTTCTACTATTAAAGAATCTCCTTAGTGGGACTTATAACAAAATGCGTAAGCATTATTTATAGTCACCCTTGCACTCATGCACCGAACGAAAAATTCAGTGAGCAATTTACGCACATCGCCACACACTGCGTTAAGGATCACACAATGTGCTGCAGGTACTGTAATGCGCTGTTGCAATTACCTAATCGGTCAAAAAATTAGCAGGAATTCATGTTATTGGGCGAAATAATGCCATCGTAAGTAATGCTAATCAGAGTCAAGTACTCTAATATAAATTATTTTTTTTTTACCCTTGCTGTTCCTGATTGAGCTCAATAAATGTATTTGCAAACATTCATCATGAGCCCTACGTTATCCTAATTAACCTGAAATAATCATAATTAGCCCTATTCATAGATTATTCTTGAGTCTACTTCATTATTCTTGATTAGGTTTAAGTATATTGGCCATAATTAATCTTGATTTCTGAAATATATAAGTATTGATTAATTCTTCTTTAGGCTTCCTTTGCGCTCCGTATTAAATAATTTCCTCATTATTATTCTTATTAATTTTTGTTAACCTTCAATACTCTTAATGCCTCTTCAGTACTTACTAGATATGAATGTAATCACAAATCTTAGAAGTTATTCTCATATAGAGCCCCATAGAGCCACATATATACCTAGGAAAGCATCGCGTCACGTGTCTCAGACAGACAGACAAATTTCTCAGAGAGGTAGCCCCGGAATTCTTACACATTAAAAAAATTGTTTGGACAAACGATCAGCTGGTGCATAGGCAAATAGCAGTGCGTTGCGTCACTATTTATGGTGGGCTTTTAATATTACCATACCTTCGGTGAAGTTGTAATGTCAGGTGACGAGAAAATCGACGTTTTACACTTGCATTGCTGAAGTTAGACATTTAAAATGTATTGATTCTGATAGCGATATTGGGAAACAGCTATTAGAATGAAAAGCCTCACAAGATGGCTTTGAACCACTCGAGACAAGGTAACATACACGGTTTTTGGCAGCAAAGCTCAAGTGTACCTGCATCTTGCAAGTGATAAAATTTAAGTAAGACTGGAGTCACCTTTGTAAACATCACACAAATGAGGTCACAATTTGGCCACTTTTGCACCGAGAAAAAAAATTTACAGCCAGATAACGTATGCAGGTGAAGACAATAGTTGTGTGCTTCGATACCGATGCTCAGTGATTTTCTATGTCAGAAAATAAATGCATAAACTACTAACTTACATTGATAGTGCTAAGAAATTTTAGTGTAAAAATTAGCTTTGTTAATTTAAGGGTCAGCTCCACCCTGACCTTATGGACTTACTGCTAGCGCGTTAGCGTTAAGAGTATCTAAATGTGGAAGAGAGTATGTGTGTGTGTGTTGAGTGCTGGAAGGCGCTCACGAAGTAGCTGTAGAGAGGGGAGGAGAGAACGTAGGACACACACGCACACACACACACACACACACATATATATATATATATATATATATATATATATATATATATATATATATATATATATATATATATATATTGTAGTGAAGAGGAATGCCCGGTGCCGCAGCCACATCGCCAGTCACCCGGGAGGCGCGAGCTCGAGATTGCCTGAGCTGTTCTGATTGAGACACGCTGCTTGCTACTCTCTTTTGCTGTATTCCTATTAGATGCTGCTGGAGGTGCTACGGTTTTCCTCAACCTGGAATTACGCACCCGAACTATGCCATCCGTCTTGCCTGACGGTGCCAGCCTGAAATCCCCACCGGTTACTCCAGCCATCGTATGCGCCGGTGCGCAGCGTCAGCGGGATCCTGATATCTTAAGCGGCACCGATGAGAAAGACGTTGAAGATTGGCTGGAATTGTATGAACGCGCCAGCAACACCAACAAATGGGACGATCCCCTAAAGCTTGGCAACATAATCTTCTATTTATTGGGCGCCGCCAAGCTGTGGTTCAAAAACCAGGAAGCCGGTATCCGCACGTGGGCTAGCTTCAAAACCGGCATCAGAGAAGATTTCGGACGCCCTGGCATGCGCAAACTTCGCGCTGAACAACGCCTACGAAGCCGATCCCAGCAAACTGGTGAAACGTTCACCAGCTACATAGAGGACGTCGTCGACCTCTGCCGGCATGTGAACCCGACGATGGCGGAGGCGGACAAGGTACGTAACATCATGAAGGGCATTTCCGACGATGCCTTTCATATGCTCTTCTCCAAAAACCCAGGCACTGTCTCTCAGGTCACTGCGCTTTGCCAGAGTTTCGACGAGCTCTGCAGACAGCGCATTCTCACACGGCGCCCCCCTGCGTCCGACGAAACCCTCGCGAGCATGACCACGGCTCCTGAGAAGGACTCCCTGCTTGGCCAGATAAAAGAGTTCGTCCGTGCTGAGGTCGCTCGTCAGCTTTCGCTGCTGTCTTCAGCCACGCCACCACCTTCGCCTTTGCAGGTCAACCTTCGCCAGGTCATCCAGGAGCAAGTGTGCGCGGCTTTCCCTTCTGCCCGCGAGACTCGGCCTGTGCCGACTCCATTTGCTTTTCCCGAGGTGACTGCACCTCTCAGCTATGCCGAGGCTCTCGCGCGTCCACCACCTGCGACCTTTGCGCCATCCCCATCGGTCGTGCCACTGCGTCCAGCTCCACGCACCAAATTACGGAAGCTCCCACTCAAAAGAGATGCGCGGATTGCTCCAACTGAAAGCATGAATTGCCTTTATTTCAGAATTGCCCTCATTTTCCATAAACTTGAAATTTATGGGGGACTTAAGGAAAAAGTTGCACACAAGCAACTTGACGATCCATAAAACCCTGTCTACCATATTAACAAAACCACATGGCCATATTAAAAACCCATATTTACCTGCTGCAACATTTACAATGTTCACGTGTGTTTCCCTCCCTCCACCCATTCCTTCGTGAAGTTTTACGGCGGAAGCAGCGAAGAAGTCAACGTAAATGTTTGGTACAAGAGACTGACATATCAGCCATCAGAAATATATTTTTGAAAACTGTTCCCTTATAATTTTGAAAACCCAAATAAGGAGAAAGATACAATTCATCGATAATTTCTTCACCCGTTGGCTTATGTACTTGAGGGGGCTAAAGTCAGGCTACTCTAATTAAAGAGCGGAATACAATAGCGGTATATGTTCAGGAAACGCTGGCTCTGAGAGAATATTCTCAAAGTTATTTGTAGGGTCTTGTAGGGAAATTTATTACGCCACTCCTTGTAAGATGATAATATCACTTGTATTATTATCAAATCTTGCCATCAATTATCCGAACAGTCAATGAAAGCATTTTTTTTAAAGCGCATCAAAAACGGCCTACCTAAAATATCTGAACAAGTAGCCCAATGAAGCTGAGTCTCGTGTCTATTAGATATACAACACACAGGTCAGCTGCGGGAATACCAGTTGAACTGTACATCCTATAGCAGAAGTAAGAGAAAATCTTAGTGTTATGCTTACGGGCATCACTATATGTATTGACAGAACATTTTCCTGTATTGCAGAAACATTTCACGTGTATAAAAAAATGACCTTCGAAGAGAAAGGTTTCCGCAGCAAAAGAATCTACGTTTATGTTCCCTTTCTGCTTGTAAATTACCGATCTCTAGAGACAACAGAAGTATTTTTTCGCCTGTTACAGTCTATACTTCACCCCGAACTGCATACTACTACTGATCCGCTCGCGGAGCCGCATGCGCTGGCTGCAGCCATCCGTCCTATGCCTCCAGTTCATTAAAACCTACGTTCTTATATACTGAGTTCTTATTTACGATTACTTGGACGCTTGTCGCACACTTTGGCAGGGAACACTTCCTGCCACACTTGTCTCTTTCATAGCACAATATTTACGCCCGTAAGTTGATATTGTGTAAATGCCTGGTCGCGCGCAATGCGAGGGAAATAAACGGGCCAACCAGCTTACTCGCGAAATTTTACGCCAGCATTCCGACACCTGCGGAGCAACTCCACACACTTCCCACTACCGCGAGCCTTAGACTACACCGTCTACAGCATAGGACCCCATCGTCTCCTCGGGCCTGTGGTTCCCCGACCCCACAGGGCACTCCTACGTGCGCAGGGAGTACTGCGCGTGTGAGCCGGATCTTTTACATTCCGAATCCTACTCCAAAGCAAAGATTTCCTGGCATGGGAAGTAATGTAGGCCTATTTCATCAAGTTGAAACATGACATCTTTGTCAGTGATACACCTGTGGCTTTAAGAAGCTCTGAACGACAGTTTCTGCACTGCATGATTGGATAACGACGCAAACTTTGAGTATCGCGCAAGCGTATGTGCGCACATGGCCACCTTCGCCTGTAAATGTGATCCCTTCTGCTTTCACTGAACAAGTTTGAAGTGATGATGTCCTAAAGCTTTTTTGCGCCCTTGGTTTCGTCTTAACTTCGGAGAATTCAAGTAAAGTGTTGGTCTTGCTTTTATTTTTCAGGTGTTCCTTCGCGTTCAATGTAAAAGAACAGAGTAGAAATGAAAAGGAAGGATGACGGATAGTCAAGAGGCTAGCCAGTGCATAGACCGACTGGCTACTCTGTGGCGGGTAAGGGGGAGAATGGAAATAAAGGTGATACAAGGAGAATGTAGAAGAACGTCTGATACCAAGCCGCCAGGGTGTATAGGCTATTCTTGTGTTTAGCCTGATTCAAGCTTACACCACCCTTTTCTCGCAAACTGGTTCAGGCTAGGCTTCAGGGTGATGCAAACCGCCACTGTGACGACACTTAATGGTGCGTGTGCAGTCAGTTTTACTAAAGGAAGCCAACAAGGGTCTCACCTAAATGCATACTCAACCACTTCTGTATTTCACATTTCTCCAGTTACTTGCAGACGTTATATGCCTATTCCTTTGTTATTACAGTATCATTTCCACAAATGTTTGCCGCTGTATTTTAATTGCATAAGGTTACGGAGCTTCCAGTATAATACAAATTGTCGAGCACAGAGTGAATTAGTGGCCCATCGAGACTAGCAACAAATGGAAAAAAAATTATAAAGTGAAGTAAATGATCCGGACTTCTTTAGTGTGAGTGAAGTAGCGAAAAAAAAAATTCAACGGGTATTCTGCCGACAGCCTCCTGTTCTTTTTATTGGCAGCAATAAAGTACGGCAAAGGGTTATGGTGAGGCAGGCGGAGAAGCTCGTTGCCTGGTTATAGCGCTCATCCTTCGTCATTACGGTAAACGTTCTGCGGTACTCGTCGCTTTAGCGGCTGGGCCACGCCAACAGTGCAAGTAATCGTGATATTTCTTCGTTACTTACCTCTTTGGTCTTTTAGGTCGGCACAACATCGATTCAAGGCACTCGAGTGGTTTGTACGATCATTAGGTAACGAGTGCGTATAGTTTGTCGATTACAGGATGAGTAATCGACAAATCTGTAATAAATATCAGGCGTTTTATAGCATGTGTTTAAGCCGTGTGGAAGCAAAGTCTAAGGCACACATTTATTCATTATTTACGCGGGAACAACCTCTTTGCACAGTTTTCAAGCGGCATACATCGGGCATAACAGCACTGTAGAGCACGCAGGTCCTCCACCATACTTAGAGAGGAGATGAACCTAAATAGCAAATAAACGACAATCAGACCGCGCGACAGGACTGAAACAAGGAAGACAGCAGATTATGCATGAGTTTGGAAACCAAATTTACCATACCTAAAAAGACTACATTTCGTGGCATTGTATGTGATCGGGTAGTTTTTCATCAATTGCAGGTGGTAACAGGTGTCAATAACGGATGGAGTACAGTAAGATGAGATGGAAACAAGCGCTGACTTCCAACAAAAATTTTTATTAGGAATGGCACAAGCATAATTTTTGCTGCCGCTGTTTCGTCAGACTTCGGTCGTGACAAAGCTTGCGAATGATTGCACAAGGGTGAAAGTTGAAACCGCACTTATAGCCACGAGTAACTGTATCGGCAATCTTTCGGGTTCCTTGTCAGTCAAAAAACTAGAATATTTTGAATGGTCTGTAATTGGGGCACTGTCCTCGTTTTCATTTCGTTTGATCTGACGGGGAAAAGCGTTTTTGTTTTTAATTTCTTGCTATGGACTTTCTTTCGACTTTTCTTTTTTCCCACGTGGATACGTGGCAGTTCCTGTGGAAATCACTTGTGCAAGTGTAAGGTTAAATTCGTACCACGTCTTGAAAATATTTGTTGGAAGGGAGCGCTTGTCTCCGTCTCTTCTTTCTGTCGATGCGCTGTTGTGATGAGCTGATAAATTTATTTGGAATCCAGAGATTGGGAGGCCCGGGCCCGGGGCCGCCTAGATGGCCACTGGGAGCTGCTTCTCCCGTGCGGCTTCCTTAGCTCGCTGAAGGGCCCAAAGTTGCTCTTGGAGTTTTAAGCTGAGCAGCACGGCCGATTACCGCGCCCGTAGATTTTCTCGGGAGACTGCCATTTTATTTTGGTATATTTCACATCCCCACAACATGAGCTGAAAGGTGGCTCTAACAGACTTGCATAGCTTGCAAATATCGCTCTCGTATATATCGGGGTAGAAAGTTTTCAGTTGCACGGGATTCGTATAAGTTTCTGTTTGTAGTCACCTCCAAGTAACGGAATCGGCTCTGTTCAGTTTAGTGTGAGCGGTGGTAATACTCGCCTCCGATTTTGATAGAATTTGGTAATATCGCTAAATCTTGTTAATATTTCTTTTCCTCTCCAGATTTCCTCCTCCGCGTTCTCCCGACCGATGAAAGTCACTCTTTGCTCAGCTCGGCGACTAAGACCTCGAGCTGCGTGGTGTGATACCTCGTTGAGGTTGACTGCGGGAATGTCTGGAGTCGTATGCGCTGGGGACCAGAGCAATTGCCTGCCGTTCTTCTCTGCATTGGAGAATTTTGCTTCATTCACTCTGATGACGTGCATGCCTCAGGAGAGATCCTACCTTTTGCACAATTTCTTATGGCCGCTTGAGAATCGCTAATGATGTACTGAGCATTCGTGGAGACCAATGCTAGTGCAATGACTACCTCCTCTGCTGTCTCGGAATGTTTGGTATTAACTGATACGCTTGTAAGGGGTTTTTGGGTGTGATCTACGATTACGGCTCAGTAGCTATTTCTGAGTGGGTATTCAACCGCGTCTACGAAGGTAGGTCTGTCGTCTGACCCAAAGCTTCGGATCATTTTCCCTGCTCTACTCTTGCGTCTGCCGTCGTTGTAGCCTGGATCCATGTTCTTGGGAATCATCATCATCATCAGCCTGGTTACGCTCACTGCAGGGCAAAGGCCTCTCCCATACTTCTCCAACAACCCCGGTCATGTACTGATTGTGGCCATGCCGTCCCTGCAAACTTCTTAATCTCATCCGCCCACCTAACTTTCTGCCGCCCCCCGCTACGCTTCCCTTCCCTTGGGATCCAGTCGGTAACCCTTAATGACCATCGGTTATCTTCCCTCCTCATTACATGTCCTGCCCATGCCCCCCCCCCCCCATTTCTTTTTCTTGATTTCAACTACGATGTCATTAACTCGCGTTTGTTCCCTCACCCAATCTGCTGTTTTCTTATCCCTTAACGTTACACCTATCATTCTTCTTTCCATAGCTCGTTGCGTCGTCTTCAATTTGAGTAGAACCCTTTTCGTAAGCCTCCAGGTTTCTGCCCCGTAGGTGAGTACTGGTAAAACACAGCTATTATATACTTTTCTCTTGAAGGATAATGGCAACCTGCTGTTCATGATCATAGAATGCTTGCCAAACGCACAACAGCCCATTCTTATTCTTCTGATTATTTCCGTCTCATGATCCGGATCCGCCGTCACTACCTGCCCTAAGTAGATGTATTCCCTTACGGCTTCCAGTGCCTCGCTGCCTATTGTAAATTGCTGTTCTCTTCCGAGACTGTTAAACATTACTTTTGTTTTCTTCAGATTAATTTTTAGACCCACTCTTCTGCTTTGCCTCTACAGGTCAGTGAGCATGCATTGCAATTGGTCCCCTGGGTTACTAAGCAAGGCAATATCATCAGCGGATCGCAAGTTACTAAGGTATTCTCCATTAACTTTTATCCCCAATTCTTCCAAATCCGGGCCTCTGAATAGCTCCTGTAAACACGCTGTGAATAGCATTGGAGAGATCTTATCTCCCTGCCTGACGCCTTTCTTTATTGGAATTTTGTTGCTTTCTTTATGGAGGACTACGGTCGCTGCGGAGCCGCTATAGATATCTTTCAGTATTTTTACATATGACTCGTCTACACCCTGGTTCCGTAATGCCTCCATGACTGCTGAGGTTTCGACAGAATCAAACGCTTTCTCGTAATCAATGAAAGCTATATATAAGGGTTGGTTATATTCCGCACATTTCTCTATCACCTGATTGATAGTGTGAATATGATGTATTGTTGAGTAGCCTTTACGGAATCTTGCCTGGTCCTTTGCTTGACAGAAGTCTAGGGTGCTCCTGATTCTATTTGCGATTACCTTAGTAAATAGTTTCTAGGCAACGGACAGTAAGCTGATAGGTCTAGAATTTTTGAAGTCTTTGGCGTCCCCTTTCTTATGGATTAGGATTATGTTAGCGTTCTTCCCAGATTCCGGTACGCGCGAGGTCATGAGGCATTGCGTATACAGTTTGGCCAGTTTCTCTAGAACAATCTGTCCACCATTCTTCAACAAACCTGCTGTTACCTGATCCTCCCCAGCTGCCTTCCACCTTTGCATATCTCCCAAGGCTTTCTTTACTTCTTCCGGCGTTGCCTGTGGGATTTCGAATTCCTCTAGACAATTTTATCTTCCATTATCGTCGTGGGTGCCACTGGTACTATAGAACTCCTCAGCCACTTGAACTATCTCATCCATATTAGTAATGATATTGCCGGCTTTGTCTCTTAATGCATACATCTGATTTTTGCCAATTCCTAGTTTCTTCTTCACTGCTTTTAGGCTTCCTCGGTTCCTGAGACCATGTTCAATTCTGTCCATATTACACTTCCTTATGTCAGCTGTCTTACGCTTGTTGATTAACTTCAAAAGTTCTGCCAGTTCTATTTTAGCTGAAGGGTTAGAGGCTTTCCTACATTGGCGTTTCTTGATCAGATCTTTCGTCTCCTGCGGTAGTTTACTGATATCCTGCCTGACGGAGTTACCCCCGACTTCCATTGCACACTCCTTAATGATGCCCACAATATTGTCGGTCATTGCTTCAACACTAAGGTCCTCTTCCTCAGTTAAAGCCGAATACCTGCTCTGCAGCTTGATCTGGAATTCCTATATTTTCCCTCTAACCGCTACCTCATTGACCGACTTCTTAGGTACCAGTTTTTTCCTTTCCCATCCTCAGGTCTAGGCTAATTTGAGTTCTTACCATCCTGCGGTCACTGCAGCGCACCTTGCCGAGCACGTCCACATCTTGTATGATGACACCCTTGCACGTGGCGTGCGGTGCGGCTTCGTAAGTGCTGAGTTCGTATTGTTTGATTCCCAGTGTGATGCAATTCATTTTTAGATAAGCATTTGCGTTATCGCGAGACGCGGTGCTGAGGATGATAATATATTGTGTTGCGTTGGGGCAGACGATGTCATGGCTAGCTTGCTCGGACGTGAGTCCTGCCGCGTCGGCGACGGCCCGAGCAAGCCTTGCGGGGCCCGTTTTCGGAATATCCAGACCAACCCAGTGGCGGGCGATAATATTCCAGTGTGCCTTTGGGAGCTGAGGCATTCGCGACGACTTGATGATCTTGTGCTTTACGCTTATGGGCTTCCTGCTGCCATTGAGACGCTCGCGGTGCCCCTCGCTGCTTGCCGCTTCACGGGTGCTGTCACGACGAGAGACGCGCAGGGTGTTTTTCTTGACAGCGGCGGAGTGCCAGCCGTGCTTCGCACCAAATTCTTCCGGAGGAAGATCGTATCCTTCCACTACAACAACCATTCCCTCTGTCATGACGAGGCGGGAATAACCCTGCCCGGCGAACGCTGGTTAGGCCTTTCCGTAAGACTGAGGGGAGCGCAGCGTCACGGAAGAGAAGCCGCTTGGTTGTTCGTTGAAAAACCAACGAAAAGGCCACACACCGTTGAAAAGTTGGTATGCGTGGGTTCCTCTTTTCCTTATGCATCCGCTGGTGCAGAAATAATCGAGATTGAGATGAATTGCTCACCGAAAATATCGAAGAAAGCAGGAGCCGATGTGGGTACGACCGTACTACTCGGCTTCTTCTTCCTCGTACCATCCGTACTGGAGCCCACACCCATACTTTGTCTCCAGGTGCGTACTGGACGTCTCTTCGTCCCAAGTTGTATCGGTCGGCGTCGGTTTGCAGTTTCTGCTGAATGGGGTGTCGCACCAGCCGCCGTACTTATTCAGCTCTTTTTGTGAAGTCTCCCATGTCATGGTTTATTTCGGGGGTCTCATCTACAGGTAGCATTGGATCTAAGGGTGTGGTGACGGTCCGGCCAAAAACGAGTTGGAAAGGTGGGATTTCAGCCGTCTCTCGCACAGCGGTATTGTACGATAGTATCCTGTCCCACGTTTGCTGCTCCATGTCGACGTATCTTGACAACGTATCACTCAGCGTTCTGTTGAGTTATTCAGTCAGTCCGTTAGTCTGCCAATGATATAGGGTGGTTTATCAGTAATTGGTGTGCGCTAATTTCATGATGGACTGTGTCAAATGAGCAGTAAATATGGTTCCTCGGTCTGTGATGAAAATTTCAGGAGCGCCATGCCGTGTTATCACTGTGTTAGTGAAAAAGGAATTAGCTACTTCACTGGCCGTTCCCTTGACCAGAGACCCTGTCTCAGCATCTCGAGTTAGTCAGTTGCAACTACGATCCTACGCTTTCCTGACGACGATGTGGGAAAGGGGCCAAGTAAGAAACTTCATTTCCACTTGTGGCTGTATGGATGTATGAATGTGGCTGTATGGGTTCCAGGAGACCTACTGGCTTCACTCGTGGTGTTTTACGTCTTTGGCAATCCCGTCAGGTTCTTACGTAGTGCTGCACAGAATTCAACAACTTTGTCCAGTAATACTTGATGCGGATTCGTACGAATGTTCTGCTGAGTCCTAAATGTCTTGTTGATGGGTCATCGTGGCACGCTTCCAATATTTCGAGTCGTAACTTTGAAGGCACGCCGAGCAGAAATGACTCTGCACTATGTTCAAATTTCCCTTTGTACTGTACATTATTTCTCAGGGCGGAAGACAACAAGCTGCGCACAAAAGCTCGTGGAGCGTCGACAGGGTGTTCCTTCTAGGTAATCAATAAGTAGGGGTAACTTCGCGTCAGATTGCAGATGCTACGCCATTTTCGATGTTGTCACAGCTCCTAGGAATGGACAATCCTGCGCAATTTCCGCAGGTTTAGATTCGATCGATTCAGTTGGTGTACGTGAGCAGCAATCACCATCACTGTGCTAGTAACAGGGCTTGCATACGACCGTTATAACGTATTCCTGCAACCGCAGGCATCTTGCAAGCCATCCCAATGGATCTTTGAAATTCGCCAGCCAGCCCACGAATGGTCCTCGCTGATAGCTTGAAATAGTCTGCCATATAAGTTTGGTCGGTAATATAAGTATACCACCACGAGGCATTCTTTTTCTGCCGCTGAGTAGTTCCCCTCAACCTTCGAAAGTGTTCGACTGGCATACGCAATGACTAGTTCCTCTCTATTTTTCCACTGAATGAGAACGGCCTCGAGGCCTAATTGTTTGCGTCTGTGTGAATATCAGTTTCGGCTTCCTCGTCAATATGAGCAAGAAATGGGTAGTTCTGAAGGTGGCTTTCCGAGCTCATTGAAAGCATGTTCTGCTCATTCAACCAGACGAAAGGCATGTCTTCTTTTCTTTGCCGCGTTAGTGGTTCGGCGATCCTTCAAAAATGTTTGAAGAAGCCTCTGTAGCAGGCGCCGAGTACTAAGAATTGTTTAACGGTATTTTTGTCGCTTGGTTTCGAAAATTTTTCAACTGCCGCAGTCTTCTCAGGGTCGGGCCGAATGCCTTCTGAAGAAACTACATGGCCGAGGAAAAGAAGCTCGTGAAAGCCGAAATCACATTTCTGTGGTTTTATCGTCAAACCTGCTGATCTAATAGCGTTCATCACAGAGCGCAGTTGTTCTACATGCTGTTCGAAGGTGGCAGAAAAAACCACGACATCTTGAAGGTAAACGAGACAGGTTCACTATTTCAGACAGGTGAGCACAGTGTCCATCATCAGCTGAAATGTTGCAGGTGCGGAATAAAGGTTAAACAGAAGCACTTTATACTCGTATAGTCCACCTGACGTCACAAACGCCGTCTTTTCGCGCTCTCATTCGTCCATTTCTATCAGCCAGTACCCACTTTTGAGGACCATTCAGGAAAATAATTTCGCATCGTTCATTCTTTGAAGTGGGTAAACATCCCGCTTTGTGACGGCGTTCAGCTTTCGGTAATCAATGCCGAAGCGCAAGGCCTGGTACTTTTTATTTACAAGTACCACAGGCGACGTCCACAGATTTTCCGACGGCTGAATTACATTGTCGTCAAGCATTTCCTTAACTTGACTTTCGATAGGTCTTCTCTCTTGTGGTGACACTCAGTAGGAATGCTGGCAGATAAGCCTCACTGATTCGTCGACAATTATCCAATGTTTGGCGACAGATATCCGTCGGACTTTGGATGAGATTGAAAAACATTCGGTGAATTGTCTTGCGAGGTTCTCTATTTGCTCTTTCTGTCTGGGTGATAGACTTGGTTCAATTTTGATGACTGGAAGGACAGAATCCACATCTTCGAAATTCGATGGTGCAATTTCTGGAATACAGAGGTCTGTAACTTGAACGAAGTTCTTAAGGCTGGCAAAAATGCGTCCCTTCGCGAAATGTTGCACTTCATTCCCAAAATTAGTGACGGAAACGTTGGCACATCCACAATGCAGCTAAACAAGGCCTCTTGCTTTGTAGATCCCTTTTTAGAAATGGGGACCGGTGTTGCTGTCCGCTATTCCTTCGTAGTCAGTGGACGCGTCGCTCCTTACTGCGACACCTACGCTGCATCTTGGAGGGAGCAACACGTCGTCATCAGCAATGCAAAGGGTATCACATTTTTTTTCAGTGATGAATGTGGAGACAGCGCGCTTTGTTCAAAAGCAAACACATGATTCTCGGAAGTTGATTACAGCATCATTGTGCCATGCCAATGATCAAGCCTCTTGAGCACTCGGAAAACACGATGAAGCTAGCGACGTACGTGTTCTCGTATTTCAGTTCTATCCATGCACTTGCCCACCGGGTCGACGATGTCTCCTTCTGCGGTGCGAACTTGTGGCCCTTTCCAACGAGTTAGCAGTTTCTTCAGTTTTCTGACATGATCGCTACTGCTTACTGAGTAATCGGCACCTGTATCCACTAACGCATTCACTTCGGAACCCTCAACAAACACACGAAAATTGGACGCAACGTCGCTCTTAGGGTACTGGTTTCCGAGTCTCTCATCGTCCTTCGCAGTCATAGATGGAGGTTCCTCTATTTTCGTGTCGGCAGCGTCCTTACCTGTCAGGGCCACCGACTCTAGTTTTCCCGACGCGGGCTCTGTGAACGGCATCTAAGGTAGCTTGATGTCGGACGAGGGCTCAGTGACTGATACCTTAACGGCGCTGTTGATCGAGGTTGGTGTTTCTGATAGGCGTATGGGGAGCTCTGACGAGTGGACAGGTACTTCTCTATTTCGAATGGACGCTCACCATTTCGAGGGCAAGGTGCGTTCACCGGAAAACCACGAAGTCCTGCCTGGTGATAGTGGCACATCCTGTAAAGCTGGTCAGCCTCACTATAATGGTAGCAGAGGTATTCGGTCAGGAGTGCGCCATACATCAGGTTTCCTAAATAATCTCTCGGGTGGCGGCAGCGTATGTCAGGGCAACGAGCTCTTCATAGAGGCAGTGGCAGTGACGTCACCACGCCCGGGCGTTTGCCGCAGCACATCGGCATACGAGACACTCGGCTTGTGTAGTAGTGGCAGTTGGGGCTGCGCACTTAACCGTGGTTCCCGGACCGCCTGTCCGACCTCTTCGTGAATCACGTTTGAAAGCAAAGAGGTAGTTGGAGCGTTCTGGTAGCCTCTGAAGCTCTTCTCGCATTACAGATCGCACGAGCTCTCGTATGACACCCCCCCCCCCCCTCTGTTTCCGATTGCGGCATGAACTGCGCCTACAGACGTTATAATTTCCCGTTTTTACATGCTTGATCGGTGTTGCAACGTGCTTTCTATTGTTGTCGCCTTAGAACTAAACTCTTTGACGGTGCGCGGTGGGCTCCGAACTAACCCTGCGAACAGTTTCTATTTTAGATGGCGAAGCTTCTTGTCCCTTGCTCATGTTCGGATCAGCTCGGCGGAATAGACGGGACACGTCTTCTACATACATGGCCACGCTTTTATTGTTGCGCTGGTTTCTTGCTTAGAGGGCAGCTTCGGCCCTCTTCCTGTGGTGTGTACTCGGGTAAGTTGCAAGCAACTCCCGTCGGACAGCATCCCACGATACAAATGTCGCATCGTGGTTTTCAAATTACGTTCGCGCGCTGTCCTCTAACGCGAAGTAAACGTTTCGTAGCGTGCGCTCTCCCTTCCATCCGTTCAACTCCGCGACGCGCTCAAAGTTCGAGCCAGTCCTCTGCGCCTTGAAATGTGGCGCTGTGGAAAGTCTCCGCCGTCATCGTTGAGTTCACCAGGATGTGAAGTGACGTGACTTGACTTGTCATCTCGGTAGCGTTTCCGTTGGCAGCTGTTGACGGCCCGATGGAATCCGGCAAATGGAAAAACTCGGGGGGCTCACCATGAAGGCGACGACTGCTGCGTTGGTGAATAGGAGCCAATTCGATGGGTCCGAGTCGTCGGGGCTCTGCGCTTCTTTCTCTGACTCGAGGAGGGCTTGAAATCCTGTCCCAAGCCTCCACCATAATTGTAGCGCACAGTTCATTGAGGTTACTTTAATTAGCTTACGTTAGGAGAACTTGTGCCCGACAAAAGCCAAGCGAGTCTAACTTCCAAGTTCATACTCTTTTTCGCCGGAGTTCCACACCTCCTCGTCTCCTCTCGCGTCGCGCGCTGATGACACGTTGCTCCGACCGCATGCCTTGCGAGCCCGTGTTACCCGCTTCACTGCCGCTACCTTTTACAGGTAGCAGTAAGCAAGTGGGCGGGCGCAGGAGGCGGCTGGCGTGCGTGATTTGAAGGCATATTGTGTCAATGTGTACAAATGGGCAAGCATGTGAGGACAGCATATTGCCGCACACGGCACTAAGCAGAATGTAAAGTATATGAACAGACGGAGGTAAATGTGAGAAATATACCCGTTTGTTTAACTTTATTATTTCAATTAGATGTGACGGCAAGCCTCGTGAACCAATAATATACAGATAATTATTGCGTTTTCCGGGATGATTGAGCCCGGTATCTTCTTAACTTCTGGAGAATCTGGAGAATCTGGAATTTTGGAGATTCTCGCTTCCTAAGGTACGTAGTGGGTTCGTGGTGTCGTTGTTTTAACTGCTGAGAACATAGCTTTTCAAAGATATTTGATTCTCTTCTTTGTATTGGTCATTAATGAATTTTTTGACCATATTTAAGTTATACCTAATTGAAAATAACCTGGCAGTAACTCTAAATCGCTGACTTATATATGTTGTGAGATTTCTAGGTCCCCCTTGCTGGCATCAAGGCCAGAGAGATGCTCGAAAAATAGCGCGCACACGTAAGGTGAAATCTCGTCGGGAGTAGGCAAGATGAAGTAATACTCTAAGCACGAACTTTCTTAAGACAGCAGAAATGCTCCCACTTTCAATTTTTCGCCTTAAAAAAAACTGAAGCTTCGACATGGAGCCTCCTATGTCCATGTAAAAGCCATATACGAGGGGCGAGTCGCCATGCCATGGGGCTTAACATTTGGCTTTATATGTGGTCTGTTATGGCAGAGCAAAAAAGCGAATTTCCAGAGTCACTCGTATCTGGAAAGCTGTCGCACGGTTCGACATTTTTGTGTAAGCAACTTTTCAAATGGGTAGAAATATAGGGGAAGTATGTCCGAAAACATTTTTTGTCCGTCCTCCATCCGTGGTCCAAAAGTGTGGACCGATTCTACCGTGCCGACCGTGCCGAATACCGTGGCTCGGTATTGAAGTTTTTCTCAATACAGCGGGAGAATGCACAGTTTAAGGCGATTGTGTGCGTGGTTGACAGCGGCCACCAGGTGGGCCCTGAAAACGAGTAATTGTCCACGCAAACATGCGCATCAGTGAAAAACTCTGTTCGCGTTAGTCTAACCCCCTCTATGGACGACTACGTGCCTACCCCAAGCAAGACAGAAGTCATTAAGTATACTTACATGGTATCTAAAACATATAAGCCCTGAAGTATGCGTCATTATTCATGGACATGTAGTCGGTAAACATGGACCAAACAAGTACAACAGCAAACACGAGGATGAAGTACTAGGCACACAAAAGAGCGACACAGCAGTCTGTATGTGTATGGAATGTGCAATGTCAAATGTCTATACACATACGCAAACACTAGTCTTCACACAACACGTGCACAAAACAGCCGAAACATCAGCAGAAACAATCCAAAGCGAAATATACCACTACGCATACTTTGAACAATTTCTGTTCAAGGATGTAGCGCAATTTTTCCCCTTAATTTCAGGAAACCACACCATAACTATGCGCGGGACGCCACTTGAACTGTCGTTTTCGGCATCAGGGCTCGGAACTTACATTCCGCCTCCATCATAACTTCACAGAAGTATAGCTGATCGAGCCCATGCGACCTGACATCATAACATCCGAAGGAGCAGGTTTTAGAAAAAAGGACTTGTCCACCTACTTCCCCATAGAAGGCACCCTGGTGAATAATGCAGTGCAAGAAGAATAAAATTGCGTATCGGCATGCCTCGCATCAGCATTAGTCCTACGAATCCTTCTTCAACACTGGCCGTGCTTTTCCCGACATCAATTGTCCCATATTTCAACTTGTCCCAGTACAAGCTGCACGCAGACACTCTTCTAATTCTTCAACGCTGAGTGCGAACACGCTGGAGAGGATGACCGAAGTTGTCGAGACTTCGATAGTGCTTGCTTCACTGAAACAGCAATTTGTTCGGCTAAATGACTCTGCGTTCCATTTCTGAATGTCTTTGGTGATGGCACCTATAGAAAACGGCTACAAGCAAGTAGAAACTTTTTAAGAAGAAGATTTGTGATAAGATCTTCTGTATCCACTGAAGACAATAAAGTATCAGTCCCTTTTCAAAGGGATTCTTGGGTGTGAGCTCAGTTTCATGGTACATGGGAATTTTGATAAAGGAATGCAATTTACCTAGGGCCTTGAAATTTCGTTTAACGAGAGTTCAGTGCGTATCGTTTTTCATTCATAGGTTGAAGCAAAGCGATGAGCCTAGCGATTATATAGATTGCACATGCATACGACGACGTACGATCCATCTCAGGAAATGCAGCAAAGTATTGCCGCGGCTCCAATGCTACCAGCCAAGATAGATGCTCGGCTCCTACCAAGAATAACGACATGTTGTAGTGCACAGGCACGATCACAAAGAAGACAGACAGAGACGCGTCACAGTAGTCACAAACGTCTGTGACGTGTGTCTGTCTCTCTGCTTTCTAATTAAGCTTTCGCGCTGGAATATGCCATCAAGCAAAAACCAACAAGCCCAACAACAAGGGCGCCTAGCTAAAACTTCCGAGTCATGTTTTCCAAATATTTACACTGGGAGTCGCAGTGAACACGATAAGAAAAAAAGAAAATAATGTGATCGACAACTTGACATCGTCTACACAGAGGGCAACCCTGACAAAAGCCGTCACATGGCGCAGTTACGAGGGAAATTTAACAGGTATAAGTTGCTCGAACGCATATTCACCATGCGATCGGAACTGCGATGGGGGCGAGTATGGAGGCTGATCGAGCATATCAATCATGCGAGGCACCACGAGCTGGCACCGAGCCGATAACGTGGAACCCTTCTTCAAAGCTTCGATCGCGTGGAACATTGCGTGCATCGTTCTAGCCTCCGGCATCATGTCCTCACCTTGCTTTGTTTGATTTCCCTCCCTACTTCCAGTAGGTTTACATGTAAGCTTACGCATGAAGCGGGAGGAAAGGGCAAAATATAAGAAAAAGTGTAAGACATTTTGCAGACTGTTTTCGGCTAGGTTATGGGAGCAGATGACGTGTTTGTTTATATCGTACAGTACGAAGCGTGCATACGAATTTAGAAAATAAGGAAATAGAACGCATCAAATAAAGAGCTGCTATCAGCCCACTTCCGAAAACATGGAGGCTTCTCACGGCAAGAAAGGCAAAGGAATTTCTGCACTTCTGTCAGACGTGGCGCGAAAATGTTGCCGGCACTGACGCATGGTTCTATGGAAACGCGTATGTAGCGACGCAACGTGAAAAGAAACATTTATTCTTACAGTTTCTGCCTCATTACTTTGGGGCTATTGCATTTTGCGTAAGTCACGGCACATTCGATTTCCGCTTCATTATTTGAAAGTGAAACCGGCAAAGTTATGTTCTTGACGTTAAGGGTATGGAGGCATTTCTTTTATTATTTTCGGATGCAAATTCGCTAACTTATTAGAGTAAACGCGGAAGCAAGACTAATACAAGATTTATAGTTTTCTTCTTTAACTGGAGATATGAAATATGTTCCACTGTACAACGTTACATTGGCATATACGCTTGTTTACACATATTGCTAGGCCAAAGCATGCAATGTTGCGACTTTAGTTACGATCCTTACACAAAAATTAGCTAGCAAACTAATCACAAATTTTCGCGTACTGCACTTGCCACTTAGCATTTTTTTTCACCTATAAAAATACTAGAGTTTGACTGACCTTGTTGGTTTGCGTCACGCCTACATCGTCACTTGCCCTGCCTGACGGCTGATTCCTACATAGACGAATGATGTACTGTGGAAAACCGTTGTCTGTTTTCCACCGTAGTCTTGCTGACATGGAGCCTGTTTCGGTAGGCTACTATTAGGAGGCCTAACTTTCAGTTTATTCTATCTGTATTCCATGCATATCAAAGCACACAGGTTAGAATTAGGGTTTTCCCGTCCGCCTTCGTTCTTGTTAGTTTATGCAGCGCACAATCAGCGACGCCCCAAGCAGGTTTCCTATCAAAGGGAAGGTTTCATGATTATTTTAAAAAAATTTGCCGGTCTCTTCGTCTCTTCCAGTATTGTTTTCATGAAGAAAAGTTGTCGTAGCCACTGTTTTTTCATTCTCTAAATGTACGTGCAAGCAAGTACAACTATACTTCGGTTGAAGCAGTACTGTCTCGTCAGCGGTGACAGGAACGACAAAAAAAAAGGGAGATCAATAGCCAGCACATTCAGTTCACATTTTCATTAGGCGATTGAGTATGTGATAATGGTTAAAATTATTGCAAGCTGGTGTTACAGACTTCCGCAGTAGTGTTAATGCGAAACTCCGGCGGTTTTCTTTACCATGTAAAGGTAGTACAATTGTTAGTTTCCCGAAATATCGCTGTCACGTGTCTGATAGTAGAACTTTCCCGCAAACTCAAAAATGACTTTTAAAAAAGAAAACTAACGAATGCCGAGAGAACATCTCCGTAAGACGTAACAACAGCACATCAGCGGGGACCAACGCGCAAGGCATGCTGGTCCCGGCAGCGCGGAAAACGAAAGCGGTGAACAGCAGACGCTCAGCTGATTAGTGACCACGCCGGATCATTGGGGCAGTGTCATCAGGCCACAGTGTGAGCTGCTTCGAAGCCGTCAAGCAAAAACAGCTACAATTCCACCGAATTTAATAGCCATGAATCGCCCTTCACATTCAACCAGCCCCCACGAGTACAGACGCCCTGTGCAACACATCGCGCCGCAATATGAAGATTTAGGCTAGCCATAGCCCTTGATTTGATTAGTGCTGCTTGATATTTTAGGCGTTTCACCCATTTTGAGGGAAGCGTTTCCCATACTCCCCTTGAGACACTGTGGAGCGTTGCTGTCCGCATTTATGTTTTGATAAAAGAGCGCACACTTTCGCCAGAAGAACATCGCTAAACGCCTAAAACACTAACCGGTGCATTTGTTTACATCGGCATGGTTCTACGAGCGCTCGTCGTTCGCTTGAAATATAATGCAAAGCACTCATCAGTCAGGCCAAATAATTTCAAGAAATAGCTAAACACGTATATTTCGTGTATTTAATCACTCTCGCATTACTCTTGAGTCATGCTGATATGAGGGGCTGGACGGACACCTAGCTTACAAATCAGAGAGTGGGATGATTACGGCAACACGACAGTCAGACGAAGCAGCTGGAATGAAAAATTTTGAATTACCACGACGGCACCACAATGTCGATGTGGCACCGAATACATGGCGACTGTGTGATGACGACAGCTTGACGACGATGGCATGAGGAGTGTGGGATGACAAAGCTGGATTGAAGGTGATGAAACGGGCACGACGGCATTATCGCCACGTGCCTCTACCTAGCGGCCCAAGCTATCAGACAACTTGCGGCACTGGGTCGGCGTATAGAAGGCGTGACGACGACGGTATGATGGGAGTAAAATATTACGAAGCAGCAATGACGACAATGGGACGCCCACGATTGCATCACGACCAGTAACAGACAACTAGGAGACAGACAGACAGACAGACAGACAGACAGACAGACAGACAGACAGACAGACAGACAGACAGACAGACAGACAGACAGACAGGCAGACAGACAGACAGACAGACAGACAGACAGACAGACAGACAGACAGACAGATAGACGGAGGGACGGACGGACGGACGGACATATGGACGTAGGGACGGACGGCAGACAGACAGACAGATAAGCAAGAAACCGCTGAAGCACGCAACAATGCTATTTGCGATAAAATAAACCTTTGTTCGTAGTCACGTTTAATTGAGCGAACTACCGTCGAGCGCGACTGGCTACCTTCGACAGCGTCAACGTACCGATATGGATAGTGCGCCGTATGGTCGCGTCTCGCTTTGCTTTGTTTGCACTATGCGAAGTGAAGAATAGTTTATTTCAAATCCGTATAATTAAAGCTGAACTAGAAATTAGTTTTCTTTAATATAATGTCTTAATTAGTTTCAGGTCAATCACTCATATCTGCTTGTATTAAACACGCGAATACGTCCACTAATAACCTTAACCACAACATAACGCGACCCACATCGCCTCAAACTATGCATGAAGCTGGCGAGGGCAGAAATTCATGCTGCCAGCTGCCAGCCACTAAAAACCACTCTGCACCCATAACTTCAACGTCCACACAGAACTTAACTTCTCACGGCAGCAACTTCGCACGCCAAACGCTAGCTCTCGATCGCCAGCTCATCAATGCTGTCGTCGGCCATTCATTCCCCGCATGCTCCGCATATGCAGCATTTTGCTTCAAAACTCAGTGTGTTGAGCATTTGAGGAGCAGGCAAGGCAGGTGATTCGAAGGAAATAACAAAATTCATTTGTAAGAAATGTGGGTATCTCTCAAACCTGATTTTTTGAGGGCATGACATAAGTGTGCGAAGGAACGCACACAGCGACATTCATTGATACCTGCTGGCATCCAACTTGCCGCGGTAGCCTTCTAAGGAGCAGTAAGCTTTGTATTTCGTATTTTTCGTCTCCTCGCCGTCGTTGTAATCATCACGATCATGATCATGATGATGATCATCATCATCATTATCTTCCTATTTTATGTCCACTGCAGGACGAAAGCCTCTCCCTGCGGTCTCCAATTACATCTGTCCTTCGTCATAAGATACTAACTAGCGCCTGCAAATTTCCCAATTTCGTCACCCGATCTGGTCTTCTGCCCTCCTCGACTGCGCTTCCCTTCTCTTGGTGCCAATGCTGTAACCCTAGTTGTCCACTGGTTAACTAACCTACGCATTACGTGGCTTGTGCAGTTCCATTTTTTCGTCTTAATGCCAATTAGAATATCGGGTATCACCATTTGCTCTCTGATCCACACCACTCTCTTTCTTTCTCTTGACGATGCGCCTAACATTCTTCCTTCCTTCGCTCTTTGCGCGGTCCTTAGCTTGTTTCAAGCTTCTTGGTCGGTGTCCAAGTTTCACCTCATATGTTAGCACCGGCAGAATGCACTGATGGCACACCTTTCTTTTCTATAATAATGGTAAACTTCCAGTAAAGCGCTGGCAGTGTCTGCAGTATGCGCTCCAATCCATTTTTATTCTGCAAGTTTCCTTCTCGTGATCAGAGTCCCTCTGAGTAACTGACCTAGGTAAAGGTACTCGTTCACAGACCCTAGTGGCTGACTCGTGATACTAGGCTCTTGTTCCCTTGCCCGGCTATTTATCATTATCTTTGTCTTCTGCATATTGTTCTTCAACCCTACTCTTACACACACACACACACACACACACACACTCTCTCTCTCTCTCTCTCTCTGTTAAAGTCCTCAATAATTTGTTCCAACTCGTCTCCACTGTTGCTGAGCAGAACAATTTCATCTGCAAATCGAAGGTTGCTGGAATATTCGCCATTGATCCTCACTCTAAAGCCTTCCCAGTTTCATTGCTTGAATACGCTTTCCAAGCACGCAGTAAATCGCAATAAATCACATCGGAGAGATTGTGTCTGCTTGTATGACCCTGTTTTTTATAGGTGTCTGCCTACTGTTCTTGTGGAGAATTAAGGTATCTGTGGAGTCTCTGTACATATTTTCTAAGATATTTACGTATGCCTCCTGTACTCTTTAATTACGTAATGCCTCTATGACTGCTGGTATCACTGCTGTTTCAAATGCATCCTCATCATCTGTGAAAGACATATAGAGAGGTTGACTATACTTTGCAGATTGCTCGATTACCTGATTGACGACACGCATGCGATCCATTGCAGAGTATTCTTTCCGGAAGCCAGCTTGTTCACTTGGTTGAGTGAAGTCAAGCGTTGCCCTTATTCTATTGGAAGTTATCTTGGCGAATATTTTATACAGCGAAGGGTAAGCTGACGGCCCTTTTATTTTTCATTTCTTTAGCACCTCAATTTTTGTGGATAAGTGTAATGCTGACATTGTTCCAGTTCTCTGGGACTATTCAAGCCTGTAGACAGTTCGTATAAAGGGCCACCAGATTTTTAAGCAATTCGACTCCATCATCTTTGATTAAATCGACTGTTATTCCATCTTCTGCTGCCGCATTTCCCCCTTTTATATCTGGCAAGGCCCTCCTAAATTCACGCTAGTGCTAGGATGATCCTCTGTAATCTGTTCATTACTACTTCGAATGCAGGTATCGTGGCTGCTCTGGGTACTGTACAGGTCAGTATAAAATTCTACCGCTGCTTTTGCTATATCATAGAGATTGCTGATAATATTACCCTGATTATCTTTCAGCTTATATACATTGGTTGCTCCTGTGTCAAGTTATCTTCTCACTGATTTCATGCGACGGCCATTTTTTACTGCTTCCTCTGTCCTTCTAACGTTATAATTTTGAATATCTCTAATTATCTCCTTGTTGATCAGTTTAATAGTTCGGCGAATTCCATCTGATCGCTTGAGTTGGGGCATTTTCATTCTTTGTTGTTTCTCGTTTAGGTCTTTCATTACTTGGGAGAGCTTGCCTACTGCTTGCCTTGGTGCCTTACCTCCCACTTTAATTGCTGCTTCTGAAGCCAGCTTAGTTACGGTTTGATTCATTACCTTTATGTCAACTTCATCTCTCTGAACTAAGGCTGCATATTGGTTTGCAAGGACCAGCCTGAATTGGTCTACTTTTACCCTTACTGCATCTAGGTGGGCCTTTTTCTACTATACCAGTTTTACTGTTTCTCTCTTCGAGTTCAGGTGAATTCCAGACATCACTAACCTCTGTTGAGTGCCCTTTGAACTACCCTGCACTAGGCTGGGATTGGCAGAAAGTATGAAGTCTTTTTCATTTTTTTTCATCATGAGGGCTTTTCCAGGTCTACTTTTTGTTGCTACGCTTCCTGAACACAGTGCTCATTATTCGCAGCTTATTCCATTCCACGAATTCTACCAGCATCCCTCCTCTAGCGTTCCTGGAATCAACGGCGTAGTTGCCAATTGCTTGTTCACCAGCCTTTTTTATACCCACTTTTGCATGGAAGTCGCCCATTAGTACAGTGTAACGAGTTTGCACTTTTCTCATGACTAATTTAACATCTTCATAAACTTGATTTCGTCATCATCGGGACTAGAGGTTGGAGCCTATGCTTGTACAATCTTTTTTCAATAACCCTTATAAAGTTTTATTAAGACTACTGCTACCCTCCCTATAATGCTGTAGAATTCGTCAATGTAGCCCGCTATGTGCTTATGGATTAAGAATCCTACCCCGTATTGCTTCTTACCTGGCAGTCGTCTGTAGCAGAGGACGTGTTCGTTAGTCAGGACTGTATAAGTCTCAACAGTTGTTCTAATCCCACAAATCCCAATAGTCTCCCATACAATGCCTGATAGTCGCTCAGAGTCTTGCTAAGCTAGGTTCGTTCCAGAGTTTACGCGTTCAACGTTGTCAGGGTCAGTTCACATTGTCGGCCTGTCCGGGACTAGAGATTCTTAGCACCCTCTGCTGCGTTACAGGTCTCACCGCCGCCTTGGTCATATGCTCCGCAGCTGCTGGGAACTGAGGGACATTAACTGATCGAATGAGTCATTTGTGAGGCACATATTTACAATTATTCATGGCAGTAGGAAGGGCAATTCTGATTTTCTCATCGAAACTGGTAGATTTTCAATGTTTCCATTATTCAGTGCATTAAATTATTCATAGACCATTTTCACAGGAGCACCGCTATCTTGGGCCAGTGGAGCCATCGACTGTCAGGCCGAGCGAATCCGTCATGCGGGTTCTGTACGACCAAGCAGTTTATGCACCTAAACTTCTAGAAAGGAGGTGTCTTCCCAAAGGTAAAGTCGGTGGTAATCATGTTTTTACAGGCAACAGCCCGGGTCGGTGCAGTTGCAGTAGCACAGCGTGGAAGGTGTACGTCATGCTTGTTGAGCGGACGCAGCGGAAACACTCTTTGATTGTTGCATGCTCTCAGAGGACAATCTCAACATCTTCTTATGTCATAGGCCCAGCAGTCACGTAATGTAGACGCCCCTGGATAACGTTTAGGCTGCTACATAAGCGCTCGTTGTTTCCTTACTAATGGATGTTGTGCGCACGTTTGCTTCAATTGGGAATGCTTAGGAAGGTATTCGTACGCACGCGTATGAAATTTAAGCTTCAAATAGTCGCTGGCACGTCACTTCATTTGGTACTATCAAGAGCAGCTGGCTCGGGTTGTGACATGCGGTACGCATTTTCAGCGACCTTCTCTATTTGGTTTGCGCGTATTTCGGGATACTTGTGTTTCTAATAGGAAAACTACTGAGAGGCATGCACAAGCAAAATGAGCGCTCAATTTATGATAAAAAAGGGAAGGGTTGGAAGTGCAGGACGCGTCCGGTCAAAACTATTTCGTGAATAAAATGAATTGAAACTGAAATAAATTCTAGTTATTGTCCTGTGTAAGTGTCTGCATGTCTTTCTGGCTTCCTGTATACAAACGAATATTTACCGACTCATATAGTAAAACATTACGTAGTATTATGGCTTGATCACAGGAGTGGTCATGCTCAACTCCAATGACAACATTGCAGAGTGCTCACCCAGAAATTAAACCGAGCGCATTGTTAGGAGGAGTACAACTTCTTTTGAGACATGTATTATTTAAAAATCAGTCGACACAAACTGTAAATTTCAAAATGAGCTTGTAGTGAACAAACATACAGTTTCAAAAATAAAGTGTCACTGAAAAGCGTTTTATGTGGTTCCTACGCTTTTAGAGCATTGGTGACTGGTATGTTTATGTTGCCTGCAAACTGGGCCATTGCAATGCGTATGTTACATTAACAAGTGTTCTCGATGTGATGGGGTAGTTGCCTTAATTTCTTTAGGTGCACTTAAATTATAAGAGAACGTTCGCAGGGAATGCCGATGACGCAACCTCTGAATTCTGTATGTATATAGCCAGTGTTTCAGCACGCTAAATGCGTAAATTGCAGCGCGTTTAGTGAGAAATACTGCTTGGCACTTTTGGGCAAATAATGGACCTCTTAATACATAATCGCGAAAAAAGAAAATAAGGTATCCCAAGGCGTGAGGGCCCGCTTTTGAACTACCGGGAGCACATCAGAAATACTAAGTTCAGTTTTTCAACATATCCACAGCTGTGTCATAGCACTCACAAGAGATTCATCAAGCCAATAAACTAAGACGGTGGTCGCACCGTATAGTCAGAAGTCGCTGGTGGAAAAGGCATTAGGTCATTAGTAAATGTGCCTGGAAATGTTTCTCGCCAGTCAACGGGTGAATAGCGTTGAAAGTTGCCGCGCCTGTACTCCGTTGAAGAAAAGCAGAACGCGAGTGTGCATGGGCGTATTTGCAGAAGCGCAGTGAAGAATAAGAAGAAGTCGCGGTTGCGCTCATAAATAAAACGGCGACCTGCTGCTGTGCCTTCTGCTCTACAAACCCTGCTTTGACGTTGCGACAATGGTGGAGGTGCTGGAGCTTCACCTCCATGCGGTCAACCCATAGTCAGAGCCGTACACCCATTGCCGAAGCTCCCCCTCTCGTAACGAATCGAGTGCGCCGTTTCAGTCGGCGCCAGCTCGGCCTGAGCCCGGACTTCCCTCCCGCACACTTTAGCGAAGCTGGAAATCCCATTTGCCCAAACTCACGTAACACTCGTAATAACCTACATTCCGCTGATGATTCCTTCCTGTTGTGAGGAGACTAAAATGACAGAATGAAAGACTCACAATAACAAATTTATAAAGGCACACAAGATTAGAAACAAACCGCCAGTTTCAAACTTTCAGAACAAGGAGGTGAAAGCGGATGAACTCCTTTTCATATACCAGGATTAGATTCAATTATTGTTTCGTTGATAAAATCTTTAAGAGGCTATACTTATTCTGAACCATATAGAATAATCAAAAACACTCGAAAAACTTTGAAGCATGCTCGGTGCGTGGATTGGAAGATAGACGCTGCGCTCGCATGTTGGAACTCCAGCTAATAAATTTGCATAACTGCAATAAATATCTTCTTTGTCCTCACTTAACAGGAAACCGTAACTAATCGTCTACTTAAATATTTGGAAAGAAAAAATCACTTTCTTTGTAATTCACTGCCCCACAATTGCGAATATTGATGTTCTTAAAATAACATGAAATGGGCCGAATATAGAAAGCAGATAATTTCTTGAAGTCATTACAGTTCTCAGTTTTTGCGAGTTCCGATATCCCAAAGAAAATAACACCAAGAACACTGGACCATCAAGTTCACAGTTGGAGATCTCAGCAATAGAAACCTATATCAGAAGTTAGCAATCTTCATTAACTTAGACATCGAGAGAGGATAAGATGATGTAGTAAGCACCAGTTCGAAAGATATAATTAATTTGCCAGTACTACTATTGCAAAAAGCCTGTGCATACATAACAATTAGAATATGAAGTACTATATCAAATTCGCCCTCTTCAGGAGCAGTTGATAGGAACTTATTGTATATATTCAGTGCTGAACTATGAATTGGTATAGCTTGTGCTTCAATTCTTTCCCACTTTTCCGATGCGGCCATTTATATTAAACCTGAGGTCTGAAAAAATAAACAATATGCTTCCTGTAGTGTGTGCTATGTAGATTTTTTCTCCTAAATACAACTTCTTATGAATGCCTAGGTCGATAGCTCGTCTGATGAGAGAATTTTTGGTTGTAATTGCATTTGAACAGAAAAATCAGTCAGATCTCAGGAAAATGTTCGAGTTGCGGCTCTAGGGCACTGTTTGATGCAGTGAGCTTTGCCTTTACGGATTCAGAAATCAGATTAGCAGCAGATGACTAACTGTTCCCAGACGACGCATAAAAGTAGAAATGGAGCACCGGAATTTTCACAAATGCCTGCTGCTGTGTGTGCTTAACTTATTTTGAACACCGCAAAATTTTCATTTGTTGTCCGTTATAATTAGTTCTTCAGTTCTTCACAGTTCTTGTCAGTCATTTTGAGTTCTTGTGTCATATACAGAGTGCATTGTACGTCCCTGCCACATATGGCGACTTTGAAAGAATGCGAGGGAATGAAAACTACAAAGCGCCTACACGCAGCACTGGTCAATTCTGCTGATATTTGAATGAACCATAAGTGACGCTATGCAGTGTCGTGTAAACGAAACTAAGTGTGTTTTCCAAGTAGGTCGAGATGCGTGGGCATCGTGAGAGAGCAGGTACGAACAGATATTCAAATGCCTGACTAAAGAGCGGCCTTGTGGGTGTACCATAAGTCTTAAACAGGAAGCACAAGGGAGACTACAGAGACGATGGACTCGTGTCTGTCGTATACTTGTGCCTTCATTTGATTAGTCACGCGAGGACCACATGCAAGTACAGTAGCCTAGGAGCAAACATACGTATATTTGTATAGAAAAAAAATCAGATAGGTTGTAAAGGGCATGCAGCTGCAGTGCGGTACATTATATTTATTTATTTATTTATTATTTTAAAGATACCTTACAGGGCTAGCTTTAGAGGCATTGTGTAAGGGAACAGAGTAGACTCGAAGATTATACAATAATTAGAATACATATGTGAATACATATACAAAAGATACAGTGTAAGAAATGTGCTAAAATGCAGTAATGTGGTGTTAAAAATTGAACAAAAGTCAAACCGAATACTTAAGAACGCGAGAGGTTAGTGAACAAGATATTTTCACAAAATAAAATGCAACCAATAGAGTTACAGAGTAAACGGGACAATATTTGGCTATAACAAAACAGTATTTAAGGGGTAGCCACACAATAATAACGAGAAACAAAAAATAACATGTTAGGTTATGTATAGTTTGAAAATTGCGTTGGGAGAAGATGCCGGAATTTTTCCTGGTCACTCTCATAAGCGATGGCGTTAAGAAGATTGTTCCAAAGATATCTCGTGAGTGCTGCTGAGAATGCACGTATAAGAAATAAACTACTTATATGCGCAAGTGAAATTCATTCCTGCGTTCGAAAGCCTACTGCTTAGTTTATGATACGATTCGTTCGAGTCCTACGGTATTACCGTGCCTGGTCTATAATGGTCTCGCTATGTGATAAGTGGTGGGCGGCTATTGGCATCACTCTTTTTTGTAACCCGAGCTTCTTCATGTCATTCGGTGGCCCCACGTGTAGAACTAGGGTACGCCAAAACTGCTCAAGAGACAAATTACCGTAAGAAATACATATGCTTATACTTCCTGATGAGCCCAACTTTTAGTGTGACAGTTAAAACCAACTATGAATGAGAGAGCTCTCTGAAACGCAACCACGGTTGCCCGAAACGACAAGAGTTTACTGCCGAGCTACGCATCTCTGAACACCGAGTCAGAGGCTAAATTTAGCTCCCATTAGGTCATGCGTGGCGCCACGCTGGCGTCATCTGTGCAGGCGACTCACGCATGATTGAGCAAAGGCTTGCTTGCTATACGAGACTCTACCAAAGTGAGAGGCATGAGTATTACGGTCGGAAATATAAAAGCAATGGTAAGTTGACATGTTTTCGTTGCCATGCAGTTTAAGCAAGCGAGTCCTACGCTTTACCAAAATTAAACACCTTTCATGTGCATAAGAAAATAATGTACGTTCAAGAATGCAGGCGCGTGCCAGCGAGTCGCCCTGGAGAGTTTCTTTCTCGGCTCCGTGTTACCGCAGGCTTCTGCTACTTCATTTTACCAGAATGCCCAACTCGGCGTTGATGCCCGTATGCAAACGAGCGCTTTCTGGCTGACGTGGGGATCGTCTAGCGGAGCCCGTGGCTTAATTAACCCTGAGGCCTATTGCGCCCTGCAGAGATACCGCGGCCCACATCTCCACCGACGGCACAGACGTGATGAAATTGGGCCCCCAATGCGTGAACCACATAGCCCGAGCGTAGAGGATCCGCATTAAAAACTACACAAAAATTGTTCATAATGTCAAAGGTACAGCGTTAAATCTGATTCGGTGGAAATCTCTATATGCCATAGTATACCACAACTATTTATTCACTAGTTCGGGAAAACTTGCGAATATATAAGGACTACCATTTGTGAGGCTTTATTTCTTTTTTCTAATCAAGCCCAATAATCAGCGTTTTTACGGCGCCACCGTTTTTTTGTTCAAAGTATTAACCCATTCCATAAAATTCAAGTTTATTCATTACTGTTTACACGGTAATCAGAGAAACAAGGAGACCTTAGAAAAATGGAAGCAGTCGTGCTTTATCACCCTAAAGGAGCCATTTGATGGTCGCTGGAGCGCTTAATACGATGCCCAAGCCTAAGTGAAGTGCGAACATTGGGAAGGAATTTGCTGCCTTTCTGCAAATGGTAGCCATCATTTCAATAATTTCATGACCAAAGAGCGTTAAGGATTGCCGCACTTTTAATTGATACTTTTTTTTTCACGTGACGGAAGTCTTTCTTTACATTACTACAAAATATACGTGCTGTGAAGATGAATTCTCGCCACTGCAGCCACATCGCCAGTCTCCGGGGTGGTGCGAGCTCAAGATGGCCTGGGCTGCTCTGGTTGAAAAACGCTGCCAACGCTTCTTGCTGCTCTTGAGTCGTATCCTCTGCTGGCTTTAGATTTTGGTGGTGGCGCTGGCTACACTGTCACGGGCGACGGGAATGCAGCAACGGTTTGAGATGGTGGCCGTGTGAGAGCCTCGGCACAGCTGAGTGGTGCGTCCACCACGGTATAGGCAACAGGAGTCGGCACCAGCGGAGTCTCGTGGGCAGGAGGCAGAGCCGCGCAAACTTGCCCCTGTATGACCTGGCGAAGGTTGGCAGGCAAAGGCGAAGGGCGTTGCCCGGCAGAGGGACAGCTACGAAAACTGGCAAGCGACATTGGCACGGACGAACTCCGTTACCTGGCAAAGCAGTGAGTCAGTGCCAGGAGCGGTGGCCGCGCTCGAGAGGGTTTCGTCGGACACAGGTAGAGGCCACGTGAGAAGACGCTGTCGGCAGAATTATCCCCTTTTCGCTTGTGAGAATATAATATAGTCTCTGCCTTAAAGCTCCGCTGTCGCGGGTCCATAAGCAGCCTGTGTGATTTTGGTTATGGTGGCACATGCTAATGCATTTAGCTGCATTCTCGACAACCCAATGGAACCACTTGTTAATGCCAACTATGGGAGAGGCCTCTGCCTTGCAGTGGGTGTAACCAGGCTGCTGCTGCTGCTGATGATGATATTGATGAAAATTACTATTCAACTGAAGTTGACCTAGATTTTCGTAAACCAAACCTAAAAGTTAACCATTATCCAGATAACACTGTGCTTAATAAGGAATTATAACGATGTCACTGGTCTTTAAGAAGATTTGCATGCCATTTTTATCAGTTCAACAAATCAAAATTATATAATAATGTTTCTAAGTCTAAATGCATGTGCCCGTTTCGCATTTCATCAATGTGCCCAAACCACACTCCCAGTAAAGCTACCCTTTACACTGTCTCATTAGTCAAGTACTTGGATGTTATCATTACCAGTAAACTGGTAATGGATCATATAGGTCACATCACTGCAAACGCTAACCTAAAGTTAGCGTTTTTTCATATCAAATGAAACTTCCCCCGAGCAACTCTTCCTTTACAGCAGTAACTGTACACTGAATCTAATGGCGCGCTTCTCGAATACGATTCAGCCACCTGGGATCCGGATAGTGTCACTCTACCTAACATACTAGAAGCAGCACAACCTCGCCCCGCATGTTTCATATCATCAGACTACAACCGCACGTCCAGTGCATCCTACACGAAGTCAGGGCTACAGCTTTCCCTACTTGCATAACTCCGGCACTTGCCTCACTTCTGTTTGTTCCCTATAACGTTTTATCACAATCGCTACCTTGAAACGCTTTCGACAAAATCGCGACTATACATCCCCTCACGTGGCAACCATGCTTAACAGATAGGTGTTCCAAGATGGAAAAGCGTGGCATCTTCTGATCCTTTTACGCTCAAAACTTGTATCGATTTGAACCACTTCCATCGAAATATTCTACTCCTATCTGACGCCTTCCGCTTTCATCCCACAATACTTGATCTTCCTTTAATTGCGATTGACTTTATCTGTTTCTTCACATTGCACTTTTTTCTGTTACTCTTATGAATTATTTTGTACTGCCTCTTATATCTCTTTATTTGCTTGGAACTCTTTTAATTTTCTCTGGTTTTTGTTTATTCTTTTGCTTTTTGTTCGTGCCTGCTCCCCTCTCTGATTGTGCCAAGCCCTGAAGGTAAAAAATAATGGGATAACTCAACAGAAAGCTCTCCTACACCTTACCTCTTTCGTTGGTAGAATGGTAAGCTATCCCGCGTGTGTTTTTCCTAAAAACCTACTATATCACAGCTGATATTTACGTTCTCTCTCTCTTTTAAATCGCCACCACACATTTCATTTTTGCACTAATCGACAGAAAAACCTTAAACATTCCGCGCTGCAATACCATCAGTTTTTTATAGTAACCTTTTCCCTCAGCGAGCGATAAATGGATAACTTATCCGTATCACATACAATCATAACTGGCACCGAGAAAATTAAGAACGCCCTTGAAAGTTTTATTTTTATAATTATTCTTGTCTTTGGAGTGTGGTTTGTACAATAACCGTTCTAATGGCATTAGTTAAGTTATGCCTTGTAAAGTTTATGCTTTATGTGATTTTTCTATATTTTTGCTATGTATTTTATTAAGCTACATATCTAACACCACCGGGATAATTATTTTTCTTTATTAATCATTACCTTCGCCATGTTTGCCTTTCACCTTTTCTTGGGGTGTCTTTCTGCCTATTTGTATTTTATTTCTTCCATATATATTCAAGTTTGTGTGATTACCTCTGTATTTTTCTTCACCTGGTGGCCCTCGCCTTTGCAATGTACCAGTGTACATTGATGGCACAATAAATGAATAAATAAATAAATAAATAAATAAATAAATAAATAAATAAATAAATAAATAAATATCTCCCAGAAATACCAAAGTGGCAAGCGGCTGAGGCGCTGTGAAGCTCATGGAAGACTGTGCAGACACGTGTCATGGTAAACGTAAGAGAAGATCAAGAGCGTCAAGGTACGCATTTCGCCGATATAAGTTGCCATCGTTCAGGGTAAATATGCGAAGAAAGGTATCGGCGAGAGCTTTTTCCAGTTGGTTGATTATTAGGCTTAAGTAGACGTCCCCACACTGGTCGCCACCAATGTTAAGCAGCTGATCCACGGAAAAGACGGTTAGTTACGAGCTAAAGTAAGAAAATTTATTGCACTTCACAGATTCTTCGTCTCAAAGCAAGTACATATGTGTCTAGGAAGATTATTACATCGCTTCACTGTGGCACTCTATCTTAAGTCCAGAAGATTAATATCTACAGAAGCCATGAAACTAAGGGGCTTTTGCTTAACACTATAAGTTCCCATCCGCCAATTGATGAATAAGTCTTGTACTCAGATGCTCTCAGTTATTTGCAATGAATGCATCTCTACCTCCACTAGCATACTTGGTTGGAAAGTAGATTGCAGAAACCACAATTTTACATTTTTAAAATCATTTTCAATTGCAAATGACTCTCCGGCGTCTTAGCCGTAAGGTTTGCACCCCGGTGTACAGAGTTAAAGGCCTTAATTGCTCCTTGCTTTCGCTTCAGGAGACACGAGCGGTTATAATTAACTGGTTTCGTGAGCATGCACGCAAACGATAATGACTTCCTAAACATGGGATTCTCTTCCCCCAATGCTTCCCCTTTCTGGAACCTAACAGGTAGTCATAATTCTAAAATTAGGTGTAAAGATAGATAAAAAGGAAGACATGAAAATCTGCCTGCTTCATGTCAGCATTTAAAATACAGAATCGGTGGTTTGTATTTGCACCCTTTGATTCAAAGGCTGGTAAATATAAGCTAATAAAGCTGATAAATGTATGTGAGCTCCTAAACAAGCATGAGCTGTTGCTTTTTATAGTGAATACTTGGACAGGGCTCATTGCAAGTATTTATAATGTCACTAAGCAAATATGCAATTTCATTGTACCCCTATTTTTTATCGCATGGATATATCTGTTGAGAGGCAAGACAAAAAGCAGACACTCCTCACAACTAATCAGCCTTTTTAAACACATTTCTAACTTTTCAATGACACTTGCTCCTATGTGCTTGTCTCCAAAAAGCATACTTGATTTTGACTTTTCCGTCGGAGACATCACATAAGTAAACCATGTTATGATGACAGCCTAGAACACATGAGAATTTTCATCTTGTTGTGACATACAGTATTTCTATTTTGTTGACATTTAGTCAAATGGTACACCCAATATACCTACATTCCAGTTTGCTTGCCCAAACTGCATTGCAATGTATTTTGATTCTTTGGCGTGCGCTGCTCTGCACTACGTGAAGTCTCGCCGGGCTGGCCCTTTGACATCCTTGTGCCCTTGCAGCTGCCTTTTTGCGTTATATAAAGCGGGTGCCTGAAAAAGATCGTGTGCAAAAGTCAACACGAGGACATGGTGTAAAACAGCATCAAGACAGCCATGGCCATGGCACTAAAAGAAAGTCTTAGCTCTTAGTCTTCCTACTGAAATGCATGCGAAACATATAAATGACTGCAACAGTCAACAGCTAAACTAACTTCCATTTTTAGATTTCAACAAAAAAGAAATAACCGACAGTTTATCCTCGTTCGGCACCAATGTTAAAACACTCTTGCTTATAAATAGAATACTGGTCATTGTCAGATGTCACAGGTCTGTCATTAGTGTGGCGTGTCGCAAACACCACTTCTGACGCATCCTAAATAAGTGCCCAGTGCGCCCCCCGCACCATCTCTGGTCGTGCCACTGCTCAAGCCATAACTTGAGGATCATATCTTAAAACATGATGTTCATTAGGGATGAAAATATTGGTCCTCCAGTTCAATGGATATGACTGGATGTGTATATAAGAAAGGGCAATAAGGCTTGTTATGGCAAGCTTACCCACATATAAATAATAACAAGAAAGTTCACTGTGGCCTGGATCTAAGCTTACTAACAGGCATGAGTTTATTTTCATTTATGAGGTGCGCAGGGGAGTTCATCTTTGACAGACTCGGCTTGCTGCAGTTTGAAACATAGCACTTTACATTCTTGAAGGCGTGCAAAAGTTGCAGCTATGCCGCAGTTATTAGTGTATTAGACCTACTCTCTGTTTTGTCTACGACAGATGACTGGTAACGCGGAATTAAAGCAACGTTTTATTTCTACACTTTATTTCTCTACTAAAAGTATTAAAGCAATAAACAGTTTGATCTGCCATGCAATAGCAAGATGCACGCATAACGATTGTAACCCCAAGAGGAAGGGTGCTTTAGCTGTTGATATGACATAACTCTCAAACAACAACTCATATCAAATGCACAGGCATGTCCAAAACAATACGCGTATGCAAAGCCTCCCTGCAGTTGTAATTCCACACAGCAGCCGTTATATTCGATGCCTATGCAGAACTCGCTGCTTGACAATTCACCGAGTTCGTAGACATAAGCACCTTTTCAGATTCGCAGCGTGCTAGAAAACCGCAACAGGAGACATAAAATCAGACATATAATCACGCCATTTCAATACACGAGCAAAAACAGCTCAGTCTTAGTCCTAAAGACCATGAGAGCGATGAACGCGCCACGGCGACGAGCGACTACTTTGAGCAACAAAACGGGCCGTCGCTTGAACAGATCGCTCGGTTCTGGAAATCTATAAATCGTCGCTCGTCTCCCGGAAGTGCTATGAGCGACTAGCCAATAGCGCTAAGGCCAAACTGGATATATGTTCATCGTTCAAATACTACCGAATGTCTCGCGGAGCGAGCAAACGATTGAATTTTTATACATGCAACGATAAGAACCTAATGCAAGACGTTCGGAAACATATTATGCTACTTTTTACTGTAAAATACATCACCTTAAATTACTAAAGCACGCGTCACGCTAAATTCGACGCGTATTTGCAGCCCTCATACCGGCAACACCAGGGAGGTGTCGCTCGAAATCGTCGCTCGCACGGAGTATGGCTTGTAGGCGACGAGCGAACGCGACAGCCATCTCCATCGCATGACTTGTAGCTGTCACGCGCAAGATCGCTTATATAGGGTTTATGCTTTATTCATCATAAAACATGGCTTCCTCATGCGTTTTCAGTAAGTTCAAGATAACGCGCCCAATTGACCTCTTGCCGCGTGCAGCTGAATGCCTGCGGCAAAGTTTCTAACTAGCACTGGTGCTGCACCTAACTTCAGTGGTCGCACATTACCTGTGGGCGAGACGCCGTCAAGCGCGCGGCTTACTTATAACGAAAGCATGCCGCCAGCAAAATGACGCGTACTGTTATGTGACTCCTTATTTCAACAGCGTTCCGTACACAGTAGACTGCCAAACTGAATAAATTCAAACACACAAAAGGTACGCTAAGCACGCTCCGCATGGGTTCAGAATCATGGGCTGGCGAACAAACCATTTTCAGGGCCTTCTGACTTAACGTCTTATTGAACATACAATAGTTCTGGCGAGGTTTGCGATTTTCAAAGCTCTTATAGATATGGAAAGTGATCAAATCACATGCAGTTATCTCGACTACTGGCTTTTTCGATTGACATCGAGACACGGCGCGCTTGCCTAGTCCCTTGTCAGTCAAAGCACAGCGACGACTTCCTGGCGATAGCATGCTATATACGCAGAATGTGCACCAAAGTCAGAATTCACTTACCGTGGAGAATTGGCTCTTATATCCAACGAATGACAAACGAGTGTCGTGTTTTCGCGGCGACGCGAGATGGCTGACACAAGATCTCCCTTGGATGGCCTCCGTTGCTGCTCGCCCGACGGATCAACTTCTCCGGTGCTGTGCTGTTTCGCAATGTTGAGCGCGCGAGCGGTGGAGCAACTCCGAGTGAAAAAGTAAAGCGCTCGGGCCACGTTCCTTTGAACTGTGGCTGCCTGTTCCCTTAGAAGCAGAACGGTGCGCTCTGTGCTCAGCGTGCGTGAGTGATACTTGCCCTGCTCGGGGCCAGCTTCCTACAGTTCAAGCAGAATATTATGCCACGTTTTTTTCTCTATTGCCGCAAGAGTAGAAGGGGCATTCTACTCTCTCTCAGAAGGACAGAGTGAAAAGTGTTCTCTCCTTTCGTGATGGAGTGAACAATGCATTTCACTCCACTCGACATTTCGCGAGAGTAAAACAACGCTTTGAAGAGTAAATCAGCCGCTTCACTCCTGCCATACCCTCCTTAGTTTTTAGAGCGTAACAGAATTGGAATAGAAAAGTTTGGAATAGTTTTACGGTACAGCTCCCAATGTCATGGGCAATATGGTTGGCTCAAATAAAAATAAAAATAAAAGCAGCAGTCTGAAGAGCGAACCATGCGAAACCCTGAATAACACCTGTATGTTGTCTGACCTTGCGTCTTTTACACCTCATTACCACGCTCATTACTTGCTCCTTTTCAAAAAATACGCGTTTACTGTTAGGCTTCAATGCACTCATTACGCGGGCCTTAGTTTTGTGTATAGCTATCGTTCTTTTTTGCCTGCCGTTACGGACAAAATGCTTCCGAACATCAAAATGCAATGGGTTATTGTTAAATACATTGTCAAGCGGCGTTATATAATCTAGGAGAGAGACATAATAAGCAAATGAAAGACAAGGAGGGAGAAAGGAAGCATTTTGGAGGGCTTGTCGTAATCGCTATAGTTCGTTTTTTAGTCATGTCCATTTCCACGCTGCCTCCAGGTCTCTTTCTACACCGTGGCTTAAATAAAAGTAGTTCTTTACTTTTTCAAGACGGTGACTACTAATAATTTCTATCTTCGCCAGTTTTTCCAAACATTATTTTCCATTACACTGTTGTTAAAAGCTGCTCTGCGATATGCATGCTAAGATCCTTAATCATTCATTTGGGACATCTGCATTCGTGAGCAGGTAGTGTGCACGTAGAGAGGCTGATTTTCTGTAAAGCTTTGCTGTTAACTTTACCATCATAAACAGTAGAATGTTCTTAAGCAAACGCGAAGGAACAAAATAAAACATTTCGTTTATACGATTGACAGAAATATAAATAACAATCGTTCGCCTTAACAAGCGCGAGTATTAAAGCGGTGAATAAACCGGCTTCATTTTGCTTTGCTTCGAATATAATCCCGTTTTAGGTGGAACATCTCTGTTGCCTTATTTTTCAATATTGGGCAACTGACAGGATACGCGGCGCTTCACGGGCACTAAACTACACGAACCCTGACGTTTCCATTCGCTCGTGTCTATATGCCCGAATGTTCATCCGGCCATTCAAGCAATCGCTGTTCCTGGCCACTGTGGATTTTTTCTTTGTTTTCGTGCTTCACTGTTCGTTATGTCGAGGACTTCGGTCAACAAAGTATCGCCACGCTTGCCGCCTTTCGTGGCGTTTCTTCTCGAAGGTACAGCGCGAACACTTTGTGCTCTCGGTTTTTAGCTAGCGCCGTCACGAGTAACCGAGCGTGAGTGCTATGCATCGCACGCGCAGCGTATTATTTGTTGGTCGCCACCACCAAGCAATTGCATGGTGCAGTGGAGGTTCTAGTCTTTTAAGCACAACCAGTTTAAGTGATTTTTGGGCTCTTCATGATTGCTGTGCAGTATAACGGCCCACAATGTGCGTGATAGTTTCAGTTACAATTCCGGAATTTGCAAAAGAAAGGCGTTCTGTTTAGGCAAAGTTCGTTTTCATCGTGCCTATAGGCGGCAGACCAAAGCTGGAACCCACGTTCAGTTTATCCGGCATTTAAATTAAGGTAGTTTGGTTCCACTTTATCTTGAGTGCCGCTGTGAACTGGCAACAACGAAATATATATATATATAAACGTTTTCTGCATTGTTTAGTCGAACTGCCTCAAAAAGTTTTGAATTCGTCTTTATTTTTTGACATTTCTTGTGGACATCGCATTTCTTAGTTATTACTCTACTTCTTCTCTAGAAAATAATTCCATGATTGCTTCGATTTCGGTTGAACAGAGTCCACTTTCCTAATATATCATTTTAATTTTTCTAGTATTCCCAATTGCATATTTGATGAAATAGAGGTGATATGTTTTTTGAAAAATACTTTCTAAAGCATATCTGTTTTCAGGGTTTATTGATGCTGAGTGTCGTTTGCCTTGTTCGAAAGTGGTTTCAAGAATATTACTTAGAGCACTGCATCGGCTGGAAGTCTAACTGGTCTACCGTTCGTCAATTCTTTTGGCACCTCCTTTCTATTCGACTAATGAACTAGTCGTATTTTACATTATTCGTTAGTTCTCGCTACATCTCATGAGCTATTGTACCCGACATTTATGATTGTTGCGTAATAATGCCATAGTCCAACTTATTTCCCACACTCATAGATCAACACATGCTCCTTCCTCGGAATCAGCTAATGCCTCAGTGATATGAAAGATAACAATTTTCCAGGGGTGAAGTTATTGGTAGAAGAACGAGGTTTAGCAGAGCCGAAGAACATTCCCTCACCAAGCCCACAGTTGAACGCAAAGGTGTTATTCGCTTTCTACTGTGGGATCAATTATTTATTCGGGGCACTGAATGTCAGTCTCGTTGCTTGCAAAATAAGCGATGAAAGCCAATTGCAATATGCTTCCCGCGCCCACACCATGTATAGGCCGCGCCTAGCTCGCCACGAGACATTAACCTTCTAACCTGCCTGGTATTCTTAAAGTTATACTATATTAGTGACAGTTTAAAAAGCATTCCGTTCCAATCGGTACCTTACAAGAGCACTTGCTGGGACTGGTTTCTTGATTACAAAGAAAAGTACCATTACAAAATGCACATAGTGTAAAACATGTAGGGAATCAACTCCAACAGAGAGAGACCTAGGGCTAGTTGTTATTGCGTCTCTTGGTGGAAACATTATGAGAAACAAGGCCTCAGAAACACACAATAGGCGTGTTCGTGTTATATGCGTATCTTTTGTCGTTTTTGGCGCACATTTGAACACACGACACAAACTATAACACTTAAGCCTTGTTCTTTATTTTTTGCCAGAGGCAATCGATTACGCTGTAGTTCTTGTTGCGAGCCCGTAAAGAGCAAGGAAAGCTATAAACAAGACGTCTAATCTTCTGCAAAGATCGACCCATTAGGGCAAATAACACAACGAGCACATGCGAAGGTGAAAAAAGAAAAGACTGGCAAGCGCAAGTCTGCAGCGCACAAGATCTCACCAGGAAACTTGTGCGCAGCTTCCTTCTCGCCTCGCGAAGTCCCTCTAAGAAGCCACGGCAAAGCAGATTAGCCAGTCAGAGCAGAAGCCACGCCTGTCAGTTGAGAACTAGTTTCAGGTGCTTTTCGTTATTTTATTACCTACTTGTCTTCTTTTTCAGTATTGTTATCCTTCCATCTTCCTCTCTTCTAAAGCGCAATGGAAGCTCGCATTCTAAAACGAAGGGGCAAAGAACGTTTACGTGCATAGGGATCGTATTGATTTTGTTGACTCAGAACCACGGTTTTACGCGTGCCTAAAAGGTCGTTGCCCTCTCGAGACTCGCTCTCGGGATAGATTTTCCTTTACTCACTTGTCAGTCCTGATAAGGGGTTGCTCTCGCACTGCCGTGCCCGTTTGGGCTGACCCCGATTCCCGTTAAAAATGGACTCCGCACCTCTGCTCCTGCTGGTCTCTGGTTTCATCTAATCTTCAATGCTCATTACGCATTTCCGTGATTTTTACCTTGTACTAATGCTTTATACTGGCAACCTCATTGTTCTGAGCAATTTATATTTATGTGTGTATACTTCATCACAAAGACTTTACAAATGGTATCTCGGTTAGTTACAGTAAAAGTTTTTTTGTTTGACAGACACGCATATATACGTATGTATTAAAGCTTCTGCTCCATCACTAATTTCAACATGTCATTTAGGCAAGAAAAATATACAAAAATATAGGGTGCCTGTTTCAAGTTAAAACCAGATTACATTGGTTGGATATAGTAACGCATGCGTATAAACACTTCTCTTGAACACGGTAGAAGGGCACGCGTTACTCACAACTTTATCGAAATTCAAGGTTATACGCAGCGAAATCTTTAGAGGATGATTAATTTCTTAATGGCTCATTTGAGACACAATAGTAACTGGCTTTATAAATTAAATTTCTAGGCTTTTCCGGTGGGAAGAATACACGCAGCGTTTGGAACAAACTTTAAAGTGTATATATTGAAATATTTTTCTCACTTATACTTAGACTGCCGTACATCAAACCATTCCCAGGAACAGTACGTGGAGTCGTGCACTGTATCACTTCGTGTACGACAGAGAAACGACTTGCGGAACTACTGGCAGCCAACAACTGTCGCATCCTGCATGCGGGGATGCTCGGCAAATCCACCTCAGCTGTTATCACCTTGGAAGGTCCGCACTTCCCTTTCTATGTGAAGGTGGCCGGCTCGTACACACGCTGCCGCCCATACCACAGATCGGTACAGTATTGCAAGGCCTGCGGAGAAATCGGCCACCGGCAGGACGTATGCCCTAACCCAGACAAACATATCTGCAACCGGTGCGGGGTGTAGAACACACAAGCAGATCATGATTGCCAGTTGCAGTGCAAACTATGTGGACTACCTCACGAGACGGCAAGCAAGGAGTGCGAGAAAAGGCTCTAGCCAAGACCCCCAACCCCTGTACGTGAGGGAGAGAAGTAAATCAAGAGGCCGACAACCACCTATAACAAGGGAGACAAGTTCAAGCTCCTCGCAATATGGAACAAGTAAGCCACAGCAAGAACAGCAGAAGATCAGCTGGGCGGAAGTGATAGCCAGTTCCAAGTCGACAACCGACCCATTTCCCTCACTGCCAACACAAGAGCGAAATTCGAGATCCGAGGAAACCTTCTCCTCCCTTCGAAGGCAAAACGCCGACCTGATGAAGCGGAATGAAGTGCTCATGAAACGTCTAGAAGAGCAAGAAGGACGTCTGGAGGAACGGGACAGAAGAGCTCAGGCCAGGGAACAAGCCCTGGAGAGGAAGCTCCAACATCTCATTGACCAATTGCAAAAACAGCAGAAACCGACCACAACACCAACGCCGATGAGAGAACATACTCCCCCGATAGAAGACCTAGAATCTGGACTAGAGTACAAGATGAACAAGGCCCGAACCGAAGACAAGGCCGAACTAAGAAATGAGTTCCGAGCCGAACTGGCTCAGGCCATCGACACCATAAGCAAATCTGTGGCAGCCGCCGTCCAAGCAGCCGTACAAACGCTCAGCCAAGAGATCACCCAGATGGGCAACGAGCTCAGCCAACGCATCTCCATCCTAGAAAGGGAAAAAGAGCAGGCAAGGAAAAAGCTAAAATACCCCATCAGAGAAGCCCAGATGAACGAGACTCTGGGAAGCCAAGATGGCGAATAAGATAGCAAACAAGAAAGAAGCTACCGAAACCCTCAAAATTTGGCAGTGGAATTGCAGAGGAATAAATCGGAAACGGCAAAATATACTTCACCTATGCACCCTACACCAACCTGACGTCATCGCGTTACAGGAAACAGAAACAAATAATATTACGATGCGCGGCTACAAAACGCACATTGCCCAAGGAAGGACCCGGACCGCCGTCCTCATCAAGAAGCACTACACGACGCAGCAGCACCAAATCAACCACAGAATCGAACACACTCTGATTGAGCTGGTTCCTCCGAAGAAAACCCTGCAGAGCCTCTACATCCTGAATGTATACAGTCCTCCGCGCGACACACTAAAGGACTTGGACAAGTTCCTGAGAGAAGTGAAGAAAGTCACCAACGGTCAAAAACTTCTCGTGGTAGGTGACTTTAACGCTCCACACGTGGCTTGGGGCTACCGATCAACCAACAAGGAGGGTGTGGACGTGCACAACGCGGCACAACACCACCAGCTGACGTTGTGGACCAATCCTCTAATACCAACTAAAATCGGCAACAGTGCCTCCAGAGACACCGGCCCAGACCTGACCATCTCCACTGGCTTAAGGCAAGTCGAGTGGTCGAGACTGGACGAGACTCTGGGCAGCGACCATCATATCATCCAGACAAAAGTCATGCACCACAATACCCCCTGAGATTAGGTCAGGCCAAAATTACGGACTGGCCTGCTTTCCCGAAAGATGAACACCCCAGAAGCCTAGATGACACCGAGGAGTGGACCAAGAACGTGATGGACTTGGTTACCAAGTACACAAAGACCATCCAACTCACTGCGGACAATACCGAAGCCGACCCAAACCTACTTTACCTCTGGGAGGCCAGGCGAGGACTTTTGAAGAGATGGAAGAAGCAGAAGAGAAACCGCAAACTCAAGATCCGCATTGCCGCAGTCTCGCGGCAGGCGGAGGAATATGCTGAAAAACTCGGACGTCAGAACTCGAATCAAGTGTGCAACCAGTTACAAGGAACCCTCAGCAACCGAAAGACCTGAGCCATTCCAAAGACCCTTCTGGCGAAGACGGAATCAACAACTGTCACGCGGCAACACATACGAAGACTTATACACAACTTCCAGGGAACCGAAGAAGAAGCGCTCGAAACCATCACCGGGAAATACATCAGAGACGAGCAATAACGGAAGACGCAGCCAGTCATTCACCCGGAGTACGAGGGGAAACCCAATCCAGATTTAGACCAACCTTTCACCAAGTCGGAGATCGTGGCAGCCTTAAGAAATCTGACAAGGAACATGATGCCCGGCAGGGATAAAATTAACAAGACCCTCCGTAACCTGGACGACGGGGCGACGGAGAGTTTACTAAAGTATATCAATGAAAGCTGGGAGACCGGTAGTATACCGGCTTCCTGGAAGCCCACGGACGTAACGATGACACCGAAACCCGGCAAGCCCATCAACCTACAGAACCTGCGTCCGATCTCTCTCATGTAATGCGCGGGAAAACTCTTCCAGCACATGGTCCACAATCGTCTCTCGCCTACTTGAAAGAAGGTGGGCACCTTCCGAACACTATGTTCGGTTTTCGGCCTAACCTCTCCACCCAGGACATTCTACTTCAGCTTCAAGAAGAAGTCGTTGACGGCCTCAGCCCATTCAACAAGAGTGCCATCCTGGCGCTCCACGTGAAGGGCGCCTTCGACAACGTCTCACACGAAGCAGTGCAAACAGCCTACAACATACCAACTGCGGACGGCGGACATACAACTACGTCCGGGCCTTCCTGACGGGTAGAACGGCGACCATAGGCCTCGGGAATCTCAGGACCGAGAAGTTCCAAATAACGCACAAAGGAACCCCCCAGGGGTTGGTGATCTCCCCGTTGCTGTTCAGTATAGCGATGAGGGGATTGCCGAACCTTTTGGAGAACATCAGGGGTATCCGTCGCGCAATGTATGCAGACGACCTGACCATGTGGACGTGCACGGGATCGGCGGGCGAACAACAAGACGCCCTGCAGGAAGCCATCGACCATACCGAGCATTACCTACACCGTTGTGGTCTTTCCTGCGAGCCGGAAAAGTCGGAGCTCCTGATCCTCAAAAAGAGGACAAGAGGGCGGCCTCCGCAGGAGACACCTGACACCACGTTGACACTAAATGGAGTCAACATACCCAAGGTGGACACACTTTGTTTTCTGGGTCTCACTTTCCAGAAGGAAGGTGCCGGTCTCGCCGCCATTAAAAAACTGCAAGCGACAGTTACCCAAGTCGCGCACTTGGTGCGAGGAGTGACAAACAAAAAGCACGGGATGAAAGAGCAGGACACAACCAGAATAATACAAGCCCTGATAATCAGCAGAGTCACTTACGGCACCCCGTACCTGGGTCTCAAGAACAGCGAGAGAGACAAATTGAACACCCTAATACGAAAGACCTACAAGCTGGCACTTGGGCTTCCACCGACGATGTCGACGGAGAAGCTACTCAGCCTGGGCATACACAATACTTGGGAGGAACTAGTAGAGGCCCACAAAACAAGCCAGATAGAGCGACTCAAGCTCACCAGCACGGGTAAGGACACGCTAATAATACTGGACTACCCAGTCGAATATGAGTCCAGAAAACAGCGAGTTCCTCTACCCCTGAGGGAGAAGATCCCGGTGGCCAGGATCCCGAGAAACATGCACACTGAATACCAGAGAGAAAGGAGGCGAGCGAGAGGGAAAGCTCTACGTAAGGCCTACGAAGGACCAAAACAAGGAGCACTGAGCATCCTCGAAAAACGAGACAATTTTCTAGAAGTTTACATTGTCTGGGCCCCGGGACACGAGTCCCTGGTGGGTAATGTAGCGGCTAATGCCGCTGGCCGAGATCACATTCTCCGGGCTATCCCACCAGGTTCACGAGCACCGGTAGACCAACAAGATAGCGTCCCGAAAAGATACGCCGATGTCCTGGGCCACTACAGACTGGGTAGAAGGATCCATCCACCCCCGCATCCCCAGCTGACAAGAGAAGAGGCGGTGATCTTCCGAAGACTACAGACCGGCACATTCCCGCACGGCACCCTGCTACACGCCATGTATCCTATGAGCTATACTCACAAATGCGCCTTCTGCTCTACGCCCAATACCCTCTACCACATGGTATGGGAATATCAACAAACCCCATCGACACCGCCCATCACCGGACCAACCGTCGAGCAGTGGGAGGCCCAGCTGACAAGCTCGAACCCTGAAGACCAGCATCTCCTGGTGAGCAGAGCCAAGCTATCAGCTCAGGCCCACGGCATCCTGGACTAGGAACGTCGCCCACCTCGGACGATTTTACCATTGGCTCATTTCAACTAATAAAGTTTATTCCTCATCCTCCTTATACATAGACTTAGCGAGCTACAAAAACATTGATATCGTCTTTAACGTTGCTCTCAATCACGTGTTTAATTCAAATTTTGCAATTCACACTCATTTTAGTGCAGCCTCATAGGTTGTTCCTTTGAGAGCGCAGCTCTTAAGCGCGGGTTCCTGTGGCGAGCGTCGGGGTTGGCGTTGGCGTCGGTGTAACCGAGAAAACCAGCATGCCTGGCTGCTTGCCGAATGGTAAGCAGTCAGACAAGCTACTCTGCCCCTGATTCCCTACATACACCTGAGCCAAAAAGCCGTCATTCAATATAGAGTCGTCAATCAATCGATATTACTCCGGGCGTTTCTTTACGATTGCGCTCAGTTGTCTGCGAAACACAGTTATGCTATTGCCATTCGCTTGTTTTGCGCTGGCGATATTAGAATGCACTTGTGGCTACTGTTGTGATCGGTCGATTGGGATTGACGCCGTCATGCTACCGCATTTCGGCTGTCAGGCGCTGGTGATACAGACACTCCATGCGGTTCGAACACTCTCACTGCCTCTAATCAAACGGACACGTCTATCACAACGCTATGTGTACGCTCCGAGACGTTTGTGACACGCTCTTGAACAAACATGACCGCCAGCTGTGCGTCAGGAAAGCCGCGTGGCACCACTATACATAGTGATGAGTGTGGTGTGGGTACACGATGACGGCGTTTGCTGCCACCACCAGAGACTTGTTGGAGGGCACGAGTTTGGGCAATAAATTTATGACGTTTAGTTTCGTCATTTCGTCTTCTTATTTGGCTGCCTGATGGCTTGCACCGCCACAATTCTATGACGATATCTTAACGTAAAGGGAAAAAAAAATGAACGCCAGCCAGTGGTTGTCACTGGTGGCTGGTAGACATTTACCTTATTCCCATCACCTTATTACTTTTGCCATGATACGTCCACGTTCCCTGAAAGTGGCCAAATTTGTAGTGACTTTTGATGTAAGGTTGCCTAGTAGTTAACGTTAGAAATACTGATCTTATGATAAAATAACGAAAGTAAGTGTCCATGAGTCAAGTAACGTCGAACACGTTGCAACATGTGCGTTGAACTGCTAAAGGAACGTGTGCATATAATAGAAACCATAAACAGCACTAAGAAGAATTTATTATAAATAACTTATTGCCAAATAAAAGCTCAGAGAGGTCACTATATTCAAGGCCTACCTGGGCCACCAAAATGCCCGCACTGCATGGAATATCCGTCCCTAGAGCATTGCCTATGGCATTGCCCTCACACTCAACCCAAACTGCAGTCAGCCCTCTCTAACATTCCCACTAACATCAAACCACGGTCATGGACGGACTGGCTCACTCCACCACCCCATGCAACTAACATTCTCCTGCCGGTGCTTATACAGCACGTCAGAGACGTGTTGGGTGAGGACTGGTAGCTGACCGACCAGGGTTGAGCGCCGGACGCTGGCGTAGAAATAAAAGTTTTCACTCTCTCTCTCAGAGACGCGGACCTAATTCCTAACAGATATGTGCTGATCTGCTAGCTTGCCTTCTTCAGGTGATACAGTAGAAAATGCAGGACTCTGGGGGTCGGCAGAGATAACACGCGCACATGTTTGGAAACCTTTAGACTGTATACTTACGGTCAGGTATGAGCGCTCAAAACTTGGTTGCCCGTGGGCTTGCCTTGTCCTAAATCAACTGGTTACATAATATCAGCTTATATATATATATATATATATATATATATAAGCTGATATTATGTAACCAGTTGATTTAGGACAAGGCAAGCCCACGGGCAACCAAGTTTTGAGCGCTCATACTTGACCGTAAGTATGAGACCGCTATATATATATATATATATATATATATATATATATATATATATATATATATATATATATATATGTATGTGTGTGTGTGTGTGTGTGTGTGTGTGTGTGTGCGTGCGTGCGGGTGCGTGCGTGTGCGTGCACGCGCATTTGAGCGCGTGTGTGTGTGTGTGTGTGTGTGTGCGTGCGTGCGTGCGCGTGCGTGTGTGTGTGTGTGCGGTGTGCGTGCGCGCGCGTGCGTGCGTGCGTGCATGTGCGTGCGTGCGTGCATGTGTGTGTGTGTGCGTGTGTGTGTGCATGTGTGTGTGTGTGCGTGTGTGTGTGTGTGTGTGTGTGTGTGTGTGTGTGTGTGTGTGTGTGTGTGTGTGTGTGTGTGTGTGTGTGTGTGTGTGAGTGAGAGAGTTTGTCGGTGGTCTGCTATAGACAACCTGCAGTTGCACTTCGCTCTTGGTAGAAGCAGGATGCGTGCTGAATCGGCTCCCGAGATACACTTTGTAATGTGATAAACGCGGTGTAAATAATGAATCCGGGACTGAGTCGGATGGATAAAACCGTCGGATGTAATGCTGGCTCAGTTCTCTCGTATTTACCGCTAAATCGCCGCAGAGTTTTTTATGACAAGAGTTTTATTTTTATTGATTGCATGCTTGGTTGCTCGTTCCCCCTGGATGCGCATCCTTTTACGACCTTTAAAGGCTATCGGCATCATGAATGCGTAATGTGAGCGAGTCAGATGAGCAACAACTGATATCTACCGTTGTATTCTTTCGTATATAATAAGAGAGCAACATTCGTACTGCGATCGAAAACTATGACGATGATTTGTGCTGCTGGTCGTGAAAAAAGTTAGACCTAAAGTATTCGCATGTTTTGATATTAGATGACCGATATGGTCGGTGACCGACGTGCGCCCTGATATTTCTGTAGTGCTGCCGGGATATCTAAGTTGCGTGACCAACATACATAACATCAGCAGGCTATAAGACGAATAAACCTGCTCTGAAAAACGGAAACGCTATCATAAGAATACGAGCGCAAAACGAACATTTTAGCTTGAAAAAATATTTGGAAAGAAATGTGAGCAGAGTCACAAACATATTTCGTTTCTGGTAACAATTTGCGGTTTGTCGGCTCCTTGACGCCATTCTTTCGTCCTTGCCAACTCGGCTCAGCTTGTTCTTATGATTTTTATTATGATAAACGGTGCATGCACGCTGTCGACTATGCCGAATCCCAATACTGATGTCTCTATGCTTACGGCACGCCTTGAAATCTACTGACCCAAGAAGCCATATTTTTGTTTTATTATGCCTTGCCATGAAAGCAACAGGCTACAATAAATGTAACAAAGTCAGTCTCCTAGTTTTCAACCTGTAACGCGTCTACGAGTGGCAACAGCTGCTGCAGAAGTGCGAACAAATCTGGGTCACATTCCCCTCAGAGTCAGCGCACGCCAGACGTGCTGTCCGGAGGAAATCGAGCGACGGAGCGCAAAATTGCCCGGGCCGTCTTCGGTGAGAATTTCGAAATCCGATTTCGGCCCTGCGGTCGTGGCTGCGTTTCAACTTCAAAACAAAACGAAAGAAGAATAAATCACCCCCCCCCAAAAAAACGTTCTTGGCACCAAGCTCAGCCATTTATCGACAACGATTGACTGTTTTTCTCCGCCATGCTGCACCCCAAGGGCATAGACGCTTTCATACTTGGCCTTCCATTCGTAAATGCGCTGCACACGACGATGTTTATGGAGATTGTGGGCATCAATGTCTTACGTACACGTCATATACATTATGACTCAATTTCATTTCCTTTCTTCATCGCGTTTACTAAATTCTATTGCGCTAAATGTAACTGTACTTTCATCTTCCAGCGTATACTCAGTGGGCTGGCAAAGAATCAGAAATGTAAAAGTTTTTTGAAAGCATGTGTATTTCCATTTACGTCCTATAACAAACAAAAAAATCATTTTTCTCTCGTGAGGTAGTACTAAGGCTAGACATGGCGAAAATGCACTGCCGCTAAGCAGTGTGTGAATAACAACCCTCACCTAAACCAGTATTGCATGCGCAGAGAGGGGAACAGTGTGTCTTGGTTACCGCGTTTGATTTTCTACAGTTAGCACTAAACCTGTAGTGTGTTTTATTTCCTGAACGAAATAAGTCATTGTCTGTTATCTTAGTAGTAACCCCGATCTTGGTTTCAGAAATGAGTTAAAGCAAAGTAAAAGTTCATAGGGATCTCACGCATTATGTTGACGGGAAAGTTTAATTTCTATAGCGTTGAGTGCAAAACGACAGTTTTTATTTGATGTAAACATTACTTCGCTTACAATGCTGCTCTTTGTTTGCGTAGTCTACAGAAAACAGAGAGACGCGTTTGCTTGAGTTATTGTTGTGCGCCACTGTTCACAATTTCTGAGAGGGTTGAGCATTGTCAAAGCTCACATGGCACACGGCGTCGTGGCAGAAGTGATGTGGGGTTGTACCTGCCAAAACCACAATAGGTTTAGGAGCCACGCCCTAGTGATAGACTGCACCCTGGTTTTTTTCAACATTCATCTAAATCTAAGTGTACTGGTGATATTGTATTTTGCACCCGAAGAAACGCGGCGGCCGTGGTCGGGATAGAACCGACGACCTCAAGCAATGCCATAGCCCCAAGGCTACCGCAGTGGGCACGGAGCTGTTGATTTGACATGCGACAGCTTCCGTAGGGTCGCCTAGACCCTACGGTGCTTCATTTATTTATTTATTTATTTATTTAAATAAAGCTTAACGCGGCTTTGCGTCTGCACGCGCTGGGTCAGTTGTCCGATTGAGAAATTCTCATAGTATTTATTTTTAAAAATAGCACAAGTAGCAGAAATGTACCGCAGCTTACATTCAGCAGGCCCGTCAGTGCTGTCGTGTCTATAGCAGTTGTCTTTCCTTGCTTTCTCAAGTCATCATGTTCCTCTTCGCCCTCCCCTTCTCTATAAGAAAAATAAGCAAAGAGTGGCAATGCTGTTATTCACTTCTTTTGGGACTGTATCCCTTCTATCAGCACCTCTGCTGATTCTCTGCCTCATGTCCCTCCTCGTCTCTACAATCCTATCTACCTCCCCTCTGTATTTGCACGTTAGTAGAAAGGTAGGCGCTGCAGTTTCTACAATGCTTTTGAGGGGGTCGCGGATACTTACAGCTGTCAAGAAGCTTATGTGGCAACACCCAGGCAGCTCCACAGGGCATTGCGCACTTGCGACGCGATGGAAAGGTGTAAACGAGCTTCTCGCGTCAACTTTCCCCTCTGCCACGCTCCTTCAATTTATATACATGCTCTAAACCACCCCTTGACGCGGCGTGCTAGACAGCAGCAGCAGAAGTGGTATATTCGAAAGAAAGAAAGCTTTGTTTTAAAATCGTAGTGAGGTCATCCTGCCTGACTTGCCTTCAAATATTTATAACTATTTTTTCTTTGCCTCTACCTCAAACATTTCATATGCTGGCTGATTGCATTGCAGAGCATATTTATGCACGTTAACGACTTCCAAACTGCCCAGTACCAACGACCTCACCGTAAACTAAGTCGCTGTTCTCCATGTTACGGCCTCCTAAACGTGTCCTATTCGGCCCGCAGAAACCAGAAGTCAGAATTGAAAATGTCGCCAACCGAAGGAGAAATATGCACTATGAAGATGAAAACGTTTTGTTTAAAGGAAACGGGGAGGGAAGTTAGGAGAAGGGTGGTCGGATTCTTATTCCGGAATTCCGTGGGTTAAGGCCACCGTCCTAGCTCTTTCCACGAGGGCTCGGTAGTCCTTGTGGGTTGAGCTGGACAGGGCTGCCTCCCATCCTTCCCACGTTGGCTGTTTTATAGTTTCTAAGGCACTATTATCCTGGCAAGCCCATACCATATGGTACAAATCTGCTTTCTGCCCGCAGAATTTACACTCGGCCGAAAAGAATTGTGGCTCAATAGCATGTAGCTTGACTGGGTTATTAAATGGCATCGTTTGTAATCTTCGTAGATGACATTCTTCTAATTTGTTTAATCCCTTAGTTGATCCCGGGTATTTTCATCACGATAAGCGCAAGTGTTGTAATACGTCAGCATAAGTTATTAATGGCACTGGGAAGTCCCAGTCTTTGAAGAGGGAGGAGGAGGGACCCCGTGGGAGAAAAGCTCGGGCGGCAGCGTGTGCACACTCATTTCCCTCTACACCCTCCTGACCTGGCACCCAAATCAGCTCTTTGCGCCAAGCAAAGACCCCTGATTGTTTCAGGATCCTGCAAGCCAGTGGTGCAATTCGGCCTCGCGTGTAATTTCTGTATGCAGTTTGCGAGTCTGTAATAATGTATTCAGAACTAGGATACGAAGCCACCATGGCAATCGCCACCTCTTTCAATTCTGCAATTTCCCCGTGACGAACAGAAAGTGCATTGACCGTCTGCCCTTGATGCACCACCGATATTGTGCAGACTCCTCCCACCGGACCTGCAGCATCCACGAAGAAGGCTCCCTCTAATTTAGAATAGATCTGGTCCATCTTCTTGGCTCTCGCCCTCCTCCTTGCTTGATGATATTCTGGGTGCATGTTTTTAGGAAGGGGCAGTGTCGCGAATTTGCCCCTCCACTCTTTCGGAATGTCTTGTCTTGTTGCCGTATATTAAGGACAGCTGATATTTAGGTCCTCTAGTATCTTGCGTCCCGTTTTGGTTCCTGCCAATCTGGCAGATTGACCTAACATGTGGGCCTCAATTATGTCATCTGTTGTATTGCGCACCCGCAACTGCAATAATCGCTCTGTAGATGTTTTCACTGACAGTCCTAGTGCCTTCTTATATGCTGTTCTGAGCAGGACATCGAAATGTTTAAAATCGCACCTTCTCATCCGAAGGTACGGAGCCACGTACACAATTCTGCTGAGTATAAAGACTTTGACCAGCCGAAGAGTGTCATTCTCCATCATCCCTCTCGTTTTATTAGAGATACGTGGGATCATTCGCATGACTTGTTCGCATGATGTACGGAGTTGAGTAATCATTGCTGCGTTGACACCCTTGTTGTTAACCAGTAGTCCCAGGATACGCACTGTTTCTACTTCAGGGATCGCAGCCTCTAACACCCTTTTAGATGAGTCGATCCTACCATTTAGTGTCCAAAGTATTCATATTCAAGACATTGGAGCTGCTGACATGATAGCCAGAACGGGCATCCTAACACTGTGAAGACAGGGAGTCATGATCCATGCTCGAGCGCCCGTTTCCATCAGGTGGATCACTGAAAGTGTTAGTGAATTACTTTAGCTCTGAAAACGTTCTAGAAGAACAACACTGACGTGCATCTCACAGTCGGCCCACTACAACTTGGCAGAAAGGTTGTCCGTGAATCATCGAAGAAGATGTGGATGACTAATGCAATGGCAATTGAAATGTGAAGACAAGACATCAAATTAGGTGCTCTTTACATCAGTCCGTCGGCAACGTGGCCACAGCCTCAGCCAACAGCGAAACAGCGACATCACGAGGGGAGGCATTCTGCAAATGTCCACCTAGAAGACTGCTCAGTTTGGCTGTCGCTCATTGGCAGGGGCAGAACCAATGGGAAGGAATGTGGCCGTCGGTTGCTGTTTCCTTCTCGCTAATATGGCTGCCCAGCTAACCAGCATTTCAGCAGCAGACAAAATGAAAATTTCTACTTGGTTAACATTTAAAGAATACTCCATCATAAATAAAAAGCACACGCCAGAGAAGGGCGCTCTACACGAATTCATTCAATGTGTTTCGAGCAGCTGTGACGATGTACACCGCAAAGCATGAAATCGTGCTTTTTGAACCCTCATTGGTGATTCCTAGCAGTCACAAAGAGAAAGAGAGAAGGATAAATGAAAGGCAGGGATTGATCAAACCAGGACTAAGCCTAGCTGCCTACCCTACACTGGGAAAGGGAGAAAAGGGGACGGAAAGATAAAGAGAAGAGATAGCCGTTGTGAATATTGCGTACCTGGTAACAGTTTTCTGCTCTATATCAGTCACGGTCCCTCAGTCCGGATCACAGACGGTCGCTCAAACCGGTAGCTTTCAAAAATTGCAACAGTGCTTTTGTGGCCCTGGGTAAGCACACGAAGGAGCACACCTTGTTTTGGTGCCTTTATAGAGGACTGGCTCGGAAAAATAGTTAAGCAAGCATGCGCGCAGTGTGACATTGGAACAGTGGCACACATCTTAATTAACCCAGTCTCAAGTGCATTCTCTCGACCTACCAATGCAACTGTGGCTGTTATTTGGGCTTCTGTGAAATGAGGAAATAAAGCTCTACAACTCGCACTTGGGCGTCGCATTCATCAACGCATATACGTGTTTAAAGCAGGTAACCGCTCTGATCCTTCTAACTACCGACCGATTTCACTAACATGCATTGCTTGCAAACTACTGGAGCATATAATATATTCACAAGTTGCATCTCACCTTGATTCCCACAGCTTCTTTTTTCCAAACCAACACGGCTTGAGACCTGGTTACTCTTGCGAAACCCAACTTTTCCATTTCACAACCGATCTTCACCTAAATTTAGATTCCTCATTTCAGACGGACGTTATATATCTCGACTTCTCGAAAGCTTTCGATCGTGTACCCCATGAGCGCCTTTTAGCCAAACTTTCATGCTTGTGTCTTGATACGCTGATATTAACATGGGTCCGTTGTTTTCTATCCGGTCGTTGTCAATTCACTGTCATTGATAATGTTCATTCGCCCACAACTGAAGTTCTTTCTGGTGTCCCACAGGGCTCGGTGCTCGGCCCACTTTTGTTTTTAATCTTCATAAATGATCTTCCTTCCAGCATTTCGTCGAGCATTCGTCTTTTCGCAGATGACTGCGTCTTGTACCGCCGCATAACCACATCCAACGATCAGTTATTGCTTCAAAATGACTTGGACAGAATTGAAGACTGGTGTTCGACATGGCTAATGAAGCTGAATGTATCAAAGTGTAAATACATGCAGGTAACACGCAAGCGCACCAACCTCAGCTACGCATATTCGTTGTACTCAACCACCCTTTCTCAAGTTGAATCTTACCGTTATCTTGGAATTCACATCACCAGCAAACTCACCTGGTCCGAGCACATCACGAAGATTGCAGCTGATGCATCGAAATCACTTGGGTTTATCAGACGGCACCTCAGCTTCTCCCCTCCCTCTATTCGCAGTCTAGCTTACAAAACTTTTGTCCGAACCAAACTAGAATTTGGCTCCCCAGTTTGGAATCCACATCAGGCTTACCTAATCGATAGCCTAGAAGCCATTCAAAACCGTGCAGCCCGATATATTTCATCCGATTACGACACTCACTCCAGCGTTACCAATATAAAATTATCGCTTGACATCGAGCCTCTGACACTCAGACGACAAATCGCCCGTTTGGCATTATTTCATAAACTATACTTCTGTTTTCCTTCGCTTCGGGACTCTCTTCTGCTACCACCTCTCCGAACATCACGCCGTCTTTTCAACTCCATGAGCATTCTACGTCTGCACGGCTCCTCTAACGCATTTAACAAGTCATTCCTGCCTCTTGCAATTGAAGAATGGAATTCATTACCAGACCATATTGTAATAGAACGCGATCCATTTAAGTTCCGGCAATTGCTGACGTCCTATTTGAAAACATGATGTGGAAATTATTGTCTTCTTCTGCTTGCCTCTGTTTGCTTTACTGTTGCTATTTTTATATTTGTATATGCTTAAAGGGTTCTTGTACTCTTTTTTTCTGTATATACCCTGCTGATCACTGATTGTGACAATGTTTGACAGTGACCTGCGTTGTTGTGTTCAATGTTTCCCCCCCTTATGTAATGCCCCTTCCAGGGGTCTTTAAGGACCAATAAATGATGATGATGATGATGACTGCAATGGCTGATAGCGCCGACTGCAGTGCCTACGCTGTAGAGGAGACTATCCAACACCTGCTGTGCTACTGCCCTTCTTTTCAAAATGAAAGACATGACCTCTGCACAGCTCTAAATGAGTTATAAACGGTTCATCTTGAATCAGATGTTGGGACCGTGGCTTCACATATCGCGAGCCATAAAGTTTAGAACAAAGTGTACCGTGTAGATTCTATGCTTGCTGATTCATGGGAGTGAGGTACGGGGCAAAATACAGACGGACAGAAATGCTGTATCGCAAAATTTTCAGTCACATTTGAGTTGCATTGAAGACGGGTCCACACTCACAATAAAGATTTGCGCCACTGCATCAGTCCCAGACTGATCCCTCAGGACCTAAATCTAGTTATTCGTACCATACCATACTGCATTACATTTACGTAAACATTTCATCACATTTCCTTCATTAGCATTAGATTTTTACATTACTCTTGTTTTATTATGGCACCTTCATCAAATGAAATTTTTGCTTACTAATTGTCAAATCCGCATGGGATGTACACGTTTCTTCCTGCTAAAGCGATTACATTTCTTTGACTCTCACCCCCACTTTCTTTTTTTTCTTTGCGTTCTAATACAGGAATACCCACGGTGACAGAATGACCACAGTATGAGGAAGGGCAGTCCTGAAGGCTTCAGTGGACAGAATGTAGGTCGGCTTAAGAAAGGGAAATGTGCTGGTGTCTCCGGACAACGCTGGTTGCTCGAGGAGGCGCCGACTACTCATCAGAACATGGTGAGTGAACCCTATTCGTATGTGAAGCCGTGGTCCTGCTTGCGAAGCGGCTTCATGAAAGTGACGCGAGGCGTGCCGTCAACGGGAACCCGCCATGACGGCGGAGAAATGGACAGAAATGTTGCGCCAAAAATATTCCCAGGTAATTCAGGGCATTAAAAACCTGCTTGCTTACTCTGACGAACATTTCGGATGGTTTCTGCATATATGTAATAATTGAATTGTTGTAATTATACCCCACATGGCACTTTGATGCACTAAGACCCGTACACAGTGTGTATGCACACACTCTCTCGAGCACTTCCATTTTCTGCCCCGTTAATGTCACAAAAAGATACTATACCGCGGAGCCAAACATGTTTTCTTTATATGACCAACGAAGCCGGTGCAGTATTCACGAATGCATTTAAAAGTCACTGCAAACTTGTGCCACACTAAAGGTTCTATGCTGAATGCGCGCAGTGCCTGTCATGCTCGTACGTTAGCCTGTGACCGTTTTCGCTCTAAAGATGATTTACAGTTAACACAGAAGTTTCCCTGCATTCTTCATTGCCTCATGGCGCCTCGCGGATACGCCACTGGTGTTCTGGCCCAGATGGGGCTCGACAGCGAATTGCTTACACTTTTCTTTTAAATAATAATTTCATGTCATGAATATATTTCCAGTGCTTGCTTGAAATCTTAGAGCGTCCCTCTTGGACATGTAGAGTTTCAGACAGAGAAGGGTCGTCTACCAAGAGAATGCACTCAGGAATTTAATCATGTCTTGACGGAACGATGAATTGCACTTTGCTATACATTTAGCTTCAATAGAAGGATAGCTGTAACATCAGAAGGTAACCGCACACTCTTCTACAACTCTCTATAGTTATGCAACTTCATATGGCATATTTCGGAATCCGTAAGCCATCAACTAAACGCTGAAATTTTCGCCGCTTATCCATCTCAACGAAAGGCTTTATTCCTGCAATGTTTCTTGTTGATTAGCTCGGTTGTGGTGTGAACCTCTGCTCTTGTCCTTTGTGTTTTTGACTGGTTTTTTCGTTGAAGTATGTACCAACTGGCCCAGATTTCAACCCTTCTGCATAGCTTGGTTATTCATGAACGACAAAATTTGCAGTTTCTGGGTCAGCCCCGAGAAGTGTACCAATCAGTGCGAATATTGCAGTTCTTATGGAATGTTAATAACATCCAGCAGTCGGCGACCTATCTTAGCATTTTGAATCTTTATTGCGAAATGTAGATCACAACCGAAGCTTGGCGCCGCGATAATTCCGTGTAACTCGTCATTCAGCGCTGCTATACGTGCACTCTGAGCAGGTGGTAATGTTCTTAACTCGGTGTTAAGCCGAAGCCGAAGCCGAAACAATAATCTTGAAGCCTGTCGGAAAACAAACCGTACCTGTACTGAAAATAATAATAGTGTGTATTGGTCTGGGACAAAACGCTTCAAGCACAGGGAGCAGCAACGGGTGGCCAACAGGTGTAAGATGAGAATAGAGGATGAGTATCCGGCGGTAAATACCACCACTTAGGCAGAGACACTTGCGCTTCTGAAGTTTGCCATGCCTTGAAGTTCAGTTGTGTAGCCGAAGTGTTCTTTTAGAAGCTCAACCGCAAAACCATCTCTGTCGAACTTTCCAATTCCGCCGTTAAGTCACGCAGCCTAAACGCGAGCCAGAGAAAGCAATACTTGTTTCTGTGAGATAACATCTCTTCTTGTAACCATACCACAGAGGTCGCCTATGATTTGTTTCGCCTTCTCAGTGCTCTGTAGCCGCGGTGTTCAAGGACATACACGGACATATCCTTTTGCGAGGTAACTTGGTTCAACGCAAGTTTTGCACTTGCGAGCAGAAGACAACGGTCATCCAGTTGAACAAAGGAGGGATGGCGTTTAGCGTACCTATTTTTCAGCTTTATTTTTGCCGGCCCAGCCTGACCAAGACTTCATGCTACCCGCACCTTCAATATAACTAATGACGTATGCGTTCGCACAAACAGTCCTTGTTTTCGTCCACCAGCACCAATGTCCTAATCGGCTTCTGTTAAAGAAGCGTCACACTGGGGGAAAACTAATTTAAATATCTGGTGACCCTGACACCACAGGTCATATGCCATAATCTACATGCCACCAGTTCAGCATCAAATGCCTGAAACAAAAGGCAAATCACCTGGCTTTGCTGCTGTACCGGTAACCGGGCAATGACGCCACACCCACTACAGGCAGACAGGTATTCTTTCATGCTGTCTTTATTGTTATAGAAAAAAATTTACCCATACCTGCGCTATCCATTCGCACACTCCAGATTCGAGCAAAAGCTGTATTTGTTCATTCTCAACAGGATGTCTTGACTTACTTCTAACGCTTTATTAAAAAATATAGCCATCGTAAAAGCCTCTGCGACGGTTATCTCCACGGTCTGCTTCCACGCTGCATCCTCAAGTTCACTGCAACCTGACCTTCCTCCCTTGGTGCCCTTTCGCACACAAATACTCCAGCTTTATGTAAGCTCCCATCGCGTCGGAACCGAACAATCTCACCTCCGACAACGCAATTACTGCCGCTGTCAAGGCGTCATGGCACCTCGTCGCTACACCGCTTCCACCGCCACCTCCTCGCCATTCCTCCTGTGTTTCTGGGTTTCCTCCTAAAGCTGCGTACCCTCCATGGCACCTTATACAGAAGGTTTGGAGGGCAAGGGCATAGCCTTGCGGAGGAGCGCTATAATTCAGGGGCCATCATAGTGGTATACGCGGTGCAAACGTTCTCTTTCCCACTTGTAACCTAGTTGAGGCACCCGATGGTCCGGTGAGGTATTGAGAAGCCAGCGAGATCCAAGCCGAGAGCAGAGTTTGGTCGGTGTAGCTACTGCTAATCAGCCCGCTCTCAAACCGTCGAATTACTCGTTTTAACGCGTATCCGGTGCGGCGGGGTGTTCTTAGTGATGTCGTGACTGACTTAAAATTTGAGGTCACAGCTGTGCACCGATCATGCTGCATATCAATGCTTATGGTAGTCTGTATCATTACTCATATCTATGTGGCATCTGCGAGTCAACCAAGCTGAGCAGAGTCGGGCTTTCAGGAATGTTCTCGTAAATCGTAGTTCTATTGGGCATCCCGTAATTGGACATCTTTTTACGCGGAATGCAGGCGGCGTCCAGTTTGTTTGCGTATCAGTCTCAGCGTGCATGCTGCGCAGCGTAAGTGAAATAAAGTATATTTCAGTATATTTCTGTGTGGTTTTGTTATGCTTTCTTCAGTTCTTTCATAAAGTTGCTACTGTTCAGCCAGGTACTTTAGCTATGCACATTGTGATGGCGTTGCATATTCGTCATAAATGCGAGTTATATTAGAGATTATTTCTACAATTTGCAAATACAGCGATATGTTGTATATACGGTAGTAGGTTACGGAATTCTCTTTCAAGGATTGTCTCTTGTAATTTCTGTGTAATGGGCTATAGGCTAAGAGCTTTTACTTGAGGATGTATTAGCAATGTTTGCTATTGCAATGTGCCATTTATGTAGAGAAAAGTTAGAGTACGCTAAAGCTTTGTCTTTAGCATGCTTCCCGGCAACTGCAGTTTATGTAACCGCAACGTTTACAGGGAAACGCTGGTTGTGAAACGCGGTCTCTTGCGTAGGTAGATCTCCTGTTATTGTTTCGCACTTTTCATATTTCTGTCTGAGAAGATCAAACATAAAAGGTATGTACTGTCGTTTTCTATTCCTATTACATTAGTTTGTGAACTGCCGTTCTCAAAATTTTGAGGAATAACTACATGAAAAATGAAAGGCAAGGCATGAGAAACTTTGGTGATATAAGAGTAATTTTGTATCTGTAGTTCGAAATAATTTTTACTTTAAAGGCGGTTGACGCTGGATGCGGGATGCGGATGGGGAACGCCGACACTGGATTTTCTGTGGCGCGAAGGACTCAATGCTATCACCTTAAAACACCGCGGTAATTCAGCTGTAAGTTATAACCACCAGATTCTAGGCGTGGAAATTGGTAAGTCTGCATGCTCACACGTCTAACGACAGCTTGAATTTCGAGTTCGTGCATTCTTATGATAAATAACAGTAAAACCATCGCGGGAGAGGTTGAGAGCACAGATTGATGCTTTGAAGGGCAGTTCTCAGTGTGGAAACTCTTGTGACGCCGGTAGGGGATATTGAAATTGCGTAGTGATCTTGGAACACCAATCGCGTCCGCTATCTTTTCTGCGGTTTGGCCATTCTGAGCGTACAAACTCTTGTGATGCCAATATTGGATATTTCAATTGCATACTGATCTTGCAACTCTAACCGTGTCCGCCATCTTTTCTGTGATTTGGCCGTTATGAGTTGCAAGCTCTTGTGCTGCAAATAGCGGATGTTTCAATTGGATAGTGATCTTGCAACACTAACCGTGTGTACCATCTTTTCTGCGGCTTAGTTGCAAAACGCCTGTATGTTGTTTTGATCGGCGACCATCATGTGGCTATTCAAAACTCTTAAATCAAACAGCCTCATTCATCGTCGAGCGGATAATAAGAAACCGGCTTCACAGTGCTTCCACGTATAAATGGAGCCATGCTGCCTGGTTTCTGCTCCCTCGGATACCCGTCAGGACGGTATTCTCAAAAGGCGTACTGTTTTGAAACCGAATATTTCACCAAGCCTCTTTTTGCGGGGACGTGCGATCCGAATCTGAGCTTTTTACCGATACGTTCTCAAATTCTCGACTGAAGCGTCTAGAATAACTCTGCATTGCACGGCAATCCAACAGATTGCTGCGGCAACAAGAAAAAGCCAGTCATGTGAAAAATTTTAGCTCAGGTACTAGTGCAGGTTGTCGAAGCTGATATTGCTATATACAAGAAATTAACGCGCACTGTGGTTGCTCCGTTCATAAATAATTTTTACTTCGAGCATGTGAACCGAAATAGCTCGAGTAAGGCCACATATGCACGTCCCATGGAAATTGCCCACAAAGCTGATATGGCGCTGGACGGTGAAAGATTCATTTGTTGCGTGCGCAGTTTTCTGCCGTCCACGGCCGCAAATGTCAAGTTTTCAAACGACATGCCATCCCGCCTGTTCTCTCTCACTCACGTATCGTGAACTACTTAATAATCCCATTGATTTTGGCCTGCCGGCAATCGTCAGCATTCAAAACGTATTGACAGTGCTAAGACTTGAAGCAACGAGGGCAATACCATCAGCAGTAATAGATCCAAGAGCGAAGAAACGCACTGTAAATAAATGCGAAGCACTGAAAAGAAACGCGCATTGCGTTCCACGGAGTGTTGCGTGGTGAAGCAGGAACTGGTTGAAGAGAATTCGCGCACGCCTTCTCCAGCTTTGCCCCTCTGGGTAACTGCCGTAAAGATTCGTAGCGTAATTATGCAACCACGTTGTACCCATTCATCCACTTTGTCTTGCATGACAAAACCTCATATGATGAAATTTGTTTGACAGTTGAAAACTGTCTCGACTGTTCGGTGCATCCCTGCCATTAGCAAGTTCTCTGTTGGCATGCTTATGCAAATGTGGGACAGCGCTTGTTTTCACAAATTTCGTAATTATTGAGCTGTCTTCTCAGAGGCTTCCATCATTTTTTTTATTTTTGTGGGAAAACATTTAGATCAAGCTGTATTCCGCAACAACCCTTGAGACTTTGTGAACTCCACATAGGAAATTATTGTTTTGACATTAAAATGCTTAAGACGTTTCAAAATACCAGCGCCTTGTATATAAAGAAAGTACCTTCACATAACACTCTAAGAAAAAATAGTCGCACTCATACAGACTAAACAGGCGTCCGCATTCAAAAAGAATTATTTATACAGAAGCAAACGTTGCCTTTCAACGCTACTTCTAACGAAGCAGATGTGACAAAAAAGTTTGTACGAGAACAATTACGGCAAGTAAAGGTGCCAAAATGTCCTAATCAAAACATTCGGGTAAGGAAGCCCTACTCAAATTTTTTATGGATTGCAAGTCAGCAGAAAGCGCGAACGATCCTAAACTTATTTATTTATTTAGTTATTTATTTATTTTGTTAGTTATTTATTTATTTCTATATATTGTAGCCCATCGGTGCTACGGCAGGAGTTGGGTGGTATGAAAATGTGGTCAACACGATCAAAAATGCTAAAAGACATGAACCTAATGCGAAAATTATAAAAAGAAAAAAAAAACGCTTACATACAACTCGCGTACATATCATAAAAGCACGACAAATAAGTGAAACCTTATTCCATGCACTTTAAATGTCATTTAAAGGGGGGGATCGGCTTCCACCTGGCAAAGTGTTCAAAAGTTGAATGGTTCTGGGAAACAAACTACGCCTGAGGAAATTATTTCGAGAGGTAAAGGGTGATATATTACCTCTAGAAGGAATTCTTATGATAATTCTGGTTATCAGGCTAAGTAAATGCGCTATATATGAGGCGGACATCAGCATATGGACGTATCTTCCTGAATGAAGTGAAAGAAGAAAAGAAAAGGATGTACTTTAACGAAATTGAAGTGCCAGAGTTCGGAGTTCAAAGCTGTCACCTATATTCCTACAAGGAGTGCGCTCCTGCACCGGCTGCGGCTTGTGTTATAAACTACTGCAGAAGGTGCCTAATTCCAATTCTGGAGGCTACACATGCAACCCTGCACCAAGGGCAGCTAGAGATTTCCCGCCAAGAGTGACTGAAAATCTCAGAAGCCCCAGTTGTATAAGATGCAGCACAAGAACAGCGAACGCTACAGCTGTCTTTCTCTCTTCAACTGCTTTAAATAAAACACACACCAAATAAAAAAAATCCAACAAATTTTCCGCCTGTTCTCTCTGGCAACGAGAATTCAATGATTTGGAGGGAGCTACATAGTGAAGAAATGTTCCCAGCGGGACACGATTACTCTAGAAGTTAAAAAAGTCAATGTTTCCGAGGCTGAAATGACTGATGCAGAAGGCGAAAAAGCAAGTCTAAGTGAAGATCCGACGAAAGGAGGCCAAATAGCAACAAATTATTCCTGAGAAAAAACAAGACAAAACATAATAAATTCAATGTAAATCGTTTTTTAAAACCAGTCCTTACGAGAAAAGTGCTCTGAAGGTTGAAAAGTTAGTGTAGTGAGGTCACACGACAGAAAAGCATACCGAGTACTCGTAAATTAAAGAGGCAGACAACTAACTCGATACGTTCGAAGAGATAAATAAAACGTGAAATGGTACCGCGCATGAATCATTAAAACATTTCTATTGCTACATTGTTCGTTATAAAACCTTCACACTTTCGAAACTTCGTCTCAGTAAGCGACGCAGATAATAAAGAGGTGGTGGTTTTATGCCCTAAAGGTTAAAAAATGGTAACTCAGGGACTTTTTACGTGCCCTAACCATGACCTGATGATCAGGCACACCGTACTTGACGGTTCCCAATGAGTTTTAACCCCCTGGGGCTCTTTAACCTGGAAGTCAAAGTACGCGAATGTATTTTGAATTTCATGCCATCGATATACAGCTGCTGCAGTCGGGTTTGATCCCGCTACCTCTAGACCTCGTGCTCAACGCTGCAGCCGCTAATCTACCACGGCAGGGAGGCAACGTCTCACCACACTGAAAGATGTCTTACGACACATATAGGACAAGGAAAAGATAATTGGGCTCACAGCACTTTAAGTAAAGAATACTGTACGCATTGTGGGTGGGGGTTTGAAAGCTCCCCATAAAAGATCAGGCAGGTTGCGAACGCCAAAACATAGAACGGTAAATTTAGACAGCGCCATTCTAGAAAGAATGTGATGAGTATGAAAGTTGTGTTGAATCCTTCTTTGCTTTCTGTTTACTCTTGCCATAACATCCATGCAAAACACCTAACACATAGGCTGTGAAAACGGAAGTGTTTAGTAGCATTCACGGCGTTATTAGAAAAGTAATGTTTGTAGATTAAGAATTTCTGTGCGTGCAGGCCGCTTTAGCAATTTGGGTGACTTTCTTTTTCTGCTGTCATTCAACTCAACCGTCAATATTAGAATGTTATTTGAATAGAGACACACAACATTTGTCACCTAAGAAATGCTCGTGGTTCTCTGTTGTATAGGTGACGTTTCATCGGTTAATCACAGACGATGCACAACTGAACCATTGCACGCCATTGTGTAGTGGGATTTCATACTCAAACAAAGTTGTGTGCGTCCTCCTGCGATGAATAAGAACGGCTTTTAGGAGGCAATGGGTAAATGCATGACGGATAAACAGAAGTACTTTGGAGCCACGCAGGCTAGGAAAAATTACAAAGATATACATTATTGTGTAAGAATGCAGGTTCACCGTGCGTCTAATACCGCAGAAAGCCGCATAACAGCATTTGTAAGAACATGAAATAAATATGCCATGAAAATGTCAAGCTTACAATATGCTTTGAGCAAATCTGCACATGGTGCGCAGGCCTACTGTCCCTACAGTTCAACTATGCTCTCCAACAAATTCCTGTGGCAAATAGGAGAAAGCTACGGCGATGGATCTTCTGCGCATATGTAACCGCGCCATGTAGCCCGGCAGCGCTTGACAGCACTTTTGCTTTCTCGAAACACACGTTTAGGTGCGCTTTTAGCTTCTAGATGCAACCGTTTCGCGCCACGGTTTCGCGCTTGCCCACTCAACGGTACGTTTTGGCTCATTTGGCTGTCGTAAATTGTCTATGTTCTCCGTTTCTCTTCTTAATCTAACAATAATAAATATACTGCGCTTGTTCAAAAGCGCTCTCACTTTTGCGTGCTTTTCCTGCGCAGATTTACTGTAATTTGCACAATAATTTATCCACGAGCAGAAAGGAAGCATGCGCATACCACGTGCGGCGAGATCCAATTTCATTCAAGCTTTCTTTGGTTATTCCGAGAAACGCTGTTATTGTTCTGTGAGCATAGGAAAATATAGCCCGCATGACGAAATACGATGCATTTTTATCAAGAAACGTTTCCCTTACCGTACACTATTGGAGTTCTGAAATCACGAAAGAACGATGACTGATCGCCCACACTGCATACGAAACCAAACTTGTAAAGCGAACCTGACAAGAAGAAAGAGGCGAAGATAGCTTGGCTTTAAAATAGCCAGCTTGATATCCCGTAGACAAAGCAAGAAGCTACCTGCACGCAAGCTTCTAAATTTTAATATTTTTTCAAGAACCGTTAGACATAAGGCAAAGCACTATGGGCGTGTTGAATGTTTCCTTCTGTGGAACTTACTTTCGGAAGGTTTCATAAGAAGCCCGCTTAGCAAGGTCAGAGATGGTCATGCTCAACAGCTGTCAGCTAATTACACCGTAATCCCCCGTCAGAAGCATCCGAACGACGCAAACATTTTCTTCCTTTGCGATACTGAGGAGTGCTCCGAAAGCATTAATAAACACTGAAAGCAAGCAGGCAACGCGGCCAAGCTGATTTTACTCCGTGGAATGAAACGACGTGCTTACCACAATAGCCCACACAGCGCTATTAGCGAGCAGCGCAAATGTCTGTGAAAAAATCAAATGCAGATGCCGTCAGAGACGACGCCTTCATAAAAACGGCGCATAAGACACGGGGATTGGAACCAACGAGGGAGCCTCTATGAATTCATTTCTACAGTTGAAAAAAAAAACAGCATTGCGTGGCTTAGTGTTTTCATGTAAGGTTTTTTTCTGTTTCAACTTGAATGCGCACCGTTCATGGCGCCATATAGTGGCTACGAGTACGCGCAGTGAGGGCACACTTCAAACAGTCCTGCAAAGATACTTGTGTGCTTTTCGCTTCTTACACTACGCAACATGCGGCCGAAAGATCGAGTCTACACGTTTCGCCATTCACCCCGGTGCTTACAGAGCAGCTTGAGGACTTCGCCTTGCCGTGTACCGTAGTGCTCAGACGTTGTCTTGGCGGAGATAGCAAAAGGAAACAACAAGCAAACGAAAAAAGGAAAGTGTAGCGGTTGCCCTGGCTAATGCGAAATATGCTCACGTTCTTTGCTCTTCCGATAAAGTTGCGCCAACTTTCTGTTTCCTTTACTCTAAGTTTATCGTCACTGTTGATTTCTGGCGTAGCCCGAAATTTCGTTCGGGGGCGGAGGGCGGGGGGGGGGGGGAGGCTCACATTGCATCTCGGCCTCCTCCTAAGAGGAAAATTTAGGTCGGATGCTGCTATCTAAATACATGCAGAAGGAGAATTCGTTTTTCTCGGCAACAACTGCACCAAATTTGATGAGGTTTGTTGCATTTAAAAGAAAAGCTTAAAGTCTAGTGACTGTTTGTTTCGAATTTACCATTTAGGTCGTCGATATTTTATTCAAGAGCGGCAACAATCGAAAATTTGCAGAAAACGAAACAATGAAGTTTACAACTCTGTAAATCAGCAATGAAAATTGATATCACAATTCTGTGAATTGCACATAATAGTACATCTACAGCGGACAAAATTGATATGTTACATATGAATCTCAAAAAATTAAGTATTATGGAAATACGGCTCTTGCAGAACCCTTGTACATAACACAACCAATTCACGTAAGATACAAATAGACACATCGAATTTGTCCGCTTTGATTGGTGTAATGGATGCCGTTTAGAGAACCGAGATATCTGTTCTTGATGCGGAGCTATTAATTTGCAAACTTCGTCCTTCTATATTTTTCGAAATTTCGTATTTTTCAAAATATCTTAAACAAAGTTCCGGCCCTAAATCAATATTCCGCTTCTAACAGACACTAGCATTTACCTTACTCTCTCAAATGAACAAAATTTCTTAAATGGTGATTGCGGAGTTATCTCAGAAAAGCGTTTCTGCGTTTTACATGTATATGAATAGGCCGCGTCGGAGTTGGCCCCAAGCTAAAGCTTCCTCTTAAACCATTTGCCTAGGGATCAAATACATTAATAATAACTGCATTGCCATTGCCTAAGATGCTGCAAACGAATTCTTGAACGCTACGCACTGTCAACACCAGTAAAATATGTATTTTTTCATAAAATATTATACTCGTATGTGCCAAAAATTGTGCCCAACATAACTGATGCCAATGTTTCCATGTTTGTTTTTTGTTTATTTAATAAGAAAATATCACACGAACTTTAGAACAACATCAGTTGGAAACCAACAAATCAGTGCATTCCGCTGATATGAAAAATGTAAAGGCCATGAAATGACCAAGCTGAGGGCAAATGTGTGAATGAAACTGTCATTCAAGATCCTTGTTTACATTCTTGTACATATGCAGCGGCCAGTTAGAAATCTCAATGACGCTGTCATTTGTTCCAATGTATTACGCAGGAGCAATTGTCACCCATCGTGTATCGTGAGTAATTGCACCGAAATTACAGTCGCAGCAGAGAGCACGTATAAAAAGCAGGAGTTTTGCAGAATATACGAGGGCGAGTCAAATGAAAGTGAGCCAACGCGAATATATGACAAATGGGGTACTTTATTGAAAAGTAGCCCTCACGAGCATTTAGACATTTGTCCCGTTGACTAATGAGTCGCGTTATTTCCGTCTCATAAAGCTCCTTGGGTTGCTGCTTCAAAACGTCTGCAACTGACCTTCACGTCATCGTCCGAGACGAATCTGGCTCCCTTGAGCTGTTTTTTCAGTTGCCCCAAAATGTGGAAGTCGCTAGGCGACAGATCTGAGCTGAATGGCGGACATTGCAGCGTTTCCCACTTGAACTTCGCCATTTTATATTAACCACATAAGCGACGTAGGGACGGGCACTGTCTTGGAACAAGATGACCCCATTCGTCAATTTTCACGTAGTTTGTTCTTGATAGCGACACGCAGCCGATCTGGCGTTTCACAATATCAGAAACATTAGATAGTCTCTCAAGATTCAGCAAATTCTATCAGTAATGGCCCCTTGCGATAGAAAAATAATAGTAAACACCTTTCCGGCGGAAATGATGGCCTTTGCTTTCTTTGGGGATGGTGAATTGAAATGTTTCCATTGTAACTTTTGCCGTTGTGTTTCAGGGTCGTAGTAGTGGCACCATGGTTCGTCCCCGATCACAAGTGCAGACAAGAAATCGTCACCCTTATTGTGATACCGGATCAGATGAGTAAAGGCAACGCCGCACTTCTCCGTAATCTGGTGGTGGTTCAAAATCTTGGGCATCCATTACGCACACAAGAGCCGATAACCGAGATGTTCATGAATTATGGCTTGAGTGGTGACAGTGAACCGAACCATGACTGATGTTCACAAGCTCTGCCAGTTCATCGATGCTTATCCTCCGTTCTTGTGTCATCAGCTCATCAACCTTTGCTCTTTTGTTAGAGGTGACTGCACGATGGCTTTGGCCCGGTCTGGGATTGTCATTGCAACTTTCACGTCCTTCTTTGAACCATTTGTTATAACGCTTCACAGTGGCCAATGAAATACAATGTTCAATGCACACGGCATCCATACAGTGACTAATTTCTTTTTGTGAAACACCTTCAGCTGTCAAAAACCTCACGGCACCACCCTGCTCAACTTTAGGAGCGTCCATTACGTCACGCAACCAAGTTCAATCCAGTGTATGAGCGCCGGACAGGCCACCATTGGAATTTGAACCTGGCAACGCTTAACGTTAGAATGTTATCTAGTGAGGCGAGTCTAGCAGTGTTATTGGAGGAATTAGAGGGTAGTAAATGGGATATATTAGGGCTCAGTGAGGTTCGGAGGACAAAAGAAGCATATACAGTGCTAAAAAGCGGACACGTCCTGTTCTACCGGGGCTTAGCGGAGAGACGAGAACTAAGAGTCGGATTCCTGATTAGTAAGGATATGGCTGGTAACATACAGGAATTCTATAGCATTAACGAGAGGGTGGCCGGTCTTGTTGTGGGGAACCTAATAAGAGGTACGAATTGAAGATATTACAGGTCTGCGCCCCTACATCCAGTCATGATGACCAGGAAGTCGAAAGCTTCAATGTAGACGTGGAATCGGCGATGGGTAAAATTAAAACAAAATACACTATACTGATGGGCGACTTCAATGCCAAGGTAGGCAAGAAGCAGGCTGGAGACAAGTCAGTGGGATAATATGGCATAGGCTCTAGGAATAGCAGGGGAGAGTTATTAGCAGAATTTGCAGAACAGAATAATATGCGGATAATGAATACCTTCTTCCGCAAGTGGGTTAGACGAAAGTGGACGTGGAGGAACCCAAATGGCGAGGCTAGAAATTAAATTGACTTCATACTCAGCGCTAACCCTGACATCATAGAAGATGTGGGCGGGCTCGGCAAGGTGCGCTGCAGTGACCATAGGATGGTAAGAACTCGAATTAGCCTAGACTTGAGGAGGGAACGGAAGAAACTGGTACATCAGAAGCCAATCAATGAGTTAGCGGTAAAAGGGAAACTAGAGGTATTCCGGATCAAGCTACAGGACAGGTATTCCGCTTTAACTCAGGAAGAGGACCTTAGTGTTGAAGCAATTAACGACAATCTTATGGGCATCATTAAGGAGTGTGCAATAGAAGTCGTTGGTAACTCCGTTAGACAGGATACCAGTAAGCTATCGCAGGAGACGAAAGATCTGATCAAGAAACGCCAATGTATGAAAGCCTCTAACCCTACAGCTAGAATAGAACTGGCAGAACTTTCTAAGTTAATCAACAAGTGTAAGAAAGCTGACACAAGGAACTATAATTTGGATAGAATTGAACATGCTCTCAGGAACGGAGGAAGCCTGAAAGCAGTGAAGAAGAAACTAGGAATAGGCAAGAATCAGATGTGTGCGTTAAAAGACAAAGTCGGCAATATCGTTACTAATACGGATGAGATAGTTCAAGTAGCTGAGGAGTTCTATAGAGATTTATACAGTACCAGTAGCGCCCAAGACGATAATGTGAGAGAGAATAGTCCAGAGGAAATTGAAATCCCACAAGTAATGCCGGAAGAAGCAAAGAACGCCTTGGGAGCTATGCAAAGGGGGAAGGCAGGTTGGGAGGATCAGGTAATAGCAGATTTGTTGAAGGATGGTGGACAGATTGTTCTAGAGAAACTGGCCACCCTGTATACGCAATGCCTCATGACCTCGAGCGTACCGGAATCTTGGAAGAACGCTAAAATAATCCTAATTCATAAGAAAGGGGACGCCAAAGACTTGAAAAATTATAGACCGATCAGCTTACTGTCCGTTGCCTACAAAGTATTTACTAAGGTGATCGCAAATAGAATCAGGAACACGTTCGACTTCTGTTAACCAACGGACCAAGCAGGAATCTGTAAAGGCTACTTAAAAATAGACCATATTCACACTGTCACTCAGGTGATAGAGAAATGTGCGGAGTATGACTAATCCTTATATATTGCTTTCATTGATTGCGAAAAAGCGTTTGATTCATTCGAAACATCAGCAGTCATGGATGCATTACGGAATCAGGGTGTAGATGAGCCATATGGTAAAATACTGAAAGATATTTATGGCGGGTCCACGGCCATCGCAGTCCTCGATAAAGAAAGCAAGAAAATCCCAATAAGGAGAGGCGTCATACAGGGAGATAAGATTTCTCCAATGCTTTTCAGAGCCTGTTCACAGGAGGTAGAGACCTGGATAGGGAAGAATTGGGGATAAAAGTTGATGGAGAATACCTTAGTAGCTTGAGAATCGCTGATGATATTGCCTTGGTTAGTAACTCAGGAGACCAATTGCAATGCATTCTCATTGACCTGGAGAGGCAAAGCAGAAGGTTGGGTCTGAAAATTAATCTGCAGAAAACTAAAGTAATGTTTAAGAGTCTTGGAGGAGAACAGCAGTTTACAATAGAAAGCGAGGCACTGGAAGTCGTAAGGGAATGCATCTCTTTAGGGCAGGTAGTGACCACGGATACGGCTCATGAAACTGAAATAACCAGAAGAATAAGAATGGGCTGGGGCGCGTTTGGCAGGCATTCTCAGATCATGAACAGCAGGTTGCCACTATCCCTCAAGAGAAAAGCGTATAACAGCTGTGTGTTACCAGTACCTACATATGGGGCAGAAGCCTGGAGGCTGACGAAAAGAGTTCTGCTTAAATTGAGGACGACGCAACGACCTATGGAAAGAAGAATGATGGATGTAACGTTAAGGTATAAGAAATGAGCAGATTGGTTGAGGGAACAAATGCGAGTTCATGACATCTTAGTTGAAATCAAGAAAAAGAAATGGGCATGGGCAGGACATGTAATGAGGAGGGAAGATAACCGATGATCATTAAGGGTTAGGGACTGGATTGCAAGGGAAGGGAAGCGTAGCAGGGGCGGCAGACAGTTATGTGGGCGTATGACATTAGGAAGTTTGCAGGGACAACATGGCCACAATTAGTACATGACCGGCGTAGTTGGAGAAGTATGGGAGAGGACTTTGCCCTGCAGTGGGCGTAACCAGGATAATGATGATGATGATGATAATGATGAGCGAAATAAAGAACATTTATCCTCACACATGCGTGCCACTTTTGTAAATGAGTTATGCCTGCGTGCTAAGCGCAAGTCTTGGAGATAATGAAGAGAACCATAATTGCGCGGGGTGGGTAGGCTCACTTTCTTTTGACTCGCCCTCGTACATTAGAAATGCGAAGATACAATGGAATATACAAATGCGAAGATACAGCTTGATAAAGGGCAAAACATTGCCACTGGAAACAAAGTTCACTGCACGTATACACAAAAGCTCGCAACAAGATATCTAAACACACGTATAAGTCTCCAATAAATTTACGTATCTAAGAAAAAGTCACGCTATATAATGGGCCAAACAAGGCAAATAAGCATGTTGCGCAATCACAGATTCACAGGATCCTAGATCCCGCCCCAATTCCATCCACTCCCCCGATGTATCGCGCGCGACGGAAGGCGGCGCACTTGCTCCCCGCTTTTCTCCTTTGCGCACACAAGACTGAGCCACCATCGTTGGCTCGCCCATTCCGCCCCCGCCTTAGGCTTTCTCTCGCACATACAGCATGCGGCGCGCGGTCACGGTGTTATCGCCCTGGGACTTCATACGAAACATGAGAGCGACGGCGACAGCAAGAATGCGCCTGGAGTGCTCATATAATTGCTATCGCAATAATATAATAAGAGTATCCGCCAACTGAGGGGTACCGTGGCCGATTACTTTTCCGCAAAAGAAGTAACGATATCGAGCTTTCACCATGCAACAATGTCTTTTTTTTTTCTTTTGTGGCGTGGGGCCACCGAAATGACAAAATAACGCCGAGGAGAGTATGTTGGCCACAATCGAATGCCTACTTTGGGCAACTAATGTGGCTATTAAAGGAATATCGAAGAAAACATGAGACACTTGGTCCACCAAGAACCATACGCATACTGCTCGGTTTCCTACACCGGCGAAACAAGACTTTCTGGAGAGGTCGTGCTCAAGCGAACGCGGTGCAATCCTTCGAGTTCCCACAGTGATGGCGGCGAGCGACCATTGTTTCTTTTTCTCGTCTGCTAGCTAGAAAGCGTCCAAAACTCTGCCAGGCGAAAATGTACTCAGCCAGAGAAAACTGAACGCGCACGGAAGTGCGCCGCGCGGTGGTGGGAGCAACACGAGAAAAACGCATGCGCTCTAGCTGGCTCTGGCAGCCCCGGGTAGGGGAGCGAGAACAAAAAAATTGAAGGGGCTCAATGTGTCCTCGCGATTAAAAATCAAATTAGAAAAATAAATAAGAACGTAGTTACCTTGGCTATCTTAGTTTCTTCACTGGATGCTTTGGCGCAGGTGAAAAAAAATGTTGATATTTTTTATGGGACATGACGGCACGAATGAACCACCACAACGCTTCGTCTCATCGGGCCTCGCTGCGGGCTTTGTCAACTTGTCTGATAGTGTGTTGATTTGGCTTGTCCCGTTGTATGGCCCGATGTACGACTTTCGAAAAATTTATGCTCCTTTGGCGTCAAATATTTATGGGAACATTAAACTTACAAAGTTCTGCAGTTGAAAATCTAAAGCACACGTTTGGAAATGTCAATGCGCCTTTCACATCAAAAGTTTATGAGAACTTTATACCCATAAAGTTTAGGAATTGACATCCGTAGATTTCATTAGAGAGTGTAGATTCCGCGGCCTCCGCGAGATGCCGCGGCGAGACCATTCGCCATGAAAACGTCCTTGAAACTTTGCGCTCGAATGGGTCTGCTTGCGTTATGGGACTCGCGGTGCATGGGCGCTTCGCGAAATCCAGCCAGAGTTCGCAATTTTCGCGGTGAAATGTCTGTTCCAGCATGACAAATGCATTCTAGACAAAATCCAGAATAATTTCCTGCTCCGGGGGTTGCTTTGGTTGGCGGTGCATGGACAGCAAGAAAGAATTTCGGGGGGGGGGGGAGGCTGAAGCCCCAAAAGCCCCCGACCTGGCTACGCCCCTGTTTGTGTCACATGTTTCGGTTACACATGTTTCAGTTACACAATTCTTCACGAAAAGTTTTGCATGCGCTCAGTGACGACGGTATGCAAACTAATTTATGTATTGGCTGAGTTCGGAATTGCTGATTGCTGGCCCAGTTGGTGCATCATGTGGTTTTGTTCAGCGGAAGAAGGGCGGCAAGAAACGATGTAGAGGACAGACGCTTCCAGATATGAATTCATTTGCCTGCGCGGTACACCCGTTACATGCTTACAGGTCTGAGATCAAGTAAGCATTGTAGTGACGGAAGTTGGAAAGAAGCCCATGCGCTCAAAAGAAGACAGTTAAAGGTGTCTCTGTTATCTCTGTTATATGCATGTTAAGGCGTTGAACTTGCCGGCTTGCAATTTCATCAGACAACCTACTTAGAGGAAATGAAAAGAATACGCCACCTTGCGTGTTACTTGGCGCTAGCGACACAATCTTATCTATATATTCACATACGCATGGACGAATGCGCGCCCGTACATACAAACTGAGGCTTTCACGTTATGCTTACAAGCGTTCTTACTTCCAATAATGAATTCCGTAGCATGGCTGGAATCGAACCGCGAACTTTTCGATCTTAAGAAGAGCGAAACATCAATTGAGCTCACTTCGTATCGCGGTTCACAAGCCGCACGATACTTGAGGATCAATGGTCTTAATTGATGTTTTTGGGCCGTCATTCTTAAACGGCCCTTAAACTGCTTTGAGCGCAAGATTATGTTATTATATGGTACCTGTGGACCATTCTGCAATGAGCGTACATCATCACTATATTTTCTTAACGGGGCTGCAATAGGAAAGCTAGAGGGATTTCGTGAACCACAACGTCGTAGCAGTGATCTCTCACTCGCATTCACTGCCCTTCCCCCTGGCACTCTCTCCTCATTCCTGCGTACTCACACGCGCTCCATGCAGTAGAATGAATGTTAATGGTCACATCCATGCACCAGTACAAAGGCTCCTCAATTATCCGCCGCTTCCATGCAAGAACGAAAAAACTTGTCTTCTCAGCCCTGCGAAAGTCGATGTCCTGCGAAGCTGTCGGAGAACCTTCAGTGCAACTGCTGAGGTTGGTGCTTTAATGCTTTAATGATGGATCGGGTGCCTGTGTTGAGCTTGTCCTTTTTGAAACGTATGCTGCGCTTTGTACTTTATGGGTGCATGAATGTATGCACTGTTCGCTTCACTTGCAGCATATGCATTACGACGGAGATGACTCATTGTATTTCTGCTTGCTTAGGGAGGTATAAGCCATTACTGATGATAATAATTTTTGCTTACTGACTTACATGAAAATACCGACGCCTGAGATGCGAACTGCCTCGCTCTAAAAAATGGGGGCGTCCGGGATAAATCCGTGGCGCACATGGAGAGAGCGGTCTTCCCTTTTCAGAACACACAGCTGGCTCTTGTCGCATTGGCTCTATTGGCCCTCGTCGACGCCCCCATTGACAGCCGTTACCCTGCTGATATCATGCGCAGAAGCTTTGAGGCGTCACCAAGTGTGAAAAGGGTAACGAGGAAGCGCGGAAAGAAGCACAGCTTTTGTTTCAATTCGTAGCTGCCTTGCGGCGCGTAGCGCGCGCATATTGGTCAAAAATTGTCGCAACATTCTGTACAGGAGCACTATAGCGTAAAACTATGCCATTATGTTTTTATTCCAATCTCCCGACGTCCAATTTGCGTAACCGCCGACGCAAGCATCAGGCGGTCACCCGCAGGGTTGTCAGAACAGACCAATCAAACGCTCTCCTTGTTCATAGGAGGTCACGTTTGTTTGCTTGAATAACGAATAACATTGCTTACATTGAGCGGCTTGTCTTATCTAATTGGCTGACAAGATGTGAGGAGCACGTTCAAGTGGAGAGAAATTCGATGGGGCCGAGCCAATGCACTGAATATTGATAACCAGACGAAGAGGTTGGTGCCGGCGTTTGCGATTGGTCCACTTTCCCTTACTTAGCTGGCGGTACCTGGTCGAAAATCGCAGCTCCGGAAGCTTAAGGATGACACTAACGCGGATCCTCAGCAAAGAAGAGTTGGCAGAACGTGGTCGTCAACGTTCCGTAAGTGCTCCAAAATGTTACACAGCTACGCAAAAAGTTTTATTATACGCAAATAAACCCAATCTTTCCACAGGTGCGAGTAGCCAATGCATCAGCGATCGGCGGAAGCCATCTTTTATTTCTCTCGGAATGGGGCTGCCTGTGGCTATTCAGAAGAAAATTCAGTTTTGTTTCGCATATTAATGCATATTTAACGCGTACACGTCACTTTGAGCTGAGTTTTTGCAGTTGTCTGACGTCGCGTGACGGGCAGGTGAAGTGGGTGCTTGAAATAGCCGACGGCTAATGGCGAAAAGGCGTCGTATCCGAAATAACTATTTTTCGTTTATTCGGACAAATCGTGCATAACCATTGTGTACACACGTCATAACAGATGGTGAGCTAGAGTGGTTTTCGTGACGTCGCGTGAAAGACAGGTGAAGTGGGGCTGGCCCAAATAAAGTTTTTACCAATCGCGGAGGGCTGATTGCACAATTGGAATAGAAAAGTTTGGAATAGTTTTTCGTTATAGCTCCCCAGAATGTAGGTTTGTATTTAGCAATGGTTCAAAATATCAGAGGCGGTTTAGAGGCCTTTTACAGAAAAGTCTGAGCAGAGGCTTTAACCGAACGGCCATTGCACCACAAATCATATAAGAGTGAGGTTGGCAGATCATGCTGAGCAGACATTCAATCAGTATTCCGCAATATTTCTGCGTGTGCTTTCCCCTCCCTATGCTACCACTTTTGCTTGAACCAGAAACCCATTCGTTCACAGTTTTGAGACAAGCCTGAATTGGCATTAGCTAGCAGCTATTATTAAGGACTCAGGAGTGCGTGACATCACCCATGGCGGTATTCATGCCACCTGATTATTACCAGCACTCTCAGCAAATACGATTGTGTTTTCCAAAATATCAACGCCGGTATTGCACCGCGTTGATGTCGTACTTTTGCGTGTCATGAAGATCTCAAGCCATTCGCATCAACAGTGATTGGCACCTGATGAGAGCATTGCACGTGGAAAAATGGTGATATTTTGTTAGATAAAAACGACCTTTACATCGAGTGCATTTTGCGAAATTACTGCAGTATTTTTGATAACCTACCTCTACAAATAGATCCCTCCAAAATTACCTAAGGTAGCAAAAACAAGCCAATATACGAATAAATTAGATTGATATTAAAGAATCGCGCCACTGGATCAGCCTAAGAACATTAGATAGATATATAGATAGATATATAGATAGATATATAGATGGATGGATGGATGGATGGATGGATGGATGGATGGATGGATGGATGGATGGATGGATGGATGGACGGACGGATGGATGGATGGACGGACGGACGGACGGACGGACGGACGGATGGATGGATGGATGGATGGATGGATGGATGGATGGATGGATGGATGGATGGATGGATGGAACACATACTTGTTTGCTTGTGTGGATGGATACTTGTTTGCTTGTTTGCTTGCTTGTTTGATTGTTGTTGTTTACTTGTTTGCTTGTTTGCTTGTTTGCTGTTTGCTTTGAGTCTCATGGATGGATGGATGGATGGATGGATGGATGGAACACATACTTGTTAGCTTGTGTATCCACTCTTGCACATGGTCAACGTGTTTTTACAGAAATAACTACTTACGGAATCTTACAGAATCGCAGGATGCTACCTTAAATTCTCCTACGAGATATAATTACCAAAGAATGCTATCAAATATATTTTTCTTTGCGGCATTCGTATGCGTAAGGGATTGCAGTTTTTGTTCGCATTGCCTCAGTCTCAGCACGCATGGGCTAGGGAATGAAGCAACAATCGCCAACTTTTTTGCCCAATTGCACCCTTCGTGACCTAGTTACATGATCGCCAGTCATCAAACAACGCTGGGCTAGTGCGGCATGCATTTCTTCGCCCTCAGCAATAGTGCCGGTGGTAATCAGTAGGCAGTGCAGATGGCACAAAGTTTATCTTGGTTATTACATTACCGCCCGCTTAAGTTTGATATAAAAGCAGGAGCAGTAAATTCTAGAGGAGACAAAAGGCAATTATCAAGTAAACGTGGACTGTTTAAATACAATTAAAGAAACCTCGCAGTCCTTCTTTTGCGCAACGACAACACTTTGTTTACGGGAGAATTGTATCTCCAGATACCCAATACCTTTGTTGCAAATAAATCTCCCGCCACGTAATCGGAGAGTCATGACGGTGCTTACGCTATCAGCGCTCTTTACTGGCATCAGTGAGCAAAACGGTGCCCGACAGAAGGTGCTATGCGTTTTCCTACGCAAAAGGACAACGCGCAGCTATGTAGAAAGCGATATTAAGAAACAGCGGTGCATTCGCCGCTGCAGCTGCTTCTGATAAAGTGGCATGGACCGTTCGGCCAATCCGCGACATCACATGTATGTGAAATTTTCTACAACTTGCAGTTTGTGCGCATTTCGCAAGCACGCAAAACTAGAGCAGCAATGCGCGATAATCAGCCTACTACCTATTGCCTATACTACAAAATTCATAATACGTGGCATAAAGCCCACCAGATCGGTAGCGTTATGACTGCAGCAGACAACATGCTGACTCCCCCGCGCAAGGATGTAATGTGGGAACCATCCTGGGAAGACAGTCGGAGGATAGTTCTCACGCAATGCAGGGCGCTGCTAACTTTTCCCGTAAGGAGCCACCCCATGTTAGGGAAGAAGCGCCACAAGGGAGGAAAGTGTTGCCGCTGCGGGGGAGGAAGAGATGATGTGAAGGGCTCATGGACGTTTCCCAAAAGGAAGCCACCACAAACTAGTGCATGCGCTATATCAATGAGCAGCGGAGTAAACCAGTTGGGAGTAAAAAAAGAATTTCCCATTGCCCCGTCCTGACCCTCCCGCGGTCTTTGCGGACGCTGGAACTTTCAGGCGTCGCCGGTCCGATGTTCCCCCTGGGACGGCGTTGTTTGTGCTTCTTGACTGGCTGTCGCCCTGGTGAATTGTGGCCTGTGTGTGACTGACTACCGCCAGGAGGGAGGTAGCCAATACCCTCCCTCCTGTAGCGCCAGGAGGGAGGGTATTACCTGAGGTATCATAATGACGCTGCGGAGAAAAAAGAAAAAAAACCTTCTCTTGGCTATGGAAACGAGTCCCATCCAGACGCTGGTAGCTAAACTCTTGACCTTTTTCTATTTTCCTATTAAACGATGTATATCATTTGTTTCAAGCGCTACTAAACTGATTTTCGTTTTGCCAACTTCCAAGCTTCTAATTTCTTCAACTCGAAGCCTCCGCCACGCTATCATATGGAGCCGAGCTATATATAACCTAGCGCCACAACAGTGGCAACGTTTCCGCAACTTCAAACACGATTTTGATAACAAAACTAAGGATGCATCAACGATGCCTTAAGTTCAGTGTTGAAGCACAGTGCACTAGCACCATACAGAAAATATCTCTATACATCAATATGCATGCAGTGGGTGCTGGCACAGGAAGGTAAAAGTCCAGTATAGTCTACTGATCGGCTATGTCCCAGGCTATAAAACAAAGAGGGAAGAAAGGCGTTATTTCTTAATTTACAGAAGAGGGGTTCTCCAAACGACAGGCTTCAAGTCATAATTTCCACGGAAAGGCCAGGAATGAAGGGTTCTGGGCTTGTTTATATCCTTGCTCTGAGATACAGAGACGATGAGTGTTTGTGAAAGATCCGTGCTTACAAAGTAAGAGATACTTTGGTGGAATAACTGCCTTTCATAAAATCCCGGGTTGCCGGGCCTTGCGGCACCATCTTCAGCCGCTATATGCATCCAATCGGCTTATCCTAATAATATTATCGTTAGCTTTGCATTTATTTATTCGGAAGTACCGCAAAGGCCCTCCATCGAAACTATCACATAGGGTGGGGGCGGGGGGCCAAACAAAAGGAAAATGATAAAAATGGCTAAGCCAAGCACAAGCAAACCATGCAGAGTGACATAAAAGGAATATAAACAAATATACAGTGTCTAATTTATGTACCGTGAAGTTAACGTGCTCATTACTTCCAAGGGTACGGGTCAGGCTGTCTCGTCGAGGTAATGGTAACCACGCGACGATGCATTGATTTTACATCGGATGGCATATAGCGACAAGTTCTTATAACTTTCAGCAACTCTGATAGCATAAAAACAATCGCAGCGAAGAACTGTAACACGAGTGCTGATGTAGTCTGGGGAAGTCCAGGCGTTTGTGTCCTGTGTTTGATGTGGATGGAAAGGGCTACTCACCTGAGGCAACATGTTATGAAGCTGCCAACTCACGAGAAATTTTAGCACAAAGAAGTACCAAAACTCTATTCGTGTAGGTTGTGTATGGGTCGGCTAAACACCCATTACCTGACCTGCACTTTCACTAAACATAAACAAAGTGCCTCATGTAGTCCACTCAGGACACAGGGCAAACCTTGTTTAACGTATGGAAATCCTGCAAAGAAAATGTTCCAATAAATATTTATAGCGTTCAGATTAAGGGAGAAAGGGTAAAATATTGTGAAACACTGAAATTAAGCATCCTGGCATTTCTTCTGCATTTAAATTTTTTTAGCGCGAAGTTCTATCAGCATGTTCGGAAAGGTAACAGCCACGTGACACATTCGTACTCTTCTTCAGGAAATAGTGTGGAATAGCGGGATTTATTCAACACGCAACTAAATGTTATAAGTTTGATTTTTGGTTGATTTTTTAACAAGGATACTTGTTAAACTTTGCGCTTCTCGTGACACCTAATCACATACACTTTGGAATGGTTAAATATGGCGTTCATTGCACATATCGTAATTTATCCAGATACATTAAACTTCGTCTGCACTTGAACACTAATGCGCCTTTTATTGGCGCCAATTATAAAATACGTGTGTCATAAAGTTTGTTCGGCACGCTGAGAAATATGGCCTAAAGTTAATATATTTTCGAAATATCCAAAAAATAATGTGGTTGAGCTACATTCATTTAGGTTCGAGCACAAATTCGCAATAGCGTTCTACCCGAGTGCACTAAATTTGACCTCGGTGGCGCTTCTAGTTATTCAATGGCAGCGGGCTAAATTTTGCGCCAATCGTAAAACAGTCTTATAAAGCTCCAAGGCAGTTACACGCGTAATTTATTGCGAAATTTGCAATTAGGCCGAAGACTTTCACAGTTCTGAAACATATTCTTTACCGTGCCCCTTGTTTTGGCGAAATTTAAAGATTCTGGTTCACAGAGTTTTGTCCCTAGACTGGCAAACATACCGCAAGATGGCCTTCTAATGCTTAGAAGAACTTTGATAAGTAATAGTTTACAAAAGGTGTTTTGATGCACTAGTATTTAGGTGCACACACAAAAATTAGAAAATGTGTTCCCATCATTTTACCTAAACCTGATCTTCCTGGCATCCGTTAGGTACGCCGAAGCAGCACGCTAGATCTTAAAGCACTCAGAAGGCAAAGTGCTTCAGGACGAGATTTATGGCAAATGCCGCAATCAATCTCGCACTTGTGAGTTTTCTTTTTTTTGCAAATTACCCGTAACGTTCTCAATATGTCGTAAAATATAAACAAGGTACCGTGTTTGGCTCACCGAGGACAGCGGAGAAACAAAATACAATCCTCGTATCACGCATAAAGTACGAAAACGAAACGAGGGTTCAGTAATTATACGCAGCGCTTCTACTCAAGGCAAGTACTCAGAAGCTTTGCTGCACATTATATTTAACGATCCGCTCATTTTCGTTGATTTTCCAAGTAGGGGGAGTTGGTGGTTCATAATCACATCGCAGTTACGGCACATAAAATCCCAGAGTCCAATGCTTCATTTAGGGTGTGTTGTGTTGTGTACCGCAGTTAGTTTAGGACTGCCAGAATCAACGTGGATAACGGTAATACGGCATTCTACAACGCTAGAAAAATTATATTCTTGTCATAGCTGTAAATATTCTAAGGCTAATGAACATATATAATTCGTCGATCGCAGCGTATTTACTACTTCAGCAAAATGTGCACAATGTACCCCACATAATTCACCGAGAAGACTCCAAAAAAGCAACTGTGCGACTCATATAACGCATAAAAATGAGTGAAATTCAACTCTTCAGCACCTTTGGTCACTGCACATTATTAATTAAATACAGCAAACTTTAGGGACTCTACCATCAACAGAATGGCCCCTTATTGCCTCTAAATAGAACATGTATGCTGTTTTTGGCATTTTCAGGGATGCGGCGAAACTTAGCAAGCGTTTCGTATAGCGTGCGTTTCTATTTCCGACCCCTCGAGATGCGGCTGCCGGAGTTGGGATCAAATCCGCGACCTCTAGGAATGCCACAGCCGGAAAGCTGCTGCAGCTGGCACAGAGGTGTTGATTAGACGTGCGGCCGCTTCCGTGGTGTCGCGTAGACCATGTGGCGGGCTTTAATTAAAGTGGCTCTTTTTCATCATGCCCTGCGTAAGTTGTCCGCTTGACATCTTTCCATGACGCTTCTTTTTCAGCAATGGCAGCAACGTACTGAACCGTACCTTGCACTTAGGCTTATGCAGTTTCCACGCAACCGCTGTTGTGTAGTATAGTAGGGTTTCCTTGCCTTCTCAAGTCACCTCCCCCTACTCTCCCTTGTATGGAAACTGCCTCTTCTTCTCCCTCGTCTCTACATATTTATCTACGTCCCCTCGCACGTTAGCAGAAAGGAAAGCGCTGCAGTTTCTGCCATCTGTCTAAGGGGAGTCAAGGTTAATTACAGCTGTCAAGAGGCTAATATGGCGACGGCAGGGAAGCTCCAGAGAGTATTATGTGCATTCACGCGGTGGGGTGAAAACGAGTTTCTCGCATCGCGTTTCCTCTCTGATTCGCTCCTGTAATGTACACACACGCTCTGAATACCCCCCCCCCGAACCGCCCACGTGGTGTGCCGAGCAGCAGCACCCACAACAGCCACAGCAGCAGCAGCACCAGCAGCAGCAGTCGGAAAGTCGAAGGAAGAGGCAAAGAAAACTTCGCTTTTGTAAGGTTTTTTTAGCCTTTCGAGTCACATTGCCAGTTTCATTGTAAAAGGTTACCTTAGCTTGCTATACCAAAGCAACACTGGAATTTTAACATTTCCTACTAATAAAGCCACACTTGTCATCTAAATTTAATACCCTACACGCATATTCCTTGCATAAACTGTTCCGCGCTATGTTACGTCTCCGCGCTGACTCCCCCTCCCTAGAGCGCGGTTTCACTTGCGCTGCTGACTTCTAGCCACCTCGTAACAGGTGCATTCTTGCGTCTTTCTGCACATTGAAGTAACGACACGGTATATTCTATTGCCTCGAAGTACAGCCTACGTTGCTCATTGCCATGCATAAATCAAGCCCGCTCCTTACATCCCATTTAAAATAGCGACGCGCTGGTTTATGGGAGCCGTTGCAGAGTATATAAAGTAAAGGTATAGCCAACTACAGCACGGAATGTTCTTTCCAAGAGAAATGATGCGTCTTTGTCACTCTAGGATAGGTCTGTTTATATGCGTAATCTTAACTCACGGACAAAGGCAAAAGAATATTTTTGAGGGAACACTCTGTAGTCTTTGAAGAGGCCATCGCCACTGCAAAGTTTTAAATTTATATTATCACTTTCTTTCTGATGTGAAATTACCTTCATATGACCAGACTTCTTTGTTTCACCGCACATGCTCTCCGGTGTGCGTGCAATCACTGATGTAAAGTTTCCTGGTTGCCAGCTGGAAGAAAATCATTGATAGGGCTAATCAAATCGTCGACTCATTGAACAAGGTTCAACCTTATCGGTTAACTAATATTGAATACGAAAGGATACGAAACGTAGGGAGACCATGGGACAAACTCAGGCATGAACTTCGACAAACGGACTCGTTTAGTAGAGGGCATAATACAAACGCAGAATGTAGCGAATACTTACACCAAGCATTTGGGAAGCGAATCGCTATCCATGGTGCAATTTATAGGATACAATGAGTCACGTAGTCATGATTCCACTTGGTGCACCAACATCAGTCTTAGCACAGATGTCGCTGCACATGATTGATGAGCACAATGTCTTAGTAAGCGTCATCTAGCGGCGCGTGATTACTTTCTTTCGGGGTACCCTACTGCAAGTACGTTTATATAGTACAGGGATAATGCATGGGATGGTCATAGAAGCACGGAAGCGAGTGTCCGTTTCCTTGCTAAGCTCACCATCTCGGTCCCTAATGCAAGTGCTATCGATCGGCTGGGATTAGTGTCGGAAGCGCAAGAGAGGATCAGCAGAGCGCCGCTCACTAAACCTTTGTGTAAGCTCGACCTTTCCTGGTTCGCTTATATTCTTGAAGCTATCCTTTACGTGTACCGAAGGCACACAATCTTATGCATGTACCTTCTCAATGTATTTATATTGTGTATGTGAAGTAAGCATAAGGGCTGCTTTGGAGCAAGTCGGGCTCCTTTGATAGCTGTCTCATTATTTTACATGAGATTCGTGAACGGGACAACGATGTGATCCTGTGATCTGGACAAAATTATTTATGCGCACCTTTCTGAATGCTCACAGCGACTGCTAAAATAAGCTGTCTCTCCGTCCATTCCCACACCGCAGCCTTTTACGATGTTCAATCAACAAGCCCAACTAGTCACTCTGCTAGAATTCAGAAGAAACTGAGATGATCCAAAGCAAGGCAGCAGGTTTCAGTTCAGAAGACGTGCTTTTCCCGCAAGCATGGCATGACATTTTTATTAAAGCTGGTTTATTCTTTCAATAAAAATATTCACGCTCGTGATGCCTAAGACCAATATTCGAAGTTCTATTAGGTAAACGCAGTGCCCTTGATGTGAAAGAAAAGTAACCGGACCAAAAAGTTGGGGTGGTCGAGGTACAAAGCGCGCTTTTATAAGGTCGGCTGAAAGAACAAAGCAAAGCATAAGCTAAGATCTGTGGCAGAAGCGTCTATAAAGTGGGCAAATATACGCATGTCAATATAGTGAGACGTTATGCAGGAAGTTATTTGGTTACATAGCGAATTTTTATGGTCATAGTTCACGGTATTGAGTTCGATTTCGGCGCGTTTATCAAGTGGATATCTCCTCAACTAGATTATTCCGGGTTGTTTTATCAACGCTTCCATGCTCATTCTTTCGACTATTTTTCACGCAGAGTGTCTTCATACGAACGCTGCTTTACAGAAGAAAATAAAATTACGCCGACAAAAGAAACACGTTCCGCTTGCTGTGGACTAATACAGCCCTAAATCAAGAAGTAGCTGGTTGCTGAGTAGTTACAGGTGGGCTTCAAGTTCCGCATTTCGTGCGAGACAAAAATGCAGACAATACCACGTGACTCATGCCTTATGTCCTCTCGAGTCTAAGTGGCCTTGATTCTTTGGTATTTCAAGCATTGGCTTCGAGCACCTTCAGCCCCGTGAATTCTGCCGTGACTGGGTCATGTGCCTCCTGAGAGTAATCAGCCGAGACTTCTGCAAACACTTTTTCGACGCTTTGGCGAGTTATTTCTTCTGGCAAGAATATAGTGTTTATGATTATTGAATCAATATCAGCCTAAATTATAAAAACAGTTGTTTTCAGTAAACGTTCTGCCTTTTGGTGAGAGTGCACTGTTAATTTAAAATTGTAGACTTTCGAAAAGCGATCGTGTCATTATGCATTCAGGGCTCCATGCATTACAGTGTTTCTTGTTTAAAAAATAACACGGTTTTAGTAACCTGACTCGTATCCGCAAGGCATTTCTCGGGCAGCTTTGAACCCATGTTCAAAGAAACTCTTTTGTTTCTTTTCTTCTCCGTTCCGCCATAGCTGTTTCCTGGTGCATATCTTCACTTGAGATGCAGAGTCGGAAAACTCGAGCAGCGACTGAAAAAAATACTGCACAAGTTTTTTTTTTTTTTTCTGCGAAGCAACAACGGGATGCTTCAATGTTGAAGCTTTTACGTCACTTGCAAGGCCCGTGGGGGAATTCTCTGATTACCAAGGTATGTAAAGAAATTTTTCTGCTCTCTCTGCATAGCCGTATTCATGAAGATGGCAAAATAAAGCGCGCTGCTAAGCATTCGTGTATGCACTTCAGCGCAAAATATAGACGGGGAGGAAAAGAAGGGTGCGTAGCACAAAGGCTGATTGTCAATTGAACACTTATTAAAAAATTATTGCTTCAACTAAACAAAAAACAGTACACTCATTCATTAATTACGCAGAAGTATGTATCCGCGGACGGCTACAAGTTATGCTAACGCTCGTATAAGTTCATATTTCGGCAACAGCATCTTCTGCGAAAGAAAAAGTTTGAGTGAGTGTTATGTTGTGTAATAATAGAAAAATACATCCCTTTGTTACTAAGGAGTAAACACAGTATAAACATAATGGAAGAACACTGTGTCCTCAGCCATTGAATAATTCTGATTCTCTTGGATTTTGGAAATTCTAATTACATAATGGTCCTATCGACAGTGACCCATGTAACAGCACGTCAGGTCTACACATGCGATGAGCAATCGTGGGGATTTGCCGCACATTGGCATGACTACGGGGGGATCCAGGCCCCTCGCACCCGTCTTCCCGAAATTTCCCAGAAGCAGCGGAGCCTCCCCCTCCTCCGCCACCCACTGACGACAAACCCTAATCTCCTGCCATCCCTACTATTTCTTTGTCACTCGAAATTCTGAATGCCGTGATTCTGCAGTCGCCCTCACTTCTGGTTTCTCTTAAGTTGTCTATAAATGTTCACTTGTTGAAATCTTCAAGTATCCAAAATCTTGTTATAGCACTGTTGTCAGGGAAGTGCTCGGTTTCCTATCAGAAATATTTCGCCTAATTTCTGGTAACTGGTAATGGGAAGTAAAGCACATTTGTGGCCTGCTCATCTGTACTCTGACAAAAACGGCAAATTTCAGAATATAGAAAAATCTAGGGCGAAATAAGAGGAACTTTCAAAATTGATTCTGATTTTGTTTTTTTATTCTTTTATTGACAATTGTGCAAACGCAATTAGGTGTTTCCTTTGTCTTTGTTTGCTTTGTGAATAAAAAATTATGGTGCTGCAATCCGGCGAAGCATTCAACATTAGTTAATGACGAATCGTCTCATTTGGCTCTATTTGAAGAAAAAGAAGCATTCTGACAGCCACACGACTCCCACCAACGGGCAATGGCAGTGCTTAGTATGCAAATCGTGGAGGTCCACGAATTCAGTGCACAAGCTGCAGCATGTCTACGCTTGAAGCCGGCTTGGCGGCCCATGTAAACTGGAAGTCTCTAGTGTGCAAGCAGTGAATAATGTTTCTTTCCCAGGCTGTCTCACTTTGCCCGCTGTATCTGTCTCTCTTCATGTCGACCACGGGGTAGACCTCCTTGGAAAAAAATGAACCCTCTCTGCATGCGATGCAGGCAGCAATGCAGAAATCATCTATTGTACCAAAGGGAACTTGAAAGTGCCCTCATTATCTGCCTGCTGAACTATCTCTGAAAGAATCCCAGCGGCCCACTACATTATCGCAAACCCTGACCCTCCTTCAAGAACTCTTGAGACCTCAAGAACAATTTCCCCGTGAACTTATCTAACAGGTGGAAGTGTTCTATGGTATTCACGAAAAAAGACACATCGCCTCTTCGATACGTCTGCTGCACAAATGTACGCAAGCTTTATGTCACCAACGATTGTTTCGATAAAGAAGAAATGGAAGTGCCACCGTATATGTTATATCCTTAAGAGGAAGAGGAAGCATTGATTTTCCAGTCTTTAAAAGAAAGAGCGACAGTGTTGTATTTTTCCATAAAAATGCTGGTTAGACTTTTCCAAACTAGCAACTTCTTACACATCCTGAATAGTACATTACAACTCATTGGTTTGCTTTATTTGCCTATCTGATGTATACTTGGGACTTTTCGTAAAGTGCTTTCTATAGACTCCGTTGCCTGCTGCGTCTGGCACGCGTGGCTTGCTGACTGTGGCTGCGAGGGCCCTACGGGGAAAACCATCCGCTGCGAGTGCACAGTCGAGGTGCGTCGAGGGTTGGCGACGTCGCGTTCGCTCTGCGCTTGACGCTTACTTCGTATTGGAACGCGAGGCAGCGCTCGCTGCAGCTGCCGCTCTTTCTCAAACCAGCATTTTGACAGCGAGTGTTCGTGGTCATTGATTGAGGTGTGCTCATGCTTGGCTCTGCACGCATGACACCATGCTTGCTAACTGAGTAAGCAAGTGAGCGTTTACAAGTTTATACGGCCGATAAAAGCACTGCCCTAACTTCGAACAGCTGTCTAATAAGTTGCTATGATAATCGTTGTTCCGCCTTTCGGGCAAACCTGCGATTTCCCTAAGTTAGGGGTAGTACTAATAACACTAATTTTATTTATTAGCTGAAATTAATGAAGAGAATACTAGGCAGTGCAGGTGGAATATGAACCCACAATTTCTGCATGTCTCATGCGATGCCGTCAGTCTAATACGAGGTATCGCACAAGGGCAGCGGTTGTTATATACGTTTGGATTTCACCAGCTGGGTGGTGCATTTATTTCTTTTAAAGCTTACATATAAATAATAAAGTGACCAGATCGCCTTTAATTCTAAATTAGGAGGCTTTGGGGACCTATAAGTTATCGCATACAAAATGTAAAGATGTACTTCAGGCGTAGAGGTTACACACCTAAAGGTTACAGGTCAACGTTTCTGGTATAGGTTGCTGCGTAACCTAGAAGAGTACCGTAACCTTGACTACAGAGGTTACCACATCTAGCTGTTACGTTTACCCTCCAAATCGGGAGCGTACAAATTTCGCAAACGTGTACCTTTTTTTTAAAGAAGACCTGACTGAGGCCGTAGCGTAAACACTCTTTTGGGAATATATGCCCTGATTCTTTAAGTGTGCCAGCACAACCTCCATTACATAAGGCTGCTTTGTGGGGAAAGATTGGGCCGTAAAATATGAGCTCAAGATCTTAATGCTAGTCTTAAAATGTTCAATAGCTGCATCTGTTTCCCCACTCTGCTTCAAATCTACCCCCGTTTTCGGTAAATTTTTGGCTTTATGCTGGAGGTTATTTGTTTATTATAACCTTAGTAAAGGGCATAGCTTTCACGGCTGTGTTCTCTTAGCTTCCATCTAAGAAACGAAGACTGAAACAAATAGCATACCTTGTGTTCATTCTTCAGCGGTGCAGGAATGATGTGGTATTAAAGCCTAACATAGAGGAGTAGTGCACTAAAGGGGGACAAATGAAGGTAGACACTCACAAAAAAAGTTGAAGGCCTATTAGGATAAGTTTCCTAACATAAATCAATAAATATATTTTTTTTAATGTGGCGGTACTTCTCAGAAATGATTCGCACGGACGTTTTCCTTACTGGTTTTTAAGGTACCTGATGCACAAATTTATCGCTTCTTAATGAAGACCTCTGTTAGTCTTATTTATCTGACGTAGAGGGTTTACTTATTGACCAGCCCTTGGCTGTTGACCAGATATGATTGCCACAGATGTGATAACGTGATCATCAACGCAGCAACAGTGAATCGGGTTCAGCACTTACATAAGGGACATTTGAACACAGTGGTTCATTTCTTTCAATAAATCCCAATTTGAGAGCCGCTAAAGAACATTTACGCTCTGCCGTTCCAGATAATTTGAACAGGAGGCAAGCAGAGGCGCTGGTCTTTTTACTCCTGTTCCTCACTACTATATTCCGACATTCCGTTTGTAACACATAGGCAGCCTGCACGTTAGCTGTTAGGACGGCAATAAAATATTTTGCATCACATTTCCTTGATCATGTGGCTGAAATTTGAGCACGTTGGTAGGTATTTGTGTTACTGAAAGGCAGGCATACAAACACTAAGACAAGAAGGATATAAAAGACAGCAGAATGCTGTTTGGTTTGCACTTTTTTATTTTGTTGTGCTTTCTGTTTTATGTCCGTGTTCGCACGCCTGCATTTCAGTAACATGTGCCCTGCCCCATATTTACATGGTGTGACATAGTTATACGACTGGGCCGCAAAAAAAAAAAACACAGAAAAAGCACTAATTTCTTTATAACTAAAGGAATATAAAAAAGGAGAACAAACTTGATAACATTCAAACGCCTTGATAACGGAGTGTTTGGGACCTCCAGAATTATACGTCGTCAAATTGCTTCGTTCTAAATGTCAGGCACCGTGCCATTTAGACTAGTGAAAGCTTAGCACGTATTATCAACGAAAAGTTTATTCAACCTGAATGCAGGAGAGACCTAAAGAAATAGGTTGCTGCATTTTTGGAAACTCTTTGTCTGACCGAGTGGCAGCCATCCATATATGGCACCGAGGCTCACAGCAAGAACCGCGGGGAAACGCAGGAGATTCGTAGCGTAAATGCAGATCCTCAAACGCCGCTGTCGACTACATTTCCTTCAATGCTCACAGTTTGGTAACGGAATCTTTGTCACTATTAGCTTCATTAAAATTCGAGTCCATTCTGCACCACACGGCATTGAATACATCATCCGTCTTCAGTTACAGTCACATGATCATGTCGTAACCAACTGCGACGTATTCATCAGGCCTCGCACCAGCTGATACATCACATCAAGGCGCGCAATAATTTAGCGATTCCTGAAGCTGGGCCGCAGAACCACTTCTGACACGCGCATGCTCGTCAATTACGTCGCTCGCATTGCCATTAGCGCTAGCGCATCGCACATGTTGATGACGTGCGCGGAGGGTAGCGGCGGCACCGCTATGTGACGTTCGATGTAAAGTAACAAATGCACTGTCTGAGATTTCTGTGTTGCTTCCTTATTCAGGCAAATGTGTATTATTCTTGCAGTGCTGTTCACTACACACGTAAGACATGCGGATTCGGCCGGTGCATAAATAGTCCTTCGTTATACAGGCAATATAGCTGCACAGCCGTTCGCGTGTAGTCGGGAGTATAGTTACGAAAAGGAAGCAAAAAGCAAAACGTTGCAGTTTCTAACGAAAGTGCCGATTGCGATAGGATACTTGTAGAGAGCTATCAGAAGTAAGCATGCCAGTTTTATTGGCCGTACAACTTGTCAACATTCGCGTATTGACTAAACCAACAACTTTGATGTGACGCGCGCACAGGGAAAAATGAACACGTCTGATTCGATAACCGCGGACACTCGCTGTCAATACGCTGGCGTGAGGAAGATCGGCAACAGAAGCGAGCGAAGTGCCTTTCGTACTACCTCTCGCTTCAACGCTAAGTCGCGAGAACGTAGCACAGACGAAGCCAACAGCACTCGACAGGCCTTCGCTCTGTATCAGCAGCATCTCTCTTTCAAAAAGAGCCCGTGCGGCTACGCTCAGTCACGCCATGCGCAGCCGCTGGTTCTGTAGCGGTTCCATATCTACAAGGTGCCATAATTAACCATAGCATCTCCCGTCACGCAGCCTTTTATAATTGCGTTAAATTTGTCGATACAAAGTTCCAAGCAAACATTCATTCTTATGGTTCCATGATAGAAAAGAAAATGAGGTGCTAAAAGGAACCTGCTGCTAAAGGAAAAGAGCACCCATGAATCCCCCTTCCGCCAAAGAACTTCCGCAATCTGGGGTGCCGTCTTTTTTTGCCACTGGCTGAACATATGCGGTGATGCGACTATCTTGAGCAAGTCATTTGGAACTCCAGTGGGAATATACCGAAGTCATTTGTAACTCCAGCGCGAATATACCCAAACAAGTTTGCACCATCCGGCCCTCCTTTCGCCAGACGCGCTGGCCATTAGGCTATTAGAGGAGTGTCTTTGAGAAGAATACGAATAGGACGTGCTCCCAGAAAAAAAAAACATGATTCCTCTTCTCCAACGACAAATCGTCATCCCACTTCAGAGGACACCAGAACTCTATTATGGTTCCTTCGAAGAAGGTCCCCTTTTTAATGGGCTCTGTGAGTTTGATTATATTTTTGCTTTAAGCAGAGTCTACTAAGAGTCAGGGGTAAGGGCATTTTATATGGTAGATTTTATTCCTTTGAAATTGTTACTCTTGGCATTTTGCCTATCTTCCTAATACAATTTTATGAACGAGGAGAACATCTAAGTGTTCTCCTTTTCTAAGCAATCTTTATCAGTTTGTATGTTTCAGCAATACTATGAATTTCAGTTCTGGTTTCACTCCTTACCTTGGTTTGGATGCATTTTGGCGTTTTATTGTAAGTCTTACCTACGTAGTGCTAACTTTTGTGAGCTTCCAGCTTTATTCTGAAAAGGCTGCCCTTCGATATGACGACGCAAACCATGCGCAGTAGCTGAATGCACCATGAATCTGTTGTCACTATCAACAGCAAATGTGAAACGGATTGACGTGATTTAGAGATTGAAAGTAACTGTTCCTTGCGGCTTGGAGGTATTGAATAGGAAAAAGGAAGTGTACGGAGGAAAAGCAGCAAGGTTGGCCGGTTTCGTTTACTACCCTGCGTTGTGTGAAAAGAATGAAGTGGTGATAAAAGAGAAAGAAGACTAGAGAGAACGCAGAAGTTGAGCGCACGCTTGGTGGTGTGCACGCAGCGTAAAACCGGTCGCAGAGACCGACAAACTTGAACCGTTGTAGCAAAGGTTTCGTGGCGTTTTGTGCCAGCGACGCGCACGATCGCGTTCCAAGAATTTTCGCTTTTGAAAACGGTCTTGAGTCTAGTCGGATTGGTGCTGTTCGGAGAGGATGGCAATGAACGTCATGACTTGTACAAAACCACAGTGGGTGTTCGATAGTTTCTTTGATCCCTGAAAAATTGCACCAAGGTGGGTCATACATTTGAAAGAAGAACAAGTAAGCCTCTGCAAAAGTCATATCGATCCAGAGGTGGTAAATCAATATTGTATCAGAGCCTGTAATTGTTGATGCAGTTGCACCTTATAGAGAATCCAGTTGGCAGCCTACACTGCAAATAACTAGGTGACGTTGAATAAGTACATGTGAAAGTTTGATTCAAGACGACAACGTCAGTTCCCCATAGGTTGACTGGAATCGCTCGGGTTCCTTTCTAAAAGACCGGACCACCTCATCGGTGAAGCCATTACAAGTAACAACTGTATGTACTGGTGGACTTTGAAACATTAAAGGCAATGTTTTGCTTTACGAATTTCGACAGGTTTGGTGACTGTATCTGCGGCCTGGATGTTCTTTTGCCAAATGGGCCAACCAATCACAGCGGAGCACGCGCAGTATGCGCGCTGTTAAGCTCCTTGCAAAACCACCAGATGGCGCTGGCCTCTACGCATCCGCGCAATGCTTTATAAAAAAAAAAACATGTATAGCATACTTGAATAAATAAACCAGGTGAGGTGACGATTTATCAAAGCCGCGTTTCAAAGGGGATGCCATTAAATCATCATCATCATCATCATCACCTGTGGCAGTGACGGCGCCAGTCGTGCCGGGGGAAGAAAGAGGAAGAGCCAGAAATCACGCCTTCGCGCATCCGCAGCTGCATGGTAATAAGGAAGTAAACGCTTCTTTCGGATAGAATGGATTCAAATTGCACCATGTACGTGTGCACATGCTGCCTCTGAAACGACAATGCGTTCAATGCGTCTGTCATGCACGGCAGAAGTCAGCAACTCCGCTTAACAAAAGACACGCTATAGTTGTGGTCGTCCGCCCCCCTGATTTTATGTGTATGTATGTGTAGGCGCGCGTGCGTGCTTTCATGCTCATGTTTCGACTCGTTATGCACAAAGACAATGCTTCGCTGTATATCGATTCGAACTCGATGGATCTGCTGCAATTTTTATGTTGCGTCCTTTCTGGAGAGCTTGATGCTCCTCATTATTATCGCCTCTATCAAATACTCGTGAGTCCTGCAGTCTAAGACAAACTTCCGATTCTGTAGGACTCCCTTTCAGTCCCAAAAATATCACACTTTTGCGAAGTCTCTCTACTAGGACGTATTTTACAGCAGTACGTAGGGCAGCAAGCACTGCCATCGCAGATGCTGTTATATGCGACAATTTCGACCTCACTGTGATTAGCCTGGCCCAAACGACAATGGCAGGTTTCAAGTGGGTGGACGAGACCGACCTATACGTAATATGAGTGACCAGTCCAGATATGTATCATTCAATAATAGTAGCGTCGCCTGCTTTAACACTATTCTTAGTTATGCACGAAATAGTAGGGTGGACTTTGGTTACTTCTACACCACAACATAGAGTGAGCTCTCAACGTGTCTCTGTATCCCATTAGAAGAGAGTTTTGATGATGGAATATACCTTCTGCAAATATAGCCCGAGGTATTTGTGAGGGCAAACGAGCAGAGTGGCGATCGCGAATGCCGAAAAAAGGACGTCGATGTGCGCCTTGAGACAACAAACGGCGATGTAATCGTGTTAGAAAGCCAATTTGGTTACGGCCAACGATGTAATTACGTGTTTCGGATAAACTGTCATTAACCGAGATTCCTTATTTCGAAAAAATCCGTGTACTTAGATTGAGGTGCAGGTTAAAGTACCCCAAGTGGTCAAAATTTCCGGAGTCCCCCACAACGGCGTGCCTCATAATCAGAAAGTGGTTTTAACACGTAAAACACCATATCTTTTTTCAAATTCCTTATTTTCTGTTTAAATGTGAACACAGGAATACTTTTGCATAATGAATTTTCTTGAGTGGTAAAGGAACACTGATAATCGCTGATGCTTGAGCAGTACGAACGTTATAAGACATGTGAACTAACAATCACCACAGTAAAACCTCAAAGTCTCCGGGGAACACATGTGTTTCCCGGAGACACATATACGGAGAGATCTGTTCAGATGTTTTTCTAGTTAGATATATGTGCATGTTAAAAAAGTCTGTTTCCCAAACATAACCTGGCACAATCCATGATGACGTTTTTCGTAACCTCGGTGCCACTTCGGAATGCCCAGCCTGCTCCAATAATTATTCCGTGAGGTTTTATCTCTCACCTGCAAGTTTAACTATCCACTTTGAATGAACTCTTTGTGGCTGCCTGCTTACCGTGTTCTGTGGGTCCATAGGATTCACTGGCCCGTTTCATTCCAGAAAACATAAACAAAGATCAATCGGCTTATTTCCTTGAAAACGGGTTCATTCGTTTACTTCATCAGTAATGTATCACGTAGTAATTTCTTAGATCACTTTCCTGCAACCGTACCGATTGCTGCAATCATTATATACATTGCGCAGATGACGCCACTTTTTGCTCTTGCTAGCTTGACTGCCTTACTACACTTTGTCGCAGTTTCCACCGTTAACTTCTTCTCAAACGGTCTTGATCTGTCTTCACTTTCGAACATCCAGGCTTAGTTCGCGCCCCATCAGTTGTTGCTGGTATACTCCAGCGGCTGAGAATCGCTGTCCTCCTGACGCCATTCAGCTTTTAAGTGTTGACACCATCCGCTCAGAAAGGGAGGCAAATTCGCTTTCTTGTTCCGGCGCGATTTTGCACGCACTTTTTTATTCTTTTCTTTTTTTACCGAAGCCAGCCACGAAGCGCAAAGTAAGCGAAATGGAGTGTTAAAAGTATAGCAATGATCGTCACCACCGCTCTTGCAAAAAAAGAAGGAAAGAGAATTGGGGGCATCGAAGCGTGGACAGCAGTGTTTTCTTCAGCCATATTTTGGTGGCAGTCTTACCATTCCGTGCTGAATCTAAGAAATATAGCATACCGGACACTGCAGTTATTATATACTACTGAGGACATCGACCCCACACACGAGACTGTAAGGTGGACGCGTGTCTTTATGTAAGCACCCCTGCGTCTCAAATATTTTGCAGGTGTGGCAACGTGCGCGTCCAGAAGGCTGAAATAAGAACTAATGCAATCAATCAATTCAATCAGTCATTCAATATAATCATGTATCATTGTATCTGGAAAGATGAAAAGAAGAAGCTGCCGATAAGGCAGCTTGACGAGTTCTCACCCCGTACATTTAGGCAGCAACCGTTTAGAGCAACCAAAAAAAGTAGTAAGAAAGAAATATGCATGTAAATTCATTTAGCTCAACTAGTACAGGTATATTAATATGAAGCACAAGACAAAATAACTAAAAATTTGCATGCTGGTTCATACAATGTGGAAGTAAAGTGGCAGGTTCTGAGCCATGTTCCGCTGTTAAAAATAAATATGTAGGGAAGAAACGAAACACACACACACACAAAAACAGAAACGACACACCTGAAGCAACTATAAAAAACGCTTAAGTTCTAGGGCGGTAAGGTTTTCAAATCTCTATTCTGACAATGAAAACCTGTTACTCGTGATAGCCACGTTGCTGTTTAATTGGTCTGCATGTCCCAAAGCATATGCTCATTGAATATAACATCTAAAGATTTAAAATTGCTGACTGTGTCTATTGGATTGTCATTTAAGGAGAGCTGAATATCTGCATGCATTTGCTTGCCTTTGGTCTAAATAGAAGTACATTGGCTTCTTTCACGTGTATATTCTATTACTAGATGCATAGAGCGCTAGTTTCGAGAGAATTTCATTTCCTCGGCGGAATAATACCACAGCATTACTACAAGAAATCAATAAACTTGTATCACCCGCATATATAACGAATTTTAAATCGTGATCAGCCTGTGTGATGTCGTTAACAAAAACTTAAAAAGGTACAGTTCTAAAATACTACCTTGAGGTACGCCGCAAGAAATGGTTTGCACAGAGGAAAGGCGATAATGAATTACCACGCACTGCTACAAGTGCGCAGACAGGACTGAACAATGTTGTGCGGTAAGTCGCGCATGCAATAGAATTGCAGCTTGTGTAAAAGCAGATTGCTGTTCAAACAACCAAACGCTTTAGTGAAATCAATAAAATCTCTAATACTAAATTTTTACGGGAATGAAGAAGAAGAAGCAAGAGAGCGGACGTGCCCCGCATCGTTTCCGTCTTTTTGAATGATTCTGCCGGCAATTTTGGCAGGACCACGCATTGAAGGTCAACATCAGATTCGTGAAGTTAACGCAAATCAGTGGATACCATTGGACAAGGTGGGCCAACATTTTTTTTGGACTTCTATCGCACGTGGGCGCTAGACTGGGCCTAAAGCCACGTAGGCCTAGCGAGCCCGCCAAGATGACATGGCCGATATACGTATGGACGACGTATATCAGCCATACGTATATACGGATACGGATACGGAAGACGGCGAGGAAAGAATGGGTTGGCAGGTGGTCACCAACTGAAGATCGCATCTTCGAAAAAGACCTGGGGAGCTGGTGGAGCCGCCAATTTGATGCAAGAAACACAAGGAAAGGAGATCGCCACCAAAGATGCTGCTGGAGCCGACGAGCTAAAGCGCCGCATTGTGAAGGCGTCAAGGATGCCGCAACATGCGCAGGAGCACAGGAAAATCATCTTTAGGCCTCGGGGAGGCCTAAACCTGAACAAGGTGAGCACAGCTATTGGAGAAGCGATCGTCGAGGCAGCCGGACTGACAGTAGACCAAGCGAAGGAAGACATCGTCTGCTGCTACTTCACACAGAATACCGCGGTGGTCAGTACACCTGACTCCTGTCATGCCGAAAGGTATGTGAGAATCAAGTCTATTACGATCATAGAGGCAGAATATGAAATGAGCGCTTATGAAACAGCCCCCACTCTACGTGCAAGGGGGTTATTAGAAGAGTAAACCTCAGTGACAGTGAAAGTGTGATCACGAAAAAGATTGTGCATAAGTAGAACCCAACGGCGTTGGCTGCACAACGCATAAAAGCTACGGGCTCGGTTATTGTGCTTTTAGACGGATTCAGGGTGCCCAAGTTCATCAAATATGGGTTAACCCTCGTCTGGTGCTATCTGTACAGGAAGCAATTTGACGTATGTTACGCATGTGGAAGAATTGGACACAGATCAGACGTTTGTCCCACACCTGATGTTTTGCAGCGCATGGGATGTGGTATGTAAGACCCAGGGGAGGATCATATCTGCTCTCCCAAATGCAAGTTCTGCGGTGAAGATCACCCCACAGGTGACAAGGCTTGCCAGCAGCGGTACGAAATATCATGTGTAGTAATAGTAAGAAGAATACAACGCTCCAAAGTAGAAACCGAGATGGAATCAGCCCGGCCGACAAAGGAAACCCCTCTAGGCACCGGAAGGCGCTCACGCTCAAGAGGCACATCAAGATCAAGACAGCGCTCCACATCGAGGGGAAGAAACCGTTCCAGGTCTCGGGAGGTGAAGGTGCGCTTCGAGGAGCAGGAGCTGAAGACAAAGAAGAAAAAGCAGCCAGCGACCTTGGCTGATATAGTCAAAGGTACTGTGAATGTCACAGGTGCAGTAGCCTCGCAGGAACAAAGCAACGATGCCAGAGTAGAACGGCTGATCAAAGAGGCTATATCACTAAGAAAGCAAATGAAGAACTAAAGAAGCAGATGCAGGAAATGAAGAAAGGGTTGAGGATAGACAGCGGCAGCATGGTAATAGCTAAGCCGGTGAGTAGAAGTAACAGCGAGGAAGAAGAAGACACACCGGCGCCCAAAAAGGGATCTGCAGTTCCGGAGGTAGACTCGATGTGCTCGGTTCAGGGGGAGATTAGGAATGCCATTAGGGACCTACATAACACGGTACACAGCGTTAACCTTAAGGTGGATAAAACATGGACATGGAAGTTAATAGCCGAACAAAAGGCTGAAAAAGCTAGAGGCCCAAGGAGAAGTTGAAGAATATATGCCCGCGGAAGCCGAAGGCGCTAGAACACTCCCAGGATGGGTAGGTGGTACAGTCAAGAGAACAGTGACAGCGGGTAGCAAGTCAGGGGGCAGCGACAATAATAATGGATAACAGAAAGAGTCTTAGTGTGCGTCAGTGAAACTGCACAGGATTTTAGCAACAAAGAGCGTCACTAGCATAGATAATGAAAACGGTTGAAAATAGGCCGAAATTATTAATGCTGCAAGAAACTCTAGCGGAGGAGATCAAGCTCTCCGACTTCAACTCGGTCTGCAAAGGCAAAGAGCCGGGCAGCGGAATTGCCACCCTAATAGACAAGAAAATTCTCTCCATAGAGCGCGGTCTAAAATTAGGGGCGAGTAAAATTGAATACATATTGATAGAAATGGTCCTAAAAAAGGCACAGAGGAAAAGCGCAAAGCTTGTTCTGCCTCAACATATATAGCAGTCCCAGAGATATGAGACAAGAGCTTCATAGCAATTTTTAATAAGGTGATGAGTGTAGCCAAAACGGCGCCCCTCACAATAGGAGGGGACTTCAACGGCCTGCACCAATCTTGGGGTTACCGCTGGAGTAGTACGAAAGGGGAAGCAATGGGATGAGGTGTGTAAATGTGTAGTTGGAAGGATAAAACGTGGAGGCAATTGGAGTCTGCTCAGGCATCTGCTCAACGAAAAAGGCATGAAGTCGAATAGACGTACGACAGTGGGGAAAGTGGTATTTTTCCGCATTCCCAGCGATAGCAGCGGGGGACACCGTCGCCTAATAAAAGGGTGATTAGAATGAGCCTATAACAGCTTACGCTGTAAAATAGCGGCGGCTAAAGTCTGCCCAAATTTAGCCTATTGCCATTACTAGAATGGCCACCGTGGTAGCCAGGAATAAAATCCTCTACCTCCTGCTTAACAGCAAAATGCGCGACACACTAAGCCCCAATGTTTACGCACAAACATGACAGACAATGTCAACGAGCTCTGTAACTTTAGATGAAGGCTGCGATTCCCGAGGAATAAGCACCAGATAACGATTCTCAAAGCTGTATAATACAGCGAAAGTGTATGTAGCTACCGTCCAGAACAATAGTGGCAGTGAACAGAAGATCCTTACGGCAAATCCATTTTTTTTCGCGAACGATCTGTAGCTCTGAATGCAATGTAGGTATCTTGGAAAAATTATACTGAAATTTGCCGCAAAGACGACTCTATCATTACGCCGAGTTTCATTTACATGATTAGCTAGTTCACAGTGAAGGTGTATATGTTGTGGAACTCCCGTCCGCTGTCAATACATAAGCTTCTACGGACGACAAACGGACAGCTCCATGTATGTTCGCTAGAATAAAAGTCTGGTCCTTCCAAGTTCCCTTCAGGAATAATAAACTAATAATAATAAACTAGGAAGTATGCTCAATGGCAAATTACAAACAAACGTGTTTAGTTTCGCGCACTCCTTTGGATTGCGCCCCGGTCAACGCATATCGTCGCTCGCGTCGTGGCTCGGTCTAACGCCCACTTGCTTCCAAACGGCGCTCCTTCGCATCTTCATCGGCAACACCTGTGTCTTTAGAGCAGCGTCGTAAAAGCCCTGCGGCGGTACGTATGACGTAGTGCGTGACGTAATACGCGCGTGATAAGGCAACCAAGGTGTTGCGTTTCGCCTGCGACACGTGGTTTTGCCGGCGCGACTGCGGCGGGGCGGCAGACATTTTGGCCCGATCGTCGTCGCCGCAACGCTCCCCGCCAGGTGTTTCCAGGCGCGACTGCGGCGATGCGACCGCAAAGGATCACCCTCTCCTTCCAGTCATTGTGCCTGAACCAGGCGATGCGACAGCAGGGGCACCCTCTCCTTCCAGTCATTGTGCCTGAACCAGGCGATGCGACAGCAGGGGCACCCTCTCCTTCCAGTCATTGTGCCCGAACCAGGCGATGCGAAAGCAGGGATCACCCTCTCATTACAGTCATTGTGCCCGACCGGCAGCGCTACGACAGTGTGCGTCACCATTAGCCCATTGTACATTCACGTGCTCGTCTATTGAGGGGTTCCTTCTTGCCCTCAACTGCGAGAGTATAAAAACAGCTGCCCCCGGACGCCAAAAAGAGGGCTCCGATTTCTTCTGTTGAGTAAAGTGCTCTCCCGTCTCTCTACTTCGGTCAACCTGACCGCCAACTCTTTGCGATGTTAAAATAAACAAGTTGTTTTGTTGTTACCAGTCGACTCATGCTTTGCCGGGACCTTCGGATGCTTCCAGTTGTACCCCAGGCCGCCAGGCCAACGCTACCCTTGGGGCTTGCGACCCAGGAACAACCACGGGCGTCAGCGCCGAGTTCCCAACAGATCGTACCAGCGGTCGGATCCAAACATCTGGTTGGCAGCGGTGAGATCGCCTCCGACTTCAAACAACTGTCTGCCAGCGGTGAGATCGCGACAACGGAGGCCAGCAGCGAAGAGATGCAGTTGACTGTATGCTGAGCAGCTCAACAACGATCCGGGAGCAGTGCAACGAGCCCTGTGTGATGACTGGTTGCCTGCAGCGGAACGACTGCGCTGGACTCTTGGCTGCGAGGTTTGGTGAGTGCGGGACTTTCTTCTTCTGAGCTTTGCCAGGCTTTTGTTAGTGTCAGAAACAGAGCTGGTAATTGTGGTTGTCGTTGCTGCCGGGTTAGTTTGCGGCAAGACAATAGTAAGCAGTAGAGAAAGCAGCATTCAGAGCAGCCATGGATTTGAAGTCGTTGCGCAAACCGAAATTGTTGGAGCTTGCAAGAGAGTTGGGTCTGGATGTCTCGGACAAACTCAGAAAACCAGAACTGATAAAGGCTATTCTTGAGTTAGAGGCTGAGGATGACGAGCTGTCGGAATGCCTTGAGACCATTGAAGAGAGGGAGACTGCAAAAAGACAGGAGCGCGAACTTAAAGAGCAAAAAGAAAAAGAAGAGCGCGAACTTAAAGAACAAAAAGAAAAACAAGAGCGTGACCGTCAACACGCTTTGGAAATGAAGCGTCTTGAGGTAGAGATGGAACGCGCTCGTAATGGAAGTCAGGCACACGGTGCAGGAGAACGCGTATTGTTCAAAATTACTGACCTGATGCGGCCGTTTAAGCTTGGAGAGGACATTGGTTTGTTCCTGGTTAACTTTGAGCGAACGTGCGAGAAGCAGGGGTTCTCTCGGGAAACGTGGCCACAGCGCTTGCTCACTTTGTTACCCGGCGAGGCGGCCGACGTAGTCGCTCGCTTGGATAGAGAGGAGGCAGAGGACTTCGACACAGTGAAATCGAGTCTTCTAAAAAAGTACCGGCTGTCTGCGGAGGCGTTCCGTCGGAAGTTTCGGGAAAATGAGAAAGGCAAAAGTGAGTCATATACAGAGTTTGCGTATAGGCTTATGTCGAACATGCAGGAGTGGCTCAAAGAAGAGAAAGCGTTTGGTGACCACGATAAAGTTCTGCAGTGTTTCGGGCTAGAACAGTTTTATAGTCGGTTACCGGAGAACGTGCGATACTGGGTCTTGGATAGGCCAGACGGTTGTACGGTGGCTAAAGCCGCTGAGCTAGCCGAGGAGTTTGTGACGCGTCGGGCTCGCGGAGCTAAGGACGGTCAAAAGGGTGAATTTGGCTCGAAGTTTGAGAGGCCGAAGTTCACACCCATGAGAGCAAAGGGGAACACGCGTAGTGCGGATGCGAGTGGAAGCAGTGCGACCGAACCTAAGGAGACGGCGGCAGCCGAAGCCGAACGCAGAAAGCGGTTCGAGATGAGGCAAGCGCGCGTTTGTTGTACGTGCCAGAAGCCGGGTCACTTTTCGGCGCAGTGTCCGGAAACAACACCAAAAGTTGTGTTTTTTTCAATAGGCAGCACTGACGAGAACATGAAGCTTCTCGAGCCTTACATGCGAGACCTCCTCGTGAACGGGAAAGAGTGCCGAGTGCTTCGCGATTCCGCAGCTACGATGGATGTAGTTCACCCGTCTTACGTAGAACCCCATATGTTCACGGGCGAGTGCGCGTGGATCAAGCAAGCCGTGGAAGCTCATAGCGTGTGTCTGCCAGTAGCAAAAGTGCTTATTGAAGGACCTTTCGGAGCGCTTGAGACGGAGGCGGCAGTGTCATCTATGCTGCCCCCCCAGTACCCGTACCTATTTTCAAACAGGTCCGATCACCTCCTGCGCGAGAAGGGGCTTTTGTTTGGTGAAGCTAGTGTTCAGGCCTTAACCAGATCGAAGGTTCGGGAGCTCGCTGCAAAGGCGGTAGTTGCGGGGCCGACGTTATCAAACAACGAAAAAGGGTCAGAGGCGCAGCAAGCTGATATTCAGAGCACGCCTGAACAGAATAAAATTGAGTCTGTAGCGTTGAAGGCGCCAGATACTGGAGAGGAAACGCCCGACACGGGAAAGTTAGAAGAGCTATCTACTGATTTGCTCATCGCGCCTACGTCAGACGAACTTGATAGGTTGCTAAAAGTCAGCCGGTCGGCTTTGATAGCCGAGCAAAAGAAGGATGGCAGCCTGGAAAACGTGCGCTGCAATGTCAAGGAAGGTATCGCCAGGAAAAATGCGCGTTTTGTGGAAAGAGGTGGAGTCCTGTACCGGAAGTATCTAGACCGCAGAGGAGTGGAGTTCGATCAGCTGATCGTGCCTCAATGCTATCGTCAGGATCTGTTGCGCTTGACGCATGGGGGTTCGTGGTCCGGACACCTAGGAGTAAAGAAAACTAAGGACCGTCTCTTGCAAGAGTACTATTGGCCAGGGTGTTTTCGGGACGCAGACCACTTCGTGAGGTCATGTGACACCTGTCAGCGGGTGGGCAAACCAGGGGACAAATCAAGGGCGCCGTTGAGATTGGTACCTATCATTACGGAGCCTTTTAGACGGCTCGTTATTGATACAGTGGGACCTCTGCCGGTAACAGCCACGGGGTACAGACACATTTTGACTGTGATCTGCCCAGCGACAAAGTTCCCTGAAGCAGTGCCGCTTAAAGAACTCAGCTCAGTTGAGATAGTTAATGCACTACTGTCCATATTTGCGCGAGTTGGTTTCCCTGCGGAAATCCAATCAGATCAGGGCACAGTGTTTACTAGCGCTTTGACGACAACTTTTCTCGAAAGGTGTGGGGTAAAGCTGTTACACAGCTCAGTGTACCACCCACAGTCGAATTCCGTTGAGAAGCTCCACTCCGTCATGAAGCGCGTGTTGAGAGCATTGTGTTTTGAACATCGAACTGACTGGGAGCTGTGTCTGCCTGGGGTGATGTTTGCATTAAGGACCGCGCCGCATGCGGCTACGGGGTTTTCGCCAGCTGAACTGGTGTACGGTCGCTCGCTTAGGTCTCCGCTTCGCATGCTTCGAGAATCATGGGAAGGCAGGGGCGACGACCCAGTCATGGTGGAATACGTGCTTAAGCTCCTCGAACGCTTAAGAAGGGCACAGGAGTTGTCAGGTGAAGCAATGACAAAGGCCCAGCAGAGGGCCAAGGTTTATTATGATCGGACAGCCAGGGCCCGTCGTTTTGAGGTGGGCGATGAGGTCATAATATTGCGCACATCGCTAAACAACAAACTAGACGTGCAGTGGGAGGGCCCAGCATGAATTGTTCAGAAACTGTCGGACGTTAACTACGTGGTAAGTCTGCCAGGAAAGCGGAAAGCACAGCAAGTTTACCACTGTAATCTGCTCAAACCTTATAGACAAAGGGAAGCAGTGGTGTGCATGATGGTAAACGTTCCTGAAGAGCTTCCGGTCGAGCTTCCGGGACTAGGCTCAGTGACGAACAGGGAAGACACCGGTCAAGTCATTAGTGACCTTATCAGTAAAGCACCGCTGTCGCCCGAGCAGAAAACCGAACTACACCAGCTATTACAAGAGTTTCAAGGTCTGTTCTCTGAGAGGCCTGGTAGGACTTCTGTACTTACTCATGATATAGAACTTACCTCCCCAGAGCCAGTACGATCCAAGGCGTACCGGGTGTCACCCCGCCAGAGCGATATTATGGAGGCTGAGGTAAAGAAAATGCTACAGCTCGGTGTTATTGAGGCAGGTGAGAGTGATTATACCTCCCCTTTGATTTTAGTTGAGGTACCGGGCAAGGAACCTCGTCCTTGCGTCGACTACCGCAGGCTTAATTCCATCACTAAGGATCAAATTTATCCGATCCCTAACATCGAGGAGCGCCTTGAGAAAGTTAGTAGCGCTCAGTTTATTTCCACCCTAGATCTTGTCAGGGGTTATTGGCAGGTTCCACTTACAGAAGAGGCTAGTAGGTATGCGGCGTTCATTTCACCAATGGGAACATTCCGTCCTAAAGTGTTGAGTTTTGGTTTGAAGAACGCGCCATACTGTTTTTCAAGCCTCATGGATAAAGTGTTGCGGGGACAGCAAGAATTCGCTTTACCGTATCTAGACGACGTAGCGATATTCTCCGCATCCTGGTCTGAGCATATGACACACTTGCGGGCAGTGCTAACCCGCCTGCGCGAAGCGGGCTTGACAGTAAAGGCTCCTAAGTGCCAGTTAGCACAGGCCGAGGTTGTCTACCTCGGTCACGTGATTGGTCAGGGTCGTCGCCGCCCCTCTGAAATAAAAGTGGCCGCTGTGCGAGACTTTCCGCAACCGCGCACAAAGACCGATATTCGGTCGTTCTTAGGTGTCGCCGGCTACTATCAGAGGTACATCCCTAGGTACTCTGATATCGCGGCTCCCTTGACGGATGCTCTAAGAAAGACAGAGCCTCAAACAGTCGTCTGGGACGAGACAAAAGAAAGAGCTTTTAGCGCCCTAAAGAGTGCCCTAACAAACCAGCCTGTGCTACGATCGCCAGACTATACAAAAGGGTTCATTGTTCAGTGCGATGCTAGTGAGCGAGGCATGGGCGTTGTACTGTGCCAACGGGAAAAGGGAGAAGTAGAACACCCCGTCCTGTATGCTAGTCGTAAGCTGACCAGTCGTGAGCAGGCGTATAGCGCCACCGAGAAAGAGTGTGCATGTCTCGTGTGGGCCGTTCAGAAATTGTCATGCTATCTAGCCGGCTCGAGGTTTATCATTGAGACGGATCACTGCCCTCTCCAATGGCTGCAGACCATCTCTCCCAAAAATGGCCGCCTCCTGCGCTGGAGCCTCGCTTTACAACAATATTCCTTTGAGGTGCGTTACAAAAAGGGGAGTCTCAACGGTAACGCCGATGGCTTAAGTCGAAGCCCCTAACGTAGGAATCAGCCTCAAAATTGTTTGTTACTGATGTTTTTCTTCCTGAGGCAGGATTTTTTTTAACATATTGCTTTTGTTTAGTGTTTCAAAGTGATGATATGCTTTCTAGTGCAATTTTTCAATTTGTGGACGCGTTCTGAGTGATGCTAGACTACTGTAAGGAACTAGGCAGTGGTATAAAAAGGGGAAAGAGCCTGGCAGGGCTTAGTGAGGGTTGTGCCGTGCTTGCTGACTGAGCGGTTGAGTTTCAGCGTAGTTCTAACGCTTGCCGGGAACGAGAACAAAAATGTGAACTCTCCCGAAGTCACTTTGCAGTGTCCCGTGCGAACCTGAACGAGAGAACGAGGCCTTCTCTGTGCGCTGCGCTCAAGAAACGTCGAGGGACGCCCGACTTCGGTTATGAGCATCATCGAGCGACATCCCTCCGGACAGCGGATGCAGTCCCCTGTCCATCGGGATCTCCTTTCCCCGGCGGGGCGGTCTGTTGCGTTTCGCCTGCGACACGTGGTTTTGCCGGCGCGACTGCGGCGGGGCGGCAGACATTTTGGCCCGATCGTCGCGGCCGCAACGCTCCCCGCCAGGTGTTTCCAGGCGCGACTGCGGCGATGCGACCGCAAAGGATCACCCTCTCCTTCCAATCATTGTGCCTGAACCAGGCGATGCGACAGCAGGGGCACCCTCTCCTTCCAGTCATTGTGCCCGAACCAGGCGATGCGAAAGCAGGGATCACCCTCTCATTACAGTCATTGTGCCCGACCGGCAGCGCTACGACAGTGTGCGTCACCATTAGCCCATTGTACATTCACGTGCTCGTCTATTGAGGGGTTCCTTCTTGCCCTCAACTGCGAGAGTATAAAAACAGCTGCCCCCGGACGCCAAAAAGAGGGCTCCGATTTCTTCTGTTGAGTAAAGTGCTCTCCCGTCTCTCTACTTCGGTCAACCTGACCGCCAACTCTTTGCGATGTTAAAATAAACAAGTTGTTTTGTTGTTACCAGTCGACTCATGCTTTGCCGGGACCTTCGGATGCTTCCAGTTGTACCCCAGGCCGCCAGGCCAACGCTACCCTTGGGGCTTGCGACCCAGGAACAACCACGGGCGTCAGCGCCGAGTTCCCAACAGATCGTACCAGCGGTGGGATCCAAACAAAGGGTAATGTTTGTACCATAGTTGCACACCAACAAAACTCTGTACGGACATAATTCATACCAACATAGTAAATTCGCAGGTCCACCACCTTCACAGGGCGGAATAGCTGCTCAGTTTTTCGTTTTCTTATTTCATTTTGTTGCTGCTGCTGTCCCCTGCTCAGGCTGCTTGTGGAAGCCAGGAAGACGAGGCAGTTGCTGACAAAGCTGGTGAAACACACTGGCAGTGGACGTAAGAAGAAAGCGCCCAACGACCTCCTGGTCCACGACACATACAAACCCTGTTTGGATGCTCGCGCCATCCGGATACAGTTCTGTGTTTGCGGATCGAAGCAGTGCCTCTTTCTTTCTCTGACCATACAACGAATCACGATGACAAAGTTTTATATGCAGCCTTCCAACGACCGAACATGGGCATTGCGGGTTTGTCTCCAGTTTGAAACACGACAAGGCTTACATTCATCGCGTGTGCACGTACACGCGCATAAAACTACGTTTCTTTGATTGATCAAAAAGCATTATCTTTACATAAGCCTCCCATCGGCTCTACAGGAAACAATTTAATTTCGACATCTCTTTCTCTCTTTTCATCTATTTTGGTGAACACGGTGCTGTAGCATGTATGTGTTCGGGAGCCCTAAATTACGTCCGCCATTACGGTGCGGTGTCAGCTTAGCAAGGGTCTATTGAAGCTTTTAGCGTCGATGTAAGACAGAAAACCTGGCAGAGCTTGTATACAGTTGGGCACCGAGGGCGAAGAGTGTTTTTAGTTGTGCTGTCTTCATCAGTAGTGGGCTACCTGTGCTACAAAATTTTATTAACATATCGAGAAGAAGTGGAGAATTATGAAATTTTATTGCGAGATCAATTATAATGACACTCAATGCGTATTTTTTGCCGTCGCCGTGGTGCTCCGTATAAAGGCCAAAGGTGATAACACCGTCGCCGCGCGCTGCGTGCTGTATGTGTGAGGGAAAGCTTGCGAGGGGGAAGCCGGCGATCGCTGCTCGATCTGGCGCGCGCGAAGGAAGAAAGGGGAGAGCAAACGCACCGTCTTCCGTCGCGCTAAAGAGCGTGCGGGGATGGGTGCGACGGACGAGGGCGGCGTTGTGCTTTGGCAGGAACTGCGCATTTTGCGACAGGGCCCACAGCGAACTGACGATCGCTGCTCATTCTCGCGCGCCATACATGGAGGAAAGCGGGTAGGCAGCGCGGGAGGAAAGGGGGCTGCTTCTATTCCCCCACCAAGTGCGTACTTTGAACGGCCGCGTGCGGTCGCGCGTGCCATATCTTCCAAGTGATCTGCCAACGGCTCATACCTTTGTGAGCGCTGGATTCTCGCAGCTATTGCATTGAAGCGATAGACTGCCCGAATCTCACTTCGATCGCTGCTACTGCGGCCCTAGCCCATATCAGCGTTTTGACAGCGAGTGTCCGCGCTCATCGAATGTGACATGTTCATGTTTGCTTGTGCGTCCTGACAGCATGCTTGCTAATTCCGTTAGCAAGCGAATGTTTCCAAGCTTATACGGCTGTTAGAACTATACTATCCTTACTTCTTTAAGCTGTCCACGAATTTGCTATCTCAATCGATGCTTCAGTTTTCGGACGAAACTGCGACTTTTTAAAATAACATGGTTGGGGAGGATTTGGCACAAACATTCAAAAAAGAGGAGAGAGATATATATTTATTTACAGAAAGGCCGAGAGGTCGGCCTGAGCTATAACTTGCTCTGGCCTGCTACTCTACACTGGGGAAAAGGGACGGGGAGGGAAAGGACTGATGAATGATGATGGTATAAGGAAGATTTGTATATACGCAAAAAAGAGGGAAAGATCAGGGAAGGCTACGAGGGTAACCATGACGCACCCGGTTTTCTACCACCTAATAACAAGGGATGGGTAAGAGAGAAATGATAAGGAAAGGCAGTGATTATGCACGCATTGCTTGAAGTGTTCACTTTACAAAAATGTTCAAGCGGGCAGCCCCAGACCAAAACAGACATAGAAGTCCCTACATAAGAAAATAATGTCTCCACATAAAGAAATATCTGTTCCAGAGCATATAGTGGTAGATTACCGGCGGCTGAAGCTTGCTCATAACAGGTAGCTTACGGATATCTTGTTTCTTTAAAAAAGAGAGCTCGCTATTTTGTGTCTTCGGCCTCAAACAAATAATGAAACCGCAAGCTAGATGATAACATCGAAACTAGACTATAAATTACGAACTGGCTAACAAGCGACGGAACAAATAATGGTGAACGTGAAGTTCAGAGCATGAATTCCTGATCAAACGTAAGTAGATTACGCTCTAGTTAAGTCAGCTAGCAAGAAGTGTAGCTTGGTTTATCATACCCACCGCGTTAGCTTAGTCGCTTTCACGTTGGGCTACAGAGCGGGAGGTCACTGATTTGATAGCGGCAGCACCGGCCGCATTTCAGTGGATCCAAAATACAGAAATGCACGTGTATCTTGTACTGGGTGCAAGATAAAGAATTACACGTGGTCAAGATTAATCTGTAATCTCCCAATACAGCGTGCCACATAATGAGATCGTGTTTTCGTCACGTATAACCCCGGCATCCAATTTAGATTTTTGACTTTGCTATATATTTATTTAATAAAACCTGGGGACGTGTATAATATTCCTCACTATGTGAGGAGTAATATCGTTTATGGCAGCTCCCTCTGCTGTGGTCTGATGAGATTCTCAAACAGGAGTATACGAGGTTGTCGGGTGGCGGATATCGATTTGTTTTGCAGCGGCTCATGCGCTCATCACGACAATAGAGTGCGCATCAACAACTGACCTTTGCATGTTAAAGAAATATGTGTAAATATCGCTGATTTATTTGCTGACAACTAAAAGGCTGTTTTGTTGTGAAGGGCTTCTTGGCCACCGCTGTGATTTGACGGCAGCAAGGAAACGCTAGCCTGCTATACAAATTAGTGATTTTTGATCAGCGAGTATAATCTTCAGTTCCAGCAAACTATTTTAAGGGGATTAGACTAGATACAATAGCGTGTAGGCTTCACCGTCTTGTCAGCTTGATGATGTAAAAGCATCGCAAATGGGGAAAGAAATCCTCTCTTCTTTTAATCCATTTCACTGTGGCGTTATCGCGTCATATTGATGACGTGAAAATGATATCTCGCTTTGATAAAATTTGCTTGCTAAATATGTACCCTCGTGCACTGTACATAAATGCATTATCTTAGTCCACATTAATATGAAAAGTATGCATGTCGATATAAAGAAGCTAAATGGCGCTTTGAAGTGGTAGCATACAAGAATGCTATGCGCAATTTACACTTCCTACCACAACGACGATTCCGAGAAAGGCTATAAGAGCGCATCCAAATGGCTGTTCGTACTGCAGCGATTTTCTGTTATTGTGTCCTCTCAATACGACGTTAGTGGCTTTAAAGCACATTGACTGCTTATCACAATCGCACTCAATAAGACACATGATATCATGTGCCTGAACTTTCAAGTAATTAACAACAATAGGGTCATGCTCACTTTTAACAAGGGAGGTGAAATAGTAGTTAGACCTGTCAGTTAAGTCTCTGCCAGCATATTTGAAACCATCAATTGTAAGAAAAACAGGTGAACAATATCGGTGGGAAGTTCATAGCATGTTTAATCGACTCCTGAGGATTTTTTGACGACAAATTCCTTCAAATTAGCGCACGTGATAATCCTTATTAGGTTTCCTTAATATGACGTTTGTTTATTGAGCAGCTTCTTTTTGAAAAATAAGAAATAAAGTGAGCCATGGCTTAGCCCAAAATTTGGTTTAGCTTGTTCTTAGAAAAGATTTTAAGGATGCGGGACGGTATTCATCTCTTACGAGCTTCCTTTGTTTTTATTTTTTAATCCTGTACGAGAATGCTTTGTTGTAAAATAATGCGAATCGCACTAAGAAAAAAATGAACGCATCAGCTGCAGTTACCTGGCCATAGAGTGGCGCCAAATCAAAATTTAGTATCCTGTACCTAAATTATTATAACGAGTTTGTGTTAGTAATCTTTGTCTGAAAGTACTGCTCATGTGTAATTTTGTTGGAGAACAAAGGGAAATTGCACGTCAGAGACACAGGAAAGTGATCTCATTCATGTATTATTCACTCCTACGGAGACACATTGGATAGTGATTAACAGGTCAAGTGCAGTATCCCATGATATGGTAACACGAGCCGATACAGCGATCACATTTCGAAGCAAATAAGATTCAAACAGCAGTAGCAACTGTGTTCGCCTTGGTAAATTCTTAGCAGTATTAATGTTCAAATCACCTCCAAGGAAAATAGCAAATTGACACTCGAATGCAAATACGAATAAACTTTCAATATAAGCAAAAATTCCTCAATGCGACCAGATGGGGGCGATAGGAAACAACCAAAAATTTTCGCAGTACAAAAAGCTACAACTTTATACTCGGGTGTTACGGCATGTAAACGATCAACCCTATCATACTGCGTGTGTTTAAGCAATCGCAAGGAAATGCCTCCACCACTGTTACCAACGCGGTTAAAATGTAATGAAGTGTAGCTTTGAAGAGTAAATTAATCCTTCTCCGACGTCAATGTTTAAGTTGACATTACTGCACTAAACTTGAAACAGGTTCACAAAGAAGCATTTCGAAAGCATCTGCTTTATCACGAATTGATGGAGTGTTAATGTGAAGGATATATAGAGTAACATATGGAGAATCCATTATGAATTCTGAATTATTAAATACAACTATGGCTTTAAATTGTTAGCGGTGTCAAGTCCTCTACACAATAAATAACACGCGCCCGTTCCCCGTCAGCCTTCTACCCATGTACTTTGCGATCGCGGTTGCCGTGCGTATTTAGAACTATTGCTATGTGTCCATTGTTTAACAGATAGCAACAGGAGCCAATTGCGTCAGGTTCTCAGCAACTGATGCCTTAGATATCTGTTCCCGCAACTGCTTATTATTCTGCAGCCATTCATTTTACAGCGAAGGTGCATATATCTAGCCTCCGGTGGTGTTTGATGTTCGTTCGTCCACGCGTCGCGTTGCTACGAAAAAATTTTTGTTTCCTGTTTCGCGCGAATGCTCCGTATCTCTCAATCTAATGCAGGTATCGCGGAAAAAATCTAACTGAAATAGGCGGCTAAGAAAACTCTATCATTACAATGAATTTCATTACTTATCATAATTAGTTCACACTGAAGTTGTAAACGTTACATAATTCCCGTCTGTGATCGATACATGGCCGCCTACGGAGGGAGTATGGTTACAAAAAACGGCTTTATCTTTTTTTTTGTCAAAACTATCCCGAACCAAAATTAAATAACGATTGGCCGCTAAGACGACTCAAAGATTACGCTTAGTTTCATCTACTTTTCATAACAATGTACCTTATAGTGCAGTTGTACATCATGTGGAATTCCCGGCTGCCTTGCGGCGGTACTCGCACACGTCACTGCTTCATAGAAGAATAAGAATAAATCACTTCACAAACCAAAGCTGTATTCGTTGTCTCTGTCCTTCACTGATGATGATGTAGATAATAATAATAATAATAATAATAATAATAATAATAATAATAATAATAATAATAATAATAGTAATAATAATAATAATAATAATAATAATAATAATAATAATAATAATAATAATAATAATAATAATAACTGTATATACATATATGCGCCCAATGACGTAAAACACGCCACAGCTGCGCTGCTCGTCCTACTCCTCAGAGTGGGAACGGCTGGTGAATTGTTCTTTTTTTTTTTAGTTCGGCGGAATGACTTCTGGAACGCTCCGAATCTCTGACGGCAGCATGTGTTAGTCTTGCACATAGATTTCGCCATGGTCATGAACACTTAGAGTTCGTACAACAGTGTAAATCTCGGAAAGTACATCTTCCTTGTAAGATCAAGATATTCAATGCAGCATTAAACTCTGACTACAGCTCCTCCAATCGAGATTATGTACGGCAAACATAAGCTCTTTAACCTGGACACAGTTGTCTTGTGTATATAGATGGTCCTGTGTTATTCATAACGACACTCCGTGTCGCGCTGAGTCACAGTATTTAGGATCTCCGCATACTTGTCAATTGGATAGGCGAGAGATTGCTTTATCAATTCCATCAACTTGCACCGACATATTGTCAAGCTATTCAAGTCGCTCTAGAATTCTGCTTAGTAGAGCACATACAGCCTGATCATATTGTTCTTCTCCACTTCGCCGCCCTCTGAGACACTTCGAATAGTAAACCATGTATTGCATTAGCCAATAAAAACTCGTTTTGTTCTTATTTCGTGCTGCAGCATGTGCGGAGCAGTTTCCTATGTGATAGCACTTCCTGCGTTCACAACATGTACAGAAGCGGCTTAAGTGGGTAGTGGTTTCGCACATGTGCCGCATGACTCGCTAGAGGTAACCGGTGCGCAGTCAAAAAGGAAACAAAGAAATGAAGAAAAGGCATCAAGAAAAACGCATAAATACACACAATCGGTAGCGAGATGGGTTAAATTGCTACCATAAAGCAAAAAAAAGAACAAGACACCAACCTGCAAGTGGGCAAAAAGAAGCCTTTTGCGGGATGTGCTCCGAGCGACCACCGCTTCTGATGTGAAGACAAGGGTACAGGGGCGTTTCTTGCAAGATGATACCTGTTGCCCCTAAAGGAGGCGGTGATAAGGCTTGCGGCGGTGGCTCGAGAAGGATGGTCCGTCAGGCTCTGCAGGAATGTGCGACAGATAGGTCACCGCACGCACTGACTGACCAGAAGTATAGCGGGTGGCAATCCTGTCGGCTCAACGCAATAAATCAGCTGTTAAGAACTGCGAAGGGGCAAAAAGAAGCCTGCAGCGCGATCTGCTCCGAGTGACTGCCGCGCCGGTATGCTGTCCTTCTTACAGCGAAGCCGTTCATGGCTGCTTTCATCACTATCGTGTTCGCGTGTAGAAAAATATCACGAAGATAGTGCAATGCCGGGCCGACCCGCGGCGGATGTGACGCAGGCAGGCACAAAGCGCTCCCCATATTTGGGCCGATCCCGAAGGTAGTACAATTCCGGGCCGACCTGTGGTGTAAGCGGAGCAGGCGTTAAACATTCCCGATACGTGCCAGGTGTTGCTTCAGGGCAGTGGACATCGCCGCGACACGTCCGCCGATGGGCATCACCGCGTCGTTGGCATGCGGCATTGGCACAGCAACAGGCTGCTGCTGCTCGCTGACTCGGGCAACACTTACCGCTATGGTACATAACTCGCCGAGCAAAACTCGAAGCACCGCTCAGCGCCGTTCGAAGGGATGGGGCATTAATGCTTTATTTTTAGACAATAATTCGTGCGATGTCTCGTCTCCATCATGCGTGTTTGACGGGGGGAGGCGGAGGGCGCCAAAGGTATCAGGCTATGCAAGAGCCGAGCGTGGAAAATGAACGTCCGAAGGTGCGAGAGAACGGAACGTCCCCGCAACGGTTTTTAGAGGAGCACAAGGCAATTTTTACTGAAGAGCAATCGAGGGTCGACGTTTGGCATGGTAGGTTAATGGAATCTGTATGTAATCTTTATATTCCTTCTTTCCCGTACCCCAGAGTAAGGTAGCCAACTAGAGGCGTTTCTGGTAAACATCCATTCTTCCTTTATTTGCTCCTGCTCTTCCTCGTATATTTGGTGGGAAAAACTGAAATAGTTGAACCTGTAACGCATCAAAGTGAACATATAGAAGAAACTGCTCCAAGAAAGGCACAATGCGCATGAAAATCATAAATGTTAAATGAAAGACGTTTTGCGAGCGTAAATTCGGAAAAAAAAGTCAAGCAAGTGAAGTTGATTACACAAAAGCAGCTCAACAGCCATTATAGTCTAATGCCGCTGATGCAATTCAAAGCACAGTTCCATTTTGTGCATCTGATGACACTAAGTTCGTGGAAAGATCAGAAAGCTTGTATTGAACATTGCGCTGTTCCACCTGTAAATATAAGATTTGGCACTGAGTGTTTACTGTACTAGTAACACTAATCGTATTGCAGAAAAAAATGTAAACCCCTTTATATGATCATACCATTTGCACCTATCCTTATTTTACTAAATTTTTGGCCTATGGAACTCTTGTAGATAGAATCACTCAGTGAAATTCTACGCACTCCACTAACTTGTTTACAGAATTTTCAAGTAGCAGTCATTGCTATTTTTTTAGTTATAACCATAAATGATAAAAACTCTGACTTTTGCTAATGTATCAAAAGATGGCGGTCACTTCCTTATCACAAGTCAGCTGCTGTGGTTTTATGCACCTACGGGTCGTCCACTCGGTTCGTTCGCTCTTTTCTTTCCCATGGCTGTGTCTGAGAAATCCTTCATCTCATGTCAAGTTTTAGTATTTGCGCCCGCTCTCTGGCATTCTCTTTCGACCACTTTACCTTCGCAAGGACTGCATTAGAATATGCGAGCATAAAGTTAAATCTGTGGAAGAGCTGCAACAACGTACTACACCGGAAATGATACAAAGAATAAAATATACTTCGCCGAGGCAATGCTCGAGCAACAACGGCCATGCACTCTTCGCGAACATTCCCGACCGCATGCCTGTGATCATCGATCCGAGCACAAGGAATGTTGTTACCAGAATACACTCTGTCAGCTGGTAGCATTTGCCAGCCTCACTGAAGCCGGTTATCTATCCTTCGCATAATATGACCTGCCCAGCTACATTTTTTCTCTCAATGTCAATTACAATATCGGTTATAGCTGTTCACTCTCTGATCCGCACCGCCATCCTCCTGTGTCTTAACGTTGTGCCTAACATTTTTTGTTCCATCGCTATTTGCGTGGTCCTTAACTCGCCCTCGAGTTTCTATTTCAACCTCCAAGTTTCTGCCCCATATGTCAGCACCGCTAGAATGCAGTGATTTTACGCCTTTCTTTTCAATGACAGTGGTAAGTTCGCAATCAGTATTTGGCAATGTCTGCTGTATGCATCCCAACCCATATTTATTCTTCTGTAACTAGCGTTGTCATGATTAGCGTCCCATGTGAGCATCTGACCTACATAAACGTACTTCTTCACATACTCAAAAATCTGACTGGCGATCCTGAACTCTTATTGCCTTGCTAGGCTACTCAGCATTATCTTTGTCTTCTGAACTTAATCTTGAAGCCCACTCTTACACTTTCTATGTTAATGTCCTCAATCATTTATGGTAATGCACCCCCAGTGTTGCTGAAGAGGGGAATATAATCTGCAAACTGAAGGTTGATGAGGTATTCGCCTTTGGTCGTCACTGCTGAGCCTTCCCAGTTTACTATCTTCAATACTTCTTCCAACTATGCACTTAATAGCTTTGTAGATATTGTGTCTCCTTGCCTTACCCCTTTCTTGATAGGTAACTTTCTACTTTTCTTGCGGGGAACCAAGGTAGCTGTGGAATGTGTAGATATTTCCCAAGATGTTCATTTATGCCGCGTGTACTCCTTTAGTACGTAATGCCTCTATGACTGCTGCTATCTCTAGGGAATCAAATGCCTTTTCTTAATATCTAGTGGTGTTGTAGGAATTAATTTTGAACCCCTGGTTTTCTTTAACGAGCACCTAAATCTACGCGCCTAAAATTTGGCTGCCACGGCCAGGATCCAACACGACACCTCGAGCAATGCCACAGCCGCGAAGTTACCATGGTGGGCACAGAATGGTTGAAATGCGGTGCGACGCCTTGATGCTACGGTGCTGCGACTTCGCCTAGGCGCTACGGTGCTCTTATGCGGCTTTGAGTCTGCATGCCGAGTGTCAGTTGTCCGCTTGACAAATTTAAGTGGTTTCTTTTTTAAGAAATAACGGAAACCTACTGTACCATACCTAGAACTTATATATATAAAATTTGTCCACAACAGCCTTCGTGTCTAGTCGTAGCGTTTCCTCCCCTTCCACGTCTTTTCCATCGCGCGCCCTTCCCCCATGTTTGCAAGTGGCGACCGAAGAGTGCCAAGGCTAAAAATCTCTCCTTTCATGGCTGCGTCGGTTATACGCATTCTCTGCCCTTATGTCCCCTACCTCCTCTCTACTATTTTATCTACCTCCCCTCCGAAGGGCTGCATTTTGTAGAAAGGCAAGCGCTGATGTTTGCCTTTCAGTGTTATTGCGGGGGCCGTGGAATGATTAATAATTACAGCCGTCAAGAAGGTGTTGTGGCGACATCCAGGAAGCTCCAGAGGGCATTGTGCATATGCGACGCGGTGCAAATATCCATACGAGCTTCTCGCGTCTCGTTTCCTCTCTACCACGCCCCCTCCATCTATATGGAAGCTCTGAACTACCTCCCGATGCGACGCGCGAGACAGCATAAACAGCTGGAAAGACGAAGGAAGAGGCAAAGAAATTTTTGCTGTAATATCTGTCCTGCAACATACGAACAATAAGGCGCTAAACACAGTCAAGAGATCTCGCACTTGCAAAATTACGTTACCTTATTTTGTATGTAAACTGCTGTCAGACCGTGGTTTTATTTAGCCGAAAATGTTTCCATTCAATTTAAACTGCGGTATGCTTACGAGCGACTTCCTAGAGCACTGATAGAAAAGGCTTAGGCACTTCACATGGCATAATCATATCGCTATAGCGACAGCTACATTCACTTCTAAGAGTGAGGCTTCAAAATGGTATTGGCCGAATATTTGGCTTCTAAAAGCAATTCATGCCACCACCTTTTAGCCTAAACACGCTTTTCAGAATCCGCAATGTTTTCACTGACTGATTACTTTCAGCACACATATGGCCCATTTATGTGTTCACTGTTGATTAAGCTTTACAATGCAACCCTGCCTTGTCTCAATGCCGTGTGACCATGCAGTGAAAGTATTGACTTAGTGAATGAGTCTAAATGTCAAAAAAATATTGCCAATACCTCGCTACGCAAATATTTCATGAGTTTTACGGAAAAGAGGCACAAGGCGCAACAAGCTATAGGCTACATATGTTAATGAACTTATTACAGGCAATGAGAAACATTTTAAAATCGGAACTAACAATATATGCTTAGAACGACAGAAAGCTGAACTAGTTGGTAAGGATTCATTATGCAAAAAAAAAGGTGGAGCGTGCAGACAGGACACAAGAGAAGGGAAGTGGCGTTCGTGCTGTCCACTTCTCTTGCGTCCTGCCCGCACGCCTCCCCTTTTTTGCATAACATATCAATATATGATTGTGCAATCAAAAGCATTGACGGTTATTTTATTTCAATCACCTTTTCTCCAGAGCTGTGAAGAGCAGTACTTGCGAGAATAAACTTGTGTGTTCCCTTTAGGAAAGCTCGAAGTACAAGAAGCACGCGTGGTCTTTTAAGCGTCCATTGCGCTATTCTCTCAAGTATAAACTTAGCACGTCACCTCAGGGCTGCTGAATCCTTGTGTGAGCACTAGTCTTCAAAGTACATGGCACCAAATGACCCAGACCTCTCTGCCGGATTTTTACTTGTACTTATATATGGTCGCCAAAAGGTGAGAGACATGGAAATTGTACAACCGGCTTGAGCATTTGCGGCCTCTCGGCCTTTTTCTTTTACGGAACTTACATCTTTTGTTATCATTTTCGCGGTGCTTTCATTTTCGTGCTCCCCGTGTCACACCCAACATCGTGCGGATGGTTCAGAGAGGTAGGCCCAAAGCGATGGCAACGTGTGCAGGGCTGGAGGCTTAATTAGGCTGCATGCTGAAGCCAAGGATGGATGCATCTGCCCCGCGGCGCTCATTTGCATACCAGGTCCGATACAGCCCGGGTCTCGCCAAAGGGCAGAATGGAAAGCGAAATCCGCTGTCATGAGCAGGATACCACAATAATGCATGGTACGGATTTCAGGAAGCCATGTAGCCCTTTTCTTCTGCCTATATAACTCCCCTTTCGTAAATTTGTCGACGTATACGTTGTGATAGCGCCTGTTTGAGTGTTGGAATTAGCGCTTTCCCTCCACATCCTTCACAGTTTGCCGAACTTTCAGGGCAGCTTTGCTTGTTTTTTTCATGCAATGCACATGGATCTCTCTAGGGCAACTTGCGATGTTGCCCTTTCCTTCGCTTCGGGCGACAGTTTTTGTATTCATTAAAACGTCTCTCAGAGGAAGCAGTGAGCTTCCGGCGTAACGTGAATGTTAAGATAAATTAGTATTAACGTTGTTGTCAATATTCGTGAGAACATGTATCGATGATGATTTGAAGCTTCGCATGTGTTCGAAAAATAATTCAGATCTTGAACCCCATGGCAATGAACACATGATGATGCAAGTGCCAAGCTTAACAGAATTGATGATGACAGCACGACGATAGTGTGGTAATAATAACAAAGTGTATTTTTTTATTAGAAACGTTGTTTACGCATAGATAACAGAACAGTAAGAGTGCGTACATAATACCCTGGTCTCCGTAATGCGACATTTCGCTCCACAAAAGCTGTTTCTCACCTCTTTCTGCAAGTCCTGACTGAAAATGTTTATAAGATAAATGGACATTTTCTTGCTTCTGACATAACATGATGATTCTAGAAGTGGTACTTCTAACTATCTGGAGACGAATATGCCTAACTGTCGCGCCGTACTATTTTTGTTAGCGTCTTCACGCGTCCATTGTAGGCATTCCATTGTAGGCATGCTCAGACAAATGTAACTTTTAGCTGATGCCTCAACTGCATAGCGCTGTTTGTTTTGCATATCATTGAAGATACGGAGGATAACTATAGACATAAAAATGCGCAAAAAGTTTTTGATCCCGAGTTGATTTAAAATCTCCTAGGCAATGTCCACCAAGTTTTGTGCACTTATAGCACTGCGGAATATCTGCGGTTTGGTCACAAAAGACGCTCCTAAGCATTATATAGAAACGAACTAAGAAAAAGAAATCTCCCTGCGTATTTTCTTTTTTTTTTTTGTAACAGGGAGGCTCTTGTTGGAATGCCGTCGAGCGTTTAATGTAGCTCTGCTCTGTGAAGCACACGACCTGTTTTATGACGTCTTCTGTGGCATACGAGGTACCGTTACTTAGGGACCCCCTGCGCGCTCATTTGCTGTCGCCTGTGCAAATCGATAAGGCACGCTTCTATCTCCTCCCCCACAACAATGTTTGGTTTTTTTTTTCAGCTCTGATGGTCGCCTCCTCCTTAATGTCGTTGCCCCATCCCGTTTATGGTAAGAGAACGCCGTCCGTTTAAGCATCTGAAGTACGCGAAGTAGGCAACGAAAGCGTCACTTTAAGAAATACTATAGCAAAATTACCTAAGCTACCAACGAATGAATATGCCGACTAATAGCTTGCATGTTAGGAGTTGACGCTTGTGGAAAATAACAACTTAAAGCTACGCAAGCAGTTTTGTGAGTGAAAGCCGTCTGGCAGGGGCTCGAACGTTCGTGCCAGACGGCATTTTACTCGAGCATTTTACATGAACATTTTACTTACTTATTCTGAGAAACGTTAGATTTAGGTACTTTCTTAGAAGAGCAGGAGGAGAAATGAATTTATCCCGAGTGATTTGCGTCAGGAATTACCCTAAGCGTTACTTCGGCAATAGCAGTGTGAGAACAGAGAGCAACTTGTGCAAGAACAACAGTAGTGTAAACAGGACGCATCATTACCAAAAATAATCACCGATATCAGCCTCACATAACAGGATTTTTCCGCCGAAAATTTAGTAAAGTTTATGGGCCGAATGGTTTTAGATTGTTCACGAGGTCGAGAATAACCACAAACCTGAAAAAACTGTTGTAACACGATATTCATTTCTATGTCTGTACCGTCTCCCATGATTGCCTTCAGATTAGTTTGTTTTTTCTCGAAATGCTATTTGGGTCATGAATATGGCGCAAGTTTTTGTCTTTTTAGCGAGGAAACTTCTTTTAGCCTATTCAATACTGACGGAAATTGTTAAATTAAGTTTTTTACGTGCCAAAACCACTTTTTGATTATGAGGCATGCGGTAGTGGGGGACTCCAGAAATTTGGACCACCTGGGGTTCTTTAACGTGCACCTAAATCTAAGGGCATTTCAATGTCGCTCTCATCCAAATGCGGCCGCCGTGGCTGGGATCGATCCCGCGACCTCGTGCTTAGTATCCCAACACCATAGCCACTAAGCAACCACAGTGGGTTAAAATTGTTAGGAAATGCAATAATTTTTTTATATTTTTACGTGAAGCGGAAGCCGAGTACTATTTACAATTTATTTACAGAAAAGCTCACGGAGGCCAAAATGGCGACGCTATATCAAACGGGCACACACGTCGTCTTCGTCCTCCTCAGTGCAGCCACACTGTGGCGGCTGTTCCGTAGCATCACCCCCGGCTGTAGAAGCACCGTCCCGGCGCTTAATCTACACATCCGCGGTGAAAGGTTTGTGGTATGATTTTAGTCTTGCCACGTGAACGATGTTACTTGCAGCTGATGATGACGCTGAGAGATCGGCGGGGATGATTTCATGCGTGACATCAGTCACTTGTTGTACCACACGGTAAGGGCCAGTGTAGCGCGACAGTAGCTTTTCGGAAAGGCCCACATGGCGAACGGGTGACCAGCGAAGCACCGGAAAACCCGGAGAAATGTGCACGTCATGATGGTGGCAATCATAGAGGCATCTCTGATGCTCCTGTGAGGCCTCGAGACGGGTGCGGGCGAGCTGGCGCGCGTGGTCGGCGTGTGCGATCGCGTCGCGGGCGTATTCAGTGGTTGAACGTGTGGCCGAGGGCAACCATGTGTCCAAGGGCAACACGGGTTCTAAGCCATATAGGAGATAGAATGGCGAATAGCCGGTGGTGTCGTGACGCGATGAATTATACGCGAACGTCACATTAGGTAAGTGAAGATCCCAGTCGTGGTGGTCGGTCGCAACGTACTTCGAAAGCATGTCGGTGATGGTCCGGTTGAGGCGTTCAGTGAGGCCGTTGGTCTGTGTGTGGTAGGACGTGCTGAATTTGTGCTTTGTTGAGCAGGAGCGGAGGATGTCTTCGACGACTGCCGACAGAAAGCTGCGGCCACGGTCAGGGAGTAATTGGCGCGGAGCACCGTGCACTAAAATGATGTCATAGAGCAGAAAGTCAGCAACGTCAGTAGCGCAACTTGTCGGGAGGCCTCTGGTGATTGCGTACCGAGTAGCATAATCGGTAGCGACGGTGACCCATTTATTTCCGGAGCGCGAGAGAGGAAATGGTCCAAGAAGGTCTAGACCAACACGGAAAAGGGGTTCGGGTAGGATGTCGACCGGCTGGAGGTATGGAGGGCTTCTTCCGGCGCTGACAGGGCTCACAAGCGGCAACGTAGCGCCGCACGGAGCGGGCGAGACCCGCCCAAAAGAATCAACGGCGTACACGGTCGTATGTGTGCGAGACGCCCAAGTGTCCAGCCAAGGGAGCATCGTGAAGTTGCTAGAGATCAGTCGAACGCAGGTGCGATTGAATGACGAGCAGAAGGTCAAGGCCGTGTGGATCAAAATTGTGGCGGTATAATGCCCCCTCCTTAAGGAGAAACATCCGGAGAGAGGTGTCGCCAGGAGTTGACTCCAGACGGTTGATTAAAGCTCTTAATGAAGGATCGCGCCGTTGCTCGTTGCCGATTTGGAGCAACTGGGACACAGAGAAAACGCAAGCGATGGCGTACGCATCAGCCGGTTCGTCGACGGGGTAGTGGGACAAACAATCGCCATCCTGGAGAAGGTATATTCTTGCAGGCGTAACGCCCAGCGAGCGAGTCGTCCCGTGGGGTCCTTGAGCGAGGATAGCCAGCAGAGAGCGGGGCGATCAGTGATGACACAAAAGGGGCGTCCATACAAGTATTCATGTCGTATTATCTTGCGAGGAAATAAATGTACTGCGCGAAATTCGACACAATGGCGTAACAATGGATACAGACGAGGGATAACCCTTACAAAAATGACTTTAGACTGTCTATAGAAAGTCCAGTCTTCTTATAGACGACCTTGCCTTTCTATAGATTTGGACTTTTGTTGATACAAAGTCTATAGACTAAAGTCGATAAGATTTCCATGTCTTTTTGTCTATTCGCAGTCTATAGACGGTCTGTAGAAAAAAGTCGATATGGTGTTTGTTTCTTTTTTGTCTACTTCCCTTATATAGACTACCTATAGACAAAAGTAGATAAAGCCTGCTTTTTTATTATTTTTCTATAGACTTTCTATGGACGAAAGTCGATAAGATTTCTATTTTGTTGCCTATTCGCCGTCTATAGACGGTCTATAGAAAAAAGTCGATATGGTGTGTGTTTCTTTTTTGTCTACTTCCCCACAACAGACACCTATAGACGAAACTCGATACAGTCTCTATTTATTTTTGTCTAGTGTTTGTCTATAGACTTTTTATAGACGAAAGTCGATAAGATTTCTATTTCTTTTTGTCTATTTGAGTCTATGGACGGTCTAGAGAAAAAAGTCGATAATGTGTTTGTTTCTTCTTTGTCTACTTCCCCTCTATAGGCTACCGTTAGACAAAAGTCGATACAGTCTCTATATATTGTTGTTCCTTCTTCGTCTTTCGACTGTCTATAAGCAAGAGTCGATAAAGCGTATATTTCTTGTCAATTCCCACTCTACGTAGTTCTGCACGAACACGCACATGCACACATTCACGTACACACACACACACACACACACACACACACACATATATATATATATATATATATATATATATATATATATATATATATATATATATATATAGCTGCGTGACCGGCCGCTCGAGTCACATTGCGTGTAATTGCGGGCTTCTGCGCGCTCGGAAAAACACTTCTATGGAGTGGAGCACGTGTTGAGAGACAGAAAGATGTATAGGGATTTTCTACTGTTTCTCTAAAATTTTATCATTTAGAATTTTCATCTAGTTACAATAACTGAGAAATAAATTAACACTAATTATCTAATCAACGGTATGCAAAAAAGAATCTAAGAATCTTCAAGCGATGACAAAAACATTACCTTGGTTCTCTCCAGCTACGTAGCATATACATATGTTAAAGTCTGGCTCAAATTAAGTGAAATACCCAGTATACTTCATTGCAATTAAAATTATTTTCCAGGGTTTCCTCTATCACCGCCGGTGAAGGCCATAGGGTAGGAGGTCACCAAAGGTTATGATAACTTGTGCGAAGAGCTCGTATAACGATTGTGGTAAGGCGTGAGATGAAGTAGAAAACAGCCGGTACTGTAACATTCTTATTGCTTCAGGTTTACATGCCATCTATAGATTGACAATAGACAAACATCGTTAATCTGGGCTCAACCCATGTACGCTGTAACCAAGTGCCGGTACCGGTGGATAATACGGAGCTGCGTTAGATATAAGCCACTGAAGTTGTATACGATTGAGATTGCTGTAGAGCATATTGGTAGAATTTCGCATACATATAGTGTATACCTCAGCATTTGTTGACCACATTATATAATCATAGTGGAGCAATCATAGCGAAGCAATCCAGGCAGCCACAGAGTCAATCGACAAGTAACCGCTTGCTTGTTCTACGCAGTTGAAATAGCCAGACAGCCCGGGATCATCACTCGCCACCACGTCGCTGTGAAGCTTGCTGGCAGCGCAGCACCAGGTCGAGTGCAAGTCATCTTACAGCGGCCAGGCTGTAAACTGCTTCTGCGCTCCAACCAGCGTCGACGTCACTCTGCGGCTACATAAACGCTGCCCCGGCGGAAGAAGGCGTCATAGCGGAGCAATCCAGGCAGCCACAGAGTCGATCGACAACTAACCGCTTGCTTGTTCTAGGCAGGTACGTCAGTAACTACCTACTTCGTAATAGATACAACACTTAGGCTTCTGGATTGCTCCATGTACTGTCAATAGAATGTCTGATAAGCCACCTTCGACTGTGAAGGAATTGCCAAGGTGGTTAAAGATTTGTCAGATCGGCTTTATAATCAGGACGCCGAAATAAAAAAGTCATAGAAACGGAGATGAATTACGTGAAGAAGGGCATGGAGTTCATTAAGAAAAATTTGAAACGTTCAAGACAGAAATCGTAGAAATAAGGAAGGAACTTGTTGAAGTCAAAGCCAGGAATAAGGAGATTACGAATGAGAACACCCGCCTTTCAAAAGACATGAAAGAAATTGAGAAAGAACTGGTGGACCTGCAGCAGCACAGTCGCAAAAACAATTTGGAGGCGAAAGGCATTCCTGTGGCTCCAGATCAAAACCTTGCTTCAACCATGAAAGCTATTGCTGTCTGTGTCGAATCTTAAACCCAGGATTCGGACATAGAGGTAATTGATCGGGTTCCCAGAAAATACAAGGCGAAGAAAAATATCGTAGTTCGGTTTGTGTCCCGTAAGGTCTGGCACAGAGTCCTTAAAGCGGGGAAAAGCACAGAATAAACACGTCTCTTCTTGGCTTTAAGAATATTTCTCCAATTTTTAATAATGAACACTTGTGTCCAGCGAACAAGGTATTGTTGGGCAAAGCGCTGAGTGCAAAGAGGGAACATAACTGGAAATTAAGTTGAGTGCCTGACGGAAAGATCCTCATGCGCAAAACAGAAAATTTGCGTGTACTGCGTGTGACGTGCGCAGAGGACCTTGCTCAGGTGCAGTAAGCGTAAAAAAGAAAGAAAAGAAAGAAAGGACCGAAAAATGAAGACTTTAACATATATTGAAGAAACATGGAAAGGACATGATTTCTTGTCCTTAGTGCACTGCAACATCCGTTGTATTAACAGAAATCTAGACGTATTTTTAACCTACATATCGCAACGCTCGTTTTCTCACGACATCATTGCGTTAACAGAAACATGGCTCAGAAGGGATGAAAAAATAAAGATACCTGGATACACGATGCTATCGCAACCTATAGAAAGTACAGCACGTGTTCGTTGCGTCGCGCTTTTTATAAGCCACAGGGTCGGGTTTCAATGCCTAGTCAACAGTTCGTACAGCAACCAAAGTGCCGAAACCCTTTTCGTGAAACTTGAATGTGGTGTTGTTATAGGCGTAGTTTACCGTCCTCCTAGCTCATGTATTAATAATTTCATCTCTGTGATGGAAACTGTTATCGACCCTCTAATACATGTCCGCAATCCCATTATCATTTGGGGTGACACGAACATCGACTTGTTTAGAGATGATTGCTATGAGTACATATTTTTTCTACAGTCCTTTAGTCTCAAAAATGTGATTTCATCCCCTACTCGTGTTTGTAACATGTCTTCCACTCTCATCGATCTTATTTTGTGCAATATTGATATCGATGTACGGGCAGGTGTTTATGACACTACAATTGCTTATCATTGTCCAATATTTTTGTTTCTGCTTCGGGATTGTTTGCATTCTTTTCGCCAAACGCACCACAAATATTCGACAAGGGTTAACTATCCACGTGTACGCAGCATCTTACTCATTACAAACTTTGATAACCTCTACAATGACAACGTTCACACGGAATGTCAAAACGTTATTGACTGCATTACAAATGCGATAGAAGAATCGCGGTACGCTTCACGACACAGCTATGATTACGCCATATGTCCGTGGATGAATGAGTCCATACTTACTCTACTGAAAATGAAAGACTACTGTTATAATAAATTAAAACATAACAAATCTAACAACTACTACAAAAGCCAGTTTAAAATTTTCGAAACAAATCAGTTATAGTAATTCGCAAATCAAAGAAGGTCTAAGCAACTAAATGACAATGGAAGGCAAATATGGAAAATAGTAAGAGATGTAGCAGGATTACAGGATAAACAGTCTGTTATTTCAGAAAATACGTCGCCTCAAATTGCTAATGATTTCCTTGATTATTTCTCAAAAATTGGTGACAACACATCTAAGCAGTCTGTGCTTTCGATTCCCACAACCAGGATCCAGAGAAGCGTCGACAGTGATGTTTCGTTTGGTGAAATAACTCTTGAGGAACTAAAGAAAGTATCGTAGGCAAATTATCGGTTAATAAGGCATCCGGACTTGACGGCATTCAAGTTAAGATATTGAAAAACAATATTGGTGTCTTATATGTGCCCCTAGGTCACGTGTTTAACCATGCGATAAGTAGTGAAGTTTACCCAAATATACTGAAAGTGTCAATGGTTATCCCTGTGTACAAAACTGGTGTTCCAAACCATCCGAGTAGTAATAGACCTATTTCAATTCTTAGTATAGTTAACACACTATTCAAAAAGCTAATTGTGCTGCAGTTAACTGCATTTCTTGTAAACAATAACGTTATCTGCCCGCAGCACCATGGCTTTGTGCAGGTAGATCTACATCAAACGCAGTTTTAACACTTTCGCAATCGCTTAACTCTGCTCTTAACAAGAATAACCTTGCTCTGTCAATCTTTCTTGATATAAGAAGGGCGTTGGATACGATCTGTCACTCCATACTGTTAGTAAAACTGGAATCTTATGGTATCGTTGGGAACGCGCTTCAATTCATCCACAGCTACTTTAAGGCACGAAGGCAACAAGTGGTATTTAACAAACATCATTCTGCTTTCACCGATATCGTATGCGGTGTACTGCAAGACTCGGTTTTAGACCCCTATTCTGTTTTCATTATACATAAATGATTTACCGGGCGCACTTAACCTGCCAAAAATTTTGATGTACGCTGACGATACCGCCTTAGTTTACTCAGGGGACACCCGCTCGTCATTACAAGACACTATATCTGGTGAACTGCTAAAAGTAGCTAAATGGTTTTCAGAAAATAGACTAGCCCTAAATACTGATAAACTAAGTATACCATATTTCAGTCTAACAGGAAAATACTAGACTACAGCTAGTGAGTTTACTTTGACTCTAGCGAACCGAACTCTGGATTGTCTTGATTCATTTAAATATTTAGGTGTTACTTTAGACAGTCACTTGCACTGGAGAGAGCAAATTAGCGTTGTCTGTAGAAAACTCGCTTTCAGCTGTTACACACTGGCCCGTGCCCGGCAATATTTTCCTCGTGCTTTGCTTCGTTGCATATGCTTTTCTTTGTTTCATACCCACATGAGCTATGGTTGTGAAACATGGGGCCTAAGATATAAAACTTACGTAACACCCATAGTGCAGTTGCAAAAACGCGCCTTAAGAATAATAACATTTTTCTCTCTTCATCACCCAAGTAGCGTTCTGTTTAATGACCTTCGTATTCTTTCTTTCACGGCGTTAAGAAAGTATAAGATCACTTGTTTAGTTCACAAAATACTTAACACCAACTTTCCCTTACCCAACACCATATTTAACTTCCCACGTGGAAACACCAGGCAAGCAACTAACTAACTTAAACCTTCCTTAGTGCAGCAATATATACGGGGAACGATTAACAGAGTTCTTTGGCGCTATAACTTGGAACACTGTGCCTGTGGAAATAAAAGTAACCAGAAATTTTGATCTTGTATGTAAACGCTTCTTCTTGTCTAGCCAAACGTAATAGCTCTTCCTTGAAAAAAAATTACTTGTTCATGTAAAAAATGTTCTTACTCATTGAGCAGGTATGTATTTGGTTGACCTGTATATGTACTTTTGTGTATTGGACCAGCTACTAGCCACATAGGCTATTGGTCCAACTATTTTTGCACACATTACTTGACTTGTTTAAATAAAGATTAATTTTTTGATTGATTGATTGATTGATTGATTGATTGATTGATTGATTGATTGATTTATTTATTTATCTACGTAGTCGCTCTCGGCAATCCCAAGACAGTCTTCACAGTTTTCATATCATTACTTTTGCGGCAGTAGAATAAAAAAAAACGCCGATCCAATTGTGATAATATATGTTATGAACGTCAACTTTAGCTACAAGTGGATTCTAAACAGGCATCAAGCTAACAGCACAGAGAATCGTAATGTTTGTAGCTGACAACGCGGACTTTGTTAGCGTGCGATGAACCACTGTCGCGCATTTGGTGCGCACTTTGTGTGTCGTCCGATTCTCAGATACTTTTCACATTGTCTTCATATCTCGGCGGCATCACTAACATATGGCGGTTTTTCGTTGACTGATATCCTACGCTATAAACTCATCAAAGTGTCTCATTCACTTAAAATATGTGCCAAATTGTCTGAGCCCACCCAATATTTTGCAGGCGGTATGCCTGCGCGGCCACGCATATGAGTACCTCCTTGCTGTACTGATTGCTTTGACCTATCATCGGAACTGAATATTGGCACTAACATACGTGCGGGCATCACATTTGGCGGTATGCTGGAATATATGCTACAAATGCGCTGTATTACTCATCGTCGCAGGCGATAATGCAAGCGCCTGAAGGGCACTGTGACGGCTTTTACAAACGGCGCATTCATCCATGTGTGCGTTCCAGTCCCATACGATAGCCCACAGCATTTGTAATACAACCTGCCAGCGCATTTCCTGCGTTCATGAAAAAAGGATGAAAAATGAAAAGAAAAGCAACCCGTTCCGGCAAACATGGCGGAAGCTGCGTGTGCACTGCCGTTTTCGTATAGTTTAAAAGTAGCAGTATTTTTAAGGTTCATGGCAACCAATCTCAATAATTTTGGGAAATTACGGCAAGCAAAACACTAGACTTTAAGAAATATCTAGATTCACCCAATCAAAATATGTGCAAACACAAACGCTTTTGGAGCACGAAACGTGCGATAAGCTCAGTCACTCGCAGCTTCGCAACTTGGGCGAAAAAATTAGAGAAAAATAAATTAGCCGCTCTGGGAAGCACCTTTACACGTTTCAAACTGAAGGCATTGCGTTTTACGGCAGTTGGAAGATTTGCTTTTTGTCTGTTTTATAGGCAGTTTAGCAGCAGAAGTCATCTTTCGGGCTTTTTGAAAAAACGTTAAGCACCTTTAGATGCTTCAGCGTTATGCAGTTTACGTGCTGTTAATCACTAGGAAGCTGCTGGCGCAGATTCGCATTGCGTCGATCGTGCATGGTATGGAGCCCTTGTCGTGCGTAATAAGTGTTCCGGTTTTCATTACTGTTGCATATAGTGCTGTCGTCTTGGACGGGCTGTATATTATATGCGCTGTACAAAAAAAGAAAGCCAGATTGTCCATTCGGTGGCCTTAGCGGATAACAGGCAGGTTATTCAAATAATTAGTGGACATTACTCTTGTTCTACCCTTATGAACACACCCAAGAGATCGTAACATGTTTTAGATGATAAGTAACCTTATCAAAACGCCCCCATTCATGTGCATTCTGCTGAAAGTGTGGCGAATGAAATTCATCTCTAAGTATCAGAAAATAGTCATTGCAGACTGTTCTAAGCGGAAATAAATTGCAATTCTTAACGTTATTGTTCAAAACTGCAGTCACTATGCTGAGCATGTTCGTTCGGCACGGGCATATTGCATTAGCACATGAAAAATATGCACAGTCCAGCCGGGTGTCTTTGTTTCAGCAATTATTATTCTAGGAATTGTTTGGGATTCTCGCATTTCTTTTATGTTTATACGTACACAGTGCGTCACATGAACCTGTCTTAAAACTAAACGTATCGTTCCTGGCACCGGTGTCCATTACGGTTGTCTAACTGGTAATCATATTGTAACATAACGAAACATCATAATGGTACTGATTCATATTGCCATGTAGTCTTTAGAGGTAAACAAAGTTAACTAGAGGCATAAGTTAGGAGAGCAAATTATATAGAAAACTGCTATTGAACCCTAAAAATAACTAATTGAATAGGTTTCCCTCACACTGTTGCATTAGTGTTACGTGTGTGTCGCTGTGTCCTTGTCTACCGTGCTGTACTCGTGTGGCCATCAATTACGAACTTGCTCAAGCCCTTGTCAGCTACATTAAAAAACAAGGGATTCAATTCAGTTGAATCTAATATTGCATGTGAAGTGACTGACGTGTTCTGTGTTTTATCTAAATATTAAGGACTGGCAGTACTTAGCAAGCATTAAGGCACAATATTGTTTTTTGTTTCACTTAAGATGCGGGTGTAATAGATTGCCAGAAAATTTTCATGAAAACAGCAAAAGATCGGGGAATTTCAAAATGACTACATTGGTATGCTGTCTTGTTATATATCATGCAAAGTGTCCAGAAAATCTTTCTGTTAAATATATTTTTAAAATGTTTCACCTCGTAAAATGTTGCGCGAAATTGATCCCATTTATTGAAAGAAAGAACGAAAATCAAGCATACTGACATGGCATTTCTTATTTAATATGTTTTTTTTTCGTTAACTAAAATCCTGAACCTCAAAACGCTACAAAATTTTTTCATCTTTGAGAGCACCTTAAATTATTTACTGCGATAGCATTCATTCGAACTATAGTATCAGTTGTGTTTGCTAGGAGGTGCATATCTGTTGTCACATCACACAGTGTGCTCGCGTGGTATTTCTGGGGCTCATGTGGCATACCTAACTTGTAAACCTGTTATTATGCCTAAGAGGGCTCATTACCTCTAAGAAACTAAGTGACCATATCAATACAATCAATCCATCTGCCTTCTGTTGAAGTTATGGCCAATGACCCATACATTTAAGAATATGACAATGACATTTAAATGTATATTAAGCGAAATAAATTACAATCATTCGCATGATACTGTGAATACTCCAGTCGTGTCTTCTGAGCACTCCCTCTGCACGGGCATATTTAACTACCAGCGAATAAAATGTACAGACAGTCTAAGTGCGTGACGTTTCAGCATTAAATATAGATATAATTTGGGATAAGTACTACAATGGATCATATATGAACTTGTCATAAAAAGGAACACACTGTTGCTGGCACGAGCAGCAGTTTTGTCTGTTTAATTGTTAACCATACCATAAAATATAACATTATATAATGGTTCTGATTTGTATTGACAAGCAGCCATTAGTCATAGCTCAACCGCAATAAGTATTGACTTAGATGGTTTGAGCAAATATATTAACCTGCCTAATGAACATACAAAGAATACACACTTGTTATTTTTGCCTAATATTGCTGCATCTACTTATTTGCAGCATACACCTGCATCAACTTTGGGTATAATGACACAAAGGCACTTCCAATATCCTTACCTATTCCTCGGGGTACCAAACTAGAAATCACCATTCTCTTTCTATAACACCATTAAATCCGCGAGTTAATTGTTTTAAATATCCCTTTTTTCCAAGGACCATCACTGATTGGAATAACCTCACGGATGATGTTGTCAGACAGACATCATTACATTTATTTCAAGAGCATTTGAATTGGTTGTTGTTAATTGACCTTGTCGCTGTATTCTCTTGTTGAATTTCTATGTGCAGTTTTGTTTTCTTTGTGTCTGCAATTCTGTATCTTAACTCAATGTTTCCCACCTGCTATGATCTTGTGTACAAGATCGCAGTATTCATAAATAAAATGAAAAAAGTAAAAAGGTCAAGGCCAGCCTGGCGACCATGCTTGCAAAGGGGAAGTAGTGTAAATATTTTGTCGTTTCCATAATGGCATAAGACATGTATTTTAAGAAATTCAGCTATCATATCATGCAATAAAAACAGTTATTTCATTGCCGGTGCATTCGTTTTCTTTTTTGCACTGCATGATTCAGCACTTCAATTCTGTCCGTTTAAGCAACATATATGACAGTAAAGCTGGTTCAGGAGCATTATTAATCTACTAACGTTAATGCATAAGTGCAGATGAAAAGGAACAGGTGCACTTGCATAAATTCATGTAACATTTTTTGCTACCACATGTACACAAAAATTTTAACTAACTTGTAGATAGCAAGTAGCTATGGACTTTTGGCCTTATACACTCTTTGTAGACTTGTCCATAAAATGTCTTTGTTTATAGACGGTCTATAGATTACTGAAAATTCATGTTTATTGACAAATGTCTGCAGAACGTCATAGAAAAAAGTTTATAGGAATGTATAGTTACGTTTTTGTAGACTGAAGTCTATAGAATGTCCATAAACAAATGGCTATAGATTATCTATAGACATTTGTCTACATACATTTGATAGACTTCAGTCTACAAAAGCAGAACTGTATGTAGTTCCATTTTTGTGGACTGAAGCCTATGGAATGTCTATAGACAAATGCCTATAGAATATTTATAGAGATTTGTCTATAGATATCTTATAGAATTCATTCTACAAAAGTAGAACTGTATATATAGTTCTACTTTTGTAGACGTAGAGATAGCCTATAGCCATTTGTCTATAAACATGAGATAGACTTCAGTCTACTATTATAGAACTGTATAACCCTGTACACTTTTGTCTATAAACATTCTGCGGACATTTGTCTACAAACGTGTATCTTTATTAATCTATAGACTCTCTAAAAATTATGTGGTTTTACGAGTCAGAACCGCTTTCTGTTTATGAGGCACGCCATAGTGGAGGACTCCGGAAATTTCGACAACCTGGGGTTCTTTACCGTGTACCGCACGTTTCGGCCCCATCTAAATGCTGCCGACGTGGCCGGGATTCGATCTCGCGACCTTGTGCTCAGCAGCCTAACACTATAGCCATTGAGCAATCACGGCGGGTAATCTATAGACACTCCATAGAAAGTCTATAGACTCAGACTTTTTATATACTATAAAAAGTACATGGCTATAAGTATATAGACTGTCTACAGACTGGTCTATAGGAATAGTCTATAGATAGTCTATAGACATTCTATAGACCAGTTTACAAGTGTAGAACTATAAGCCTCTGCACTTGTCTATAGACACTCTGCAGACAATTGTCTTCAAACATGAATTTTCATTATTCTATGGGCTGTCTATAGACAGTATATAGAGAGTCTATAGACTCAGACTTTGTATAGACAAGTCTATAGAAAGTGTATAGCCATAAGTCTATAGACAGTGTATAGACAGTCTATAGGAAGTCTTTACACTGAGACTTTTTATGGACTAGATTATAAAAAGTGTAATGCCATTAGCCTATAGACTCTCTATAGACTCTCTATAGAAGTGTTTCTATCATAGAACGCTTGTACCTTTGTCTCGCTTTGTTTATTTCCAAAATCTGGGAGCTGCCGCTCCCGTGTTGTGGCTATGGACGAAGAAGCCCTCGAAGACCTTCCTGGAGCCAAGCCATCACGTGCGGTCGCGTCCAGGAAACGCGGAAATGCGTCAAGTGACACGGACAGCGAGGCAACCGAGTTGTACTCGGACAGCGTCGACTCGTCGGACGACGGTTTCACGCGTGTCATGAGCCGAACCACAAAAAGAAGACTACTGCGGAGGTCATCGTCGCCAAGTGTCTCTACCGTGAAGACAGCATCACAGCGCTGGCCGCACACTATGCTCTTCATGCCTGTGGACCCAGTGTCAAATCTGCGACTCCTAAACAGGCAAGTCCTTTCTGCGTTTCTTGAGGGAGTCGCGCCAAATGAGATAAAGGACGTGAGAATAAACGCACGGAAGAATGTCCTTGCAGTAGATGTTCTACGCCGTAGTGCACTGCAAAACCTGCGGCACGTAACGGAGATCGACAAAGTACAGGTGCGATCCATGATACCTACTGGCTGCAATGGGACTATCGGCGTCATTTATGATGTTGATATTTCTATACCAACCGACGACTTACCAATATTAATAAAGCCAACTACAGAAGGCACTCTTAACACGCACATCACAAGACTTGGCAACACCCGTTGCCTGAAGCTGTGGTTTGATGGAGACAGCCTTCCCTCACATGTCAAAGTTGGCCACGTCCGCCATCCAGTCCGCCCATACATACCGTAGCCCCTGCAATGCTACAAATGCTGCAAGATGGGACACGTAAAAGGTGTCTGTACGAATAACCTCGTGTGCCCACGGTGTGCCGAATCCCATTCAGCAGATGCCTGCCGCGCAACTGTGTTAAAGTGCCCTAACTGCCATGGTACTCATGAGGCCTCATCCAATGATTGCCCGCGGGTGAGGAACGAGCGAGCAGTACTCAAACGTATGGTACGGGACCATTCAACACACAAAGAGGCTGCCGCTACTCTCAGGCGACGACGACATCGGCCCCGAAGAGCAGCACGAAGAGTTACGTCTACTGAACGATATACGCCATCTTCCGGCAAAGCGGCTACCGTATCAACGCCGACTTCCACAAAAACAGATACTGCGAAAACGAAGACTGCGGCAACACGCTCACCTCCTGAAGAGTGGCCTACACTTCCAAGAGCACAACCTGCCTCGGAGTCACACCAAAGTGCGCCGCCCACAATGACCTCACGAACCGCGGATGGGACGACGACTGAGGATCGCCAAGTCATAGTGATGCTGAAGTCACTTATGGACGCCATGCGCATTCTACTGAGCAGCATGAAAACCCCGTCGGCACAGAGCGCACTGCAGGTGCTGGACACCTTGAGTCCGGTGCTTGCGGCTCTAGGGTAAAACCATGGCACGAGAGATGCCGTCGTTTCAAGAGGAGGTCAAGCATGCATCTGTCTTGCAGTGGAACGCCAGAGGGCTTAAGTCACGCATGTCCGACTTTAGACAGTTTGTCTTTACGCACCAGTTCCCCATTATCGTGATTTGCGAGCCCAATCTGTCAGCTCCCATCAGACTGTCCGGGTATGAGTGCTTTATGTCCTCTACCTACGGAGAGTGCAGCAAGGTTGTTGTGTTTATACGCCGTGACTTGATTAATGTACATCACCCAGTGCCTCCTGACGAAGCAAATCAATACGTTTGCTTAACAGTGAAGAAGAAAAAGCTCACGTTTACAATTCTTGGAGCCTATATATCTCCAGCAAGCCGTCTAGATTGTGAGCGCCTACGGGGAATTTTGACATCGACTCCAGAGCCGTGGGTGCTCACTGGTGACTTTAACGCCCACCATTACCTATGGGGAAGCTCCAAAGTTAACTCTAGAGGCAGAACATTGGTGTCCTTTGCTTCTGAACGGGAATTTTGCTTGTCGAATGATGGTAGCCCCACTTATCTGCGTGGATCAGCGTATAGCAGCTGCTTGGACCTAACCTTCGTGTCACGGTCGCTTTCTAGAAGAGTGCACTGGTTTTCCGATTTAGAAACACGGGGTAGTGACCACATCCCAGCCTATTTGAAGATCGAAGGTTTGACTAGTTCCAAGTCTTCCAGAACCGTCAAGTGCACCGATTGGCCTAAATACAAAATAATAATGGAAGACTGTTGTCGTGACGGCACCTCTTATAACCTACAGGGCGCGATAAAGGATGCCATACAAACAACCACGCATCTGCTTTCGAGGAGTTCTTCCCGCACCGATTTCGACATTGAACTAGCAAAACTTCGCGCCATTCGCCGTCGTGCGGAGCGAAGATATAGACGCACGAAGTCAAATCATGATTTGAGATTGGCTAGACGAACACAAAAGAAAATACAGCGGCACATGAACAAGCTGGCTTCGCGACAATGGGCATCCTTTTGCGAGTCCCTGGATCCGCGAAAACCTTTGTCGCTTATATGGAGGACTGTTCGTGGCCTTCGCACAACCTCTGGTCAGCGCCACCCGTTTAAATCTTTGGCACTTTATCTACAATGTAGAGATATTGACGTCGCTGAATCTTTCTGCAGAAAGATTGCTGGCGAGGCAAATTCCGATGGAACGGGTACGGGAACGCTCGACGACCCACTGTTCTCACGCGATCCCCGCATGGAATGCCCTTTTTCTATGGAAGAACTGGAAGCTGCGCTGGCTTTGTGCAGGCGTTCTTCAGCGCCAGGACCTGACGGCATTACATACCGTGCCCTGTGTAACCTAGGAGACCAAGCTCGGAAAGCACTCTTGCTCCTATACAACGACTCCTGGCAGACGGGTACGGTTCCGCAAGAGTGGAAGTCAACTCGCCTCATTCCACTTCTCAAAGCTGGCAAGTCGCCTTTGGACATTTCCTCATACCGTCCGATCGCACTTGCCAGCTGTGTCGGAAAAACTATGGAAAGAATGGTTTTAACACGTCTGGAATGGTACTTAGAGTACTATGAAATCTATCCACAAGCTATGGCCGGATTCAGACGGGGCCGTTCGTCAACAGACAGCGTTGTTGACTTGATAACATTTGTGCAACACCAAAAGGCCTGTAAGCGACTATCTGCTGCTCTGTTTCTAGACGTTAAAGGAGCTTATGATAGTGTCACCCATGAAGCCATCCTTAGCACGTTAGAAGCCGTCGGACTTGGTGGTAAGATGTATATGTGGGTGTGCAACTACTTACAGAGGAGACCATTCTACATGCACACAGAAAATGGCCCGACGTCCGAGCATTACGGTAGCCGAGGAGTCCCTCAAGGAGGAGTGCTTAGCCCGACTCTTTTCAATCTCACCCTCAGTGGATTAGTTTACAACCTGCCAAGCACCGTACGACTTTCCATTTATGCGGACGACATCTGCATTTGGGCATCAGGTGTGACACGACTTCAGCTTCGTGCTCGGCTTCAGAAGGCAGCCACAATGATATCTTGCTACCTTCGTCAACAAGGACTTGAAATTTCATGCGGAAAGTGCGCAATGGTGGCATTCACGAGGAAGCCAATGTCTGGTTACGGCGTATCTATTAACGGACAACTTATACCATACAGCAGAAGCCACAGGTTCTTGGGAGTCGTAATTGACAGAGACCTGTCTTGGACTCCGCACGTCAATTACGTGAAAAAGCGGCTGACTGCTATCTGTCACCTGTTCAGGTTCCTTGCAGGAAAAAGCTGGGGAGCATCTATACACGCTATGTTACAGTTGTACATGGCGTTGTTCGTTGGATTCCTGCGATACAGCCTGCCTGCAATATCCAACACCTGCAAGACTAACCTGCGTACGATTCAGAGTATTCAAGCCCAAGCCCTTAAGATATGTCTTGGCTTACCACGCAGTGCATCAACGGCTGAAACCATTGCCCTAGCGCAGGATTACCCGATCACGACGCACATTGCCGTTGAGACAATGCGTATGCATCTCAGGCATTATGCTAGGACCCCTTCCCACCACTTGGCGAGCCTCACTGCTGCAAGGCCCTGCTCGACATTTAGCGGTATTGTCAGTGCACATCGTGCGTCGTTTACCTCAGGGTACGCACCTGCGGCCAAGCCAGCGTTTCCTCCGTGGTGTTTGAGCCGTCCACAAGTTGAGATAACGATTCCAGGACTACAGAAGAAGACAGATCTACCGGCCCCTGCTCTAAAACAGCTGAGCTTACTTCTTCTGCATGAAAGGTACAGCAACCACGTGCACATCTATACCGACGGATCGACTACGTCGTGCAGTTCTGGTGGTGCCGTGGTTATACCAACGCGAGGAATGACACTGCGGTTCAGGACATCGCATGTCACGACCTCAACGGCGGCAGAACTAACGGCCCTGCGTCGAGCACTGGAATTCATTGATTCGGAAAGACCCAGAAAATGGGCTGTGTTCTGTGATTCAAAACCGGCATTACAGTGCACGCAGTCAGTTCTCCGACACGGATGTCATGACCAATTGACATACGAAGTCGTGAAACTTCACCACGATGTCCAACAAAAAGGCCACGAAGTCGTTTTTCAGTGGGTACCTGGCCACTGTGCAATCAGTGGCAATGAGTCCGCCGATAACGCTGCTCGCACAGCTCATCAAGAAGAGCACTGCATTCCGATTCCGCTTTCGAGGACTGACGCTGCAAGGCAGCTTCGACACCTGGCACGTAGCCTCACAGTGACCGAGTGGAACTCGCAAAACTTACGACTTACACGACTCCATCGACTAAACCCATCCCTGCAGCTCCGACCTCCACCCGGACTTCCTCGACGTGAAGCTACGCTTCTCTGTCGCCTTTGGTTAGGAGTGGCCTTCACAAAGGCATACTCTACATTAATTGGGGTGACTGACAGTGCAGCATGCGAGGTCTGTGGCACCGAAGAAAACATCGACCACCTGCTGTGCCACTGTCCAAGATATGCCCTAGAGCGACAAGAACTTGCCAAAGCTTTCCAAAAACTGGACAATCGGCCGTTTTCTGTGCAGGTGCTGCTGGAACACCGCCCCCATCGCCCGTCGGCCCATAAAGCGGTGAAGGCACTTTTGTGTTTCTTAAGGATGACGGGTTTGTGCGACCACCTGTGACTATTAAGGCAATTTCTGTAAAACCGCACGCGTCAGCGAACTTGCCACAATTTCATTCTTTCCTTCCCTCCTCTCTCTCCCTGTGATCTTTGCTTTCCCCTTTCCCATTCCCCCGGTGTAGGGTAGCCAACCGGACGTTATTCTGGTTAACCTCCCTGCCTTCTTCTTTTCTCTTTCCTCCTCCTCCTCCTAAAGAAATGTCTATGGTTAGTCTATAGACTTCACAAACAAACGCCTGTAGACTGTCTATAGGTTTCCTATAAAAATGTTTTGTAAGGGAACTTTCCGCTAGCTTTATTCTTCGTCACTTATCAATATTTCGATCATATTTGCTTGACTGGCATCGCGAATGAGCGGTTACGCAACCACGAGGCTGACCTCACAACCTGGTTGGCCTTAAAAACGAAGCTCGTGGAGCTATTCAGTCGTGCAGCCGTTCGCAAGTTGCGTGCCGAAAAGCGCTTGCGATGATGAGCTCAACCACGTGGCGAGACCTACACAAGCTACATTCAAGGTGTGGTCGGCCTTTGCAAGCGTATCAGTGTAACCATGACAGAGGCTGACAAGATCAAACACTATTGAAACGTGTCAATAATGATCCATTTCAGAACCCGCAAACGCTAGCCGACATCATGCAACTGTGTCAGAGCTATGACGAGCTGCGGAAGCAATCCGACTCCACTCAGGGTACCTGCTTGCCCGAAAACACTATTTAGGCCATGGGTGATAGACTTGCGGGAGACTGCTCCGCGTTATTTAACGAGATTAAGCAGTTCGTACGCGAGGAGGTTGCGTGCCAGCTGTCTCTTATGCGTTGTAAATTTGGTGCTGCCCCATCTACGCTGCCGCACTCGATGCAGTGCGTCGTTCAAGTGCAAATTTCTATACTGCCTCCCACAGCTCCTGCGCTACCGGTGGCTACTCCGCTCAGCTTTGCGGGATCCTTGGTTGCCCATCTGCCTCCACGCACCTACGCCGAAGGCGTGGCCGCACCTCAGCCTCTACCCATCGCCAACCCCTACCTGCGAATACGTACCTTTCTTGCGTCGCCGCAACCTGTGCACGCGGTTGTTCTTCCTATCTCATGACCGGCACCTCTTTTTCAAAACCCGTGACGGGCCCCTGACAACCACTCTATATGCTAATCGTGCGGTATTGCAGGCCACGTAGCACGGTTTTGCCGCCGGCGTTAATTTCTCGCTCGTGAGGGCATACGAACAAAGAACAATGGCTTTGCATCGACACCTTAGAATACAAAACTAAATTTTTAAAAAATGTAGCTCTGGACCTCCAAAGCTGTTTATTCTTGATGGTGTCGTTTTTCGAGATGGAGTCCTTCCAGATCTAAGAAAACTGCGTGCCGTTAACGAGTTTTCTAAACCAACCACAATGAAAGAACTTCACCGCTTCCTCGGCGGTTCATATTTCCGTCAATTCACTAGTAACTTTGCCGCCATCAGAACACCTTTGATTGAGTTTCTCCGCAGCAGCCGCGCTGTTTTGTAATGATCATTAGAATGCGACCATACATTCCCCACACTGAACCACCTACTTGCGTCACAATTTCAACCTATTCACCCCGAGTGAAATCCACACAGACACTAGTGGTATTGGCCTCGACGCTGTGATTTCCCAGCTTAAGCCTGGATTTGACGAGTATTTCATCCCTTATGCTAGCCGTGCGCTCGCTAAAGCAAAATTAAACTATTGAAGTGGCGGCGAACGAGTGTGAAGCGATCATATGAACCATCGGAAAGTTTCGCCCTTACCCTTGCGGATGCCGATTCGACGCGTTTACAGATCAGCGTACGTTATGCTGGCTCTCCTCCTTGAAAGATCCATATGAGCGACTCGCCTGTTGGGCAGTACGGCACCAGGAGTACGTTACTCACGTCACTTACCGATCGAGACGCCAACAATCGGATGGAGATGCGCTGTCCCACGCGCCTCTCCCACCTGGTATTGCGACACCGCCTATGCCTACTTACGACGTGTCCTTCTTAGGCATCGCCAACAAGATTCAGGAGCAAAAAGGAAGGACCCTTGGCGTGCTTCCCTTATCTATATTTTGATTCAACCTGCTTTGCGTCCCGTCTTACGGGGAATACGCCGTCAAGCGCCCCACTTCTTTCTTCTCGACAGTTTGCTATATCGTCTCAACTACCTTTACGAAGGACGCGAGTGGATGCTGGTAATTACCGGCCATCTACGCTCTGGCACATGCGCCGCCTTCCACGCCGAGCCACTGTGCGCACATGCCGGAGTATTCAAAATTTGCACCCGCCTTCACATCCGCTACTATCGGGGCGGAATGTACCACTTCGTTGGCCGCTACGTGCGCGCCTGTGTCGCTTCTCAGCGCCATAAGAAACTTTCCTGCCGCTAAACTACTCCCTTACAGCCGTTGGCTTGTCCAACGCACCCTTTCGACCACGTCGGCATCGACTTGTACGAACCTCATCTCATCACTCGATCGTGCTGGCAACCGCTAGGTAATCGTTTCCATCGACCATCTCGCGCAATAGCAGACTTCACCGTTCGCAGCTGCATCGGCAAGTGACGCTGCCTCGTTCATATTAAAACCCATCATTCAACAGTATGGTGCACCACGTGAGCTACTTAGCTACCGAGTACGTGTCTTTCTGCCGGACGTTGTCGAAGCGGTTCTAGAACAATGCAACGTTCTTCCGCGAAATACCATGGTCCACCATCCCTAAACGAATGGTTTGACAGAAAGATGTAATCGAACGTTGGGCAATATGCTGGCATTGTATGTCGCTTCCGACCACTCAAATTGGGACCTTGTTCCTCCCTTTGTGACCCACACCCCTAATACCGCTACATAGAGAAACAATGCATTCTCTCCATACTTGTTACTTTACGGGCACGAGCCCTGGTACATGCTAGACATCATCCTTCTGTGCCGCCCTGAAGTGAGTCGACGACAGTTTCTCAAGCCACTAAATACGCTGAAGAGTGTCGTCAGATTGGTTGCTTCACCAGACACACCAACGCGATCTCTCGACGTCTTCAACGTCTAATAGCCTCGACTGACTTGTATAGCTCTGGATCCCGTCAACAAACCGCGGTCAGTCGACGAAATTTGTTTCTAAGTACCACGTATTTTACCGATTTGTCACACAAACTTCGCCAGTGAATTACGACATTGAGCCGCTGCAGCCGTCTACAGATCAACGATGCAGAGGGCGTGATATCGAGCATATAGACGGGCAAAATGCATAATAGGACCTTTATCTCGTGTCCAGTCTCTAAGGCGCAAGGATGAGACTTTTCCGGAGGGGAAGTGACTGTAGGGAAGAATATTATCGCTGTTTGTAGAAATATAGCGCGCTGTTCTTGGGAGAAGAAGGTGATTGAGAGGCTCAAGGTTTACGCCGTTCCCTGCAATTGTCGATTTACTTACTCCAACTGTGTCTGTCTTTTAAATGTAGTACTGATTCGAAACGCTCCATTATGCGGAAAACTTTTAGCGGAAACTGTATGCGGAAATTTAAAAAAAAATCTCCTCATTCCTGCCTTCAAAGAACCAGTGATCATGCCTTAATTCTTGGTATCGGTGTGTATGTTACGACTACTGTGTCTTGGAAAGAAATCTTAAAATATAAATGATTAACCAAGAAATAGCAGATTTCTAGCAGTAACAAGAGAGTTAAAAAAATTAAATTAAGACTATTGTACACGGCTACATACAACAGGGTGGCCGTTTCCATTTCGCTAACGTCAGTTTTACATTGTTATGAATGCCTGTAGAAACGATAGTATCACGCCTTCTCTTCTACAGGACATATAATTGTAACTGCAAAATTTCTAAGATAATTTATCAAAAAATTTTTCTTTTTCAGCATTAACATAAGCCAATATCAAGCGGTAATTACATTTTTTTCTTGTTTGTTTTTGGCCTTTCAAGACCTCCTGCACTCGAGCGTTATCTGTCTTTGAGAGCAGGTCAATAGCGTGATTGATCAAGCCGCTACTCCTTTCACTGTCGGATGCGATTACTCATAATGACCATCAAGGCGAACACAATGGCCCTACTTTCATTTATTCTTTTCGAGTAATTTGTGGGACTGGTATAAATGGCAAACGATAGCGCTGTTTTACTTTTGAGGGAAATTGATGTCATCACCTATTTTATCCTAGATGGTCTTTTGATACTCAGAAGTGGAAAACCCTCGTGCGTAGGTTAAGTGACTGACATCTGATTTGTGGCTGAGGCTTTGTATATTGAAGCACGCCTTAGTTTAAGAAGAAATTCGCTTAGGCTAGGTAAGATTGTTACATTTAGGTGATCCCATTATTACCATGTCCGTTAATATGGCGCCACCCCATTTATCTGCACACGGGCGTGACATCAATCGGCTCGCATGGAAATGCAGATGAAGTAATGGCCAAAGCAGTGCACTGCAGGATCGTACAACTACGTAAAGGTCACCCGAATGGCATAAAATCTTCGCACTGGACGTTTTCACGAAAAACTAATAGACATTTATGTACAGGCAACAGGTCAGTAGTTAATGATGGGAACTTCTGTGTGGACGTATCTTAAAGGTATCCTGCACTACCGCTCGGGCTCAAGGAAAAAGTGCTCTGCGGATTTCACATGCTGCTGGGAACAACTCAGCCAAATTTTGCATCCATGCGCGAAGCATACAGTTCGCAAGTGAAATGGAAAGTTACCTTTTCATGAAACAACTTCTTTTCAACAACAGCGCTGCTCCTAAACAGTTTAGAAGCTGCTAGCGTCTTGCATATGTCGTCATATGCAAGCTTCTCACAGAGGGCTGCTATTAGTCGACAGTTAACATCAATTGAAAAGGGTGTGTTGATCAGCGCGCTTTTCGTACTGTTACAGTGAATAATGTTTGACGCAATTAACCAAACAGCCTGAACTAAGCGAAAATCCGCGTTTCCAATTAGGCAAGAATCATTCGCTTCCAGAAAAAGCCGATCATCTGGACACAACCAGCTGCACCTACCCACCTAGGTGTGATACTTTAGCGACACTGCTTGCCGTTATTGCAGCCATTGGGCGTCGTCAATCTGGATACGTTTTGAACACTCAACTTGCTCCAAATACACTTAAGCTCAGACCACACGTACGATGCGCGTTTCGAGAAATAACGGTTAGCATGTAAAAGGGACAATCTCGACAGCGCTCGCTCGCTCTTAGCCAGCGGTGCTCCCGGCGGCTCCTAGTTTGCTGGAGCTCTATTGATAATGCTTCAAGATGCGCAATTTTGATTTGTATGCTATCCCTGCAGGACAATGTCGGTCTGCACCACGGTGACGGCCATGACACATGGGAAGCCCACTACAGTTGCGCTAGCTTCGTCTGCTGTCCAGCGTCGACACCACCGCCACCGCGACGTGTCACCACAAGCATTCTCACTTTCCAGATATCCTGAGAACAGCGTGCTCTTATTGCTCTCCATGAGTGTCACGGGCCAGTGGAATGGGGACTGACGCCAGCCCAAGCACCCACATCTAAGATATCACAAGGATAGATCATATACTTCTCGAGTTTGGATAGATGGATGGATGGATGGATGGACGGATGGATGGATGGATGGATGGATGGATGGATGGATGGATGGATGGATGGATGGATGGTTGAATGGATGGATGAATGGATGGATAGATAGATGGATGTTATGAGCGTCCCCTTTAACGGGGCGGTGGGTTGCGCCACCAAGCTCTTGCTGGTTCCACACGTTCAGGATGCGTTCCACACCTTCGAAGTGCGTCGCCTCGTGATCAAAGCTTACCTTAAGAAACTCTTTAACGCGAGTCCTAAGCAGCATAGCATCCAATCCATTGCTGCGCGATTGTTCGCGCTTTACTCGTGCATTTAAGCATTGGAAATTGTGTGATCCGTTTAGAGATAACTGCGAAAGGAAATTCGCTACTCATGCCACTTCGGACAATAAAAAAAGTCGCAGTTTCGCCCGAAAGGCGAAGCATCCATTGCCATAGCAAATTAGTAGACGGCTACACGAAGTAAGCATATTAGTTTTATTGGTCGTACAAGCTTTTTTCTTAGTATTTTTTTCGTCGATCAGAATGTCAACGCAAAGAGGTGCATTCTGCAAGGACAAATTAGAAATGGGGCCCGATGTAGAAGAAATAAACGAAAGAAGGGAAGAATATGCACCAACAAGTCCCGCTAAAAAAATTTCTTCAGTTTATTTCTTCTACATCGGGCCCTGTTTATATTATGACCTTGCATTACCCTTCTTATCGAGGCTTAAAACAACTGCGCTCGTGTTTGTGGCCTTTCTTTCCCGTCTTCGCGAAGCTCACCGAAAATTTACAAAACTTGTTAACGTTTGCTTACTAACTAAATTACCAAGCTCAGTTTCAAGCGCGCATAAATAAACATGAACACATCTCACTTGATGACCGCGGAAACTCGCTGTCAAAACGGTGGAATGAGTAAGCGTGGCAGCATAGGGCGAATTGACCTTCGCGCTGTCTCTCGCTGCAACGCGAAATAAAGGTCGAAAGCACAGCGTGTACGAAGCTGCCGACACTCCGCGTACTTTGGCCACGTCGAAGATCACTTGGAAGATAAGGCCTGCGTGGACGCAGAGTTTGTGCACGGGGTTGTACGCTTGTAGGATACGGCGCCCGCGCGGCCGCCCCGCCACGTAAGCAACAGCCACGGGAGCGAAACAACCTTTCCCTTTCCCTCGCCTCCCCCTCGAGCCTCGGCTGCGAAAGAAGACAGCGCGCTTCCGCTACGCCTTCCTCCCTCGTGCGCTCGAGACTGAGTCAGGCCCCGCATATTCTAAAGTTCCAGCGATCGCCACAGAGGGCGAAAGATCAACTGCGGCGCGTTACACCATGAAGAGCGCGAGTGGTGCTAATGTGTTTTGATCGTATAATTTAATTCGTACATTTTATTTTACATTTTTTGTATATTTTAGGGGTGGTCAACGCGGCTGAATATTTGGCTTATAAATGTATATGTTAGTAACATAATTACCATGTCATTATTTTAAGAATAAGCAGAGCATTGTTTTATTCGACATATGTTATTAACGTCTGGGCTTTATTACTTGAATATAGGCATTGAGACCTCGCTAAAGTGCGATAAGTAGCAGCCCACTGGTATCGATTGCAGTTCGTGCCATTTATCGATTCGAATTGCGCGGCGGTAATATTTGGGAACGGAGTGGTCGTTTCCTTAGAGCAGCATGACGCAGGTTCATTTTAATTAGATAACAATAATATCTCAGCCTGTTTATGCGTCCAACATTCTACAGCCACCACCAAGCGGACGTGTTTAGAGATGGTGAATTTTACCAGCTGGGGCGTTTCAGTGGCATAACGACTCCATGGCTTCCATCGTTAGTGGTCTGCCGCTTCTGGGCGCATAATGACGTGTTGCTTGAAAAAAAGATGTGCTAGCTAGGGTGAAAATTCATCAGTTGAATTGAGCAGTCTGTTTGCAGGCTACCCACGAAAGCGGATTAACCTTGCAGCCTCTGGGCGTGTGCACCAGTGAATAAAAAACACTGCTTCACATCCTCAACTTTGCATTTTTTTCAATCCGGGGTGGATGAAGCAGATTCCTGTAGCCATTTTTTAAAAGTGGAAAATCTTAATAATTATACATTTATTGCTCTTTAAAGGCAATTGAAACGAGGGTATTGTATTTTGCCACTTTGCTACAATTCCTAACATGGAGTACAGCGTACATTACGCGTAGTTCTGCCCGTTTCTGCACACAGGATGCACTGCGATAAATTCACTGCACATTAGTGGCAAATGTACTTCCAGTGATACAGTTAGAATAATTGTAATTGAGGCATAGTAAGATGACTATGTTTATTACTTAGTATTAAACGGAAAAAATTGTCATTTAATTGAGGCTTCCCTATGCACAGCCCACACAAAGACACCAATGAAACAAATGCACACGCAAAACGGTGTTTTATGCGTGTGTGTGCTTTTCTGTCATGGTGTGTTTTGTGCAGTGCTCTTATTCATACATGGATCACAAACTCACTCACACTTACACCATAGTAATTGAGGTTCTTTCTTTAGACTCCAGCCTCCAAGATGCCGCTGATATTTGCTGATCCATTTGGACTCTATTGTCTCTGGACATACTAGACAGCAGTGAATGTGCCACTACTGGAAGTAATATGAAGGAGCTAGAACCTCAACTAGAACCATCATTTGGTGATTTCTTTGACTAACTTTTGCTTCACAATTTATAGCGTGCATTTTTGTCATGGCTTCATCATTTCTCTTTTCAGGAAGATGTGCAAAAGAGAGATTATTGGTCTGCAAGCTGCGCACGCCAAGCCGTAAGAAGCTCAGCGGTGACTATGATCACAACAGGTCCTTTCGAACTATGTGCCTCCCCATGAAATGTTTGCAAGTTTACCAGGCAGAGGGGTGTGAGCCCTATCAGGAAAGCAGCAGCCTAAACTTTTCTATCGTACCCAGCCAGCGGGATTGATAGAATTTTGCATACAAGCTTACTTGCATTTAAGGGCATTTTATGACAACTGGAGAAGTAACATGTTTAGTGCCAACTTGTTTCTTTTTAATTCCTTGACGACCAGAACAAAAACAATTAGCAAACATGCTAATGCACAAACTCTGTCGTCTGCTCTTTGTAAATCAGCTTGACGGGCATTCCCACCAGGTATCACATGCTCACTCGCAACAATTTGTTACATAAAAATCCAAAGAATTTTTAAATCCAAAGAACGATGAAATGCACCGAATGCAATTTTGAGGAAATGCTACTTGACGTTGACTGAAGCACTGGCAGTCATCGCTCATTATAGCTTTTATTTAATATACCCTAATGCCATGAGGTACAAAAGAGGAGAGTGGTTACAAAGAAGTAAAGCAAACAAACAAACAAGTGCAGTGAGTTCTGGTAACGTATTTATTATCCTGGTTATGCAATGTTAGCTACAGCTTGGAAAAAAGTTTGTTATCGGTGACGATTACGATACTTGAGCGAAGGTAGTTACATTCCTGAGGTGTACGGGAAATGAAAAACTGAGAGAAAGACTTCGTGTAAATGAATCAACTCGTACCCTACTGTGATGGTCATCGCAGTTTAATATCTACTGAGACCGCAGTATGAAGTCAATGTGAAGTGTCATGTTATGGAAGATCTTTGCGAAATAGAGGAAGGCGGGTGACTTCACGGCGGTTAGCAAGTGGAATAAGTGCTAGGTTAGTTTTTATTAGGGTTATACTCGCAATACGGTTATAATTCCAATGAAAGGAGTAGAGATATTTTTTACAACTTCAAGTAACGCGACTGAGATCCCATATTGGAGATGCATATTCAAGTTTGGAAGGTATTAGAGTCTTGTAAAGCTGTAGTTTTAACATACACGGTGCTTTCGAGAAGTTGCACCGTGAGTTCCCGAGCATATGATTAGCATTGGTAATGACGTACTGTATAATAATGGTCTTCTTTGTTATTTGTAATGTGTACAGCAATATATTTAAATGACATGACGAACACTAAGAGAATGTTAGGATGGCAAGTGGTATGATTAGAATTAGAAATGGATACCCGCATTATTTTACATTTGTTAATTACAAATCTTTCATGTGCAGTTTGCATAAAATTAATGACTACTCAAGACCTGCACCGTAGGAGATGGCTAGAAAAGGCAACTTCACACAACCGGCATACTCCACACTTCCCAAAAAGACAAATCACGAAAAACAATGTTTCCTTCGCTTCAAATAGCGGATGACAAATCTGAGCACAGCGTGTTTTCAAAATGTTTTTTAAAATATACTCGGACTAAGGTTCTCGGTCTAAGTGAATAAACAAGCGTAAGACAGCGGACATCAAGAACTATAATATGGATACAATTGAACAGGCTCTCAGGAAAGGAGGAAGCCTAAAAACGGTGAAGAAGAAACTAGAAATAGGCAAGAATCAGATGTGTGCGTTAAGAGACAACGCCGGCAATATCGTTACTAATATGGATGAGATAGTTCGAGTGACTGAGGAGTTCTATAGAGATTTATACAGTACCTGTGGCACTCACGACGATAGTGGAAGAGACAATAGCCTAGAGGAATTCGAAATCCCACAGGTAACGCCAGAAGAAGTAAAGAAAGCCTTAGGAGCTATGCAAAGGGGGAAGGCAGCTGGGGAGGATCAGGTAACAGAAGATTTGTTGAAGGATGGTGGTCAGATTGTTCTAGAGAAACTGGCCACCCTGTATACGCAATGCCTCATAACCTCGAGCGTACCGGAATCTTGGAAGAACGCTAACATAATCCTAATCCATAAGAAAGGGGACGCCAAAGACTTGAAAAATTATAGACCGATCAGCTTACTGTACGTTGCCTACAAAGTATTTACTAAGGTAATCGCGAATAGAATCAGGAACACCTTAGACTTCTGTCAACCAAAGGACCAGGCAGGATTCCGTAAAGGCTACTAAACAATAGACCATATTCACACTATCAATCAAGTGATAGAGAAATCTGCAGAATATAATCAACCCTTATATATAGCTTCCATTGATTACGAGAAAGCGTTTGATTCAGTCGAAACCTCAGCAGTCATGGAGGCATTACGGAATCAGGGTGTAGATGAGCCATATGTAAAAATACTGGAAGATATCTATAGCGGCTCCACAGCCACCGTAGTCCTCCACAAAGAAAGCAACAAAATCCCAATAAAGAAAGGTGTCAGAAAGGGAGATACGATCTCTCCAATGCTATTCACAGCATGTTTACAGGAGGTGTTCAGAGACCTGGAGTGGGAAGAATTGGGGATAAAAGTTAATGGAGAATACCTTAGCAACTTGCGATTCGCTGATGATATTGCCTTGCTTAGTAACTCAGGGGACCAATTGCAATGCATGCTCGCTGACCTGGAGAGGCAAAGCAGAAGGGTGGGTCTGAAAATCAATCTGCGGAAAACTAATGTTTAACAGTCTCGGAAGAGAACAGCAGTTTACGACAGGGAGCGAGACACTGGAAGTGGTAAGGAAATATATCTAGTTAGGGCAGGTAGTGACGGCGGATCCGGATCCTGAGACGGAAATAATCAGAAGAATAAGAATGTGCTGGGGTGCGTTTGGCAGACATTGTCAGATCATGAACAGCAGGTTGCCATTATCCCTCAAGAGAAAGGTGTATAACAGCTGTGCGTTACCTGTACCCACATATGGGGCAGAAACCTGAAGGCTTACGAAAAGGGTTCTGCTGAAATTGAGGACGACGCAACGAGCTATGGAAAGAAGAATGATGGGTGTAACGTTAAGGGATAAGAAAAGAGCAGATTGGGTGAGGCAACAAACGCGGGTAAATGACATCTTAGTTTAAATCAAGAAATGGGCATGGGCCGGACATGTAATGAGGAGGGAAGATAACCGATGGTCATTAAGGGTTACGGACTGGATTCCAAGGGAAGGGAAGCGTAGCAGGGGGCGGCAGAAAGTTACGTGGGCGGATGACATTAAGACGTTTGCAGGGACAACATGGCCACAATTAGTACATGACCGGGGTAGTTGGAGAAGTGTGGGAGAGGTCTTTGCCCTGCAGTGGGCGTAACTAGGCTGATGATGATGATGATGAAGGTTCGCTTAACATGCAGCCAATCAACAGCGGATGAGCAAATGCAGCCTCAGCGTGGGAACTTGTCTTGCAAGACCCGTAGATATATTTTTGCTTGTTAAAACGCTGGCTTCAGCCAGAAGTTTTCCTTGCTCACTTCTTTTACACAATTGAAGCGTTCATCTGCTTGCAACGTCTTTTCCTAGTTTGAAAACACAAATCTAGATGTTTTGTCAGCATGAAACCGTAAACTGCATTTTCCAAGGATCCGTGAGCACTAATTGGGCTTGCTGAAATGTTTATTTAGTTTCCTTGCTTATTCACACAATATTTGCAGAAGTCCTTGTTAGCACTGTCGTCTCTATAACATTCCTTACCAGCACTACACTTGTGTCTAAGCCTTTACTGCTGCACCAGCACACCAAATGTGCAGCAGAAGCGCCAAGAGCAGGCAATATGTGCAGTAACACATGGCGTAACGATACTTTTTTTTCCACTGCACTAAATGCTTCTCTCTAATATGTTATGACAATAATTGGATATTGCAGCTAGAGCTCAGTTTGCTGGCAGTACATGTTTGCCGAGAACCTTTTGTTTCTTTTTTAGTCTAGCTGAAATCGTCGAACGCAGGCAATATACGTACAGTATGAAACACGTCAAGCAGCACTGTACGTAACTACAATCATGAGGGTAGACTGGCATTAATGTCGTTGTCTGAAGCTTCGCTCTCCCTACTTTAGCGGCCGGCCGAACACGATGAGGAAACTTCGTCCGCTTTCAGCTTTCAGTTCCAATAAATAGATATCTGTTTCTGTATATTGCAAACTTAGTGACTAACAGCATTAAATACGCCTGACCTGTGCGAAAATTGTGAACATGCACTGCTTCATTCACCATTGAAAATAAACCCTATAAGCTTACTTGTTTCAAACGTTTGTTTCCCAGTAAAGGCCTCTTGGTCCCCTGGCGATATAATAAAAATATCTGTAGTCATGCTACAGTTATGCATACAAGATTGCCGCCCGGTAATCGGTAACATGAGGCTCAAAACCAACGAGCAAGCAGCGCTACGAACACTACCAGCCACTACTGCAGCGGCCATATTGCTTACTACGTAATGAGGATGATGTTAGTTTTGATTTTGTCAGCGCCCTGTCGGTCGTATACTTCAGTTCGCAACGCCACCGCTACTCTTATTTCCGTCGAAGTGTGAAAGGTACAGTTTCCCTTCTCTAAGCTTATATAGGCGGTCTGTGACTGAGTCGCGATCGTCGGCTGACCCTCGCAAGATTTCACTCGCACATAGAGCGTACCGCGCGAGACGACGATGAAATTGTGTTTGCACTTTATGCGGAAATTCACGGCGTCCATGACGCCTGGAGTGTTCATATGATTGCTATCGCAATAAAAATACCGTTTCCAGCTATTTCGTACGCTGCTGAGCAGCAAAGTGATGAGACACGTTACTTTATAGTAACAGTGACTGGAAGTATGTGTTACCAACAGCGCCCATCAATTTCCGCGGAGAGAGAGAGAGAATGAACCTTTATTTGAAGCAATGACTTGTCAGTCGACGTGGGAGTGTCCCTTATTCCAGGAACCCTCTGGCTTTGATTGCCCACCGGGCCCGGGCGACGAGTTCGCGCTGGTCGAACTGGTCCGGCTTGGACAGAAAAAAAAATGCAGCTGTGCTCATCTCACGATGACTGTTGAGGGTAATGCGTTAGGATAGAATGAATATAACGGCAAGATATATTGTTACTATCGAAGCGAGTTATGAATGTATCATGAACTGCAGACAGCAGTACACGATACTTCGCGCTCCCCTAAGAACACTCGATGCCATCTGGGGCTGCTACCGCGAAGCTTGCATGTTCGCTTGGAAATGCATGGTACGCCGCTCCGGTCGAACGCTGAGAAATGCGTCATGCGACAACCAGGCTCTACTTTCGCAATTCTTTCGCGACACGCTGCGCCTTTTTGTGGCACTGCCTGGAAGTCCACGCGTGGCGCCCAAAACGAGAAACGTCGTGCGCCGATGCCTGCAAACGGTAAGACTTGCCTTCTCCTTTGCCGCACACTCAGTGGCACATACTCAGGGACTCAAAATGGTGAGGCGTTCATTGAAAACTTCAATTTAATCAATGTATTCATTGCAAATCTTCCTAAAACATTGACGGGAAAGGTGTTATTTCAAAAGCGCCGCACATCCACTGCATTTGTGGCATAACTTTCTAAAGCGTCGGTTTGTCGTCCTTGAGCAACCATTGAGACGTGAGTTTGATTCCACTCAGGGTCAGCGAAATTTAAAGGATCTTTCTGCGGCACCCAAGTTCGCATCAAGGAGGCTCATTGAAGACCTGGACACACCAATTGGCACACACCCAGTGCTCGAAATCGGCGTCAAAGTGTTTCTTAGAGCAGCGGTGCCTACTAACCACCGCATTTTACAACGACTCATGCCGGCGTGAAAGAGGGAGGTTCGATGAAGACGGTATGTACACATTCTCGCATACTCAGCGACCCAAGATGGTCAGATGGTTGGTTTCGAACACTGTTACCTCAGCCCAGTAGGCCGATGCTCAACCCATTAGACCAAGAACTACCCATTGTGGCTATTGTTCTCCGCGCGCGCATACGCGCACACACACACACACACACACACACACACACACACACACACACACACACACACACACACACACACACACACACACACACACACACACACGCGCGCGCGCGCGCACACGCACACGCACACACACGCACACGCACACGCGCGCACACGCACACGCACACGCGCGCACGCGCACGCGCACACGCACACACACACACAAATGGCACACAAATTGGCACACAAATGATTCAACATGACGTTAGGTTGGTGCGTAAGAATCTATCTCAAGAAGTACAGCAATTACGCCAGTCGGAAAGTATTTTTTATCAGGCTCAAAGGAAAATCCTGCACTCTACTTCAAAACCTTTCAATGCAAGTGGCACTAATTAGGCACAGCGCTGTTGATACATCGCCGCACAGCCCTGGCAACACCCGTGCTCCCCTTTTTGGCACAGCGCAGTATACTCACAGTTGCTGTTTGATGCCTGCTAGAATGATAACGAATCACTCCTCCGGTTGGTTTCTGGCGTTATGCCTGCGAACGCTTACTTCTACTTGCATCTCCGTAGTTCTTGTGGTACGCATGTTTCGGGTGTTTGTTGGGCTACGTAAACACTTTGAAGGCGTTTGATTTTGTTGCCTCGTTCCTAAGTTTCGCGTCGTCATCGTCGCCATCTGCAGCGCATTGATTGATGAAAGCGCGCGTGAGGCCGACTGCGCTTCCATCAATGAGAAACGAGGGTTCGGCCACGTGATGCAAAGTTCAGTTTCCTGTAGCGCTTATAAGCGAGCTACAACAAAGAAGAAGCATGTCATTAATGAGGTAAAGGTATACGAATAGGATGGAGCATGTTTTATAACAATGTGAAGATATCTGGCCAGTGGTTCATTTAGTCAGTTCTGGCCTCCTTGAAGCCCCAATGTTCAGTGAGAGCAGGGCGAGAAGAATCATCTACGCAATAGAGATTATTAAGAGGCGAGTGGAAGACTGTTGGAACAAAAGTAGGCAAACGACCATCAACGGCGGCGTACAAAGACAAAGTTTCCAATAAGGGTTCAGAAAGTATAACGATGGGAATTCTGCGGGGTTTTTTCCCTTCCTTTTCTTTCTTTTTGTAAGCATAGGTAGGGCATTAGGCAATATAATAAATACAGCTTGGTGAAAAAGGGACGCTTACAGCATCCAATCATCCATGGGCGTGGGAGCCCCCTATAGCGGCCGCAGTGTCGTGGAAGTTCTCTCGTGGTTCGTTCCCCCCTTACCTTTCCCTTTGTCAGCGGGAGGCGGAGTAGACATTTCCCCCAAGGTTGCCTTAAGCAGATGGTATTTTCCATCGTGACACGTTTATCTTTAGTGGCAGCGCCGTTAAGCGGGCAGCTGCACCTCCGGCGGTACACAAATCTTACAATGTGAGAGAGCATTGGAAATGCGGAGTGGAGCCAGATAGCGTAGAGCAGACTTTAATAAAACATCATTCAAAATGAAATTTTATGGCGCAAGTAGGAGCTTCAAAGCCTCAATATATTAGGCGAGCTCAAAAACAGGGATGTAAATGCCTCGCCCGCACAAGTAAAGCTTAAGCATCCATGTTGCGCCCTCCTAACCATCGTATAAGTTTTTTTCTTAAATTTTATGTTTGTTTAGCTATCTTAGGCGCTGCAGTTGAATTGGTGGTCTGTCGGAAACCATAGTAAAACATTTTGGTTAGAGAGGCCTGCTGGCTTAGCTGCAAGCTGTAAGTCTGAACGTGAAAGTATCTCGGCCTGTGCACCCGTTGTTTTTAGCTTAGACAAGGAATCTGTTCCATCTCGCGCATGCCAACCATCATGAAACTGGTAGCAGGCGGCTAACCTTGTGCGCTTGTTCCTTAACTATACTCTAAACTATGCCATAAGTCTAAAGATCTGTGTACAGCCCTTTAGACTTATGCGTCTTTAATGTTGCTTTGTTCGTTGTGCTTGGCCCAAATGATGTATTTTGCAGCGTCAACTGTTGATCATGCGCTGAAGACTCAGTGTGGGCTCGCACGCATTACATGAATTTTGGGTAAGGTTTGGCACCTGCTTCGAGAAAAAAGCGTAAGTTTTGCTTTAGATTCGCGTTCCACTCAGCGCTCTCGGATACGAACTTTGTTTTTTAAATGCGATTAGCACTCTTTTCCTATTCAGGCGTTTTGAATCTATCTATCTATCTATCTATCTATCTATCTATCTATCTATCTATCTATCTATCTATCTATCTATCTATCTATCTATCTATCTATCTATCTATCTATCTATCTATCTATCTGTCTGTCTGTCTGTCTGTCTGTCTGTCTGTCTGTCTGTCTGTCTGTCTGTCTGTCTGTCTGTCTGTCTGTCTGTCTGTCTGTCTGTCTGTCTGTCTGTCTGTCTGTCTGTCTGTCTGTCTGTCTGTCTGTCTGTCTGTCTGTCTAAAGCCAACCCGATGGCCCAAGTTGCGTACCAGCTTGGGCAACTAGGAGGTACAATTTGTGGTACTGATCCCGCCTTGGCCGTTCAAGTGTTGTCACTCCAGCTTCGTCATCTGGCTCTCATTATAGCTCCGTCATCAATCCTTCTTCGCGGACACTGTAGCTTAGGTTTTCCCATAACTTGGTCCACTAGGCATGTGCTCGTGGCAGAGAGGGCGTCGTAGTCGTTGCATCGTCGTCCTTTCAGCTTTAACATCTTCCGACTCTCGCCATGCGTGCTAGTCAAGCGATTGTCGGCAACCATTCGTCAAACATTTATTGGCATTCTTTTGTCATGATGCGGTTTCGCTTGATTATCACCTCCCACCTAGCACAGAAAGTTTTCAAAACGCCGTATTAATGGATTCATCGTCTCAAACAGATTTTGGCCAAATACAACGCATTAAAAACACCGAAAGCAGGGCAGCCTAAATACAAGGTGTGAATACGTTTTAAAACGTTTCGATAAGACTGGCCTAATCTGTTCAGTTAGGGTGCTTGGTTTTCGACGGCGCAGTTCTTGGCGGGAGAATTCACCATTTATGAAGCCGCAGTCGTCGTGTCATTTGCTAAAATCATGCATTAGCAGGACTTCGGCTAGGCAAAAGAAGCCTTTTGTGGTGTTGACCTCATGTCAGAAGAGAAGAATGATTGCAACAGAAGTTGACGCCGCAACAAGCAACGAAGAAATGCTGCGCCAGTGCAGTAACCTTGAAGCCGCTCTTTGTGACGCGGACAACGGCTTCACATCGACACCGGAGGAGTCGTGCCAGTCAGTAGACCATGCGGGCGACAGTGCTGATTCTGACAGCGCCATCCACTGTTTGAATAGCTTTAGCTTTCAATAAACTTCATCATTCAATTGTTTCTGACCGTTCCTTTCAGTCCCCTGAAGTAACTTTTTTGTTATGATCACCGGTGCAAATGTGAAATGACCGATCACTCTTATAGTTCTGCAAATTCATTTATACCACACGCTATCGTCGAATGGAACCACTTGCATTGCACGTAGCTGCTGAAGGATATGCAGCAAAATTCAATGAGCTGCTACAGACTGAGCGCAGTGCCCGACCTAATTACTTCTATAGCGCAGCTCTTTGGCGCCCATTCCTCTGTTTCGCGGTGCCGTCGTCCATCGCCGTAAGCAAGGTCATCATCAACGCGGTCTCTAGCTGCATGCGCACTTGCTGCCATATTTCGCACGTGGCGCCAGTCTTGTTCTCCCATTGTCCTCCAAAGCCGGATCACGTGTTTTCGCCAATCCTCTCGCCCGCTTACTCCGTGCAGCGCTCTTGCGGTGACTCTTGCCTTTAACGTCCACTCCATCCTAGCCGTCCCTTCTCCCGCTGTCGCGGCACAGCCGTGGTGCCGGCGGAGGGCACGCCTCGCCGCCTCGCACATGATTCACGGCTCTCCACTCCGTCTCTGCGTAGCATGACTGTATAGGTCTCAGCCGTGTCTCACGCTTCTCCGTTTGTGGGGCGCATTCCTCAGTGGCATTTGTCGCCTCTGGCAGTGCTTGCGCCAGGCTGTCCTTCTCCTGTCTGCACTCTTGCCCTGTACCTCTCCTTAGCTGGCGCAGTGCCGTTTCGGTGACACGAAAGACAGTTATAGCGTTTGGTCCCCTTACTTCTACTTCCCACCCCAATTTAGTGCGGCCACATTGAGGGCTGTCTATGAGTGAATTGAATGGGTGACCTCTACTCAATACCCCTGTTCTCCACCCATTTCCTCATCCCACCTCAGAAGAAACATTAAATAATAACTGATACCCCCCCCCCTCTCCGCGGCGGTGACCCACTATAATATGGCGCATCGCCGGAGCGCCGGATCGATAGTGGCGGATCGCGGTGTGTTTTGCCCATTCCGAACCGCAGAAGCGCATTCGTTCGGCACTGCGTGTTCTGTAAGCGGTTGCCTGATGTTGAAATAAGGCAGCAGCTGCGCTGAAAGATCGCATTAGCAAGAAGCGTCTGGCCTCGACTCTGCTTGGCGAGTTGTATTACAATGGGCTCGCAGACGTCGACAAGGGAAGAAGACGTCCTCATCGCAAAAGGACAATGCACCCTTTGTCCAGACGCACTTAGCCACGACCACCAGGGAGCTATTTGTGCCCGTCGCCGCAGCAAGGACTCTACCTTGACTTCTTAACGGACACTACGAATTGCCACTCACGTATACGGGCTTTCAGTCTCTTACTTCTGTACGCGCAGGTTTTGCGTATATTTCAGTCGTGCTTTGCGCTAGGAGGGGCGCCCTTTAGCGGGTCGGCTAACGCATTCAGATCGGGTTAAGAAGGAGATGGTTCATGTGCAGGTAGCGCGAGAATAGAAGACGCTGGCGTGCTCGACGATAACGGCCACAGTCGCTGCCAGTCACGAAATCCCGCGGTGCCATGGCTAGCCGGCATAAATATTGCTACGGCGGCTACCTCGTCCCGCCCCCTCCCCCAGTATAAAACATGTGAGAAGCGCGGCAGCACCACTCGGCGCATTCTGTGCCCCTCGCAGATCACTTTCAAGATAAGGGCCGCAGCAGCGCGCGAATTGACCTTCGTGCTGTTTCTTGCTTCGACGCCAGCTAAATGGCGAGAACAGGAAGCGATAACACCAAGCTATCAGTACTGGGTGCCCTCTGTCCCCATCACAAATCGCTTCCAAGATAGGACCCGCGCTCCCGCGCCATACGGAGCCACCGTCGGAGTATGCTGGATCATGGTCGACAATGAATCGCATAGAAAATGGCAGCGTCATCGACCATGTCGTCGTACAAGGTCTGTACCAAACATGACAATGTTCAATTACGTCCGGTTCTACACTATGCGCATCCATATGCTAGTGCTCATCTTTCACGAAAAAAACGGCGCCATCCAAACGCTACATGAGGGAACATTGCCACTACTCGCCTCTTCTTCGTCGCCCCATGCTGGTCTCAGCTGACATTCCGGTGTTTTAACTACGCTTCCTCATTTCACGATGCTTTAGCTGTATAACTCGCAGTTATACCAAGCACAGCAGCATACGACGACGAAACAGCAGGAGCAAAAGCTTACGCATCCTTTACATGAGTCCCGTAGGAGATTGTGCATGTTATTTTTAATTTCGACCTCACCGAAGCTTCATAAAAAGAGAACACTGCATGCAACACGTCTGGTGTTTGACGATGTAGCAGCCAAGAAGGCTTAGCTTGAAGTACTTAGCTAATTTGGCATTTCTGGTGGTTGCTGGACTTACACATGTTAGCCAATTGCCATGAGCACGCAAAAATGTTATCGCAGTGTGTGTGTGTGTGTGCAACTATAAGGTTGCGTGTATTTATCTACACCCACGTAGCTCAAGCCTATAACACAATTACTTTTGTTGGTGTGTGCGATGAGACGTAAGAGTAAATGTGCACTGCGGCAACAAAATTGAGATGGTACGGAATGACCATGTGGGTTACAGGCACACTCGGATAAACAGAAAATACTTTTTTTTAACAGCGAAGCTGTATGTGGCTAGGTTCTGAAAATTTTGCGTCCGCTTATCGAGTCGCTTCGACAGAGAAAATAAAGCTTCATATCCTACCCACCAATTCTTGCGCCTCGATTTTTTTCTGACGTAGTCATCGCCCTAACGACGTTATCAGCAGTTGCACTTTGCATTGATATGGGCAGGACGCCTATAGTTCGCTCTGAAGAAGGAGAGCGTATCCTGAAAGAGCACACACTTGAACGACAGTGCGAATACTCGCGAAAGCGACAGGAAGCCGCTGCCGCCAAGAGTGCCGCGGGCGACCGCTTGGGGCCATCGAGCACCGCTTACCGCTCGCATACCGACAAAGGACAGAGGGCCCGTGCGGAGCATCGGCGGCTGTAGCAGCGAGAATATGTGCGGCGACGGCGGGCGAATACGACCGTTGAGGAGTGGGCCGTGGATGCGAAGGGCAAGCGCTGTGCCCGTCAGGGCACAGCGCTTGCCCTTCGCATCCGCGGCCCACTGCTGGACCCCGAGTGGCTTGAGTTGGTAAGCACGAGGCGCCGACATGGCTACAATCCATCGGAACGTTTCAATGGTGCGACGGTGAAGTGCGAGCGGGAGTTTGTGGGCAACCCGTTGGCGCCACGTGTGTGGTGTGTGATCGTCTGTGGGCTGCCGGGGGCTTGACCGCCGTCGGCGGCGTGCATGATCACCCTCAGCGTGAATGTGCAGCGGTGGCGTTGCGGCAGTGGGTGTGCACTTGGCGTCTCGACGGGCCCGATGCTAACGCTTCGCATCCGCAACTCGCTCCTCGTCGGTCGTATTCACCCGCCGTCACCGCATATATTCTCGCTGCTGCTGCCGTCGATGCTCCAGACGGCCCTCTGTACTTCTTGGACGGCGTACCACAGCGACCACATAGCTATGGTCACTGTGGTAACGAATGAGAGAAAAAAAAACGATAGCAACCACGAAGTCACATATATGTGTCTTTATTCCATCAATATAGAATCAAATATGCAAATCACTATAGGTATCACAATATTCATTCCAATAAAGCTTCGCTGGTTGTCCTCCTTCACAGAGTGGAAGGGCCTAAGTTTTTTTTTTAAATCCACCTGGTACAAGCATAGGTACTCTATTATCGATGGCTAATATATAACGCCTATAGCAATACCTAGAGTTGTAGGTACAATATACTTGTAGATAACATGTTGAAGAAAATATTGAAGCACGCAGGAGATTTAATTCCTGTAGGACAATCGCTCTTGTGTGGTATCAAATCCACAAACTAGGTGTTTCCCAAGAAGATACCAATTGCGGAGTTTGCTATTAATTGCTGCTAAGTGAGTATACAGCGTAAGTAAAACATTTTATGCGTCATCCGCTTGTATAAAAGAGGGGGGGGGGCGCTTTCATTCGTCACAGCCGCCAGGTTTATTTGCGATAATAAGCCTGTTCTTGATAACATATCTCTTATACTGAGCACATCTGAAGTTCATTTTTATGTCCACTGTGAACCGATATTGAATTGGCATTGGAGTCATTTTACGATACCTATAGTGACCGCGTTATATATTCTCCACTAAACTGTTACTTTTGTCACTTGATGATGTGTATGATCCATGAATACTTTGTTTAGCGCAAAACAACAGACACAAGAAAGACGACAGACAAGTTTTGCGCTAAAGAAAGTATTCATAGATTCGCACCAACTATCCGGCCAACGCATTGTGATGTGTATGATGTTTAACCAGTATCAAAAGGTACGATTACAAGCCCCGAATAAGTGCGCATCATTTTTAGTTTGCCTGCATTAGCACTTTCTTTCGTTTGTTTCGTAAATGATCTTGTTTTACGCGTAAAAATTAGCGACTGATCCGAGCTACACCACACTAAAGGTGAAAGTGCGAAAAAGTGTTCACTTGTGGGTTTTCTTTGCTTTCTGTAGACTTCTGCAAAGGGATTCCGCTTTGCCAATGGGTTCTGGCGGGCGTTGTAAGCTCTGCCATAGAAACACCAAAATATCTGCAACGCTATGAGAACGTAATAGCTAAAAAAGTCCCAAGGCAAAGAATAAAAAGAAAAAGAAACAAAACACAGCTCAGGAACTGTAGGTTTTACACAGAACGGTAACATTTATTGCCGCGTGTTTTGCCGCGGCAATAAATGTATTGCCGCGTGTTAGCGTGTTTTGTGGTTTCATGACATACCTACATGCATATATAAAAACAGTTTCTGTGTTTATAAGGGAGCTAAATCAACTAAAATAAACGGAACAAAACCTAACAACAGACACAATGCTGTGCTGTGACACCCGTGTATACTTGGTCCAACTTTTTGAACTGTTCGATTTTATTTCTACATTCGCCATTCAGTCCACTATTGTACACTTACGCTGGCGTTATGGTTTTTTGCTTGCCGCCAGGCATTGCCCTTAGCAGTTTCGGTCGTCATTAAACAGCACAGCCTTTATCTTTGATGTATACGTACCGATGATGCTTCAAGCCGCTGAGCCCTGAGTATTAGCATCGCTAGTACCCACAACTTCAAACAACTTGAGCCTTAGGCAGGTGAACAGTAGTTTGTTTTAATTCGGCGCGAATGGAACAAACAAGTGATCAAGAAAGTCAAGTCTTCATTCTAGAATGGAAACCCAGTGCTTCCGCACAGTGGGAGTTTACAATCCACAACGACCTAGAGATAGTATATGTGTTACCCCTGCGTTGTGGTGGTGATGCTTCGGTCCTTCATCAATACCCTTTGTGTACTTTTCAGCAAGTTGCATATTCCGTTAGCGCGAAGTGCAGTAGAAGTACTGGACGTTCTTAATCCAGTGCTTGCAACTCTCGCGTAAGCCGCGTAGCTAACCCGCAGCCTCCTATTCGCGCAACGACCACTGGCCCTTTGGTCGTCCCAGATCTTATCAACGCAGATCATCACCTATGGAATTACACTTTGATGTCACGGTGCTTCACTGCACACAGTCATCACTTCCTTCCGCTTTTCTTCTTTCTATTCCCCCTTTCCGTCACCCCAGTGTAGGGTAGCAAACCGGACGCTCGTCTGGTTGACCCCCTTGCCTTTCCTCTATTTGCTCTCTCTCTCTCTCTCCCTGCCTTGAACTCAATTCGATGCCGTGATACTACGACGTCGCAGGCGACCTGCTGGCTGTGACTTCCGCCCCCCCTTCAGCTAATGTACCACATTTTCTTTGGAGCATTTAGATCATTATTACCTTTCATGGACTAAATTAGCGCGAGTCTGGTGATGGAGATAGCAAAAGGAATAATCTTTGTTGGAGGGCTCCTGTACCTTGCCTTGTTTTTTGCGTTAAAAAGCGTTTGACCTTCCGAAGCTTGAAGGAAATGTATTGAATCTCGGCTAGAAGTGGCATCAGCGCTATTGGTGGCAGCCACCCGTCATCTTCCGTCAACCTTGTGCAAGGTCAAAAGGTGAACTGTGCCTGACCAGGTGGGTTTCTTTCGCAAGGCATATAACATATTATTAGACCTGCACGTTATACGACTTTTTAATTGCAGACCCTAAAATAAGAAAAAATACTTGGCGCAATATTCTTCCAAATAATTACAGGGACAGTTGATACGAAGGAACAACACGACCACGTATTGCTCGCTCCACTTTACTCCACCTTGCGGCCACCAACGCCCAACGCTCATTGACGTTTATGCCGGCTATCGACTATATTCTAGTTGCCGAAAACAATAGTTGCTCACATATCAGCAAATCACAACCAGGCTTTATGAAGGCTCAAACACACTACTTTTGGCAACAGGTAAATCATTTTAATAATTAATATCTTCGAGTTCTTTGCACACATGCAATGTTTAATGTAATGTTTCATATCCATTCTTGAAAAAAAATGGTAAAAGTATTTGGTGGCGGCTCAGGGCATGTCTTGTCTTTCTCACTTTCGTTAACAGACTGGATTTATTTATTGAACATACCTTACAGGCCCCTTGACAGGGCATTGAGTAAAGGGGGTAATAAAAAGTACAAAGTAACTTGTCAGTGTACAACGTACGGCTCAAATTTGCAGTGTAACATAAAGCAGAGAAATCGATGATAATGTGGTATGACGGCAAATACAAGGTTGGGCGGGAAAAAGGATAGCACGAAGAGAGAAAAAAAGAATTGGCTGGCATTATACATATGGCAAAACTGGATAGAAGAACTATAAAGTATACCGATGACAATGACAACAGCAACAAGAAAAGAAACTACAACCAAAGATATTCTGAAAATATGCGGAATCTAGGCGCATGAACAGTTGGCAGAGTTTAAAATACGCACAATGGTAGGGCATAATAAAAACGCAGGAACTAATGGCGTGCACAGTAAAAACATTTATCAATGTAAGGAATGCAGTCGGGCACAAAGTGGGATACTGAAATAAAAAACACGTGCAGTGGTACAAAAAATGATGGATGTCGTTGGTCTTAAAGCTGTTAGAATAACAAATAGATAAATACATGGATGGTATACAGAACATGGCACCGGAAGTAAAACAAGATTGGAAGTACTAGTGGCAAGTTTTTATTGCGAAAAGAAAGAGTGCAGGAGTTGACGGAACTTATCGTGGTCTGGTTCGGATGCGACGTTGTCTCGAAGACCATTCCACAAACGTATGGCGCGAGGAAGAGCAGATGTGTTGAAGGTGTGAGTTGACCCATATAATCGCGTGAAACTTAAGTGATTATGCAACCGACGTATTGTGATGGAAGGATCATCAAGGTGAAGTGGGAATGGTCTGTTGCTGTATGCGTATTTGTGAAAAAGGCATAAAATGGCAATGTCGCGACGAGCACTAAGGGGTTCAATTGAAAGATTGAGCTTAATTTGCGTTATGCTGTTATGTTTGTCATAATTGCGTGAAATGAAACGGGCAGCCGTATTCTGAACCCCTTCAAGCATGTTAATTAAATAATTTTGGTAGGGGGACCAGATAGATGCGGCGAATTCAAGCTGTGTGCGAACGAAGGTCTGACAAGCTAGATGACGAACGTGAGTGGGACAGTTATGTAAATTTCGACGTAAATATCCTAAAGATTTTGAAGATTTTGCGCATGTGGTGGTAATATGGTGGGACCAGGAGAGGTTGGGTGTGAAATAAATACCAAGGTACTTATAAGATGATGCCTGCAAGAGTTGGTAATTGTTAATGGTGTAGCAGCTGTTGGAAATGTTTTGCTTGCGTGTGAAGGAGATTATATTGAATTTTGCTGTATTTAGCGACATAAGCCATTTTTTGCACCAGTTGTTAATGCGGTAAAGGTCGTTTTGCAGCGTTAAGTGGTCATCGGCACAGGTTATTGGGCCATATATGACGCAATCGTCAGCGAAGATTCGCATGCAGGAAGAAATGTTTTCTGGCAAGTCGTTTATGTAAATTAAAAACAATAGGGGGCCGAGGACGCACCCTGTGGTACGCCCGAAGTTACGTGAGAAAGGGAGGATTGGAAATTGTTAATAACCATGAAGTACTGGCGGAGGGAAGGGAAGTTACGGAGCCAAGATAAGGTTAGCGAGTCTAATCAAAGGGCAGATAATTTAGAAATCAGATGGCAATGGGGCGATGCGGTCAAAGGCTTTTGAGAAATAAAGAAAAATACAGTCAGTCTCGAGGTTATTGTTCATGCTGCAGTGTAGTTCTGTACTTAATTCTAGTAGCTGGGTTTCGCAAGAGAAGCCTTTCCTGAATCCGTGTTTGTTGTTAAAAAAGAAATTGTTAGGATCTAAGTGTCGGTTAACATGAGAAGCGATTATGTGTTCGAGAAGTTTGCAGCAGATACAAGTTAAAGAAATTGGACGGTAGCTTTCGGGAGTATGTTTATCACCGGATTTGAACACAGGCACTATTTTACCGATTTTCCAATCGGAGGGAAGTTGACCTGTCGCTAAAGATTGCGTGAAAAGGTGGTATAAAATGTTAGCAGAAACGGAGACAGTGTTCTTAAGAATTTTAGAGTTAATATTGTCAATTCCGGCTGAAGTGTATAATTTAAGGTTTTTAGTTAGAAGTATTATGCCTTCTGCAGTTATTTTGATCGGTTCCATATATGGGAAGTCAGAATCGGGTACGTATGGAACGTCAAAGTGCTCTTCCCTGGTGAAAACAGATGAAAAGAATGTTAAATGCCGCGGTGCAATGACTGTCAGAAAGTGGAACATGATTGTTGTCTAGTAAAGATATCTGTTGCGGATCGTGTTCGTGGGATACAAGTTTCCAAAACTTCTTAGAGTTCGATTTCAGAAGGGAAGGTAAATCACTAGAAAAATATTTTTGCTTAGCACATTCTACTGCGGAACAGTAAGTTATTATAAAATCTTTGTATGCTTTCCACGCGGAAGGCGTGCTATGTCGTTTAGCTGTGCGGTATAAACGTTTCTTTTTGTTTCTAAGATGCCAGAGGGTTTTCGTAAACCAGTGGTTCGATTTATCATTTTTGACTGTTATTAGTGGCAGGTACTGATTTGCTAGCGCACACAATTTGTCTCGGTAAAGTACCCAGTTGTCTTCGATGGGACGACTGTCGAAGGATGGTAGGAATGTGTCAGTGTAGAAGGTTTGGAGTTCGGCGTTAATTTTGCTGTAGTTGGCTTTACTGTAATCGCGAATTTTTTTGCTGTCAGTGCCGGAGAATGGTGGCGGAATGTTAAGAGAAACTTGAAGGAGTTTGTGATCACTAAAACCAGCAGGGCACCTACTGTTTCAGGAGCCGTCGTAAGGATTAGGTCGAGGATATTTTAACCGCGTGTGGGTTGTTTCACTATTTGAAACAAGTTTTAAATCGAAGGTTAGGTAGATAAATTCTGTGGACAAGCGGCAGGGGGAAGACAACTGGTTCCAGTTTATTGTAGGAAAATTAAAGTCGCCAAAAATGTAAACGGCATCGGTGCGACATATCTTGATAGCCTCAGTGATGCTAGCGCGCAGTTCGTTTACAAATGCATGGCTACAGTAAGGGGGTCGGTAAGAATTGCCGATGAGCAGAGTGGAAAACTTGGTTTTGCAGGCTACCCAGATAATTTCTATGTTAGAGTGTGCATTGATTGCGTATGATTGTAGAGTATTTTTTGTTTCAAAAAGAACACCTCCGCCTCGCCTATTTGTGCGGTCATTTCGGTATATGTGAAAATTGTTACGATCAGGCAGAATTTCGCTATCTGTGATGTCAGGGTATAGTCACGTTTCGGTAAGGGCAAGTATGTCGCAAGTATTTGGCCAACATAATATCCGCCGTATTGTTTTATCTTATCTTATCTTCTGATATCTTATCTTCTCTTTAACGAACTCATCCACACTTCACGAAAAACACCCGCCGCAGAAGTCCGCTGACTGTGATGTTGCGCTTGTTCACTCGAGGTGCCCGTATATCGATACGGACGAAATGTGGAAATGCTCATTGGCTTAGGTTTAGGTACAAGTTAAAGAGCCCTAGGTGCACGAAAAGTTTTCAGGATTCCCATTACGGCATACCCATCTTGTATTTGATTTTGTCAAAAATAAATATTGATTGATTAAAAAAAATTAAAGGAATGACAAAACTCTCAAATTTAACAGATATTCTGGCGCATTTCCGATTACTAGCACTAATATGATCTAACACAAAAACAATACAATACAGCAAAAAGATTTGTAAACATCTGTATTTGCATGTTCAACTTGTACGCAAGGAAGCCTTCTTGATGAATACTGCCTGGAAAGCCAATGCGTGTTTCGTATAGCATACGTTTGAGACATATAGCTGAATGCTTTGAAACTCTCCCGAATTCTGTATCATTGGCACAACTTTATAAGAATCCACCTTCTCTCTCCACAATTGTTATGTAAGCATTAAAGCAAATATTAAAAGAAGGAAAAGCTTAGGGATACCATATTGAAATACAACGCGATCCCTATAAGTTCCGGCAGTTGCTGACATCCTATTTGAAAACATGATGTGAAAATTCTTGCCTGCTTCTGTTTGCCTCTCTTTACCTCATTGTTGCAATTTTTATACTTGTTAATGCTTATTTAAAGGGTTTTTGTACTTTGTCTCCTGCATATATGCTGCTGATCACTGATTCTGACAATGTTTGACAGTGACCTACGTTGTTGTGTTAAATGTTAAGCCCCCCCCCCTTTATGTAATGCCCCTTCCAGGGGTCTTTAAGGACCCATAAATGATGATGATGATGATGCTTCTGCGGCGGCTGCTGCTGCTGCTGATGATGATGATCATGCATCAATTCGGCATTCTCACTGTTCTTGAAACTGATGCCCATCTCCCTTAGGAAGCCACCTGATTATGAACTGTTCTAAGTCTAGCAAAAAAATCTTGTTCTTGCACCGATTACCTAGTGTGTCGCATTGTGGAGTTAACGTATAAGTACAGTTAGCCTCCTGCATATAATTAGCTTGTGGTTATGTAAAAAACAATAAAAGCGCACGTCGTGCAGTTTCAATAGGTTAGGCACAGAAGTGCTTCACAGAAGCTGGTTTCATGCTTCTTTTTGATTGCAGGTCAACATTTTCTATCTTCAGCACTCCCAATGTGCCTCCCAATGCATCTCCCAATGTGCCTAGCAGCAGTCCCATCATGAATATTTTCAGACAGTAACTTGGCTGACAGTGTTTACATAATCCGGTTTAACATCTCGGAAAATAATGACTACTCAAATAATAGAGGCAGGAATGAGGGTAGTGTAATTTCCGTTTTAATATAAATGTATGCCTTCGTCAATAAACAGGTTAATAAATATCAAATATATTTAGCGCACGTCCTCAGTAGTATTATACGGTTGAGGCGATTTAGTTATATGGTCGTGTGTCCTGTTGTGGAAACTGTAAAGGAAAATTTCGGCATTAATGTAGCAAAGAAAAGAAAATAACAAGAAAGTTAGCTGCATAAATCTGTTAAAGCACAGCACCTCTCAGCGATTGCGGGGGGCCGCAAGACCGCGATTCTTTTCGACGTTCAATGATTTCATTTCACTGATCCTTACGCCACTGATGAAATTCTAGCGACACGACACCTTGGAGAGTAGTAGCACGTGCTTCTTTGGCACACAGTTAATCTTTCAAGGGTTGTACAACCTGACGAAGAACTAATCACTTGGAGATATTAAAATGTAATCTTACTCAGAACGTCGCTCAGTCTGCCTAAGCTCCCTTTTTCAGTGTCATGTCGCTTTCCATTTTGCAGGTGTAATCAATTAAACTGGATTACAGTCCCAGACACCTAAGAGGATTAGAGCAGGTGGGACTCGCTCAATGTATGTACACGAACTGTCTTTCCCTACCTGTCTTCGTCAGCATATGATCTTCACTGTTATATATTTTATTTTCCAGGGCTTATCAACTTTCTTTTCTTTAGGTGCTGCACAATGTAAAACACAACGTTTCCCAGGCTTCAAGCCAGTACTGTAATATATTCTTGTTTATATTCAGTGAAAATTTAAGGCAGGTTATATTACTGTTAGATAAGTTCAAAGAGGGCGCGTAGTTCGGACTTAACAGTAAATTGCCCATGCGAGCACTGCGGAGCGTTATAGGTTCGTTTCATGGAATGCGCATAATTTATCTTGCTGTCCTGCGAGCAATATATCTCCCAAAGACACCAAATCTGATGATAATAAGCCGGAATATATGGTTGTTGTGCATGGGAAGTTTAAGATGTCTGGGTGAAGTACGGGATTTTCTGAATGTTTCGTTTTCAAATGCTCTAAAGCATACTATGTGAGCAACACTGCAGCCGCGTGACGCAAACTTTTAATATGCGTGCTTTGATTACAGCCAAATATGATTAGCAGTGTTAGTAATTTGAGAGGAACATCGCTGTAAATTAGGATGCGATTGGGCACTGTCGCAGAATTCTATCTTTTTTATGCCTGTACAAAAATAATAACAACAAACAAAACCTGATCGTAACACAACTAAATTTCGGCCTGTCTTCAGTCTAGCTCTTGCCCACACGTACTCTGTATAAATATAGAGTATGCGTCAGTCTATTTGATGAAAAGAGCGCTACGAAGACGCGGACTAAAAGAACAACATGTACGACGGACAAGGCCTTAAAGCCTTAACGCCTTCATCGCGTTAACCGTATTAACCATGTTGTTCTCTTAGTCCGCGTCTCCGTAGCGCTCTTTTCATCAAGTATGCGAAACCAACTCGCCCACATCAAGCTTCTGCTGGGTCAGTCTATGTAAAACTGCACTGAATATCCGCTGCACCTCTGTTTCCCTTTCTCTTTCGGATTTTATCGCTTAGACTTGGTTATTGTTAAGGTACTAACAAACCTGTCTTCAAAGAATGCTATTTCAGTATTTTCAACAGATATTTAAGGTAGAACATTTAAAGAAGTTATGATTACGGCTTTCTAATAAACAACAGAACTTACGCTGCAGTGTGATTTGCGAAAACAAAATGGGGGACTTCACTATGCCGATTCTAATGGTAACATTAGGTCTTTACAAAGGTTGTTTTAGAAACCATCGGAGGTTATTGTCAAGCTTACCAATTTACTTTGCCCCCTATCGAAATCAAATGGCTAGAATAGCAATAATTCCGACTCATATTGCCGCCGTCGATACCGTGTTTAGTGAAGGCTGTACATGTTTCGGGCGCTGTCGACATGTTTTGATAGACGGCATCTCAGCGTGACAACGCGGTCCGTGCGACAGCCGCATCGTGATGAAAATGAGAGGATGATAGCGAAATAATGTACGGCATCTTCAGGACAATGGACCGACAAGGAAAGTGTTACGAAAACAGAATGACAACCACTATCCGACGATGGCATGACAACGGCTGTGCACCTGGTTTTGCGTGCTCCACGGATGCCAGATGCTCCTCTGACGATTCGTTCAAACTTACACGAGAACCACGAACTGCCTAGCGAGCTGTTGTCAGCCGGCGAGGCGAAACGGTGCTCCTTGACAAAAATGCTCAGCGCACTGCTGATATATGCAAGTATCCATATCAAAACACAATATGACAACTGCTGATGCGTAAAGCCCCAGAAGGAACAAAATAAGGTGCCTATAAAAAACGCGTGCATGTGCGTCGTTTCTTTGAGTCATTGTGGAGCCTGCTTTTTTTTTACTACAAAATACGCCCGGTGACTGGGCAGCGTGGAACAAGGGGATGTTACGTATTAAATATGTAGAATATCATTACTCAACACCAGAAGGCAGAGAGCCCACTAAAATGGAGACCTACGGGAACCTTTCATGGCTGCATACGCGAAAGCTGAAAGCTGAAGTAGATTCAGTATGAATATTTTAGGCTTGTGCAACTGCATTGTCCTGCTGATATAAGTTCAAAGGTGTATGCAGTACACACTAAGAAAAAGAAAGATTACCTCTTACTCTTTTCGGAGAGTCTGGACTCACCACGTATGCGACACACTTTGGGGGAGAATAGAACTCAATTTCGGCAGAGAGTCCTTAGACTATCTGTGCTCGTTACAAGGTGGTTACGTGACTCCACACACAATAGTAATGCACACTCTGTTGTAGTAGGCTCCTAAACCTCTCAAAAGAGTTAAAAGACTAGTGCTGAGGGAGTCCGTTAACTATTCTACTTGAGTGAGATGACTCAAGATAAAAGGTCGCATGACCACTGCTGAATGATTCGGGTAACTATTCTTGACGAGTCTGATGACTACAGCAGTGTGTGTCAAGTTACCCTTAGTGCGTAGTACTGGACTCTTGCAAATCGAGTCAAATAAATAATCCGTGTAAGTGGTTTGAAACTCGTATGGCACTGTCGAGCCGCTTTTCAAAATGTGTCACTAACTTTTGCTGTAAGTACACACGACTACGGCTAGTTCTCAAGATGACTACTGTGCAAAGCCAACATATGAGAAAGAACCCATAGCAAACTTGCCAAAAAGGAGATCGCAGGTTAGCAACAAAAACTTAACATTTCATTATCCTTTGTTGTCTTCTGGAAAATTAAATTGTATTAGCACAGAATCACCATGAAAGCAAGACAGTTCTCATTAGTATTAAACTGGAATCAATAGCCAGCCAAGCAAAACAGCCTTAAATAAACATCCAATTTGTAGCCTGCAGGTGCATATGCATGACACTGCAATGCCCCTCAGAACCTTATTGAGACCCCAAAATATGTAACTCATGTAGAAGTTCAATTCACCACTGCACAAACCTCTTGTAATATGTCAAAAGATTAATAAGTTAAAACCTATTTAACTGTTCTCCGAGACGTGTCTTTATTTAGAATTTACGATTTAACATCCTAAGCAAGTGCGCTACACTTAACAAATAACAAAGGCTGCACTTATGTACAAAGGAGACCCAGATAATGAAGTGCAATAAAAACATTCCAACTTAGATTACATAATCCATGCATTATACTATACTTGCAGGAAACAACTGGTTGGCAGTTGATAATCCAATCTAACAGTAAAAACAGCTGTCTTACGTTATCGGACTCTTTTTGGCCCTTTTCCCACACAACTTGTGTGTGTTAGCGTCAGTTGAAAATTGCTGTGAAAAATACCACATTAAATTTTTGTGCATCAATTTCATTCTGTCATACAACATGCAATAGTGTATAAAAACTTCATAAGTGACAATATTGCAAAAATAAATAGAGCAACATTTATACTAATAGTTTACTTATGTTGACAAACATATTTTTCCAAGACGAAGTATAATAGCTGGCACAGACAATTTCACAGACTGCAATAACCACTAATACAAAACTTGCCATAATGCAAACGCGCTGACAAAATATGTAGCACAGGTAGCTGTATTTTGTTACGGGAAAGATCGCACATGAACGATGAGGACAAGGGAGGCAGCAGAACACATAAACAAACTATAACCAGTTGCATGCAAGCAGCTGTAACAATACACATGGTGCACCAAGATCCAAAAGAAACAACGAGGAAGATGTGAGGAAGGCTTCTTTTACTCATCACAAGTCATCCTGTAAGAGCAGATTATGCACTGGCTGTAATCTTACCTCAGAACATACATAAATAAGTTGCATTAGGTGCCACACTTACAAATTGCTCATACAATGTTCTTGTGATTGTCTTTATTCCGATTTTTACCTTTGAAAGCATGACTGACTTACGTAAAGCCTCACTACGGCTTGGCACACATATAGAAAGAAGTGTTTCTATAAACACTGGAGGTCATGGAAGGATGACTGACACACATCTCTTAATTCTTTTATTTTTTTTCTTTATGAGTATCTACCACTGTAGTCTTTTGTAGAGTGAAAGATATCCAGATAATACACTGTGGGCAACCGAGTGTGAATATCGATTCTTGATTTCTACCTTTCTCTGGTGTCCCGCTAAGGTAACATTGGCGCAAAAAATTTTCTTCCCAATCTATGTGTTCCCACAAAACAAAACAGGATCAGATGATGAGCCACATTAACGGTGCGTGAAATAAAACTTCTGCGCTTAACTTACCACTGCCACTCCAATCTGGCGTGATTTTCTGCTTTGTTGTGTACTCTAGCACAGGTGCTACGCAGTTCACTTGGTGCCCAAAGCAACTGTCACACCATAGCAGGATGTCAATCTTTTTTTCAAATTCTAAGCAAAAATCTGGTTATGGGGGACAATTGCAAACTTATAGTTTTGCTTTGTATGTTCATTGTGTTATTGACCTTTCACTTTAGCCGCTTCATTACTTTTCTGCAGGTGCAGACAGGCTATTGCACCAATGCTAGGTTACGAAAACACCAGAGCAGTGTAGAAAGCAAGAAAATATATTTATAATTTGGGTTCCCACTGTGCATTGCGTGGATATGTTTCAATGAACAATAAAACTACTCGGTAGATAAACACATGAAAGATAAGAGAAATAAGCTCGAAGTCTACCATATCGGTAACTGGGAATTTTATGTTTAAATGAACTTTCGTGATTCACAGTTATTAAGAAACAGTTTTGACAATATGTGCCAAGGCAACCAAGTCACTCACGCTCACAAAGGAAACAAAATAAAAACAAGCATAATTACAAGAACTTCGAACTTGCAATCTATAGTGAGACACCTCACATGACTTATTTATGCCGTTACTGAGCATAAATTACATCTGGCGCATGTTCTGCTTGTGCAAGATGACGAACAATGAGTTACGATTGCTTTCTCTCTGGGGCATTTGGCTCTTCTGAACACATGCACATTGCATGGCACAGCTGCGTGGCTGTAGCTGGGCACAGCTGTTAGTCAGCATCAATCTATTTTTATGGTCCTGCACCATTATTGTTGTAATTTATAATTATCAAATAACCTGAATATTCGGTTGATCAGCTGTATTTTAGACAAAAAATACTCACAGATTTCCCTTTTTATCGCTAACAAAGAAATGGGTAAATGGTTTCAGATTTCAAGAAACAGCTGTGGAACAGAACAAATGCTGAAGACATAAAATCTACAATGACCAGTACCTTTATTATCAAATCTCATGTACTAGCTCTTTCTGCAATGAATACCATTATTACCAAAAATTGTAGCCAGCAAAAATAATTAGAAAAAATTTACAAATTTGACAGAGATTGCAACTGTATGATAATTGCAAATGTCTTCTTAAACAAGATAACAATAATTGAAGTTTCATTTTTTCAGCAAAATGCTGACATCCCATCATTGAAGCCAGTCAGTGCTGAAGGTATTGTTGGTGTGTAGGCGTCCTCAGACTAGCAGCTCTGGAATATTTGTCACCATACTTGGTGGAACATGCTTTGCTCTTTCAGATATTACTTTGCCAAAAAGCCCTCTGTAAGCCTTGCGGGACCAATCTGTGTGGAAGAGAAATCTATTTGATCATTACTTTTTGGGTATGTGTATCTCAGAACTGGTGCTAGTCTGAGTTCTTACAAAGTAGACATTATTGAGTACTGTAATTCTAATGCCTGCCATTGCTATAAATTTGTTAGTGAAAATTATCGCACTGTCATGAAGCAGTTATGTTCAAAAATTAGCGGCAGTGACAGGTGAAACACTCAGTACAAAACACAATATATATGGAGTCGAAATGTAGATGTCGAACAAAGTTATAGTAGATTCTACGTTTCAAAGAACTGTCTTTTCTTCTGTTAGGGTGCCAATACCAAATGCACATTCACAAACATTTTAGTATTGCACTTCTGGCAAAATGCAGGAAAATTCACAGTGTTTAACAGAAGCCCTTGGGACGACAGCCCAGAGTCGCTTCGACAAAAGGACTTCCCTTAAACTTTGCGTCGCCATGTTGTAGGTCACTGTAGTAAGGGGAACGTTTTGCTGATTGAATATTACTCGAAATATTTTTATTATTTGTACTAGAGGTTTGAAAAGAGAGCCAAATGTAAAGTTCTTCATGCAGATTTCATATATGCTATTAATTTTTGTTTAGCTGCTTCTTGAGTTATGTTCTACACAACGGCAAAATACATAGTGATATTTGCGGGCACTTTCTTGTGTATTAAGTTTTCACAAAAAGCAGTGTGCTGTAGCTAATTCAGCTCTTTGTACACTGCAACGGGCCGATATCTATTCATACAGCATGTAAAGTTACTAGAAGTATGCAAGATTAGTAAGCAGGCAGGCACGCCTGCCTACTAATCTTGCATACTTCTCATGTATTGTGAAAAAGAATTATTGAGAATACTTCCAATAATTTTTCTCACAATAACATGAGAATAACCTTTTGCACTTTTAATTGTCCTATACAAATGTAATGTGGCATACATACTCTTCAAGATATGCAGAATACTGATATCTGATTGAAATTGCAATCTGTAAAAATTATTTAAAGTGGCCTAATATATTTTTGCATAGTTCCAGTAAGTGTATAGCTTGTTGTATAGGTATCGCCACTTTGCGGTATACAACTAGCTAAATAAGATACAGCATAAAACTATTTGTGAAAATTTTATACACAAGAAAGTGCCCATAAACATATTTTGCCACTATGTAAGACAAAACTAAAGAAACACCTGCTAAACAATAACCAATGACAATTCAAATCTACATAAAACTCCATGTGAATGGCAGTATACAGAAATCTCTTCTACAAATAAGTAAAAAAATTATTTCGAGGAGCATTTCCCCTGAATAAGTGGTTGTCAGTGTTTCTACCAAAGGGTTAGAAAATGTCTTCAGGCATACCATAGGGAGTTTTATAAATGGCACACGCACGCATCTGCCTAAAAAGCCCCACGCCCTGCTTGCATTTCTTAGTCATTTTTTGCATTCTGTTGTATGTTACCGTAAGCATCCTTTAACACTGAGTGTGCATAACGAAAAACAGCTTATTAACACACCGAATTTTTAGCCTGTAAAGGGGTTGTATGCCAATGGGGGCAGCCAACTCTAGTGTAAGAATAAACAACTATTTGTTCTGGCAATAATAAACCAGTCAAAATATATCCTCGCAAATTTGGAAATGAATGCACAAAGAATTTAGCTGATTGTCACATTAGTGTCCTGAACAAGGTTTTTTGATGTTTATAATTCCTAGTTTAATTCACCTTCCTCTAGTAATGGGCTGTGACCTAGAATACTCAGTGTAGGAGACTAACCCAGACCTGAAAGCCAATATTTAAATTTGAAATAAAGACCCCCATTCATAACCCTACTACGAATAAAGGGAAAATCAGACATCCACGCGTTCGTAGCAATTGCTAGAAAGGAAACCCATACGGGTTCCTCGAAAGAAAAGCCCATGGCTACATGGCTCTGCTACGTCATCAGAAGGAGCATGCATCCATCGACATATATTCTGTAAAATTATTTTTACATGATCTGCACCGTTACTCTTGCACTAACAAATTTTGAAAATTAGGAAATACATCTGCTATTTAAAGCACTGCTGTAAACCTGTGTGCTTCAGAAATGCAACACTCAAGAGGTGTAATACAACCAATGTGTGCATGAAACCTACGCTCCTTTTGACATTCGTCAGTGTGGCAAATAAGCACTAACAAATGGCAAGGGCATCACAGCTTTCATGTCTCAAACCTTGTATGTGGGTACCACTGGTATCTTTGCAGTAAAACGAAGTCACATTATTACCAGACTTATGAGGGGAACACATGCTTCTCTAGTTAAATATTTTATTTCTTGTGCTCCTATAGCCTTTAGCTTTTCAAAAATAATGGGTGCTTGAAATAAGTACTCTACATTGCTCTTTATCCTGCACCAGAGCCCGTGTTATGTTACATTTCTTGAACACATTGCAGTACTGTAGATTATCAAAAATGCCGTAAGTTCGCATTTTACCCTTCTGTACAACCAGAATTAAGTACCTATCAATTACATCCACAAGTACAAAATAACTACGAGAAACGGGGCATGAAGACAGGTATACACTATAATAGCAGGAGTAGCTGGTGAGAATTCTAAGAGAAAGGAACTGTTAAAAAGTAGGTACCAAAGACATAAGAATTATAATAACACAAGTATTTGCAAAGAATTTGAAGAGACAAATAGAATGTCTGTTCAAATCACTCCACCCCAAGATTCATCCATGGTTCGAAAAGTGAACATAGCTGGTGATGCTGTTTCGATAGATGTTGGCTGAGGTACAGCTGTGAAATAGATGGAACATGTAGAGGGGTCACCAAGTGTTGCACGCTGTTTGCACAGCAGGTTGCCTTGTCCTCTGGACTCACTCGACACTGATGCGTTGAGCCTGATTATACGTCGTTCGCAAGAGGCCTGGCTAGAGTGTGTGGCATGGCTTGTGCAAAATTTCGAGGCAAACTGAAAAACACAGATCCAAATATATATGCACAAAAATATTCTGCTCCATTGGGCAACTCTGAAGTCTACCATCACAAGTCACCGACTCAAGGTATATAAATGTGGAAAAGTGTAAATGAATGTGAAGAGCTGCTTATAGGATGGAATCCTTCATTTTGTCTTTTGTGGATCAATAATAGTAGCATAACATAAAGTCAAGTGCACATGGCCCTCCCTATTTTTGTAAGTAGGCTACTCCATGCCAGCTGTCCCAATATGGCACAAGACCAGTTGGAAGCTTTTTTGAAAAACTGGAGGCCCTTCAATATATAACAAATCTTGAATTCGCGCGATACACAAAGCAAAAAAAATTTACTGGCGTAAGCACTATGTCAAATTTTGTGTAAAGCACCAAATCTATGCATCATAAATGGCATAGCTAGAAAATTGGTTCCTTCATTAGGAGGGCAAAATTTTTAAGGACACTGAAGGGAGGCCTTACACCAAACCTGAACTGCTTATGAGCTACTGCTCAGTTTATTATGGCTTGATAAAATGGACAAAGTGGCTTATTAGCTTTATTTGAACAGAACTGGCCTACAACAAAAGTTGCAAATTTATGTAATCCACGTGTTCAGGACTTGTGCTGTGTGCAAGAACTGGTTTCAGAAAGATACATGATACAGCAGTGCACAGAGATGAGGATGAACTTGAAAGTCAGTTTTTGTGTACGTTTATGGGTCTACTTACCATTGGGGCAGCCCTAGTAAATTTATGCCAAATACCATGTATGAGAGTGCATTGCCTTGTTTTCAAATTGGTAAAACTTTATCAAAGTAGTTATTGTGTTAAGCAATAAAAGAAATTGGACAAGTGGTCTCTTGTAGTTTCAAAATTTGCATCACATTTCGTCTAATACACAGCCTCTTGGCAGCTAAGACAAAATGCATGGACTTGAACATTCCTGCACCGATAGCAGGGAGTATAAACTGCTTCGACGTTAATACTTTCATTGCTGAGTGCCTATAAGCCACTTCACTCAAAGAGACGCCGCTTAATTACAGGTATTTACCCGTTTCTTTCTGTCGGCTGTCAGCCTGCCTGGCATCATCACTAAGGCTGCCAACTCCCTAGTGGACGTAGTCGGGACATGGTGGTGGCAGGATGCAGTGCAAGAAGCCACCAAAGGCTCCCAACTCCCTAGTAGACGTAGTCAGGACAGAGTGGTGGTAGGACGCAATGGTAGGAGCCGCCAGAGTGTACCTGCGACAAATTTTCACAAATGTTCTTAGTGCTACCCATGTCACGATTTACAATAAAAACTGAGATGTCTGTGTAACATGGCTACCAATACAAATAAAGGCAAACAGTTAGGTGCTACGACACAGCTATAAACCCGACAAAAAAAACGGTACTTATGTTTATGAAAATTCAAGCAATTAAAAAAAAGAATGTGCAACCGATTTGTGCATGGAAGCTCGGTTGAAACCTGAGCTAATACCATCAAGTGATCTCCTAGTCAACTGCAAGCCTGCCGCCTTAAGATGTCATTGTATATTTTTTTACATGCATTACTTTAAGCTGCACTAATACAAGTTCAAAATCTCTTAACATAAGTAAATCACCAAGCTAATTCAATTTACGAATTCCAGTGGTCGTTAATGCAACAAAGTGCAAGCTTGGAATGAAGCTGGCCAAACTGGGCAGTGAAAAATAACAATGTGGTTCTCTACATCTTGTTTTTCTCCCTTTCGCTCTAGCATTGGAATATACAATTCTGATATTCCTGATATTTCACTCGGCAAATTTTTATTCCATAATGCATAATACTTCAACAAGAGCAATAATGCTTTCTTTTAACTGTAAATAGTGAGAGAACAAGAAAATTCACTGGATCCAACGTGTTGAGAAGAAAAATATCATTTTCTTTGTCGAAACATTGGCTCCAGCGATGCTCCTTGTTCTACGGCTCTTCATCATTTCAAGTCTCTGTTTTCGTGTGTACCTCTGTACTTTCAATGTTGTGTCAATGCGGTTGTAATAACGGATAATTAGTAAATGTAGCTGATGAGGAACTTGGGCTTGTTGGAAGATAACGACAGAGTAACTGTGCAGCCATGGGATACGGACAAAGGAGGCTTGTGTGTGTTGTCTCCTCCAGCCATGTCCCCCTTCTGTAGGCGATTAGAGGACGCAGATCAGAGGCAGCAGAAGCGTTATGTCCGCTCTGTTCGCGCCCTTCATCACGCCGACGCTGTGACAGCGAGTGTTCGCGGTCATTAATTAATTAATTAATTAATTAATTAATTAATTCAGTCATTCAGTGTTCGTGTTCCCGATCTGTTCATGTTTGCACATGCGCGCGTGACCCCGTTCTTGCCATTTCAAGCAGTAAGCGAATGTTTACTTCAGTTTATTCAGCCGATGAAACTGCGAACCTTGGTTCATGCAGTTGTTCGTGCAGTGGTTCATGCAGCACTGGGGAGGAACTGCTACATTTTGTTTTTATGTATCTAAGGGGGCTCAAAAGCACTGCTGTATACGCTAATGTTTGTTTCTCGTCGCGGAACGCAACGCGCTGCGGTAGCCCAGTGGCTTTGGTGTTGCGCTGCTGAGCTCGAGCTCACGGGTCCAATCACAACTGCGGCAGTCGCATTCCAGTGGGGGTAGAATGCAAAAATGCGCGTATACTGTGCATTCCGTGCACGTTACATAACCCGATCTGCTGAAAATAAATCTGCAGTATTCCATTAACGTGCGCCTAAAAATAAGATATTGATTTTGGAACTTAATTGCTCAAAATTTAATTTTACGTTGCGGAATTACACTTACAATCGACAGTGTTGAGTCCGCCTACTGAAATTGTAATCTCGTTGCTGTGCTCTCTTTAGTACCCAATACTTTTTTTTTTGAGATTTACCTATGGTCAGAATCCAGTGCCTTCCTTAGCGTAGGAGACCAGCTATCGCTTAAGCATGTGAGATATTAGCAAACATGGTCAAGAAAAATCGATATTTAGAGTTCGATGTATTTGCAGAACATGAGAAGGACGAAAGAATGATACACAACATTACAACCAGGACAGGAACCCGAGGACCTGCCTAAAACAGAAGATGTTATCTGGTATTTCTTCTCCTACATTATAATCTTTGTGTCGCCAGACTCATCTCAAATATCAGACGAGTCACGATCTTCCACGACGACTATTCGCGTGCTATTGAGAGTCAAATGACCCATACACCAATTTTGACTCTTGTTTTGTGACTATAAATGTTGACTCTTGTTTTGTGACTCTACTCGTGCAAAAATGGGTCTTCGGAAGAAAAAAAGAGAGTCAAGTTGCCGTGACTCACTTTTTACTCTCTTTTTTTCTTAGAGTGTAGGTACCTATAGCAACGAACGCCAGAGGAAGCATGCGACAGCGTGGCATAACCTGCACACGAAAAGCCGTAACAATAAATGTGTGCTTTCAAAACGCCTTTTCTTCTGCAAAGCAGTAAATACTTTCTGTGTTCTAAAATGGCCGTAGCCTATCGTAAGTAAACATATCATACTCAGTGTAATGAACCATTAGAGCAGAAATGTGCCAATTTATTAGGCGTTTCAAAAGAGCAGTCGATTCAGCATAGAGTTCGGCTTGAGGACATGTGGCCTGAGCTGGCTCTAATTTTTTTCTCCAATCAGCCATTCACTTCAATAAGACGTATTTCAAGCTAGTCTGTATGGGTTGGAGAGAAAGGCACTGTACGTTATCACCACAATAAGACATGCGCGCCAAAGAACGCCATCTACATTCTACGACGTACTTGCACTCTCCTGATTCACAATGCGCACGCCCTGCTTATGTGTCTGTGTATAATCCTGTTTTTGCAATACATTCATTCACGCAGTCAAACTAAAGACATCACCACGATCGCGTTTCATCAAGCAGTATTTTATTGTTTAACTTAAGTATTGTCATTTCACGGCAATCCCCCCTTTCTTTTAGAAATATTCCCTCTGCGATGCAAGGTCACACTGCCAGCACGTTTCTCAGCAGGTATATATTTATGTTGAGGTAAAATTTAGAAATGTAGAATGGTAGCCTCTTTCTATCATGTAAAAATTATGTATAGAATCACGTATGTTCCTGGTTGCAACACTGTAGTGCTAACGTCACTGTACCGAGAGTGCAACCGGAAACAAGGCTGGCGTAGATGACTTCGTAGAAGTTTTCTTTAAATTGTAAACGTACGACTTTCTAGACAGAATGTTTTTTGTTCTTTCGCCTTCCGTGCTCTAACGACAAAAATCAGGGATCATCCAAACGAGGCTCGTGCTGATAAAAATTGAACAGAAATTTTAAACAAAAACCAGTGAGGAAAACGAAATTTCAATGACTTCATGATGTGTTGAAGGTAGCTAAGGAACTGAAAATTAGTCCTAGATCTAGCAGAGGATACGATATGGTCCTCCAGAATAGCACTACATTTTCATTCGTCCTAGAATAAAATTTGTCAAAGGACGTAAAATACTGAGGTCCTGGTGTTTAGGAGGAACCTTCAGCTCAGGAGACCCTATATCAATAGATGGCAAAGGATAAATAGTTTTCCTCAGGAACCACTTATTAAATTCAAATTAGATTGGTTTCACTTAGAAGAAAAGGTCAAACTCTCGACTCTGTAGGAAGAAAGCATTTCATTTACGTAACCAATTCAAAGAAATGTTTTAATACAAACACAGCTACATTATCAATGTTCTAGCTGTAGATTTTAATATTTACAAATCTTTAGCGCAACAATCAAAAAGAATATCACAGTTCTGTCAACAGCACCAAACACATCAAAGTTAAACAATATTAATATTATTTACAGCACTCACAAGTATACTACTTATTTGCATAGTTCGGCGCTATTATTAAATGTATTCAAATGCAATTTATTACGTTTCTTTGTAATTTTGTAACTTATTGATTACCTTGTTAATGTGGTAACGCTCCTAGTTATTTAATTACGGTGTTCAGTAACCGATTACGTGTAACCAGTTGGATTTTAGATGAACCAAGCTCTGCCAGGTTCCGCACCTTTGAGAACTTAAATTTTGCAAGAACTTCAAATTCCAAAGAGAAGAAACATATACATGGCTTACCTCATTCCGACAATCAGCACCCTGTAGCACCGCCTGCATTATCTTAACATGGTAGTCTTGCAGATTTCAACATATCTCACGCAGGTTTGACGTCTGAGGTTTGCTCATTCATTAAATTTCTCACCATCTCTCCTGGAAGCTGTTATCAGCGGTGTTTGCAGCTGATAAAACCTGTTGCGCAATTTTTTGCTTAGTGGAGTCTAGGACTTCTGTTATAAAAACAGAAGTTTTTTGCACGTAAGATCAAATATTTCTATTTCATGTAACATGAATAATATACGTCTATTTTTGCAATTGTAATACACGAACAGTATCTTATGTGCTGTGTAATATGCAGCATTATAATTACACTGTACATTAGGATACCTAGGTGGTGAAGAAAGGTTTGCTCGCGTTCACCAAAATTAGCCACTTAAATCTGAATGAAAAGCGAGTGAAGCGCGACGGCAAACAACATTACCTTGGTTCTGTCAAGCTACGTAGCACTTGTATATTTTTAAAGTTTGGTTCAAGTTAAGTGAAACACCCTGTATAATGTCTTTCGGACCACCGTTTCAATGCTGTTCTATCTTTGACAGCTCTATAAATCGGGATGTTTGAACCGAGCGCATGGTAAACGGTTCAATACAACAATTTAAATGTATATGCGGTAATGTGAAAACATATGGGGCTACAAAGTATGTTATCGTATTTCGCAGCACTAGGAGTTTCGAATTTTTAATCCAATAGGTTTGAGTTGTTCTCCTTTTCTAATATAAAGTCGATTTTGGTATGTCTTCGGTATTGTTCAAACATACGGAATGCCGCCATATATATTTAAGTTTTCCTAATCACATTAAAAAAACAAGGAAGAAATATGTTGTAAAGCACAGAAGTGCGCAAGAAGGGTGGTTGTTGCAGCTGATCCTGACGCCATCTTACCGTAGTCCACAAGAACTAGAAGCTTAACTCCTTCTTTTGGTTTCCAAATCCTCGTACAAGCGAGAACGAGTAATTTCGCGCGCCGCTGATGCTTTATCTGCTCCGAGAGCACGCAAACACCACCGCTGCATGCGCGAGGATGCGGCCAGCTTTTCTACGCATGTCTGCAGCAGCTGTTACCAAACGGCGTCGTGTCCTAAAGAGCGAACAAGGACTCTGTTGGCTTCACCATGGGTTAAACTATTTATTTCTCGCGCTGCTACATGCAACCATAAAGGCGCCATGCGCATTAGCCTGGCTTGTCGAGGGTATGCTCAGCCCAAAAGTAAACGTCTGGTCTTGCTCCCTAAGTCGCCCTTTTGGGAAGCGACAGCATGCAAAAAGGACGGTTGGCTTTTCTTGACACCGAGGGGCGTAATGTTAGAGCTGCAGGCAGTCGCGTAAACGAACTAAATAGAGAAAGCACCTCTCGCGAAATCGTTCGTAGCATTTGCACGGAATAACTCGAATTGCTCGAATTGACAAGTGACCGCCTCTTTCCCGAAAATGCTGTTGCGTTGGTTATACAAATAGCTTGTGACAATTTAATAGACAATAATCATTATCATTTAAGGACAGGTCTCCCACTTTATAGTGACCCTGGCATTAACATTCTGGGACTGCGTTATAAAGCCCGCAGAACGTGCCCGGTTCTTAAAGTTAGACAACAAAAGTGATGCTCAGGCGTGACGATAAACTGTAATAAATAGCCCCTGGGCGGCTATTTTGAATAGGGGGTATATCAAGTACGGAACATCCTTCTTCAATGTTATTTAACTCTTATCACACTTTTCAAGAAGTATCCAATACCGGCAACGCTAAAAGTGAGGCGTCACGCTGCCCAGGGATGAAGGACAAGCATAAAATAAAATGGTAGTAATCTTAATATAATTGGGCCTTTTATATAAACGAGATAGTTGCTACGTACTTTGCTTTGATAAAGTCATATTTTGCAAATTTCTAAGAGGTTGTTATTCAGCGCCTAATCTTCAGCAATATTTTTTATGGGGATCCTGCTGAAACGTTTTACCATGAACAAATTCGTCTACACAAACACGTTAATTCACAATTAAGGTAGACTTTCACTTTGATTAACAACGCTTAAACACTAGTCTAAATTAGCGTGCGCACTCATAAATTCTTCAACCATAATAAATGGCTACCCTACACGTTAACTCTTAAATTGCACTGGACGGATATCAATCGCAAAGAAACGAATTTCTTGCTCACGACCCGTGCTCAAGCAGGTATAACAGGCATGCACGAACCATGTACCAATGTATCAACTTCCTGGAAACGACGGTTTACATAGAAAACGGAAAGCTGCGAATGACACTTTACCGGAAACCCACGAATATCGAGCAATGTTTAGACTACAACAGTAATCACCCGCGACACTGCAAGCAAGGAATTTTTGTCGGACAAGCGAAACGAATAAGAAGAATCTGCAGCGAAGACCACGATCTTATCCACCACCTAAATAACCTTAAAACAACGTTAGCAGAAAGGAAATATCCCCAAGTTCTTCTCGATAGAGCTTATGATGCCGAGTCAAGATTGGAGAGACAGTCGGAATTGGCGAAGAAACAGCCCACACTAGAATCTGACAGACCGCCGGCCTTTATAACAAAATATTCTAATGCATTCCTAAACACAAACAACATCCTACGAAAAGACCACCCATTATTATCATGTAACGAGCGTCTGAGAAAAGCGTTCCCGGATGTACCTAAGTTTACCTATCGCCGAAACAGCAACTTTAAAGACATGTTAGTGCATGCAAAAGTCAGCCAACAGCATTCCCCCGTAATAAAAGCATGTTGTCACCACAGGTGCAAAACCTGCCGGTACCTTCAAAGTGGCATCGAAATTAAAAGCACCGCAAATAGTTATACACATGAAGCCAAATCTAGCTTTTTCTGCACAAGTTCGGATGTGATTTATATGCTTGAATGTTCCTTCTGTAAGAAACGATATACCGGTGAAACAGGCATATCAATGAACGTCAGATTAAACGCACATCGCACGGACACAGCTAAAGAGCTTCCCAAAGCTGTCGCCGAGCATTTCAACCAACCAGGTCATAGCTTTGATGAACCTAAACTCTACATCTTACAGTCAAATTTCTGTTCTGAACGAGAAAGAAAACACAGAGAATCATACCTTCTCCATAAGTTCAAGACATTGCAACCAATAGGCTTAGACGTTTCAAAGGGAGCTTTAGAGTCTATTCGCTATACTAAATTTCAAGCTATTGAAGCTATTGGCAACAACGCTTTGTTTGGTTTCTTAGTGTTTTCTTCTCTTTTCTTTCGTTCTTCTTTTTTCAGCCGGCGTGTCAGACGCCCTTGACACGCCGGCTAACACGCGTGCGCTAGCACGTCGTTGACGGACGGGGGGGGGGGGGGAGGGTTGACCTTGTGCACAGCATTCATTTATTCTCGATTCTACACGCTAATACACCTACCCGCGTTGCCGCAACCAGCCACCTTACGCCCTTTCCCCTTTACAATAACCCCACTTATATATACTGTATTTGGAAAGATTGGATGCGCTTTGTAGACGATTACAAGGAAGAAGACGGGATAGCAACCAAGCACGGTGTCCCACTCGTTTTCTCGGCTCCCTGCAAGCTGAGTCACCTTTGCGCCCCCATTGGGAGACATCACGCCAGAAAGAAGCAAGGTGGCTGTGGCGTGAAATACAATCTAGATTGACAAGTTGGCGTTATTTATCAGATTCTCCTGGCATGCGGCAAAACCTACTTAGGCCAGACGGGCCGTTGTTTGAACGTGCGAATCTCTGAACACGAAAGGTCTATTAAAGAGCAGGAGCAACGTCACTTACCTATCCATTGCCTAGATCATAATTGCAGGCCTCTGCTCAACCAGGTTAAGATCCTGCGCAAGTACAGTGACGAAAAAGCACGGGAACTTCTAGAGCAATATTATATAAAAAAGAAGGGACAAGCATGCATCAGTGACACATCAATCATACTTTACAATAGGGATTCACGTTCCCTAGAAACTATGATTAGCTGAGCTACGCCATTGGTTTTTTATTTTGTGTTTTTTCTCCTCTTATCTGCTGCTGATACCCTGATGCGCCTGCGCTGGCATGAACTGACATTTAACTGTTTCCCTCGAATAAACCTCAGTTGTTAGTTTGCGCCTGTCCCATCTTCTTCCTTGTGATCATCTACAAAGAGCATCCAATCTTTCCAAATACAATGAACCAAGTTGCCCCATAACGCCTTCTGCTAAAATATATACTGTGGTGAGGAAAGCATATGTCGCCTTGAAGAATACAAGTCCACTTGTCCAAACGTTGGCTCCTGCTTTCAGCTTGTTCTCGTTTTGCTCATTGTTTTGAATTTCCATCTCCCGCTTTCCCCGTGTTTAGCCATGCACGAAGGCACAGGCGAACAGACGCACACAGGCAGTGATTTTAACCTCTCCTTGACTTTACTACTTTATGTTTTTATGCACTTGTACTGACTATCTTACTCATTTTTTTCGGTCACTGTGTTTCAATCGTTAAATAAGTTTCGGCATTTTGCGTGCCAGAAACTACGATATCATTATGAGATACGCCGCAGTGGGGGGCTCTCGATTATTGTTTACCACGTGGGGTTTTCTAACATGCACCAAATGTGCGGCACACGAGGGGTTTTGCTTTTCGACTTCATCCAAATGCGCCTGCGAAAACTGGGGATTAGCTCCCGCACCCTCGGGCTTAGCAGCAAAACGCTAAAGCCGCTACGCCACTACAGCAGGTGTTGTTAAGCATGAAATGACATTAGTTCCCGTTGTCGGCGACCTTTGAGTGGTCTTGAGCCAAAACCCAGAGCCGTTTTTCAGGCACTGAAACGAGAACATCCCAGGAACCAGCCAAATCTTTAAATGAGCGGTCTTTGGCTCCCTAACCTTCGTACGGGACCGCATTACATTCGCTAGTTACTGCCAAAACAAGTTAAAAAAATATTGCTTCCGAGTTCTTCCTAATGTTTCCTTTGCACTATCGCTCAAGATATAACTTTTCGTACGTTGAAGTTTTGCTTGTCATTTCCAATATGGGAGGGGCGACGTTCAAAAGCAAGATACAGACACCATACATTTCATTGGCATCTTGTGGCGCTGAGCACCAGCGGTCCGAGAGTCCGGCAGCGTGGTTTTGCGTCACCTAGAGATGGCACCACGCAACATGGCGCGTCCTTCAAGCACTTCTACCCGCCGCGGTGGCTTACCGGTTATGGTGTTGGGTTGATAAGCCTGAGCTTGCGGGATCCAATGCCGACAGCGGTAACCGTATTTCGATGGAGGTGAAATGAATAAACGCCCATGTCTCAATCATTGGGGGCTCGTTAAAGATCCTCTGGTGGTCAAAATTCATCTGAAGTCCACTACTAAGGTGCGCCTCTGATGAAACCGTGACTTAGGCACGTAAAACCCCAGAATTCAATTTATTTTTCTTCTAGCTCGGCAGTGCGTTCTCTCTCCCTGGCGACTTTCCCTTCCTGGCGTGCGGCATCCAGTCGTTTTTTTTTTCTTCTAGCAGTGCAACGTCCATATGGACCAGTGCACAGTATGGCATGGTGCGCTGTGGCATGGCACTGTACCCATTTTAAGATTGTCGCTAGTATCACCTCCTGCCAATATGCTTGCTTGGACGGTTCCCATGTCATGTTTATATGTACTCTAAATTACGGGAGCGCCAGCAGTTTTTTTTTTTTTCACATATACCGTATCCTTCCGGTACAATATTTTGAACGTCGTGTGTTCTGTACGTTCCTTACAAAAAACAATGAAAATTTTTCGTAAACCGATTCTTAGCGTTTGTGGCATCCACAAAATTTTATTGTAAACATGTATTTCCTACACATTTCTTTACTGTTCCAAACCTATACAAATGCTAATTTTGTTTGTTTCTTTTAGGTGAATAAATACAGTTGTTCGTGCGCATGATTGCCGGATGACATGGCCTCACGAAAGGTGAAGAATTGACTGAACCACAACGGTGCCGTTATCAGCGAACACTACAATACCATTCCGTGCCACGCCACGATTCAAGTGGGAATGTTTCAACGAAAGATTTTTCCCAGTTGTAGTGTTACTTCCCTGAGATAGCGGCCCAGCATTAAGGGCTTCCAAAGTACTTTTAAGTGGTAAGGAATGTTCACGTCCCCGAAAGGAAAAAAAAATAATACAAAACGTTTAGAGCATTGGTGCATTGCTGTCTGATGTGGAGGTGGTGACAAAGCCTGGACAAGTACGCCGAAAACGTTTTGGTTCCCGATAGTCTTCGAGTCGTGAGGATTCGCTACCGAGTTTAAAGCGTTGTATAATAAATACCACAAATTATCATGTATCAAACCAGAGTGCAACGCCAGAGCACCATAAAAAGTGAACCGGGCTAAGCTTGGCAGTAACGTAATGAGACGAAGAGGAGTGCTTACTTCGAAAGTGATATTTTGTTAGTATATGCGTGGAATCAATGAATTCTGTTGAGACAAAAACCGCAGAAGCATTTCATGTAAAAGAACTCAACTGAAGATTAAGTAGGAGGAATGGCGACTGAGAGCAATTGGCTGAAAGGGCGGCGGGTATCACTAGCAGGAAGCGTACGTATTCGTGCAGAATGTGTTCACGGCGCCAATTCGGAATAACTTCAGTGATAGCTAAATCGCAGTGAGAGCATTGCTCATTAATATTAACCCAAGTCAACTGCAGCATTTCTTGCAGGCCGGGCGCTGCTCTGAATAACACCAGAAATTCATCCGCTCATACTGGAGATGCCTAGACACCACACGCTGTGAGCAACCGGTGCCAGGCACACGTGTGAAATGGCCCGGTATGCCAGAGAGCGCGCTCTGGTAGGCTTAGGCACGATATAGATGGCCAGAGGGCGCCGCTTGTTTCGCGTGCCTGTGCCCGTCGCTGAAACACAGAGGAGAATCGTAGCGCTGGAGGGCCTCAGACCTAAGCATTCTTGGCATGCCGTAACTTAGCTGCAGTGACAGCATCGTCAGAATTCGCTATGTTGGTTTCACACGTGCGGTAATGCAAATCATGTGCAAAGCAGTAGCCTAATTAGTGCAATACAACTGGAGCGCGATTTAATGACACTCGCGTAGTTTGGAGAGTGATGAAGTACAGCCTTTCAGCCTGGAAGTAATTGCGCCAGAATGGCATGGTTGTAATGCAGAATAAACATAAAGGTGCATATTACCCTGGTTCCGTTTGTTGCCTAAAGCAACCATTGTTGTTCAGTGACATGCTTTTGCCTTAAGATATTCTTTGCAAGCTTGAAGAAATATAAATGATCATAGCGACAATATTGTAGCAGGGATTTTCGGTTTAATGAGCTTTGTAAGTTGTGTCCCCTTACATCTGCAGGCTTGATTTCCATCCGGCATGCATATGCTAAAGAAACGTACTGCATTGTTATGCTTAACCGCATATATATTCCTGTTAAAGCATAACGACAATCATGGAGGGCGCACAGTTCCTGAAAACTATTGCGAGGTTTTGTCAATTGTGCAGTAAGATTAGCAGTGATAGCTGAATACCTACTTATTACGCACTGACAATACGTACAAATTCAACATTTATTTCATGGTGAGTGTCTTCGGGAGCCACGAAGGAGCCTAATCAGACTTGCACAGTTCTGGAGCACGCATCGGCACACAGCTCTTACAATGGCGAAAATCGCACACCACTCAGAAGCCAGGGAATCTTGGCACTGCACACGCAATACAGTACGTGCTGTTGAAGAGAATTTGCCGCTGTGCATAATATATATACAGCCATTCTAGTTATACCCTAAGCCATAGAATTCCTGCTGCCACAAAAATGTAGCCTGAGATTTCTTGAATGAGCGTTTTTAAAGTCTATATAAGCTACGAAAATAGGCAACAAAAGACAAATACGCACGATAGAACAATGCAAGTAGTGGCGTAACACCTCTCGGTGTAAGAAACATAAATAATAAAGAAGGCGTACCCATGAATGGCCCTATTTTCCTTTGAAGAACAGCCATTTATTTCGTAGTTTTGATTGTTGAATTTAAAAATGGATGCAGACTATTTTACAATGACTGCTGCCCAGCTCGAGAAACGGAATAGGTCCATCGAAAAGGGCACCTTGCACACGAGGATGCAAACGCTGAACGAATTCAACCACTTCGCAAAACCGAAAAAAAAGTGTGTGCTTCCATGCTTGTATCTTAGATGCCACACCATCGCATGGTAGACATTTTATCCAGTAACACACAAATTGGTCAGCGCCACACAGCTCAAAAAGTCTTTGCAAATTTGAACACATTGTAATAGTACTTGTTTTTGTAAATAACGGCTGCTTGCTTGTGCATCTCGCCTTGTCCGGCATCAACAATGCCTTGGTGTTTTATTTTTTCTTTATCTAATTAACCATATATGCAGAAAGAAAATTAGGCAAAGATGCACGTCCACAAAGGCATGTTGCTGGTAATAAAATAACTTTGACTTCCGGTACAGAAGCAGCTTGCTGTTCACTCTTGAGTCGCTCTCCCTGCGCTTGAGAATATACGGCGCATTTTTATAACCGCTGGTTTAGTGCACAGTCAAGAAGTAGCTACAATAGAATAATAACAAGCATCTATACTGGATCTCCCCAGGGCACTTTGGTCATATATATATATATATATATAATATATATAAAATATATATATATATATATATATATATATATATATATATATATATATATATATACCTGATAATTGGTGCTTGATTGATATCGTATGTAAATGCACAATACGTTGTCTGGTAGCACAACAGTCACGTAGATAGTACGTCCTATAAAGATCCGAGCTTTTTCTTAGTAAAAGGGTAAGTACGCGAAATGTAACATGCACGTGACTTCAAGACGCTCACGTTTCGATCAATTATAGACGTTGAAGAGACATTGGTGGTTCACACGGTATGTTTTACGGTTGTTCACGTTAACAACTCGAGGTTCTTTTGTCTGGTCTTGAGCCCATAATGAATGAATGAATAAATAAATAAATAAATAAATAAATAAATAAATAAATAAATAAATAAATAAATGCATAAATAAATAAGTAAATAAATTAGTATATAAATAAATAAATTGCCCTGGGTGTTAGCTGTGGGTTTTGTCATTGTGAGGTCTGTATCTCTGGCGTAAAATGTGATGTATATAACGTCACATGTAGGTATAAATTAGGCTAAGTTTATTGCACGTAGCTTCAGAAATGTTCATAGAACGTAATACCACTCATAGGTACCTTCAAGCACTGATTCTTTTTGCGTGTTGGAGACTGTAACGCACTGTCCATGTGTTCAACGTCAGTAAGGAAAAATGTTATAATCATTACAACTTTCAGTTACTTAAAGAATTAAACAAATCTGCATAGTACACCGACAATATTAAAAAACTAATTAGCATTAGAAAAAAGATGACACTATTTCACGAAAATTGTAAAATAAAATGCGATTTCAGTAACGTTCTAGATGCGAATGCTTACTCTTCAGCACAAAGATGAAAGACAATCTCGAAGCCGCGTATTGCTATAGCGAGTTAGCACCCATATTTCATCTCTTCACTTAGCTAATGGTACTATAGGAAATGCGCCGCCACAGAAGCTCTGCGCGGCAGTGTTAGCACCACTTGTCGCTTATTCCACGGCTCCTGCAATTCGCAAGCGGCGGATGGAAGCACATCTTATGTTAAAAAAGGAACGTAACATCGAAACTCCGTGACTTCGGAATGTTCTATGTGTGATTGCAGATTTCTTGTTTGCTTTTTGTATTGGTATTCTACTGCAGTTTTAATTTTCAGAAATTTTGGCTGCACCATGTACAATTCATTAAATACAAATAATAACGGTGCACTCATAAATTAGCTGACCTATAGAGTATCGTCAGAATTATTGTCATTATCAGCCTAGTTTCATGTCCGTTGCAGGCCGGAGGGTTCTCGCAGCGATGTACGATTAGACTTGCGCTAGCTGAGTCCTGGTTGCGCCTGTAAATTTCATAATTTTGTCATCGCATGTGATTTTCAGCCGTCCTCGACTGCACATCCTTTCCCTTGACGATCGTACCTTAACTCTAATAGTGCGCCGTTTACCTGCTCCGTGCTTTATATGCCCTCCCTAGCTCAATTTCTTTCCCTCAGTGTCAAACAGAGCAACGAGTACAATTACACCATGCCATAAATCCATTGCTACCATAAGTGCGTGCCTGGCGGGACAACGGTACGCCAGTTACCTGCCATACGCATTACGTTCCCTGCCTAGCTTGACTTCTTCTGTTTAATGTCAACTGCACGAACAGTTACCCCCGTTCACTCTCTGAAAGTCAACGCTAGCTAGCTCTATCTTAACGTTACCCCTAAGATTAATCGTTCCATCGCTCGTGGCATGGTACCTAACTTGTTACTTAATTACCCTTTTATAAGGTAGGTGCGTTGGCTAATTATACTAGAGCTCACAAAAGGATAAATCCTTAATTTTTAAGTAGCAGTAGTATGTATATAATCATTGTTAAAGTCGCTGCCATGACAACATACTATGAAGGCCTCTAATGGCGATGCCTAACAACTAAGGTCCTAACCTAGCCGGCCCCAGCCCTATCTTGAATATTTCCTTATGTTTAACCTCTCTCTATATATGTTCACTCAGTGAATTTCTACAAGAAGTTTTATATATGAGCCATACTATGCAGTCACAGGGAAATCTCTAACCCAGGTATTGGTATATGTCGAGGTACAGCACAGGTATATGTGTGAGGAAACATCCAAAGAAATGTCGTAACATGAAGGTTCCTTCACAAGGGGACAAATAACAACTGAAAGAGAACATCAAAAGGGAACACAAAACGTCTCCGTAGTAGTTCTTTACATGCTTTCAATAAATATTCAACACGACGACAACACGTACAGTTGGATACGAAAGAACGCAATACGGCGACGAGTGCAAATGACGAGATTTCCATTAAGGCAACCTCCTCATGAAGATCATCACGATCGTAATGCGTAAAGACGAAGATATCAATCCTCCAATAATTATTATTAATGATGCAACAATAGTATGACCAACGCCACCTCAAATTTCACCCCTTTCGAGCAGAAAATATTGGAAAGCTTACGGTAGCGCAATTTATGTTAAAGGAAACGTCTAAGCAGAGCAAGACATCATTTCCATGAATACTTCGAGCAGCCTCCATTCGCATGTGGTAGCAAATATCTACACAATTGGGAACATGCATTGCACAAGCATCAGCCATCAATGCCACACCCTTCACCGCTCATTCTTGTTTTGAACTTCTTTCTGCTAACCTGAAGGAAAATCATGCTTGAAATAACTATTTCTCCGTGTCCTCAGAGTGATTTATTAATATTTTTTTTGGCACCAGCTTGCAGACCTCTGTAGAATATTCCTCAGAAGGTTAAAAACTGAAAGAACTGTTAAAATCAACCTATGTCCAATCAGTTTCTAATGTTATTAGCATTTGTGGGTTAAGCAGCGCGAACACATTTGCTTCAAATTCGTGTCCCATTATAAATACCCTTTATGCTGTATCGAGCGGTCGTTAAGGCTGCAGTGAGCTGATTGATGGGAGAGTAGCGCGCTAACTGCTCCAGCCATCTGCGCTCCGGTCTCGCTTTCGTCGTCAGCAGCGTGGTGAACTCCATCACAGTTAGGCGCAAATGACCCCGCACGGTAAGCGTTGTGTCGCCTTCTCTCCTTACCGCGCGACACTGCCATACCTGCACGTTCGTGCTCAAGGTTTGCAGATGCATCGCGGCTTCGGGGACTTGTTGCAGAATTTTGTCGCTGGGCTCGCGCCGTTCACTTACCGCGACAGTCGCCTTATATTGCGGTAGCAATTGCATGAAAAATCGAGGCACATTTATGCCGTCTCCGTCGCCGTGAGGTTCCTTATTAAAAGCCAAGTGCGATAAAATTGCCTCCGCACGCTGTATGCTGTATGTGCGAGTTATAGGGTGAGACGGGGAGCCGGCTCTATCTCGCGCACGCAAGCGAGGGAAGCAGTTGGGAAGCTCGCCGTCTTCTGTCACTCGCAAGGATCCGGGGGGACGGTAAGGAAGGGGGGAGGGCGTGTTCAACTCCCGGTGGCTCGGGCGACCGCGTGCGCCCGCCCGGTCCGCTGTATCTTGGAAGTCATCGGCCAAAACTCCGGCCGCGCCTAGTGTTTTCGCGGGATGCAGATGTAGCACGAAGGACTATTCGCTCACTACTGCTACCGCGCTTCCTTACAAGCATTTTGACAGCGAGTTTTTGCGGTCGTTGATGGAGATGTGTTCATGTTTGCTTGTGCGTGCGTGACACCATGCTTGTAAATGTAGTCAGTATGCCTATGTTTACAAGTTTGTATGGCCGATAAAACTGCTATTCTTGAATGACATTGGTAGCTGTCAACTAATTTGCTGTCGCAATCGATGCTTGGCCTTTCCACTGAAACTACAACTGTTTTTTTTTCAACCGATACAAATAAGAGAACATAGTGATAATTGGATTGTAGGCCTATTAAATTGTCAAAAATTGTTATCTTGAACGACAGTCGGTAGCGAGTCAAGCTCCGAGCTGCATGAGGTCGCCATGTGCAACTGCAATTCAAAGTTCACCCGAAAACATAGTGTGTTAACAAAAAAATAGCTTCTTTGAAACTTGTGTCATTGGCTACGCCAAAATGGTCAGACAAATATCGCAAACAGCTTGAAGATCCGTAAGGATCTCAGTCGCATTAAAAAATTGCGGCTATAATCCCCTCTCTCGATGACTTTCTACGCTAATGCGTTAACAGAGTTAATGTAGCGACCTACCCTATTTCTATCATCGAAACACATTATGCATTACGTGTGCGCTGAAGCAGCATTGCCTGTTCTCGGTTGCGTAAGAATACACGATACAAGCCTCCACGCCGCTTCCGAACTGCATAGCACGCTGGTACGTGGAAACGCTAAGAAACGCGTCATCAGTCAAGCGGCCTCCTCTTTCGCGCTTTTCTCTGGAGACGCTGCACCATCTGGTAGCACTGCCTATAGGTGCGTGGACGGAGGCCAAGACGAAAAACGTGGCACGCTGGTGCCTGCAAACGGTGAGAATCGTTCCCGCACTCACCGTACCCTTATATATATATATATATATATATATATATATATATATATATATATATATATATATATATATATATATATATATATATATATATATGTGATAGCATTTTGCTGATTTACATCTGACAGCTGCTTTGCGCAATAATACGGTACTTACCCTGCAATTAGTACCAGCATGAAAAGTAAAATTTGCTACAGCGCAAGCAATTGCTCGCATGTGGCAAGAAAAAGTCAGCATCAATCACCATTCAGAATCTAATTAAAATTTGCCATATTCTCACTAATATTACCCATTAGAAATTGCCAGCCCAGCTACGCACATAGTACTTGTTCGGTAGACAGTCAGTTGGTGGAGTAAAACCCGACATAACGAGCCCGTGTTCCAACCAATCGACTGTACTTGAAGTACAATGCGCACTGTAAAAGTTTTCGCTATCTCTATGGATTTTTTTATGAAGCCCCTTTTCTCACATTTCATTATTTAGTTGGGGTCGTGATATCAATGGAGATACGATCCTCGCCGAAAAGGCAATATTATTAGGGATACCAATACATTCAATGTTCCATGCAAAATCATCGTCAGTTTTTACCACGTTCCGGCTTCGTAGGATCCAATATAGAGCCTACACATATGAATGGCCTCTTTGACAGTGCCTTTCACTTCGATGAAGTCGTCGGAAAGTGCGCATTTTACCGAAACATGACGTAAGACCACCTTCTGCGCTCTTCCAGCGTCCATTCTCCCGACCCCCTCGACCGACTAGCACGAAGAAGCTCCCGAGCGCTTACTTCGCTCACGCCTCTATTGAGCGCAGAACTAGACAGCAGCGGCCGGGCCACACATTATTGATCGTGTTGAGGCCGGTGAGGTCACCGTCAAAGCCAAATTTCTATGCACGCTCCCTGTGTGATATACGTTTTCTGGGCGCGAGGACGTCCCAGCCCGAGCCATACAGCGTGCCGGCGCTCTTTTTTTCCCTTATATTGGATGGTGAGTGTTGAAGCACGTCGCACACAAACCATAGCCTTCACGTAAACACTTCGTTTGGCAGTAAGCAAAGCCCGATAACTAGTAATTGAGCTCCTTCTGTTTCGGGGTTCGCTGATATTTTTTTATACTGCTGCAGAGGAAGCAGTGACCATGAATTTGCTGGGATATTAAGTTTCCTGGCATCCTGGTCAACGCAAACTCATATTATTCATTTTATTCTCATTCTTCGTGCTGCTCTTACACGGACAACACTGATGATAACGGCTTTCTACGGAGCGACAGCTTTTGCCTGACTAATGGAGCGAAACTAATATATAATGACACTGGCAGCCGCTTCATGCTTGGACGAAAAAGTTGTGGGTAACGGTTGTAGAAACTTCTTCCTCGCTCACCTGCTGTTATTATCGTCACCAACACTGTTCTTGTATTATATCGCGAGTTTGCTCATCGACCGCTACTTCAGTGTGGTCCTTCGCAGAACAAAAGAAGCATGGTTCTGCTACGGCTTCTGCCTTGTTGTGAAGCACTCTAGCGGCAGGAGTAAATGATATAATGAAGCTCTGAGAGTGTTTAAGCCGTGTTTTGTTCATCCTTGGTGTCCTAGTGTGAGCGCACTTCTCCCGATATTCGACTACTACCTGAAGGAACTTCAGTAGGAGTTCTAACTATTGCTCAGGTGAGTACACACTCGGACATGTGTGTGCTGATGTTATGGTGAACTCGATGCTCTCCGCTTGTAATAGTCTACTGTCATATTTTGAGGTGTAGTTTTCAAGATAATTTCACTTAGCATGGAAGCACGTAATGAATCGCTCACCGCTTGTAAGTCCTCTTCGGTTAAGTTGAAACGCGTCGAACAACTTCCGCAAGTCTGTAACTTTGCTCGAAGATGACACCGGTCCGAGCATTCATACGTTTGCGAAGAGCTTCTGCTCGATCAATTTGCCGTTTCTACAGTGCTTGTTCAATATTCGATGTGAATCACTGTAGCTGGATTTCGTTACTTGGATTCTATTGACCATTTGCGCAGCAGCTCCGTCAAGCAACGAAATCGGGTAATGGAAGCGATCCGTGTAAGAGGGGGGGGTGAGGAGGGGTGACAGCCTCGGGTTCTCGTGCACAGAATGATCGTTTCGTAGAAACGCAGAAGTTCTAACTTCAATGACCTGGCGCTAAACTCACGTTGCGAACGTGTCGTGTTCATTGAGGATGCTGCCGGTTGGCTCCCGTTAGCTGCGGTCAGTAGGTCAGTAGCTACAAGGGCAAAGCGCTTGTAGCAGCGTCTTCATATTCGATGACCGAATCATGCTCCGATGCGGCTTGCTCGTCGGTCATGAATTCTTCCAGCTCGATGTTAAGCACGGACAGCTCCGACTTCATCGTTTGTAGCCGGCTATGCAGGATCCGAAGGGCAGAAAGGTCAAACTGTCCGGATTGCATGATCCCGTTAACCTCGATGGTGATCCTCGCTGTTTGCACTTGGCGAGAAGTCCGCTTGTTCTTGATGCGCTGCACAAGGGTCTGGCTGCAGATGTCTTACCCAGATGAAGCCGCAAGAGACCAAGGCAGTGGTTGGCTTCCCGACCGTTCCCGAAGGGTTATTTTTTGTGTCCTTTGTAAAGAGTTATTCTGATTACACCATATCAAAACGATCGTGAAGTTCCAGTAGGCCAGAATATGTGAGCGAAACCTCACATGGGTGGCGTTGTTCACCGTTTCATGTAATTGCGTCTTGTGATTGTTATTCACCAGGATCTGTGCATTGTGCTTGTCGTTTTACTGAATGCACAGTTGTACTTTCTTTGGTACTGTCATTTCTGGTGAACACACGTAGTGGCATTAGACGGCGTTACAGAAGTTGTACATAAGAAGCTAGTAATTAGCATTATGTTGTCACTGCTTGATCTTCCTTCAAACGTTGAAACATTGTTAAGAGATATACAGTGACGGCAACGTACTCGGCGCAACGGACACCGTGTTACGTGTGTGCATTGCTTTGATCTTTCGTATTCATATCCCGTCTCTGATCCATCGTTGTCCCGGCTTTACTGGATATCTGCACCATTAGCAGTATTAATGGCCGGACGTTGGTAGTTTGTGTCACGCAGGATTCTTCGAGAGTTAAGCAGTTGGTTTTGACAGTGAGAGACAGGGCATTGACCAGACGCTCTTACTACGTTGATTGCGCCGGCACAATGGGCCTCCTGTTGTCGATGCTCATATTGTCTGGAATTCATTTCGCTTCGGCTCATGTTTGTACCTTCGTGGTCATCAATGCAATGAGTATGCACTCTCTTGCCTGGACGGCACCATAACTCTTTGAAGAAAATGAGGTCTTGGTGGACTACTGGTTTGTTTATCGGAGACGCTGTCGGACTACGTGTTGCTATTTGAAGCGTTCCCATGTCCTGCGCATAGCATGAAGGCTATTTCGGTATTCCTGTGGCGGCAAGAACTACTTAGCCATCTTCGCCCTTTCGACGCGTCTCTCAACTCCAAGGCGATGACATCAGTTGATAGCTATCTTCGGTTCCGTCATCCACACCTTCCAAATTTACACACGAAAATTTTGTCTTCAGTAGGTACATCCGGGTTAATGAAGATGTCTGTCCTTATGCCGTTCTTTCTTTTACCTTCTTGAATGCGGTCATTGATTGCAGCTTCGGTCTTACAATCTTTTACCGGTTGAATTTTTTGCAACGCTTCAAGGCACAAGGTTAATATGATGGTCATTCTGCTTGCCGAGATCTGTGATGCGTCTTCACTGTTTACACTCGGTCTTTCATCTCAAAAGCAAGTTTAATTTGTCACTTTAGTCTAACCTGTTTATCTTTTTAAGCTACCTGAACGGTATATTCTTCAAATGTGTCATCGAAAACGAAGCCTCTCATCAAGCATTTCGAGATGGCTGCTCATGGGGCGAAGGTGCACCGTTGTGACCTCACAGAAAGCCGCGTCGATATCGTCGAAAATGAGGCTTACCATTGTTGTGATCAGCGGCCCCTTCATGGCCAGCTCGGCCTCCTTGTAGCAGGGAGGAGGAAGAGGAGTAGATTTTAATGAAGAGAAAGGAGGAGAGGTTGGCCTGGAAAGCCTGTCTGTAGCCTGCTACACTTCACTGGGGTAAGGGCAACTGCGAGACAAAGAGGAAGGTAGATGTCAGGGGATTATGTTATGGTACGATTAGCTACTATATACACGTTGTCCAATACGCTGATGCACGCTGTAGGTACTATACACGCACGAGTAATATTGTCCGAACAAGACGTTATAGTCCAAGCACAATTCCCACAGTCTGCACGTCTCACAGGTGGGCGATTATCTAAGTCAGTCTCAAGTAGAAAATTCAAGGGTGACTTTGGGCATGGTAAACTCTTCTCTACGCGCCTAAAATCTTACGAAAGGGGGGGGGGGGAGGGAGCCCAGGCACTCAACACTAGATTTAAGTGTCCTTCGCTCGGCCACATATTGAGAGCACATGCAAAGTACGTGAGCTATTTTCTCAAGAGTGTGACAGACGCTACCGTCAAGGTCTATTTCTTGTCCAGTCTTATAAAGGTATCGGTGAGCGTACGCCACACTGAGTCGCAATCGATGGATGAGTGTTTTCTGGCCTCTCGGCCACCGAAGTAGAAGCGGGAATGACAAACCAACGTCAAGTCTATGGAGGCGCTCTTGCCGATGTTTGCGGTTATCCCACTGTCGCACCATAGACGTTTTGATGGAATTATGGAACAAGGCGTTTATGTGATACTGGGAAAAATTAAGTTTCATGTTCTTGCCCTCAATATGTGCCTTTTCTGCCTGTGCATCAGCCTGTTCATTTCCAGCTAATCCACTACCGCTAGGAATCCACTGCAGCACAATGGCATGCCCAGATTGAGAGGCCTCAGCAAGCAGAGACATGGTATCATAAACCAGGGGCCTATATGTATTTTTGTGATTCATTTAATTGCTGATGAGTAGCAGTGCTGGTTTTGAGTCATAGAGCACTGCCTATTTCTCGAGGCTTTGTTGCAGTATGAAGCGGACTGCTTCTCAAACTCCGGTCAACTCAGCTGCTGTGGACGACGTTCTAAGTCCTGTCTTGAACTTTGCGCGATCCCCATCCTAGGTACCGTGTAAATTGCCATGGAAGAGGTCTGTGTTACAGAACCATCCGTAAGGACATTTTCTGTATACCCTTACATGTAAGCAATGTAGGTTAACGCAAAATGCTTGAGCCCAACAAACAGCATTTTCAAATTCTTCGTTCTTCCCGGGATTGAAAGTCTCACCGCTGGTTTGCCATCGTCCAGTGTGAAACTTGCGGTAGGTCATGTGGATTGAAGTCCGACGGCAGTAAATCTTGCTGCGACAACATGGCTTCTGAATAGGCGGTGACAGGCCATACGCTTGTGACATTCGTCAATGGATGATTTCTCTGTCTAGTCACTAGAGACGCACTCACAATAGCTCGTAATGCAGATAAACTCGAGCTGGGCATGCGCGTGCCTGTGCATTAGTGCCCCAAGTAGAAGCACGTTGTCCCAGTCCTAGGCAAATTCTTAGTGCGCGAGCTTGAGCCCTTTCAAATGTGCGTAGGACAGATGCACTAATCTGAGAAAGTACAGGCGCACAGGCGCACTGTAGGGGAGGTAGCGAACAATAAGTGATTGGTAGAGCTGCAGAAGAGATTATTATAATGCGCCCCATGATTTTCCAGACGTATGTCGAATGGCTCGAATAAAGCTATCGAGCTTCTTACTTAATGCAGAAATGTGCTTCTACCCAGGTAAGTCACAGTTGATGGGGACTCCGAGAAACTTGTAGTGGGTTACCGAAGGTATAATCTTCTCAATCAATCAAAAAGGGGTGGCTGACCGTTCACTTTCGTGCAAACGCCATGGCTACACTCTTTGTTGGTGAAAGCTGTAGTCCAGGAATGCTTAGGTATGTCGACATTATTCCCACTGCACGCTGTAGCTTCGTTTGTGTAGAAAGCGCGTTAAGCTCGTGGTCCATATTCAGATGTCATCTGCGTACACAGAGAAAGAGTCGGTGTCCGCCTGTTTTTTGAAAGGTCCAACGAGAATGACAATGAATAAATAAAGGGATGGTTCCTTCTGTCACCGTCTTGAGATGTCACGAATATAGTTCTCTCTTGAAGATACATTGCTATCCACTGATGCATATCGTCCGCGATGCCAGATTCTTCAAGGGAAACTAAACTTTAACATGTAGAACATCGTCAAAAGCTCCCTTGATGTTAAGAACGCCAGCAGCCGTCCATCGGTAGCGACGTTTTCTATGTTCAACAGCCATTACTTGGTCAATAACGCTGTTGATTGACGACATACCCCCTTCGGAAACCTGTCGTTGCGTCTGGATATATATTACGCTTCTCCATAAACCACTCCAGAAGCATCAAAACCATGTGTTCTCTGGTGTTTCCTAATCACCTGGGAAGCGCCACACATCTGTTGGAGAGCATAGCATGGCGTGTCTTGCCCGGCTTGAATAATTCCTTGATCATGCTTTTCTGCTCAACAATTCCATGATCATGCTTGTCTGCCACTGTGTAGGCACAGTTCCCGAGGGCCAAAAGAGATTTTGTCAAGCCAGAACTTCTTCAGTCACTCCAGGGCCAAGATGGCGCAAGGTAGAATAGTCAATGCCATCAGGCCTAGGCCCAGTTGAGTGTTTTGAAGAGCACATCACTGCACGTAGCTCTTGCAGTGTTAATGGGAGGTCGAGACGATCGTGCATTGTTGAAGAAGCGCACATGAACAGTGAAGGTACCAATGTAGTATAGCCGGACAGATGCATGCAGAAATCTTCCGCGATCTCCTCGTGGCGCGACTGGATGTTAGCCAAAGCTCGGAAAGGGCGAGTTGTAGAGAAGATGGTAGGGCTCGTGCAACACGCCATTGGTTTTCTTGGGTACAGGCTGTTGCAAAATGACCTCCAAGGTTGTGTGTCGAGCTTGTCTAAGTATCTTTGAATTTTCTTTTGAACATGGCGGGACGTCCTCAAATAAGATATCAAGTTAGTTCGCCTGTATTTTCTCTCGGCGCGACGTCGGACTGCCCGCAGCTCTCCATATATAACGTCAACAAATGTTCTTAAATTTATTGTTTGGACGATGCCTGTTGTGTTCATTGCTGCTGTAATGCGCTCTTCAATCTCCTTCGAAGAAGTTATGCAGTCGCAGAACTCTTCCAGCTTGTTTTTAAATGCAATCTATGCAGAGCGTTGCGCATGAGAACTCGGCAGTCTTGTAAACCCTCTCTGTTGTACATAAGTAGGTAGGTGATCACTGCCATGTGTTTCAGAATCTGTGCACCAGGCAATAGGAAAAAGAAGTCATCCTGAAGCGATCGCTAAATCCAGACAACTGCTGTACGTTCTGCCACGAAAAAATGTTGGTGAACTGTCGATCAGGATGTCGAGACCATTGCTGCTTGTGAAGTAAAGAAGTTGTCTTTCTCTAATGTTTATGACCCTGCTGCCCCAAAGATAGTGGTGCGCGTTGAAGTCACCTACGGCAACATGAGGTCCTTGGCTGGACTCAAGCACAAGTTTTAGGTGTCCAGAGTCAAATATTCCCCTGGAAGAAACATAGCCACTCATGATTGAGATTGTCCGGCGCTTTAGCTTCAGTGTTATAGAAACGTACTTGTTGCTGTTGTGCACGGGAACTTGGTTTAGCGAGTACACGAGGTCACTTAGCGCGCACACTAAAACGCCGCTAGAATTTCTTCTTCGCTCAGACGCGAATTCGTCGTATCCAGAGAGCCTAAATGTCGATGTCAAATTCAGTTCGCAATACACAATAACTGGCAATCAATGCTTGAGCACTCTCGTTTAAAATCTCCGAGGCGACCCCGTAGACCTCGTGCGTTCCACGGAACTATTAAGGAACTGCTGATTCTTTACTGCTGTGGCAACATTGAAGGTAATGACGTCATGGTGTTTGCTAGCTTTTATACAACAGCTAGGACTGGTTCTAGTGCGTCTAGAATTTGCACCACAGCATTGTAAACGGGCGTCTTAACTCCTATAAGCAGCATTCGGAAGGAACGTCCCAACTTTGCAGGCATTGCCTTGATTTGACCATCCGACGATAAAGGTTCGCGCTCATGCTGGCGTTCTGGCTGCACTTCTGTCCTCCGAGATGGCAGGGAAGGCCGTATAGTAGTGTCCGTGGTGGGTGTAGGGACGCCGAATAGCGTTCACTACACTCATCCCGCTAAATCCATCTGATGGCTTGTCATTAATCAGTCTATATATATATATATTTATATTTATATATATATATATGTATATATATATATATATATATATATAGAAGTGGTGCCTCTTATTATATTCTACAACGAGATAGACAGGTGAAAGTCACGAATTTTAGAATAACTTTGCCGTAGAAGAGCCGCTGTTGCTTCGAAAAAGCCCCAGTTTCTGGGCAAGCGCATTGTCCAGATAACTATTGCTCTTTAATTTCCTGTGAATTAGAAAGAACGCTTCCCTTTAAGCAGCGTAAATATGATCTGTGTTCCTGATTTAAACAAACCTAATGATTTTTTGTCCGGTTTCAGTATATTTGCATACTTTTAAAACAATTTACAATGCCGTAGTGCCTTGCTTCTCTACTTCATTGAAGGGGGAACGTTGTCGTTCTGGTGGTTTCTGTAGGTGAAGGCGCAGACGATACTCAAACATGGTTTATTGCATGGCACCAGCTAAGCCACTGATATTACGTAATGTCAAATAAAAAGCGTATATAGAGAAGGAATCCTCGCCCCATCGTCGCCGCGCGTGCTTCTATCACATACAGTGGGCCACTGTATGCATTCAGCCGCGTGACCGAAAGGAAAAGTGCAATTACGAGCACACCTGTACCCATATGCCACGAACACTCACGCGCATTTGGTAACAGGCTGTTCCATTGTTGCGCCGCTGTCGTTACCACGATGGAATGCATAGTCGAAAGGAGTTGTTTCGTCTTTATAGGCGTCTTAGGCGAACGTCCATTTCCGGACCGCATTGCATGCATGTACGTATCAAGAAGTTCTAAACAACCGCCTACTTTTTTAGGAGTTACCCAACGCAACGTGTTTTCTTGTCTTAGAATAATTTTTTATTTGATTCCACAACAGCAGGGGCTTTTTCTCGAATAATCGTCTTTGTTTCCAATCTAAATGTAGGTATTTGAACAGCACTACCATATATTTATTTTAGTATTATAAGTACGTTCCGTCTCTTTCTGTCTAAGCCCGTCTTGTTTTCGTGTTTCTTTTTCTATCTCGAATGTTACAGCAATGCCTCATAGGGAAATACCTCCGTTTTTACTCAGTCTAGTTATATACTTTCCGTAACGCTTGTTGCAAACTTAGAAAACGTGCTTTCCAAGAACTCTGAAGCTAAAAAGCAAAAACTACACAGATTTCGGAAAACTCAGAAATAGTTCTTCCGTACTACTTTATCGCAACGGCCTCCAGCACTTTCCCTGGCGCATGTTTTCGGGGGGCTGATTTGCATACTTGAGCGCCAATTGATTGCCCCTTCCTCAGGGATATTTTCCAGAGCAAATGGTCATGCATGAGTCTGGGGGAAAATATAGGTGGGAGAGTAATGAGACGGTCGAAGGTGGTGAGAAAAATTGGGTGGGCATTACTAGTGGAGACGCTGCACGGTTTAATGGCAGCGGCTATTTAACAGCAGTGAGCACAGTAGGAATTTCCGGCGTACTTCAGAAATCTGTGCTTATACGCAGGCGTTATTATAAAAAAATCCAGGTTGTTGACGTGAAAAACCACTGCGCCGCCGCCTGTGTTGGTTGATCAACAGTTTGTTGATGGGGGACCAGTACAGCACATTGCAATAGTATTTGATTTACCAGCAACTCTATTCCCATCTTATCGCTTCAAAGAAGATGAATGCAGCATAGTCTGCTCTCCCGCCGGGAAATTTGCGTGAATGGATAAAACACGCAGTGATGTCGCTCACCATGACCTGGTAAATGACCAAAAAGAATGCTATGACGATGGTTATTTTTATCAACGTACATCGCCATTTCTTAACCCGTATTTGTAATATAAATTACAATCACAATTAGGGCACTGGAAATAAAATATTCTTAGATTTCTCGCAAGGCAGAGGATAGCTAGGCGTCACTCATAATTTTCTGTTGTCTTTACGATACCATTTTGAACTTCAGTTTGAAGTGTCATCATCATCAGCAGAATCAGCAGCTGCAGCCGCATCCTGGTTACGCCCCCTGCAGGACAAAGGCCTCTCCCATACTTCGCGGTGGCGTATAGGTAGAGTATCCGCCTTGCACGCAAGAGGACCGTGATTCGAATCGCGCTACCGCGCAATTTTCCACCGGATTAAAAAAAATCCTCGTGCTGATAAAATTGCATAAACAGGCCTGGAGTGCGGCCTGATCCCGATGACCCGAACCAGTAATGCATTCCCTAACCAGCGCAGGATCGGCCACCCTGGTGCAGTACTTGGCCACAACCTCCTATATGAATAGAACAATCAGTTTGTAGTGTGTCACGTCGATATATATATGCGACATAACATTGTTGCTATAGCGCTCGTCCTTCTTACAGTTGGTTACGAAATTGTTTATTCGAGTGAAATCTTTACGTAACCTGCGTTGTCACACGCAAAAAAAAAATTGTCTTAGCTGGCTGTGTGAGAGGGCAGCATGTATTGGAGCTCGTCGGTCACAACTCTCTATCAACAGCGAATAGTTGGTTCCTATATAAGGGCAAGAAATCACAGCTAATTTGGAAGACAAAGATGCAATTGCCAGTTCACACATGCTGCAATGATTCTCCGAGAAAGTCTAACCTTGCATGGGAACCCTGCAAATGGCCGCCATTTCAGACACCTCCTAGAATTACTAGCTGCTTTTGTTTTTCGTTATCTCACATTCTGGTAGCGGCAAGTTCGTCGCATTAGTCTGAACCAAAGTTAGTTCCAGCTCGCCTAGGATAAGAAACACGAAAGCTAATCAGAACGAGCCAGTACTCTCTCGAACGATAAATCATTATTTCTCTTCGCGATTCACAGCAGCCTTCCATTACGGCCAGTGTGAAAAAGTGTCGGTTATGTGCATCGTCAAAGCTTTTCATTTTTCTTGACCCTCCCGGCAGATTTCTTCGTAAACGATGCGGTTTTGAAAATTTTTTGCTCAAACTTTCCGTCTTCACTTTTTTTCTTCTCACCCTATATCGCTGATAGGTCGATGGCTTACAGGTCTTTTTGATTGAAAGAATTTTCCCGGCTGGGTTCACTGAGTGCTGCAGATACTTCTTCCATTCATTCCCACAGTAAAAGCAGCTTCACGCTTCCTCTATTAGAACGACGGTCACCTCGCGGAAACTACAGGCACCTTATGGTATTTTGCATTCCCCACACCCTTGCCGATCTCCAATTAGTGCCAATAGCGAAGTAATTGTCTGTGGTTGAAGCTCAACTGGGACTAAGTGTTTCAGGAAAGCGATTTTTGTTTCAACGCAATTTCTATTTTTGTCGTCGTTTACAGCATGTATGTAAGCTTGCACTATTTTAGTACATTTATACGGTCTATGAACCCATGTAAACCCTGCAAGAAAAAAAAGTTACTTCGGACGTTTCGGGATTGGTGTGTCCGAGACATTTTTGTGTAACTGAAACAAAGAAATTGAAAAAGTTCAATGTGCAATATAGTTTTTCAAATGTGCGCGGAACATATTATTGGCAATTAATTGGTGATCTATGATGTACAGTTTCAGACGTTTTTATGCAGAAATAAATTGGCTCACATAACCGCCTGGCTCAAAACAAGTAAGACTGACAGTCATCGCAGGCAGAGTATGGTTTCACGTTTTAACAGCCTGATAAATATTAGTGTTTCGCGGTGGTGATGTAGAAGCTGTAGATATGATCTTGGTTTCATCGATCTTTTGCTTGGTTACTGATTGTGATCGCAATGGGTACATGTACTCTGGTACTCGCTCCGGTAAACCTATTGCTTTATGCAGAATGTGTATTCAAAAATGACTTATTCTCTAAGCACACGCTTAATCATGGACCTTTCATTCCCTAGTTACAACCATAGTTATGTGTCTGGTTTGGGACAGTTGGTGCGTGAGGAGCGCGAGTCGTGGTTTGCTTTGTCCATGCCTCTTCTCCATTCATTGTACAGTCGTCTGATTCTAATATTTACTCTCGTGGCATGGCAATAGAAATGACATTTTCTAGACCAGCGCCACTCTGAATCAAACACGCTGTCCATATATAGTAGCAGTCTTCACTTCAAGCAATCAAACACAGCTGCAGCAATCTTTAAAAAAATGGCTTGCCCACCCGTAATGGAGAGTAGATGTAAGGATAAGTCAACAGGCACGTACGATGGCTTGCATCAGGAGCGCATCGAAGCTGTAACAGGTAGGATTCAACGGTCAATAGATGTTCCCACGAGCTGCCACCGCTGCCAAATGATCGCCAAGGAGCAAAACGCCCACTTATAACGACTCCCGAAGCTTGCCAGGTGCGCATGCGCTTGGCAAAGATCGTCAAAACGGCGAAGCGAGACGATCAGTGCATCGGGGCTTCCGGCGTGGCACTCCTTGCAGCGCTTCTCGCAGGTACGGAACGGAAGGTCTTCCGTGGCCGACAGAACAAATCTGCGTACTCGTGGATCACACAGCAGATACTTCCAACTCTTGAAGTCAAATAATAAATTTAGGAGGACACATAGGCAGGAGACCGCTGACTGCGCTCGCATTGCATCGTTCGCTGACCGCAGTGTGCTTGAGTTAATGCCAATGAACAGTAACTAAGTGGGTGTGGTCTGTTTATTGAGCTTGTATACGTGCAAAAAAGATGTGGTATGCAATCAAATTAAAAGCCTGTAATAAGGGCTCAATCGTTTTAAGCCTTAATAAAATTAATAAGAATAGCAGCATGCGAAAATGCCGAAACTACTCGACGCAGTATCTAAATGTAGTCAACCGTGCACTGCTACGTATGCGGTCATAAGTTGAAATTCTTGGAACCAGCAACCGCATTGCGATAGCGACCGCGTCCAGAGACATTAGTTCCGACGCACCCATTACTTTTGGCTGACTAATATCCATCCACACCGCTATTATATCCCAAAATACTAGAACGTGTCTCTCCGATACGAGAACATCGAAATTATGCATTTGATTACTGGAATATCAGCAAATTGTGTCGCATGAGGAACAAACGAAAAACTAGAATCGCAAATGGAAGATCTATTGCTTGTCTGTTTTTTTTTCGGAGATGTGGTACACTCGGTGTATATACACGTGCACTGCCATACTCACAAATGCCGCGGGGCCCCGCGTGCTCAATGTCATGGTAGGGAGCCTCTGACTTCGTTGTTTTCAACACAACATAAGCGCCGAGCACACTGCGGACAGGCTGGCCCGACTGACACGATCACGGACACGGTCTCCGCGAGTGTTTAGGCTCCGCTGCATGTGCTCTAAGAAGTCGGCCCTATGGGGGGATCGTACACGCAGCACACGAATCTCAGATCTGTCAGCCGTCTGAAGGCATGCAGGTCCTGTTAAAGGCGCAGCGGCGAACTTAACGCCGCTTCAACAGCCGTGCATGTAACTCAAACGCGTGATGTCGGTACTCGGGACCGGTGGCAGATGAGCCACCCCTATGACTATATTATCGGCAACTATTTCATCCCGTCTTGCGACGTGCAACCAAAACCGCCAGCGGCAAATTTCTGTAAGGTCATATTTGATAGACAACTAGACGTCATTGGCGCTGCAATGTAGGGCATCGAATATTAAGGTTGCAGCATTAAGTTCAATTTGCGGCGGTTAAAGTTGCGTCGTGCGTATTTTCCAAGGCCCTCTAAAGTGCTGAATCTTTCACCGGTGGCAAATGAGGCCGAATGCAACAATAAAAATGCCCGTGCTCTTTATCGTCGGTACTGCCGCGGTCGACCGAGGGAACGCGAGTTATAGTCACGCGCGCAGGGGTGTTGGAACAATGGGTGCCCGGTCTGTGCTTCCGTTGGTCATGCAGATATGTTCTTAGGACAACTCACTTGCTGTAAAGATGGCAATTAGTTTCTATATTTTGGAGAACTAGCAAGTGAAATAGGTAGGAAAGCACTGTCAGCTGATACCGTTCGCAGGAAGGCACCGGTGAGAATGAAATAAAGTCGGACAGGTAGAAAACCTGGATCTCGTACTCTTGTAGCTTCCGTGCCCAGCGGGCAAGTCGGCCCGATGGCTCTTTGAGGGTGGGCAGCCTACAAAAAGTTTGATAGTCAGTGATGAAGTTGAAAGGGTTACCGTATAAACAAAGGCGAAATTTCCCTAGACTCGAGGTGATTTCTAAGCACTCTCTGTAACCGAGTAAATGAACTGCTTTTGTGAGAGTGCAGCTCGCGTAGGCGACGACGTATTCATCGAAACCTGGATTCCGTTGCGCGAGCACAGTGTGGAGGCAGACGCCGCTGGAATAGGTGCGGACCTCGGTGGGGGCCGCAGGATCAAAAAGACGTAGCATGGCTGGCAACGTTATCAGGCGAAGCAATGTTAGGAAAGTGTCATCACAAGCAGGTGGCGAAGCAAAAACATTTGTTTCGACGTGAAGGAGTTCCGTCAAGGAAGTACTTATTAGAGATAACATTTAGAAGAAAATGGTGGAAATATGAGCACATGCTCATGCAGATTTGAAGTTTAGCTTCAGAGTTTAGCACAAGTCCACGAGACGTTGAAGTTAGCTCAGGTTCTTTGGTTTTCGAAACTTGGCGATTGCGGGAAGCCTGGCTGCGTCAGGAAGAATGCCATCTCGCGATAAAAAAATACATTATGTGGTTTTCCACATAATTTACTTCCCTTTAAACCACTTTGTGAGGACTCCGAAAATTTTGACCACTTGGAGCTCTTTAACATGCACCTAAATCTAAGTACATGAGTGTTTCGCCCTCATCGAAATGTCGCCGCTGTGGCCGGGATTCGGTCCCGCGACCTGTGCTCAGCCGCCCAACACCATAGCCACTCAGCAACCACGGGGGGTGCATCTCGCGATACAACATGGCCAACAATGGCGAGCTGTGACAAACAACATTTATTTAAAGTGAGTTATCATCATCATCATCAGCCTAGTTACGCCCACTGCAGGGCAAAGGCCTCTCCCATACTTCTCCAACTACCCCGGTCATGTACTAATTGTGGCCATGTTGTCCCTGCAAACGTCTTAATGTCATCCGCCCACCTAACTTTCTGCCGCCCCCTGCTACGCATCCCTTCCCTTGGAATCCAGTCCGTAACCCTTAGTGACCATCGGTTATCTTCCCTCCTCATTACATGTCCGGCCCATGCCCATTTCTTTTTCTTGATTTCAACTAAGATGTCGTTTACCCGCGTTTGTTGCCTCACCCAATCTGCTCTTTTCTTATCCCTTAACGTCACACCCATCATTCTTCTTTCCATAGCTCGTTGCGTCGTCCTCAATTTCAGCAGAACCCTTTCCGTAAGTCTCCAGGTTTCTGCCCCATATGTGAGTACTGGTAACACACAGCTGTTATACACTTTCCTTTTGAGGGATAGTGGCAACCTGCTGTTCATGATTTGAGAATGCCTGCCAAACGCACCCCAGCCCATTCTTATTCTTCTGGTTATTTCAGTCTCATGATCCGGATCCGTGGTCACTACCTGCCCTAAGTAGATGTAGTCCCTTACCCCTTCCAGTGCTTCGCTACCTATCGTAAACTGCTGTTCTCTTCCGAGCCTGTTAAACATTACTTTAGTTTTCTGCAGATTAATTTTCAGACCCACCCTTCTGCTTTGCCTCTCCAGGTCAGTGAGCATGCATTGCAATTGGTCTCCTGAGTTACTAAGCAAGGCAATATCATCAGCGAATCGCAAGTTGCTAAGGTATTCTCCATCAACTTTTATCCCCAATTCTTCCCACTCCAGGCCTCTGAATACCTCCTGTAAACATGCTGTGAATAGCATTGGAGATATCGTATCTCCCTGTCTGACGCCTTTCTTTATAGGGATTTTGTTGCTTTCTTTGTGGAGGACTACGGTGGCTGTGGAGCCGCTATAGATATCTTCCAGTATCTTTACATATGGCTCATCTACACCCTGATTCCGTAATGCCTCCATGACTGCTGAGGTAGTGCCGCTTTATTGATACATTCCACAACGCTCTAGACACGGCAGAGATGCGTGTGGAGATCAGCGGATAACACCACTACGTCATTGAGGTGCATGTTCCTTTTCGGTTCACGTAAAACATTGTCCAGCATCTCAAACGTGGAAGACGTATTACCTAGTCCAAAAGGCATCACCGTAAATTTCATGTTGTCTGTCGAGAATGATAAACTTTGTTTTCTGTCGATCGGACTGTACTACTGGGATTTCAAAGTATCCGGAGGGTAAATGAAAACCAGGAAAAAAAACCCATTCCTGAAAACAGTCCAGGGTGCCATCGAAGCGCGGCAGCGCTTAAGTATTAATGCGTGTGATCTTGTTCAGATGTCCGTAGATAGCGCTGTAGTCAATGAAGTCATCGTGTTTGGTAACAAGAACGACTGGTCTTGCTGAAGAACTGTTTGAAGGCTCGACAAAGCCGCGCTTGAGCCTCGCGTGAACCTAGTTATCAATCACAGAAAATTTTGAGACTGAGACGCGATAAGGACGTTGTCGTAATGCTGCATGGCTTGCCGTGTCTATTTGACGGGAAATTGTCGATGTGTGACCAAACCGTCTCGTGGTTGTCAAAGGAAATGCAGAAATTCTGAAGAATGGCGACAAGCTGACTCAGTTCTGCAGAATACGCTTGGTCATCGATGGAGTGGTGCAAAGCGTTGAGAAGTGATTGATCTACCTCGGGGTCCCAATCAAATGCGCCAAGGTCCGCAGAAGAGGAAACGGCGGGAACGTCAAAGATGCAATTGCTGTGAACAGGCTGAACGCGGCCGATGCATCAGCAATGAAATATAGTTAGGGACCACCCAAATTTGCTGTTCACAAGCGTCTTCGCGACTGCAGTCTCCAGAGTTAAGAAAACAAAGTGCAGCACAGAAGATCTGTGTTGAATAAATACGTAGAACGCCATAAATATTACAAAACCATTAGAAATATCGGCACATGACGCTGGCATAAGGACGTAACAGCGCGCAGCAACGGTGGTGTCGCCAACTACAAGCAGTTTATCACAGAGAGGACTGTGATAAACTGGAATATCAGCAAATTGTGTCGCATAAGGAACAAACGAAAAACTTGAATCGCAAATCGAAGATCTATTGCTTTTCTTTTTTTTTCGGACATTTGGTACACTCGGTCTATATACACGTGCATTGCCATACTCACAAATGCTTCCCTTTAAACCGTCATCTGCGTCATGAACCCTGAAAGTTTGATATTGGTTGCCAAGCAGATATAACGGCGTTCAGATTGCCAAAGAAGTCCCAATATAAAATATCATGGAAAAGCGACTCGATCACGACCAACTCAATGGTATATAAAAGTCCCTGAATGACGCGCCGAGCAGTACAGGCAGCCATAGGAGTTTTGCTTTTGCGCTCATCGTTTGACTAAACAGGTCCGACAAATGCGTCCGATATTTGCGAAGTGAAATACATAGTATTGCAATGCTGAAAGAACCGGCGGCTCTTCTATCGACAAAGGCAGAGGTTACGGCTCATTCGACAGACACATTAATGATGTTGTGTTGGCGGGAGTGACGACTTGTACTTTGCGATGGGGACGCAGTTCGGGCCTTGGGTACTGCGGTCATCATTTTGTCTTATCAGTTGATTCAGTTCGGTGACGGATTGGTGAAAGCGAGTACAAGCGTGAATGTTCGATCATCTGTATGCACAGATGAAGGATCACGGTCAAATGAAGAGGCAGGAGGGCTAGGAGGCACAAAAGAAAAATAAGGAGTGGACGAATGGCGCTCACCGGATGTTCGTAATAGGAAGCATGCGACTATGACAGTAGCGCTTCACCTGAGCAGCATGGCCAGAACGAAAACATGTTGGACGACAACCCGATCTGCGCTTCAGCTGAGAGTACGCTCCGAGTCGCAGGAACAAGGTCTAAAGAGGCAGCCGTTTTGGTAGCTATATAGGTGGCGGCGAGAAAGCCTGTGGTCGATGTCGGGAAACTGCTTCTACGGACGTGAGAGGCGCAGTCACTAACGGCGGATCAGTGGCCTGAGAGCTGACCTGGGAATAGTTGTTCTTGGAAAAAGGTGGGACTGAGGGTGACCGAGGCGCCACGCCAGATACTAAAGACAGCTGGTGGGCGATGTCTTTGCGAACGAACTCCTGGATCTTCAAAAGCAAAAGGGCATGGCCATCTACGATGGGGTCCTGAGCAGAAGGACGTCCGGTTTGGAGGCCTTGCCTGTGCAACTCCTCGTAGCTCTAACGCAGTTCAATTACTTCGACTGTGGATTGAGGACTCTTCGATAGCAACGTTTGGAATGCGCCGGGTTCAATTCCCTTCATGATATTCTCCAACTTATCCTTTTCGGGCACCGACGCGTTCATGTGTTGGCAAAGGTCGACGATGTCTTTTATATAATTTGCCAAATTTTCACCAACCTGCTAAGATCTTGTACTCAAGCCTTGTTCTGCGCGAAGTTCTCGCACCGCTGGGTGACAGAAAACGTGGGTGAACTGGTCATAAAGACGCATCATACACTAAAGCCAGTTTCGAAGTTGAGAAACCATAGCTTGGCCATGTCCGAGGGGCAAACAGTTGAGTTATTTAGCTGAGTAATGTCGTTCCATTTATTAGGGGCAGTTGCTCGCTCGTAGGAGCAGATCCAGTCTCCAACGTCTTTGTCGTATGTGCCGTTGAAGATGAAGGGATCTCGCTGATGCAAGAGAATGGCACATACCAGAGTGGATGAGGACGACGGACGAATGGCACTTGCACCGTCAGTCATGATGGGGGGGTGGGTAGCGTGCGACTTTGGAGGTCAACATAAAACCAGGCTCAGTAACTCCAACACTTGAACTGAGGTTCACAACAACGGGAGGCGGGCGGACGGCTAGCAGTCGACGTCCAGCCAAACACAGCAAGCACAAGCTCGTTCAGGTGGCAACCCTGGTTAGACAAAAGTCATTCGTGAGAGTTTTTATAAAAAAGCGCTACCGACGAAGACCAAGTCGAATGAACACATACTACAGGACTGGCACCAGTCTTGTCGTATGTCTTGTCTTGTCTCGTGTCCCAGACAGTGGCGCGTGCCCACTGTGGGGGATTGGCGTAGAAGCAGGCGGTTTTCCGTAAGGTTAGAAGTATAGAGAAACTAGATTTGATTAGTGGAGCGTGGGACGATAGAACTGTAATTTAGACTTGCAATGAAAATATTGGTATGTGTTCCTGCGACTTCGTCTTCGTCTTTAGTGCTTTTTTTATGAAAACTGTCAAGGTGAACCACCTTTCCCAAATCAACGTATTGTTGCATCCATTCTTCCTGGCTAAGTTCAATATAAATACATTTGAGTCGGATAATCTTGTTACATCACACTAATTTTAGTTTGTTTTGCGTAAAACCGTCACATTTCTTTGTTTGCATTGTTTAGTAGGACAACATCCAAGCCCCTACCTGCCCAAGGTGAGTGCAGCATGACATTCGAGATTCTCTTCAAATTTGGTCTCCTTATCTTACTTTTAAACCTGGTTTTTTTAAATCAACATTTAGTCCGCAAGTGAAGGGGCAGTTGCAGTGCTAAAGGTAATTGCATGCTTTTAGATTCGATGACTTGTTTTAAAGTTCTTGCCTGGGGAATAATCAACTATGAGGGCAAGACTTATACTACAACTGGTGCCACGATCGAAATAACGCAGCGTCTGCTAGAGCATTTCAGCGATCTATTTTTATGTGTAGAGTGGCAGTATCGCTATGAAGGGCACTTGGCGGCTGTGAATCCGGCAAGCTGGTGTGTAAGCAATGTGGTTATGCAACTGCATCGTCACCGTTGTAATTGATGTTGTCAATGCGTTCGACGGTGTTTTTCATCAACCACCTTATCTCAGCGCATCCTCTGTTGTGGCTATGCGCCATGTTTAAGGGTTATTATCCTTACTGTCATGTACGTTTCCTTTGTGCCGCTGACACCATCTTCAAGAAGATTACAAGGTAGACTTGAGCGCAAGGAGACCACTAATATACCAATAACAATTTTCCTGTGATGCACCTAATGTAATCCTAACCTATATTAGGCTTGCTACCACTTGCCTCCGCAATAAACGCACATAACCAACAGCTTTCAGAGTCTGTGTGGAGTACAAAGCCTTGCACTATTTGTACAACACTGATGTTGCACAATAGCTCATCACAAGTGTATTCCAATCAGGCTGACATTCATTTTGACCGTAAATATCCTTTAATTGCGTAGTCGTTTTAGATAAATGCGATCTTAAGGAAATGTTTCTTTCTGCGTTTCGGCCTTGCGTACGAATTTTCTATAGGTTACTCAGGCCTATGAAGTTTTTGTTGGGAGGTAAGGTGTTTCTTACTGTTACGTTTTCTTTGTATGTACTGCTCGTTCACCTGGCATTGGTTATGATCACCTGGTATTCATGTTATTGTAAATTCTTCTTGTACATGCATCAATTCATTCATTGTAATAAATACCACGTAGGAAAATAAGATTTCGCGTTAGCTCGGTGGTTAGTGCACTCGACACCCGAATTCACACGGCTCCAGTGACATTACTTCAAATCACACCGGAGGTGGATGTGAAGAAGTTTCGTTTTTCGCTCTGACAATAACGATGCTGGGGATAAGGGCAAGGCTTGACGAAGACAGAAATTATAATTTTGCGCATTGACGAAAATCGCCCTCAGCTTACAGAATGTGCGGGGGACGGACGGACTAGGCTATGTCAAGTTCGAGCATTTACGTGCTGTGGCAGTAAAATGTGGGCCCTAAGCAGCAACCGATGTTTCTAGTGGCAAAAAGCGCGGACTTTATCGTTCTATCCTTAGCGCACCTAATCGTCACATTGTCGCCACTGCTAAAATTGTTGCCTTTGTTTAAGCAAGCTCGAAATTTTGCTTTCCATTGAAATGCATGTCACAAACACACACTGACTTTGTCGAAACAAGTACCAAACTGCCGCCTTGAACCAAACAACTACCTTTATTTGGCAGCTCAACGTTATTTTTGACCATATCGTATCTCGCTTGGTTTTTGAAGAAGCATTTCTCATTTTTCATTTAGCGGGTAGTTGTGCAACATAAGGAACAAATAAAGCAATGTTATTATTAGGTAACGGCATAAGCATACAGAAAGGGGCGTAATCAAACTGAAAAAAGAACTTCTCAAAAATACGCCATATAATACCTAAATGAACAGCACAGAATTCTTTACCATTGATGGGTGTGCCATCGGCCGGCCATAGCCACAAGTAGTATAGGCGAAATCTCAGGTTATACTGAGCTTAGAACCTATTCCATCTACTTAGCTCCAACGTAAGCGCTTATCTCGTTAGCACGTCGTCGTCCACGGGACCCTAATGAGCGCGCTCAGCATGGTTGTGCCGCGACACATTGTTATCGTCCTCAAAAAACGGGGACAATCGATCCTTTCCTCCCCAGCTACGGGAGCCTAATACTGTAACAATTCCTTTCGAGAGTTTTCATAAATTATAAGCTTTGATCTTTATACTTCTAGCACGCACTTTATTCACGGCTGTTAAGCAAGAACACGGCAAAGCTCGCATAAGCTTGCCGATATCTACCGCAGCGTTCACTGATTTTTGCGCACTGAAGCGGAATCAGCCGTCTGAGACTCCGTTGAAGGTAGTGAAAGTCCGAACACGTATTTTTAGTGGTGGTCATCGTTGAGATATGTGCTACGGCACTTTGTTTTTATACACAAATTTACTTAAAGGTACGTTGGTAGAAACGTTTCGAATTAAAGGCGCTTTAATTCAAGAGGCAAGTAAATCTCACGAACGTCCGTTGGCTGTAAAACAGACGAGAGGAATAGTTCTATCCAGAAGTAACACTGGCATGCAACTGACAGCAGTGGAGTAGATTGAGGTGAGGTAAAATTTCGCAATAGTGATGAATACGTTGTGAAATACCAAAATAATAGTTTTAGAAATCGTTCATGGCGAAATTGCTCCAGTTGAAGCAATCTTCTGGCATCTAGTGTGGAGAGGATTCTAAAGGTCTCTATGGGCGAATGCACATCAAAAGCAATTATCTTATATTCAGCATTCAGTCACAAGAAAATGGGACCGAATGGTTATCTAAACCATCTGCTATCACTATTTCGAAATCGGTAGTTATTATCACCGGTTTTAATTACTGCCCGAGAGTGGACAGTAGACCTTGCTGGCATTTTTCCAGGCTATCCAGGCTTTCACATTTCGCATCGCCTCTTCCACTCCCGACAGATCTTTGCCCTTCCACATCACTTGTAATAGGCAAAAAAGAGAACAATTCATACAGAAATCATTTCCTTAGCCAATAAATTTTTCACCAAAGGCCACAATGTACATTTAGACGCTACATACTTACAAACATATATGCGACTATTTGCACGGTCGCTAAGACACTCAGCAGCCGCAGCTTCTGCACTAACCTAGTTTGATCCAGATATAAGACAGCCCACAATTCTTTTTAGACAATGTGGTTTATTGTATACACATGTCTCCTCTATTCTACTGCATGTCTAATTTATTAAAGCCTTTCAGTGCCTTTCTCAGATATCTTCGCATAAAAAAATTGCATAGTATCAGGGGTACTTTTCGCGTTGCTGTTTAATGAAAATATTTTATACAAAAAGTACAGCTGCTCTGAGATTATTTCTAAATACATTTGGTATTTATAAACAAACCAGAACGAATTCGCTGGTCCCATGCCATCCACTTTCCATCGGATGCGTATTCTGACAAGTGGTTAAAAAACTCCCGTAGTTGCCGAGGCACGGGCCATGCCTATATTTATTTTGCCTGTAGGTTCCCGGTGGCAGCATTCATCTGTCTTCCACAGCAGCGGAGGATGCTCAACTTTTCACGAAAGCTGCGGTGGGATAAGGAGGGCTCGACAAGGGGAGCGCAGACACTTTCGGAAGCCTATAGGAGCCTTTTTTTCTGACGACAATTACCTCCTGTAAACAGCCGAGTACCGGGTCATCATACATCCCTATGCCGTACTAAAATTCAGTGGGATTCCGGTAACACCGTAATTAAAATTCAGTAGCTCGTATATAAGAACGTGATGCTTATTATTCGTGAGCCCCTCCCATGCAGGTATTCTGTCCGTAGCATGTGGTCTGCTTTTTGCATTCGCATTTATGCAATTATCATTTATATTTTCAGCTGTAAATGTAAAGAACTTATTTTCCATTACTCGAGATCACGTGCGCCCTACCTCCTGAATTTACTCTGTTGCTCAATTATTACTTAGAGTGCTTATTTAATAACGTCTCGCCCACTATTCAAGCGAAACTTGTAGTGTCACACTCATGTGGGCGTCGGTGTTGCCTAACAAAGGAAAGCTCAAACCGTGGGACAATAAAGAATGCTTGTGAGGCTGTAGATTCCAACCACCGACCACCACGCTAACCAATTCAGCCACTGTCGATTTTTTTTTATTTACAGAACTTTTATTGACAAAGAAGCAGAACAAAGACAAAATTATGATGCTGTGTAAGACATGTAAATCATGCTGCATTATACTTCACGCACTAATGCCAAACTGCACTAAACATATGTGGGCGTAGTATGCGAGTGTGCGGTATATATATATATATATATATATATATATATATATATATATATATATATATATATATATATATATATATATATATATATATGTGTGTGTGTGTGTGTGAGTGTGTGTGTGTGTGTGTGTGTGTGTGTGTTTGTGTGAAAGAAATGTGAACTCCGGGTCGAAACAGGAGTGCTCGCGTAATGATGTATTGCTTTAAGGTGTCTTCTGGGATCGTTTCTTGCCAATCAGTGACTTGTGGATGTGAGGGACCTCACCACCCCCTGCGATAGTTGTCTTGATGAGGGAGCCAACCTCCTCGTCTCCACCAATGCCCCGATGGGAATGGCGAGGAATGATACGCTTCACCTTGAAGTCCTTGCTAGCATTGCCAACCAACTCCAACACCTCTGCAGTCAGGTAAGCCAAAATGGCTGCACTGTAAGCAGCTGCAGTGGTCCCCACACGGCGTTGACTGGTAGTACGGTTCTTCAGCTAAAGATGGATATGTCCTACAGGTAACTGAAGTGCAGCTCTGACCGACCGGGAGACTGGCTTGGCTTTCGCCTTTTTATTGCCTTTCGCGGCTCCACCGCCAGCCATTCTGTACGGAACAACTCGGACGTAGACAACGAACGACCAACGAAAACAATAGCGTACCGCCAGGGATCAGCCACTGTCGATTCATCATACGCGCCGTTTAAAGCGGGGTTTTATATGCATAAAGAAGCAGACGCAGCGCAAGCCGTGAGCCAATCACAGGCATTCTTTCCCGACGGAGGGGGGAAAGGTTGTGATCGCGCGTTTGCTGGCCTCACGCCCGCCATTTCCGGCAAGTTCAGGCCCGGAAGTCAAATGGGAAGGCCGCGTTTGGATCGTTCTGCCGAAGAGCAGGCTGAGTTGAAGGAAGGGCAGCGGGAGCAGGCCGCGCGTCGTGCGTTTTGCGGAAGGACAGGCGCCGTTTCATGAACGCCGCCGGGAACATGCTTGAAGAAGGGCCCGTCCTCGACGGGCCGACCTCGCCATGAGAGAGCGCGAAGCCCAGGCGTTACGACAACGAAAAGACGCGGATTTCGAGTTTCGCTTGCACCCCTCTTCACAGTAGCGGAAAGGCAGTAATTCTTATAAATAACTGCTTTCAATTTCCTCTGCTTCTGATGACAAGACATCGCAGCCTACGGCAACAATTCAAGTCGAAGTTGTCTAAAACCGCGAAATATATTACGCGATTGCAAATCAGGTATGTAGGAGATATGGACCCCAGACAGCTTCCTAGCCACCATCATTTGGAAGTCATTTATTCTCGGCGGTTGCTATTCTAGCGCAATGACCTGATGCTACAAGTACAACGCAGAGGCAACGAAAATGCTGTTGAAGTTCCTACATGTCGCCGGACTGAATGACCAGCTCTAGGAGGGCTGCTGTCTAATATACAGACGCACACATTCCTTCCTTTCTCATCACTCTTAACAGCACTTTCACTCACTTTTTCCCTTCCGCCGTGCAGAGTATTGCAGGCTAGAGCGCACCGGCTCAGGTCAATGTTTCTGATTGTACTGCACACAATCTCTACTATTGCGAAGCGGAAATTTCTTCTTTCTGCGCCTAAGGTAGGAAGCAGTATCATTCAGCATGCACTATTGCCGCATTGTTCTCAGAAGTTAACCTAATTACTGGCAATCTACGTTTTTCCCAAATTTAGGCCACTCTCAAACTGTATATACAAATCAAAACAGGAAGGGCCACTCACATATTAAATAAATGTGGTGATGCACATCGACTCCGCGTTTCTCATTTTATGTTTCTGTGGTTACCGTTTGCCGCTCAGCAACTGTTTTCTCGTGCCTTTATTGCTACTGTAATATGCAAATCACTTTATGTGTAGCATTGCGCACACGCAGCTTGCGGAAAACTGCGGTCGTTAATGCAGGCACGTGCTCGACCCTGCGGAATCTCATTTAGATCCTCCTGCAGCTTGCACTTGCAAGTATTTGCGTGCGCGAGTGTTTATGTTTTATACGTGGTGCAGGCTCTGAATAATGCCACGCGCAAATGGCTTGTGCGCTATCTGCTCGACGGCAAAGCAGGAAGACAGGCTACCGTGTGTACCACCACAGGTCAGTATTTAATGTTGTGGTTTCTACTACCTTATGGCTGCTTTGCAAAATGATTATTGAAACGCACATGGCCTAGAATAAAAAAAAACGGTTTATCTGGCAAATTGCTGGGTTGCTTATCACGTCGTGCTATTATGGCTTCGCTGCGATGTCTCTTCTCAGTATATAATGATCAGATCGACCACCTGTGCTCATAGGTGAGAGCATAGCATGACTTTACGATGATGATGATTTGGAATGTTTTATGGAGGATGCCTTGACAGCGAGTTCACCGGGGCTGTCATTAAATAAAGGTCGACGTCGTCTAGCTTACTTACTACTTATATTTCGTAAACGATACGAGAAATGTAATCATCTACCCTAGCAGAGCTATTTCGTCTTCTCCAGGCAATCTAATACATTGCTGTTAACAGAATGGATAATAAATGAGTAACACTTTCTGACTAAAGATAAGCACGGGAGTTATTTACCAAATATGTTATTTATTCCCATTTCTGCTAGCTATCGTATCTGGTATCGATGTCACTGACCATTACTTCATCTTCGGACTTTAAAGTTCACTCTCAGGGGATCCAGAGTGACACTGGTATCATTAAAAACGAGATTGCCAACAGACTGGAGGCTGATGCTCCCTCCTTGAACGTGATGGCCAATCTGGAATTCGCCCAATTGAATGCCAAATGCATTTTGTGTAAGACCTATTAGACATTGTCAGAAGGTATGCTATTCTATGAGAAAGCAAAACGTAATTGCTTTATCGAGTAGAGCCTGTTTTACGCTTTTCTATGAACACAAATTTTGACCGTATAGTCAATTCCTTGCTGCAACGTTTACGACTCGATGCTTTTTGCACTCTGCTAAAAGAAGACGACCTCCAACTCACTGTGTTACCTGCTTCTCTTTAGCAGTTGCTCACAGACTCTATATATTATGCTCAAAAGCGCGTCAATTTTCGCGATAACTCCAGTTAATGCGATATGTGTGAATTTCTTATAACTGAACTGCTTGGTTCATGGTACAGCCACATCAAGAGAATTTTTCCTCGACCGTTTATGGGATTTCATTATAGACAATAACCTTCAAATTTTATTTTGTTTGTACATTGTTATAAACTTCATGCAAACTTAGTGTTTCTTGTCATGACTGTTGAAAAATAACATACGATTGTTACGTGCATGGCGGAGGTTTTATTTACCAATGTACATGCACTTAGCACAGATTCAAATGTGTCGCTTCTACTTGATTTACTGGGGTTTCCTCTTTTCACGACTTGTTTTTTAGATTTAGTATATTTCTGTCTATGTGGCATGTGTGTGAATATCTAATCGGAAATGGGCAGTTGCAATTAGTGAACTGTATATTGGGATAGCAACAACTAAGGTGCCTACTTTTCCACCTGTGTGTAACTAAAAAGCAATAACAAAAACTTGGATGATGTACTTTTTGTTCGTCTGCCACAATTCATTTCTAGTGACGTCATTTGAAGAAATACTATGCAGCGTTTAAAAATAAAAATGTTGCGGCGAATAGCACCTTGATGTTTTGAGCTCCAATTACACAGCGGTCGGCTAAGGACTTATTGTTAGGCTCTAAGTGATCAGAACAAATTCTGCAGTGAAAAAGAGCCTTTTTATACCTTACACCTGTCATAACAAGGCAACACGTGTTTACACGGATGATGCTATCGGTTTATCATCATGACTGCAACACCCATGCAACGCAATTACGCATACGTAGAAGCCCTGACCAGAAATCTTCTGCTATAATGAAATGTGCATTACACAACTTGAAATCTTCTTCCAGAAGCAACACAGTGCGGCAACATCAAAAGTGTGGGCCAGAAAACGCAAATGTTCCTAGCACACTCTCGGTCGTGGCTCTTCATAGTGAACTCATATCGAAGCGGAACCCCTGTTTTTCTAACTCTGTTGTCAAAGTTAAAGAAAAGTCGCCAGATCAAATCTCACGATCACTCTCGAGGGTAATGAGTTTAGCGTTGACGCCGTATAGTGACACAACGTAGCGCCTAATCTGCTGCAGTGGCGCACCTCGTTTGCGCTTGATTAGGAAATTTCACAGTCGTCTTGCAGCACCTAATTAAAGCCTGTGCATGGCGTGTGACATATGCAGCGCGCCGGTGCGTGCGAATGCTTGACAGAAGGCTCATGCAGCCGCATGGCCGCTCTGTCGAACTTTTTTTGAAGACACTCTGCAACCTAGACGGGCTTGTGTGTAGTCAGCGAGTGGTCGCCGCGACGATAAGCGTGATACACCGGCGCGTGCAAAGGCTCAGAATTGTTCCCTCGCTTTTCGCACACCCGGTGTCACATAGTGACCCAAGTTGGCGAGACGTTCATGGAAGAGCGGCACATGCCGAGTGCGTTCATGGCGCCGCTCATTAACTCGCTCTTGGGTGCATGGGTTACTTAATAAATGGGTCAAGTATTACGGGGTTCGATAATACGTGGCGTCGGAGTAAACTAAGTGATTTCTTTCGTTATTGTTCAGTGGCGCATTCTCAGCGGCTCATACCTGGTTACCCAAGTTGGCGTCAAAGAGGTTCATTGAAGAGTGGCACACACATATTGCGAACACTCAGCGACCACAGTTGGTATCAAAGAGATTCATTGAATGCCAGCACAGACGTAGTGGTACATACCAAATGCTCCAAGTGGGCGTCAAAGAGTGTCTTCGAACAGAGGTACCTTCCTAGTCCCACATCTACAGCAGTCCATGTGGACGTGAGGGAGGTTCGTTGAAGAGCGGCATGTGTGAACACAACGGGAAGAATACTTATGAAAAAGAGAGAAAAAATAAGGAAGAGTCACTCATTCGCAGAGTCAATAACCGAAGAATATCCACTGTGACAAGTTCTCGTACAATCCAGCAGCCTTCAAGAAGGGCAGATGGAATTTTGTCGCCTTTCGTATGCAAAAATGCATATGCCATGGTCCTAGAATCTTTTCCTCTGAGAGCACCCTGTTATCCAACAGGCTGGGTTTAGATTGTAGAGTGCGTCATTCAGCATCAAAGAATGTGCATAACACAAAAGGTACTCGAGAGTATCGTCGCACGCAGCACTGTTGGCCATTTTTATTAGAAATAAACAGGATTTTGTAACTGCGCGCCCAACCACACGCGGCACAGTAGAGTTGTTTTATGACGGCAGAGTCCAGGTGGCAGGCGAAGTCGGAAGTTATGTTCGGGAGCGTGCAAGCGTGAGTTAGCAAAACCTGGTGAATTCCATCATAGAAGTGCGATATAGCGAACAAGTTAGGGAAGTTTCCGCATAGAATCTGTTCTTGAAAGGTGTAGCGGCCCCGACTGATATTTTCGATGAGCCGATCGAGCAGCTTCATCAACGCTGTCGTTGCCGACAACTCTGCAGTAGCTCGGTAGCCGTTGAAATACAGTGTTTTGTCCTTATTTCGTACGCTAGCTGCTCGTCTAACTCATGACGTAGACCAAACTGCAAAGATTGTGAGGCTGCTTTCGAATCGCAGGAAATGGCGCAGCGATATGGAGGATGCTGGGGCACGTATTTATGTGTACCTTTAAAAGACGCATGTTCAGCTGCTGTCGGCATGGTATTTTGAGAGTATTTAAATTGCAATGAGACGGCGTCCGATGCAACAACCACTGCTGTGGTAGAGCGTGTGAATGTGTATGCCGTCAAAATAAGACTCGCTTAGGAGAGGCAGAGACAACTGCTCCCAGGAAAGCGGTGAGAAGTCTACCTTCTTAACAGTCCCATCGACTAAGAGGCACACGTAAACTTGCCGGAGACATAATGCCGATGTTGGACATTCTGTAAGCTTCAAGCCAGATGGTATCGAGTCATGGTGTCTCGTCATAATGCTACAGAATCTAACTGGTGATCTTCGCACTGGCAATCCGGCTGAATGGTGTGATGGTAGCGGTGAAAGGCGTCGCATGTGCGTTCCTAGTGTCTCAACAACGACATGAGTGGTGATGGGACATTCCTGTGTAATGACAATCGTAGCAGCTGTTGAAGAACATCTCGTGAAGCCAAGATATGTCCGAAGTGTTAAGGCTTGTACGCTCTGCAATGCAAGGATATTATTCTTGCGTGTGTTGGACAAGACGGGAAGGCTGTATTGAAGAAATTTAAGAAAGTGCCATGTATAGCTGTAACATCGACGGCATGGGAAGTCCCCACAATTTTCCAGTCACGAATATACGCATATTCTAGATGAAAATGCGCCTTTTTCTTCATGAAGGAGACATGGCGACACCAGGTGAGGTCGCGATATACCATAATGCGTATGGAACCAGTGATATTTGTTATACGCAGCTGGCGAACTCTCGATGCACATCGGGTAGAAAGACATCAGTTATCTATAAATGCCACTTGTGCACATTTTTCTGCAGATATACTCAGCCATTCTTAGCGAAGCTATGCCACCGCCAGGTTTGCGCTTCCTGTACACTGGCGCGCACTTCCGGCCTGTCACGCTTGACGCCTCAATGCAAATATCATCAGCATAGAGCGATAGATTAGCCGTCTGTATTAGCCGTTCTGTGAGCCCCACGAGAACGAGATGGAAAAGAGTTGGGCGCAACACTCCGCCTTGTGGGACACCATGACTCGAGATATATCTACTTAAGATTTTGGCAAGTTACCGCAAGAAAACATGAGGCTTCAAGAAAAGAACAAGACGAAGTGGCTACCGTTTCGTATTGTCCCTGTCTTCCAGTATCGTGTTTCCTTGGGTTAACTTCGCAAAATCATGAATTACCAACTGGCCTACGCTCACGCTCTGCTACGTATCTATCTGTCGGGTCACCTTCTGTGAAGACAAATACCGATCTCATCGAGAGAGCGCGCCTAATCCAGCTAACGACGTGGCCTCCAATCTGCATCCTCAAGGGCTTGGAAACTGGCTTTGTGTGCTGCACTGTCGTTGGGACCTTTCACCTCTAAGAGGAAGCTTTAGCTGGGACCCAACTCCAACGCGGCCTATTTAAATACATGTAAAACGCAAAAACCTTGTTCTGAGACAACCCTTGGACCGAGTTTATTGAAATTTGCGGCATTTAAGAGAACGAGTTCAGTTCTAGTGACTACTGCAAGCAGAATTTCGATTTAGGGCATGAATTTTGTGAAAATACCTTTTAAATATTGGAAAGTTCGGAAGCACAGACGCACAAAGCTTATAAATAATTGATTCTGTATCAAGAAAAGATATCGTCTTTCTGCAAACGGCACCCATTAGATCATACAAACCGAACAAGTTCGACATGTCAATTTATATCTTACGTAAGTTTCTTACGTTGTGTACAAGAGTTCTGCAAAAGCTGTCTTTCCATATTACTGTTTTTTTTAAATTCATGTGTAATATGTCAAGTCTGTTCGCCTTATATGTAATATTAGATGCGATTCACAGAATTGTGATGTCGTATTTCTTTGCTTAGTTACGAAGTTGTGAACTTGATTGCTACGTTTCCTGAAAATTTGCGATTATTGCCAACTTCTTATAAAAAAATGAAGACCGAAATTTGAAATTCAAAACCTACAGTCACTATATTTTAAGTTTTCCTTTTAAATGCAACAAACCTCGTCAAATTTGATGTAGTGGCTGCCGACAAAAACGGATTCTGCTTTTACATGCATTTAGAAAGGAGCACCCGAGCTAAAGCTTCTTCCTAAGAAGAGTAAGCGAGAAGAAAGGGGTTAACCGAGGGGCTCGATTTTTGTTAGTCATATAACAAGAAGCCGACAAAGACTGACACCAAAGACAACATAGGTGAAATTAATTGTGCTTAATAAATAAAATACAGAAACGATAGATATTGCAAATGAAAGTGGATGAAAAAACAGCTTGCCGCAGGTGGGGAACGATCCCACAACCTTCGCATTATGCATGCGATGCTCCACAAATTGAGCTACCACGGCGCAGTTTCCCCATCCACTTTCTTGGGTATTGATGTTTCCTGGTAGAATCCTGGGAGTGTTAGCCCGCGCCACCGCTCACAGACTTTGGTGCCAGATGTAGAACATCCTTTCTGCCGCAGGCGCTACAAAACGTGATCTCTTTTGCGTGAAGACAGCCGGTCGACAAAGGAACACATGCTACCTGAAGGCATCAATGTTGCCGGATTCGAGACCCTCGTTATGTAATAAACGAGAAGAAAAGGGGTTCACCGAGAGGCCCAAATATTGTGGGATCGTTCCCCACCTGCGGCAAGTTGTTTTTTCGTCCATTTTCATTTCCATTAATTTATCGTTTCTTTATTTCATTTATTAAGCACAAGTAATTCCCCCTATGTTGTCCTTGGTGTCAGTATTTGTTGGCTGCTCGTTATATAATTACAGAGAAGAGTGCTACAAAGAGACCCTTCGTATCTTTTCATTGACAACCGTCCATGTCGAAAACCAGCCATGGCACCATGGCAGATATTGTATTGAAGGTACCATTGCATACCTATCAACAAAATCTTCTCCATGGCCTTACCGATACAACTCGCAAGTTCAATCTGCCAGTACAATGTAAGATCTAGCGGAGACATTCGAGGCTTCATTAAAGGCACCAGTCGACTGCCCTTCCAATCGTGGGGGACTATACAGTCATGCCAAGATTTATTGAAGATTTACCGAAGACAGCATTGCCCTGCTTAATCCTAGCGGCTTAAGGTAAAGAAGGTCACCCCATCAGGACCTAACAATAATGACCGCCTTGGCATAATCAAAAGTGCTTGGATTTCATCCATAGAGAAAAGCACTTCATACTTCAATCTCTCGTTACGGGGACTTCATGTAACGACAGGTCAGTCAGCAGAACCACATGGCCAGTAACCAAGGCACAAAAATCCCGAGCGACTTCAAGCTCTTGTGGACTTTTATCTAGAGCGAGCACTGTGAAGGGACGACGTCGTTGTGGAAGTAGTCGAATATCCTAAAGAGTTCCTCACACGGAGGATAACGGCTTGCGAGGGTCCAGGGAATCGCAGAAGGTCTTCGATCGTTTGTCTCGAAATTTGTTCATCTGACGATGAACTTTCCTCTTATTGCGTCGGGCTTTTCTCACGTCATAACTGGTTTTAATACCCCTGTATCGTCTCTCCACCCGCCCGGCGGATCACCTGAATCATTTCCAATCCTTGGCCGAAATCTTTTTCTTGTAGATGTATAGGTACGCGTACAAGCCTGCAGCGCTTGAATGATCATGTCTTCAAGAGGATCGGAATGTTCATGTCCGCGTTTCTCCGCGATTGAAATTTAGTACGCTTGCCAGTAAATCTGTCTTGAAAGCGCTGGGGAAAGAAAACTGTCAAGGCCTGTGATAGTCACCTACGTAAGCATATGGTCACTGCTGTGAGTTTCAATGTCTGTGAACCAATAATTTTTGGAACTTAAGCTATGCGAAACTAATGTCAAGTCCAAACAGCTACTGTAAGTCAGTCCTCGAAGATAAGTAGGGCTGCCATCCTTGAAAACTCTCAGTCCGTGCTTGGCAGCGAGAACAACTAGACTCGTGGCTCGCTGATTTGTCCTGAAACTTTCCCAAAGTGAATTATGGACATTAAAGTTAAGCTTGCTTATCCAAGGAGCTGGAGTATGTTGCTTAGTCTTTGTTGATCAAGCCGATGTGAGCGTGATAGATAAGCGCCTATCAGTGTGAACGAAACCTTCTCTTTATCACGGAGATATACGTATTGATTGTCGTCGTGAGTTTGCAGTGTTTCGTGAACATTTGTCGGCTCCTTGCGACTCTTGCGTTACATATAATTTATTTAGTCCCCACGCATTCAACGTAGGCAAGTAGTGAATATTGCGTAGGACGTTTCCTAGAGAGAACTCTGGTACTTACGTCTGCGCGGGCTGCAAACATGGCGTCTCAGCAACCGCAGCAATGGTGAATGTTACAGGTATTCGAATAGACTGCGTCCCTTTTGCTTTAAATTGCTTTGGTAATTTGCAAGTTGATATTTAACAAAATATTGCATTACAAGTGAATAGTTCACAATCATTACGCATTTAGGCGTAGTTGTCTCACTATAATTACAAGTTATCTTGCTATGTTTGGAACGAATGCACCGACATTTGAAAGGCACGCGTAATAAATCGTCACGAGAACATCGCAAGAACATTTGACGTCACAAGTACGAACAATAAACAAGTTCTTGTGCTTACCATCATTCACAAATAATCACAACGGCAGCAACGCCAGGTTCTCGCTAGTAGTTTTTATACGAAACTGTGCTCTCGACTCCTAAACACACGCTTGGTGTCTGGCCCTAGTCACATGGCAGCTGGAGAAACCTCCGACTTTCGGTTGAGCTTCCTATAGCTGAAATGGGGTAATTAAGCGCTGTTCAATGAACATACGCCACGGACATGACTTCAGAAAACGCGAAATCAATAACAACCACTTTAACGGACCGAGTCTGTTAATGTACAGGAGGAAGCGTCAGGCGAGGCGCATTCAAAACTAGCAAGAAACACTGTGGCTTCGATAAAGGTGCAGATTTTTGTTTGCTCTTTAGCATTCCACCGTTGTTTGTATCAGCGTTGAGTTTAATTTCTTTTTGCAAGCGCAAACACATTATTTTGGAGTTAATTGTTCGTCTGTGTGGAGACTATACAGGCGACGGTAGCATTACAACCGCAAATGTGAAAGAAGACATACAGTGTGAGGCCCTGTCGTCCTTAAGAGATTTTGGCAGGAGGTTTTATGTAAATGAATAAAAGACATTTCACTGTAGATAGGTTGCCATAAGGAATATAGCTCACTGAGTTTTCCTGCTTTATAATTGGGTCACGTTAGAAAATGTACAGGTGTAGCATAAGGTCAGCTGACAGAGAAGAGGCATAAATTTCGATCGCTGGAAGTGCTTTCCACCCTGCAGAAGGCATAAAATGAGCTCAACGTGATCATGGACATGAGTTATGCCAAACGCCAGACTAGCCTACACCTCTTTGCCGAGAACGCGTTTATGTTTTTAATAATAGAAGTGGAAAACAAAAACTGAGAAGAGATGCGCGTAACCCACCTACTGTAAATAAACACACTGGATTTACAAAACACTTGTAGATTTCTTTCTCTGCTCCCACGCAAGAACACAACTACAAATAAGGAGGCGGAGCTGAAGGTCAAGAGTGAAACGAAACAGGTAGACAGAGTTAGACACGGGAAAGAAGGCAGTGAACAAATGACCGCTATTAAGTGAAGCAGAGGAAACAAATCGCAGAGGGTGTAGCTGCAATTTATTCTCAACAAGATTTTGCTGCCTATATTTCACTCTCACACGTGTACATACTACGAGACGTTGTCCAAAACAAGTATCGTGAAACAGAAAAGAGACAGGACAGGTTAGAGCTTCGGTCGGCAAATAGGTGCAAAAAACTGGAGAAATAAGTTTGCCGTATCGCAACAACTAGACCGTAGGCAGCGAGTGTTCAAGGAAAGCAATAGTGGTAACAGCATCTATGGCGTGATAAATGACGAAAGAGCGCGCTTGGTACCATACGTCAACACGGCACAAAAATAAAAAAAAAACTTTGGCCGAGTTGAGCCCTCCCTGCGGCCAGGGGCTTCTTTTTACAACTGTTCCTTTCAGATGCGTGCAGTATTGCTATTCTTTCTCCTTGCGTAATCATAAAGGACCATTGTCTAACGTTGAGTGCACTTTAATAATAACAATATTTAGGGTTTTACGTGCCAAAACCACTTTCTGATTATGAGGCACGCCGTAGTGGAGGACTCCGGAAATTTTGACCACCTGGGGTTCTTTAACGTGCACCTAAATCTAAGCACACGGGTGTTTTCGCTTTTCGCCCCCATCGAAATGCGGCCGCCGTGGCCGGGATTCGATCCGGCGACCTCGTGCTCAGCAGCCCAACACCATAGCCACTGAGCAACCACGGCGGGTGAGTGCACTTTCAACTACCCTGGATGTCACAGTCTTTTTCTGAAACCCACCATCGTGGCTCTGCTGTTGCGCTGCTAAGCCTGACGTCATGGCATCAAATCGTAGCTGTGGCGGCCGAATTTCGGTGGATGTGAAATGCAAAAACTCTCCGGGTATCGCATATTTGGTGCGCATTATTCAGATAGTATGTAACAAATTACACGTAATAAAGCTTGTAATCTTAAGCATTTGTCCGTAGTTCTCTAATTTAACGATTACTTTGTTTACACGGTAACTCTCTCTGTAATTCCATCATTGTCACAGTAACCAATTACAAGCAACAGGGTACTCCATTTAAGGGACAAGCTCTAGCAGGCGACGAATGATTGAGAACATGAATCTGGGGAAATCTACAGCGAAACACTCGAGATGTTTCTACGCAGCAGTCTCCTGAATATGCATAACAGACTAACCCGGAGGCTCAGTATTAATGCGATTAGTATTCTTAAGGTACGTCACGTACTTTTCCGGGGCTGCCTCAGAATCTACCGATGTCCCTAACCGAGTTCCCGCCATCTTTAGTCGCTGCATTTGTGGCATTGAGTAACTGCCGCCGTTCATTGCAGCGCTTGGATGCCAGCTTGGAGTACTAGGCATGTGCGAATTGGCAATTGGCCTGGGCCACGCTCCATGAACCGGATGCCAACTTGTGTTACTGGATATGTGCTAGTGGCTATGTGCAACCCTTCAATAAGTCTGTATTATGCCAACTTGGGTCACTGCGGTGCTCGATGGAGTCGAAGCTGCGTCGCATCTATCGATTGTTTCAGTATACAGGGTGATCATTTTCAAGTTTTATGGTGTTTCTAAAAATTGGCTGTGGCAGATAGCACAATTATTGTCCTTGAGCTTGATTACTCGAGGATGCAGCAATTACTAGCACGTGAAATCGAAACACATATTCAACTAAGTTATAAAATGAATTAACTTAATGATTAGTTACTTTATGGCACATATCGCGATTTACGAATTGTAGCCGGCGAGCTTGCAAGACCTATCTACTTGAAATGGATTTCCAGGATGACACCAGTTTGAGGTATTATTTCCCAAAGTGTGTAACGAAATACGTGGGTGTTCTAGTTACTTTTGTGCTTCAATGCATAAAAGAGCGCCTTGTTAAAGCAATAAGTGGAAGAACAGTGCATGTTTACCCGCATGTTTGATGTTGCATATATCGAAACTTGCGCCATCCTGCAAATTGATTCCAAGTGGATACGCCTTGCAAACTCACCGTTTATAATTGTTCAACTGCAACAAGTGTCGTAAAGTATTTAATAAACAAGTTAATTAGCGAATTTCCTGCAAATTATTTTAATATGAGTTTCATTTCTTCTAGAAATTGATGTCGGCCTCTAAATAATCCAGCTCAGTGACTAGAATTGTATCTGCAACAGGCCACTTTTTAAAATTCCACAACGCCTCAAAAAGGATCACCCCGCATATTAACAAACGCTCCACGCGGAACATCGCCGCGGCGGCACGAGTGGGCTCAGATTGTCCGGTGAGAAGCGTGGAGCGGATTGCGGCTGCACACACGACACCTACATCACATGTTTCGGTAGTCTAAACAGGATCGGCCGATGCATTGCTTCAGTATTAACCACATTAACATTGATCGTGAGATGCGTTCTGTCGGGTTTTGCATTCTTACTCTACGCATTTCCAGCTGCTGTCTATCTATCTTTTCTTGTATTTGTATGTTTCACGCACTTCATGCGCTTGCCGGGCATTTGTTTTGTATCTTTGTATCTGTTTTCTCACCTGCCTGGGTCACTGGATATTTCTTGGTTGAATGAGTAGCGCACTGCGGGGAGGAACAATGAGGAAAAAGAGTGCGAAAATAATTGCCGCGCAAACTTATGCGACGTGTCTTTATTGGTGCATCCAGAGTAAAGGCGCATGAGCGCAGCAAAACACGAGGACAAAAGAAAGCACATTATAGTCGCAAGCGTTCAACGTGATTCTTTTCTCCGCAGCTACATTAGATATACAAGCACAATAAAGGTGCCCTTACGTGCAATGTACGTTCCTAGTCCTTGTGTTTCCTTACCCTCAACAATCTTTCGTCGAACCAACTTAGATCACTGAATATGTAGCAATGTTTACATCGGCTTGGAGTGGCGTTCACGAACGCATACTCCTATCGTTTGGGAATGGTTGAGAGCCCGATGTGCGACTCCTGTGGATGCGAGGAAACCACAAAGTACCTACTGTGTACCTGACCTCGCTACAGCTTACAACGCCTCTACCTTAGGGCAACTTTACACCGACTGGACTCAAGGCCGTTCAACGAGTCAAAAATACTCGGACCGTGGCCACACCCCCCACTGGCACAGAAAGCGATTCGTTCACTAGTACAATACATGACGTGTACCGGCTTAAGAGACCGTTTATAGTGTCCCTGTGTATAGTGTCCCTCCCACACGCGCTCAGTGCTTACTATCTCCCTTTTTCCTCTTCATATTGCCCCTTTCCCCCACTCCCAGTGTAGGGTAGCAAACCAGGCGCTCTTCTGGTTGACCTCTCTGCCTTTCCTGTCCTTTCTTGCTCTCTCTCTCTCTCTCCCTCTTTACATGAGTGCCGCTTTTCTGCGAAGCTCTTTCATACCGGCATGACTCTCTGTAGATGCCGTAACAGCTAGGCAACGCTCTTCGAATACATTCTTTGACGCCTACTTGGAACACGGCGTACGTGTCACTCGTTCTGTGCTGGCCTCCGATCAACCACTTGTACGCCAACTTGGGTCACTTGGAATCTGCCAGTACGTATTTTCCGCTATACAATGCCAAGAAAAGATCCCTTAAATTTATCCGATGTTGAGCGGTATCGAACCCACTTCCAATGCCTCCTTCAAAATATTCATTTCGCATGAGTCAAAAAACTTGTTCCGGCCTATCTCTTTCCTACTTTCTATCGTTGTAGGCTTCGAGCATTAGTTGGGGTGGCCGCTTCAAACTTGAATCATGTGCTCGATGGTTCCGGGATTATAGCGGCGTCTGTTGCAGTGCCGGAGGCAGGTCTTATGGTCTGTCACTGGGTCATTGGGCGAGCTCGCGCAACGCCTCCTATATAGTTCAAGTCCTGTGCACTTTAACCTGTGACGTCATGGTACCTTGAGCAACTGCCATAGAATCTAGCGCAGACGTTTCCGAGTAACCCTTGGAGACGTTGACGTCACAGGTATCCTAACGCCGAGCTTGGCAATCGAAATTTCGGTCAAAGTTGCATGATGTCATAAAGCAGAGTGCACAGGCTTGATATCTATGAGGCTCTGGCTCGCGCCAGCCTTGTATTCGTCACTTGCTCCGCAACAGGAAGTACTATCTGCCGGGATTGCTGTCTTTCTGCAACTGCTCCTCACCACGGAAACCTGCTCTTCAGTGAGGATGAAGTACAATGAAGTACCAATGAGTGGTACGCCAGGAATGTAGTAAATAAGGCATGGCCACGTCACAATGCTTTCTCAACGAGGGCAACCCGACGCAGTAGCAGGCTGCGCCACAAATGCACTGCGTATGGGCCGCTTCAAATCAATACCTTTCCCACCAACGCTTCAGCAATCTGTGCCGTAAATGCCCTGGCTGTGTACAGCTCTCAAAAGAACATCTTGCTTACTTTGGGTCTCTGCCTGTGTGTGACTGTGTACGCGGCAAATGAGGGAAGAATTCTCAGCGTTTGCAGCCATCGGAGCGCAACGGTTCTCGTAGGCCACGCATGGACTTCTCGGCAGCGCCACTAGCTGGCCCGCCATGTCTAGAAAGAAGCGTGAGAGAGAAGCCTGGTGGCCGCATCACCCGTTTATCAGCGCTCGCACGCACCGGCGCGCCGTGCATTTTGGAGGACACGCGCAGGCTTTGAGGTGGAGGTGTTATAAGGTGGTAAGTGGTCTTAGGGTAGCGCGAAATAAGAATCCCGCTGCAGTACACGCTTCGTACATAACACGTTCTAACTGTCGCAGTACGTCGATTCACTGTAATAAGTAAATCCTAACGCAATATATTCTCGACTCATCGCGAAATGGGCTCTTACAAACTTTTAGAGCGCAGTTCTTCCGCTCCCGTTCCTGCGTTGAGCATTGGCATAGCTAAGCGAACAAACAGAGCGAAGCATACAAGAGCTAACGGGGAGCCCAGCAGTGGATGAAAAGCGAAGGCAGTGGGAGGAGAAAAGCGGAGGGGGAGGTTACACTAAAATATGAGGTGGAAAGGGGAAGGGGAGGGTTGGCGAAAGCGTGAGAAGAGTAGTGCCACTTTGCCGCTTTGGCGGCAATGAGACGGCGCCAGAGTAGGGCGCGTCGTATTTTCAGCGATGGCATGCGGCAAGCGCGTCAAACGATACTATATACAAAAGAAAGCACTGCATTAGTGGAGGTCTGTTTGCGGCGGCTGCTCTGAGTCGCACCTACGCGTCATCTAGCTAGGCATTGCCTCTTGCAATCTCCTGATTAGCGAGGCAGTCGCGCTACACTTTTCTCCGTTTGTAACGAGCCGCACAGAACAGATTGTCCGCTCCAGCAGTTATATCGCGAAATGAAAACACTTATACTTATACTGCGCTCAATTTTGCTTTAGGGAGTATCGTTATCGTCGGTGAATTTTCTTTTTGTATACTCATCGAAACCGCTCTCCTATGTCTCAATAACCAAGGCCACTCAGGACGTTACTTCTAATAAAGCACATACGGATTATTGTTATCGGATTAACATCGCTAGGCAACTTCACAGACTTTCAGAGACCTGTCGATCTAGCTGTGTATTTTGTATCTAACCGCTTTTACGCCAACCTGGGTCGCTGCGTTGTCCCTTATTAAATAGTGAAACCATCGAGCGTCTGTTCTAGAGGAACACGGCATGAAACCTACCTTCGGAAAAACTAGAGCCACTGAGTATTTGGCAATGTGTACTTATGTTCACCCGTGTTTCTCGTCTTGCTCTGTTTTTGGTGTTTTCTTGTCATCTGGCACGTTGATGAGGACGATTTTAGCTGGTACGGGGCAACGCTTTTTCCCAAGTTTGCCTCAACTCGGCCATCCACCTCCTGCATGGCGCCAGATGAAGACTTTTCTTGTGAAAGCGTGAGGCCCCCAGAGTCTAAGGCCAACTGCAGAGAAGGGGCAAAAGAATCAGAGCGTATCGCTTGAATGGAAACTACGCCGGATGGCACCACGGAGTGAGTTCACTATAACTGTGAGCGCTCATATTTTTATGATTGCGTATGCGGTTACGTCAGCAAATGACAACGTCAATTTTCTTACCAGACAATTCTTAACTGAATACTTTGACCGTATTGAACCAGGTCAGATAAACAAAATTAGCCCTAAAGTCGGCAAGAGCATAATTGCAGTTGACGGAAAAAAAACTTCCACAATATTACAGGTTTTAAATTTCTTTCTGTCAGTAGCAATCAGGTGCCTTATTTCAAGGTGTAATGGGAAGGATTCTTTGACTGGCGTTACCTCTGAAGCGGACTCAGAAATCATGGACGAGCACCTCTCTAGGCTTGTGACATCAATGGTTCGCGTGCTGAACGCACATCGCGTCGGGCAGTAACGTTGTGTCAAGCTAGTGTCCGACTCAGCTACCGTACCAGCGTTTTCAAAAGTGGGTTATGCACGGCACCCGGCACGACCGTATATCCCACAGTGTCACAGATGCCAACAGCGTGCAGTCAGCAAAAGTACAATGGCTTGTCAGCATTGTGGTGCAAGTCACAAACTGGATGACTGTCAGGCGCAGGTGTCTAAGTGTCTCAATGACTCTGTATCACATGATGCGGCATCAAAGTCCCGTTAAAAACCATAAATAACACTCGGATACTAAGGGAGATGGCAAGAGATAATTATTTCTGCACAGTGGCAGCTAACTCTGTGTGCCCATGGCAACATTACTCGCAGCAGGAGCACCAGAGTGCCATCAATAAACCCGGACCAAACAAATCGGAGGTTAGACCGGTGGCTCGCACCTTGCATGCACCGCAGTTGCCACAACCAGCAAAGGTATGGAGGGACCAGGCGACCACTGCACGCTTTTGAAAGTCGACTAGAGAGTTTCCAGGCACTGGTTCCCTGCAACAAAGCTCTTAGGTTTCCTGGTGTTACCTGCCCTCGATAGGTTCTCACAATGGTTATATGGATGAAGATTTCACGGTGCGTCTTCCTGGTAACCAGCTTGAGAAGTTAAAGTACACAGCTTGCTTCGACCGATAATGAAGACGATGCGTTATGTGGTTTCCACTCTACGCAGCATCAGCGTTGGCTGCTTCGCAAGTTATAGGTACACTGGAGGGTCTCCTAGCAGCTCTACACCAGTAGGTTACCATGACGCTATTAGCACTAACTCGTTCCTTTCAACACTGCATCTGCTGATTGGGTACTTGCAGTGGAATCCCTGCAGTCTATGGTGTCATCTTTCGGGTTTTCGGATCAATTTCCGTTCGTGGTTGCCTTTGAGTCCAACATGACATCTTCTTTAAGCTGTCAAGATACATACAACATTGGCCATGGAAAGACCTATGCAAAAGCGGCTTTGTTGAGCATGCATTAGAACGAAGCGTACATGCGCTGATGAAACTACTTTATATTAATACATCTGTGTGACTGTCAAGCATAAGCAGCGTGCATTTCCCATCATTGGAGGCTATATAGCGCCACAGAAGAGCTTTGACTACCTATAACCAAATTTTTCTCTATGAATGTGCCCTGGACCACATATGATTATTGGTGAACTTAACGCCCACCACCCATTATGATGCAGCGGTGCAATAAATTTACAGTGTGAGGACCTGGCCAGCTTCATTCTAAATGAAAATTTAGCTATTATTTATGACGATTGTTCCACATGTATCTGAGGCCCATTATTTAGTAGCTGCTTGGACTTTGCGTTTATTTCACGATGCTTTCTGGGTCCTTAACATCTTGCTGTACTGATTAGGACGCGCATTTTAGTGACAGTTTTATCAGAATTTTTCCATGGTTATTGAGGATGTAGTCGTCCACTGGAAGCATGCTGAAAACAGTGACAAGCGAGCGCGATAGAGACTTTACGTCGGCATTGGTGTGAGCATGACGATAAACATGGCCGTAGTTGTGAGAAAGTATTATTTACTTTATCAAGCAGATGTTCCGGCGATGCATGTTTTACGAAGTGTTAAAATAGTACTACAGTAGAAGCTACGCGTTGTCGTGGTTTCCTATGCAACTGATTTGGTCATTAACCAGTAAAGAGAGTTGTTTAGCCAATCCAAGTTATGTCTTTCTAAGGGAAACGACGCTTTTACACGTGATACAGAGTTCAATGTTGCCGTAGCCACGCGTTTACTAATATTGTAGTGCTGCCACCCATTTACTGCATAAGCAGTCGATGGTATTTTGTATCTCACATGAAGACCGCACCACTATAGTTACATACACGCAAAATAGCGCGCGTAGGACAGCGTGTACGCCGCCATGCATTGTGGGATGCCTGTGCCGTCACCGACGCCGAGTCGCTATTGGCCTAATAGCATCACGTGCGCCCTCGCACCGTGCTTCAGTGCCATTTTTGCTGGAGAAGCGTCTACGGAACGGCAACGAGCGCAAGCTGGCGCTGATGCTACGCTCGAGAGGTATAGGCGGCGCCGCAGTCGAGGAGGAAATGTGAAAGAGAGGCGAAAAGGGGAGGAGTGAAGGCGGAGGAAGAGAGTGCTGCTACTAAAGGAAGTTTAATGGGCTTTAGTTTTTGAGGCCTTTGCCAATTTAAAACTATACTTCCAACCTAAATCGCGAACAGCCTGCTGGATTCTATCGCTATAAATCATGGTTATTTCATTTCTATCAAAGGCTCAGAACAGATTCTGGGCACTTGCCAATATCTTTAAATTTCCAGTACTTCCCTTATTCCTACTTTCTCCTTCTTCCGTACCGTTACAAGCAAAGCAGCTATCGTTTCGCTTCAGATTTTGTTGCTTATTCATGTGACCATTGAGGTAAACGCCCTGGTATACGCGCAATAGCCATTAGCGGTTGTCACCAGTCAGCAAATAAAAAAATCGGTTCGAATGATGGACATCTTTTTAGTGATAACCGTAAGCAAATTAATTAAAGCCACAGCGCATGAAACATGAATGATCGAGAAAACTTCTGCGTAGAATCTATTTCTATCAGTGTCAGCTGTGTCCGAGTGTCGTTGAGCTTCGTAATGACTCCGCAGTACCGAATGCTAGGCAGAAGAAGGAAAGGGTCGTATTAGAGGTTGATTTACGATGACCAAATCATGGAAAATGAAACTTTTAGAGAGAATGAATGTACAACTTCCTTGGCAAAATCGTCGCGTTGGCTTTTATACATGCGTCATCGACGGTTCCGGAGTTATATGCTGCTGCCCGCGCATCTTCTAAAAAATGCTACTCAATTCGCGTCGCATATACAATCAGATTACACGAGATTTGGTGATCACAGAAAACGAATAGAACAATCGATAACATTCCACCGAATTCCAAATATGGGGGCGCCTCTTGCAGCCCCATGATTGGGGGCCTACAGCTACCGGACACTCAAAAATACGCCGACGAATTGAGCACATAATTGCGCCCTTTCCATATTATCTTGACTTTATGGTAGGCACGCTTCTTTCGGGACTTCAAGCACACTTCCTACGTGGTTCGCAAGATACGATTGTTGTTCTCTAGAATCCATATGGGTTTAAGTAACTTGTTCGATAGGCTATAATTACTCTACACATTTCAATCTTTCTGGGCTGATTATCCACCAAATCGCCGTCTGCTCTATAAATAATTAATTTCTGCCATTGTTTGCACTCTGAGCTCAGGGGCCAACGTTTCGAAGTGTTTCCCTTAAGTTCTCTAAACGGGCAGGAAAGGAGGGTTGGTTACATTTATTTAGCCGAATATAACCAACACATTAACATATTTGCCCGCACATCACCACTAAATTTCCACCCATCTCTAAATAAAAGGTGCAATATCAATAACTATTATTATAGCTAGGTAGAAACTATTTCTATAGTTCTGCCTAGATATTTTGGTTTTCCCTAGTACATTTGTCGCTCTATCAGGAATTTGGTGTATTTAATGTGTTATTAGGAAACAATATTTTTGTTTTTCTATTTCTTTGTTCATATCAATTTAGGCTTGCTTCGTTTGTCTACCGACAAAGTAGTACGCAACATTTTTTTCTTTACCATTCTTTGTTGTAATGTTTCCAATCTTTCACTTTTGTATATTATGGCAGGTTCAACAGAGTCATGTTTATATCTTTTGTTAAATATACTAAAAGACATGTTTTTTGCCGCAATTGAACACTTACAAAACGAAGACAGATAAAGACCGCCCGTATTGTCTTTATGTGTCTTCCTTTTGTGAGTATTCAACTGCGGCGAAAAACATGTTTTTTAGCAAGCACCAACTAGGCCAACAAGCAGTTCCGTTAAATATACGTCTTCATGTTTATGTAGCGTTTGCGTATTCCCTCCGTAAAGAACAGATAGACTGTAATGCGTCGTTCCAAAAGTTACCATGCCCAAGCACCCCGCATCTTACTTCATATTCGCGATAATGCTGCCCCATAAATAGAGCGATTTCGTTCCGCGAAATTTCATATGCTCCGTGAATTAAATAGTCAATAATTAGCTATGTCCATAAATAAGTTCTGTATAAAACCCGCAATGTCATAGAGTGGTATAAGATATATGAGGAAACAAATGGGCGCGATTTGTGAAAATGCTGTAGGACAATTAAGCAATTTCCTGTGGTACGAAATACAAGGACATCGGTATTTAGGCGCTTTTGGGAATTAGAGCTTCATTGCCTAGCTTCCCAGCTAGTCTACGACGGAAAGCACTGTAATATAATGCTCGTATTTCAAGCTTTTGGCTACAGCCACAGTTGCACCGACACTTCCAACAATCCCACCTAAATCAATCGTCCTCAAAATGACTCGACGCCTTACCTAATACTAACTAGCGTCCCTCTTATGTAAGGAAAATATATTTAGGCGTTGAATGTGGCCATTATTTAGCGTTTTGCATGGTGCTGATCTCAATTAGTTGGTTATAATGCAGTTCCGTTCTGAAGCTTCCTGCTTTTTTTCTGCGGTCGCAATAAACCGCCAGGCACAAAGAGCCTCTTGTCAGTCCAGGTTCGTTGTTTAACAGCAGGGTGACTAAGTGAAGCAGTATTCATCTTCCGTAGCAGTTCACTTTAGGCTCACTTGTGTAAATGATAGATACATTCTTGTGGTGCAGGTTCGAGAACTGCAAAACTGTACTGCACGAAGTCGGGGTGATAGGCTTTGCGCGTGTATACTGTTTCTCAACTTGACTGTTTGTTCGTTTTTTGTTGGAGTCAGATCCTAATGCACAGCAGAACACCCATACCTTCCACCACACCATAGTAATAGACTAAAGCTGCCGTTTAAGAGAATTGACATTCAATTCGTCCGGATAAAATCCCGACACACAGAGACAGATCACCGACATTCATTATTGTCTGGGCCATACAGCATAACGCTCTGCGTTAGAAAGTCTGAAGCATGCACACACCGTTCCAAGCAGCTGCTTTCTCGTGGCCGAAAGCCCTTCGTAAACGTTTCAAAATAAATAGTTGAAGCACCAGAACAAAAAGTGATGCTTTGCTACGCAAACTAACACTTTGCGCCTTTGAGTGAAACGAGGCGCGTCCTATGGTAGCCATCTGTATTATCTCTAGACCACAAAACTGCAAGGCAGTAATCAGTCAGGCAATAAGTCAGCACTGAAGCGCGCTATTCAAAACTTGTAGCACCAGGGAAGGCTAGCCAGCTTAAATGAAGAATGTGTGCAAAGCAGGTAATTTATTCCAAGTTTCATGGCCTCGGAAAAACCTGCCTGAGGCGAAACCGCTTTTCAGCTGCCCCTTGCCGAGACTCTTTAATCAAAACAGTGCTCAACCTGAAGTGAGCCTTTATTCTCCTTAGTTAAATATTTCCGAGCGAATCCTATGCTGTGTATACAGCCTGCCGTCGGCGCACGTGAATGCCACGCCTCCTGGGTCTCAAGACCTCTAGGGTTGTTTATGAATGCAGCAGCTTCGTTTTTCTATTGCGAAGTCCAGCGGAATGTAATTTATGCCCCCCCCCCCCCCGCGAAAAAAAAATCGACAGTTCTGAGAATTCGGCGGCACATTGAGTTTAGACTGCTTCTTTTGAACGAAACGTTTTGCTGTGAAGGTTCCTGCAGTTTATAGACGCTTTTTATGCCATCTTTAGCTTCTTAAGCATTTCTTGTGACAACCGTCACATTTTTTTAGAAATGTTGCGAAGCCAGAGGCAGACAAAAGATGCGTTTTTTTTTTACTTCGAATACCTAAAAAAGAAGGCCTACAAAATGTACCGAAATCACATCACGAGTGCTAAATTATATGCCAGGACAGATATGACTTTTAAAGAAATAATAGAAATACATACATTATGTAAACTAATGGCAACATTTCATTTCTCGGTTGTAAATTTTACGGCGCAAGCTTACATTCGAAATTTGGAGGGACTAGTCATAAGAGCGTAGTTACAGATTTCTGCATTTTGATCTATTGATGTGGGCTAAAATAACTATCGTCAAGTATTCTAGCCAGTTGAGCTTATTGACCAAATTGCTCTGCAACCCTAAGTTCGATTGCGTCCCAATACTGCGCTGTGGCAAATGCAGCGACATCAGCAAGGCGCCACTATTGGCATAAATTCGTCTACGGGCATCAAACGAAGCAATTTATAAGTAAGATCAGGTATAGGTTATCTGCACTGTGTGGGACAAGTACCTAAATTCAGAATTACCGCTTATTCAGGATTGCTTATGCCCAAAACGTCTTTTTTTTATTGTGCATACTGGGAAAAGCTCTCTCTTAAGTTGTCCTCGAACAGAAAAGGATCAATAGCGCCGTGGAAGATAGGAGCGGAGAATTGAAGAAGTAGCACAAGCCTATATTCTGTTTTGGTTCCTTTCTGGTTCAGAATTCATCTGCTTGAAATCAGATTTGTATAATAGGATATATTATTATTATTTTTTGTGTTGTGGCTATGAGGAATGTCAAATGGGAGCAATGGTTCCGTGTGGGGCTTAAGCTCGGGAAGTCGCTTCTCTACGCTAACGCAACGTCTCAAAACGCGGTAGCTGGCCTGCGCTACCGGTGCGTCACACGAAGTTAGCAAAGTGGGTCCATGCCGTCTTCCGTCACCAAAACATGTCTTCCTGGTTAGGAGTCGAGGACGGGCTTTTCAAATTTATTTATTTATTTATTTATTTATTTATTTATTTAGTTACTACAAGTACCCACAATCGCCGAAGCTTTAAAGAGGGGAGTGCGGTTGCAATTGAAAATGGAATTCAATATTAGGGACAAAAAAAGCGGCATCATTATACTAGTGTTAAACATATAAGAACACTGAGAAACATTAACTATAACAAACAGAAAAGATGTCCTGACTCCAGACAAGGATATTGCCTAGTAAAACGAAAGGAAAGAAGAAAGAAAACACGACCGGTTAACGATATGGCAGATTCGTAAATCATGCTAGATGTCCAGTGAATACACACCACGCGAACAGATGTATATTTTTATTGCAGACGTATACGATAACTATCAGAATTAGAAAAAAAATCGGGTGTCAGTATCACAAGAAAGGAAAGAATCAAATTACCAATTGCGAAGAAGCGTACTGTCGGCGAGAGATGAAGTATGTGCCGGTAGATGGTTCCAGCTTTTAGCTGTGCGTGGCATGAAAGTACGAGTATTATAGCAAGAGGTGTCTTCGTAGTGCAGTGGATGCGTTCGACTTAATTTTTGTGGTCAACCCAAGAGGAATAATAGCTTAGTGTTGAAAGTAGGTGGTCACTCAAGGACGCGAGCGTAAATTTTATGGAAAATGCAAAGGCGGAATACCTTTCCGCATAGTGAGAACTAGGGCACTGGTAAGCTATTTTTTATTAGAGTCACGCTAGCTGTGCAGTTGCAACTGGAAAAGAAAACGCGAGCTGCGTTATTCTGGACAAGTTCAAGGACTTGAGATATGTTAGCCTGGTTATGGTCACCAGATTGAATTCATCTCAAAATTTTTTGTGCGCAAATAAACAGGGACAAAGAATAGCGGCAACACAAGGAAAAGCGCTCGTCCTTGTCCAACTAAGCCGACTCGCAATTATGCACCAGATTGAAGCTGCATATTCTGATTTTCATCGAACAAGTGCCGTATACGTGAGCATATTTAGAGAGACAGCTGTTTCACAGAAGTTGCGCTGGAGGTACCTTAACATCTGTTTAGTATTACATGTATTGCGTCAGTGTGGGGTTTCCATGTCAAAGCAGCAGTTATGAGAACACGTAAGTACATATAGAAAGATGCAGCCTCTACTGAAATATGTTTAAGTTGCAAGATGGAGGAGAAGGTCCTAACGTGAAATTAGCATTAGTTCACATTTTCTAATGTTAATTTTCAGTTTCCAAGTATTACAACAAATTGCGTCAGAACTAAGGTTGGTTTGTAAGGACTGATCGTGACTGAGTCCATGGACTTCGTGGAAATCACTCAATCGTCTGCATATAAGTGCATTAATTAAGGCACTTGGGTAGCCAGGCCATTAACATAAATAACAAAAAGTAACGGCCCTAACACAGAACACTGAGGAACGCTAGATGCTACTCTAGATGGTGGTGAATCCTGGTCGTGATTAGTAACGCGCTGTAAGCTATTAGTAAGATAACATTTAAGTCATAGCAATCAATTAGGATCCACATAAATATGGACAGCTTGCATGTTAACAATTTACGCTTTAGCTTGTCAAACGCCTTCGAAAACTCGAAATACAATCAGCCCGGGAACACGGACCTAATAGGATGCAGTGAATGTGTGAAAACAGAACTTCCGTTTCGAATGAAAACGAGCGAATGAAGCCATGCTGTGATGATGTCTAAAAAGCATTACTTTCAATAAAGTGTAGAAGTGCTTATTATAATATATGCGCCATTACTTTGCACGGAACTTAAGGAAATGCATCTTTAGTTTATTGGTGAACATCTGTTGGCCAATTTATATGCCAGAACCACCTTACCAATTTTCCATTGCTGCGGTAAGGCGCCAGTACAAGGACTGCTGAGAAATGTTTTGCCACAAAGACGAACGTGTACAGTTTTGCTTGCTTTAGGAATGTTGAGTTGACTCTGTCGCGTCCACGGGATGGTGATCATTTTAACGAATTAATTATGCTCACAATGTCAAGAGAATCAATAGCAACAGGAAATATCGGCGATAAATCCAGGTTATAGGTACCAGGAGTGTCAACTTCCAAACTGAAGAACAAAAAGTACTACTAAACACTGTTAAAAGTGGAAAGCAATCCAGTTGCAAATCTTTCCGGCCAGATTTGGTGTTAACAATGAACCAGAACTTCTTGGGGCTATTTAACAGCATACTTGGTATTGTGTGGCCAAAGATATGCTCTTGAGCTGCGCCAAGAGTGTCAGTATATTACGTGGCTATAGAAAAATACGAATCCCAGTGAGCATCTGTGTGTCGCGATTTAGCCAGACAAAATAGGCTCTGTTTTAATTTGAAAGGCTTGCGACAGTTCGGTTATACCATGGTGCTCTACCATTAGTTGGATCCTTTCTCGCATTAATGCGTATGTTAATAGGCTGGTTAATTTTTGAGCAATACCAATATCAGCTTTCTTGAACCGAACGGTCATCAAAATCCGTCAGATATAAATCTTGTTGTGGTGACCGCTGTTCATTGACAATATTCAAGTTGACCCTACTATAGTTAAGAGAGAGCTTTAATTTTGACGACTGCGCGGGCATGCCAAAACTAATAAATCGAAGTGGAGCAAAGCTTGGACGCCGAGACCGTGTCGTAAAGTAATACTAGACAGGCTGTTTATATCTTGCGCAGGTAGGGCAGCTTTTGGCCATGTGACTGCATTCTAGTGCAAAAGGGATTCGCTGTCGCCGACGAAAATGCCGAGGCTGATTGCACAAGCAGCATTGCCCGAATTCCAGGCAACTACCGCGGCAAGCATATGCTACGTATTCCAGATAGGCGGATTCCTTGTTGAAGGTGCAGCACAGAAGACAGGCCGGAACCTGAACAAACCGAAGACAGGAAACATTAGCCAAGGAAGTTACAGCGCCGTTCCCATGTACACTTTTCTTTCAAAGTTATGTAGAGATTGTTTAAATATATTTTACTGTAGGCACTAGATCACAAATGTTTACAGGATATTACTGTGGCTATCGTAGTGTTACGTTACCGGACCAGTCAATGTGATTTCTACGAAGCACGAACCTTCAAGATGACCCCAGTAACTCTACCAGCACACAATACGTCTACTTAAATGACATTCTTCTTTTCTAGACCCCTACACGAAAGAAAACAGTAAAGTCACTTCCCTTGAACATGCAGTCTCAATTCGCCGTAGCTATAGTTTCGGGGCGAAAGTGCGCCATAACAAGTGTGTCCTTGTCCAATCAGCACCAAACAGAATTGTTCACATTGCAAACACAATGGTCAATTTCCTACTGTGTGAAGGAAAGAGTTAAGGGGACAAATATTCAATGAAAGGAATGGGACCTCCCCAGTTATAAACTGGTGAGGTCCGCTGTGGTCCGCTGAAAGGGCTGCTATGAAGCATCATTTTTTTTCGGCAATTCACAAGCACTCCATGGCCGTCGGCTCGGGTTCCATGCAATGGCTGCACAATTCCTTTAGCAAGTACTGTTGTAACATTTCTCGTTGGGGCCTTGAGAATCGTCTCGTCGTCATGATCTCAGGGCGAGTGTCACCATCGCTTGGTAAACATGCAGGCCTCATTCGACGAATCCTACATGATGACGTCGGCGAGTCACTTGAGTAGAATTGTTTTTGACCACTTCGCAACGCTGACGGGCCATCCCACCGGAATACTGTACCTGTGAGCATTTCGGTGACGCCGGAATGCAGTCTTAAAACGGCTTATTGAGTGTCGACGGGAATAGATTTTCCACTATAAGAGCCCATGCGTTCTACTGGCCACTAGTCCATCTGCTTCCACTGTTGCTGCATTGGACACATCGCTCGTCACTGCCGCTACCGATGACCAGCTCCGTCTCGGATATACAAGTGTCCATTTACCTAACTCTACATCTGCTGCTCCCTATGCTTCTCGCCAAGATCGTGCTGCTGCTGACGCCTCTGCTCCGAACCTTCGGAACGGCCGATCGCTGCCACCCCGACGTCGTTGGTCTCCATCGCACACGCCCGGTTCCTTCTCCGTGCCGTCCATTCTCTCCCAGACCCGGCCGGAAGGCTAAGAACTGTAGCTTCTTGAGGTGATGCTGCGGCGTCTCCCTTGCTGTTAAATCTCTGTTCACTTGCCCACGAACCACAACCTTCTTTAAGTTGACATTGAAGGCATTACTGCCACTGCGTTGATCGACACCGAGGCCCGCCTCTACATTATAACCGCTAGTGTCCGATGACGTGTTAGAAAGCTCCTTACTCGTGTAACCACACATGTCGTCGACATTGTAGTTGGCGCTACTGTTCCTGTCGTCATTATATGTACAGCCCGCGCAAGCATCGCCGGCCGCCACACTTCTGTCCTGCTGCCCATAACGGCCCATTGCCATCAAGGCTTCATTCGTGACCTCGATTTTCTGGCAACATATTCACCTTCTTTTGACTGCTCCACCAGTACATTCCACCTATAATCGCATGTCCTTTTGGATACTTGTGATTCAACCCAAGGCGCCTAAGCCCCACTAGCTTCGTTCGACTGTCGCCCATATTATTGTCAAATATCGCGCTGCCGGCTTCCCCGCCCGTTCATGATGTAGAGCATCACATCACTCCGTTGCCCGACATTATACAGCAGTATGATGTCACCGTACCTCACACAGCTCTGACTATCATGCTAATCGAACTTCCATTTCTGTCGTAGAATTCGGTCGAACCAAGTAAATTGTGCGTCAAGGAATTTTCCTGGCCCGATTTGAGCGTTTAGATGACCATCACGTGGTGGCTTCCACGTCCGACGCTTCGTCTTAGCCTACAAGATATCCAAAGTCTGGGTCTTGTGCTGATCGATCATGAAAATGATCGCGGTGGACCTCTACCGTGTTTTGTGTTCCTTCAGGCATGTTCTCGACATGAAAAATTACCCCTTAGGCCAGACGCTTCCTTTCAAGCATCGTAATAATACTCGTGATGCGGCTCCTATTCAACGTGCATCATATGGAGTATCTCTATCAATACGTCAACTAATTCAAACTGAGGTTAACAAGATGCTCGATAAAAACATTACTGAGCCTTCTTCAACTCCACGGGAGTTACCGGTAGTGTTGGTTACGAAGAAGGACGGGGCACGACGCTTCTCTGTAGATTAACATCCTCTGAACAAAGTGACTAAGAACGACGTGTAGCCTCTGCCGCGAATCGACGACGCCCTTGATTGTCTCTACGGTGCCAGATACTTTTCGTCTATTGCCATTTGACCTGGATACTAATAGATCGCTGCCGACAACATGCACAGAGAAAAGACACCATTTTATAACACATGATGTTCTTTTCAAGTGCAAGGTTATCCCCTTTGGATTTTACAATGATTTGGCCACTTTTGTGCGCATGATGGGCTCCTTGCTTCAGGGTTTCAAATGGTCCACATGCGTGCGCTACCTCCACGACGTTATTGTCTCTTCCCCAGGAATTAACACTCACGTTCAACGTCTCTCAAGAATAGACGTTTTTCGTAAGGCAGACTCAAACTCAACTCATCGAAATGCTATTTCAGCCATCGCCAAATTACGGTTTTGGGCCAACTAGTCGACGCTTCCGGAGTACAACCTGACCTAGACAAAATTTGTGCCTTCCGTGAATCCGATTCGAAAGTGAGCCACAGATGTTCGCTGTTTTGTTGGGTTGTTTGCTTGCACCCAAAGCTTTCCCTAAGATTTTGCCGCCATCGCTGGACCTCTCACTGACCTTTTGAAAAATGGCCTACCGGTCTCATAAAGTCCTGCTCGGCAATCTGCCGCTTTCTCTCGTCTCATAAAATATTTGACCTCACCACCGATCCTCGCCCACTTCGACCCTAATGCCCCAAGAGAATTACCTACGGATGCCAGTGGTCTTTGTGTCGACGCTGTCCTAGACAAGCGTCAGCGTGGCCATGATCGAATTATCAATTATTCCAGCCGCCTCCTCACACCCCCAGAGCGCGACTATTCTCTTACGGAACGGCAATGCCATGCTGGGTGGTTGCCAAGTTCCGTCCTTACTTTTACGGCCGTCCCTATTCCATAGTAACAGACCACCAAGCTCTCTGCTGGCTTTCCCCCAGGAAGAATCTGACTGGGGAGCTTGGTGGTTGGTCTTTGAGGTGCCAACACTTTTTGTACTCTGTGATTTACAAGTCTGGGCGCCTACACCAAGACCCGCATAGTTTGCCGCCTTACCCAACCGACAGATCGGACATACATGACATGGAAAATGCCGCGTGTGTTTTCTCCGTAACACAACTCCTCCATATTACCGACGAGTAACATCATGATACCACACTCAAAGTGTTCACCAAGAATTTTGAATCCGCGCCCAATGACGCTTCCTTAGGCCTGTTCGTTCTCCGGAATGGTACATTGAACCGTGGTAATAAGCATGCCGAAAGCCCTGATCTTCTCCTTGTCTTCCCAAAGCACCTACTTGCGACCGTTCTAAGGCAACTTTAGGGCGAGCTAACTCACTAATGTGTTAGCTATTCGCTTAATCCTTTTTCTTATTTTATGTGTTTCCCAAATGTAGCTTTTGAACTGACGGTCATAAAAAGTCAGAAGCAGGACAAATTTGCAGTCCTTCTGCTATTATTTCATTTTTCATGATTTTTGTATTTTCTAAGACTAGCGCGACGCCTAATGTCCTTTATTTCTTTTTCTCTATCGGGCACGGTGGGCGTTATGTATACATCGGCAATATCATCTATGTATGATATTTATTCAGATCTCGAAAATGTACACTTATAAAATGACTTTTATACATAAGCTAGGATTTTGTTGGCGCTACAAGATGGGCCGAAATATCAGATGCGTGCAGAGGGTTGCACCCCAAGCTCAAAATTATAGCCAGAAAAGGTAGAATTTCGGAACACTGCACAGTTATGATGTAGAACTTTGTAATGAATAAAAAAAATAGTTTTTAATAAACTATAGCATACGAGGCTCCTAGATAGCGTGATTGAGGGACCCTCATGCTTCGGTATGATTCTTCTTCTCTATAAAACCATTGCATTTACGGAACGCGATGTCTAAATACACTTTAATATTTCCTACTTGCTTTCACGAAACATTATTTTGCCTGCGCGGAACACCAAACGTTGAGTCTTAGTTTCTGTATCGCTGTTCTCGCTCAACCCCAGACCCAGGCATTGCTCGCATCGAAAAACGTGACAGTGACCACACACGACAGACTCATCGAAAAGTAGCGTTGACTCGTAAATGTAACGTACGACGAACCATCAAGGGAAAAAGGAAGGATGTATATAACAAGATCACCTACTTTAGTTTTGAGAACAGACGCAGGCAGTACGTACGACAAAGGAATCTGCCCGCATAAAATATGCATAATTCGATTACCGAGTATGAGAAAAACCAGCAAAGCAGCGTCGAAAAATGAGCGCCAGAAATGTTTCAGCCCCGTGAACTGGACGTTGTGCGGCTAAATTCAAGAGCAATTGAATATTTTAGTGCTGTCCGAGTTGCCGCAAGGTTTTCCTAATATAAATGAACGGGAGTATCTCTATGCGCAAGCCTAATGCACACGGCGAGGAGCCACTTTTTACGTTGCAGTCGACGGGCACGGTGCTCTGGAAGTCCGTCAAAACAAAGGACAACTTTATGCAGATCCCTTTCTACCAGATGTACAATACCAGAAGGCATAAAGAAGAGTGATCGTTGTAAATGTACCAAAACAATTCACCAAATATGTCTTATGAAATGAACAAGGAAACAGAGGCGACATATTCAAGTGAGCACACGCAAGAAAAAATGGATGCGTTTTTCTCACTAACGCCAATAGGTCGGCTTGAGCCGCGAAGTAGTTCTTCTCTCCACCCAGCGGGTTTCCGCACAACTATTACGTCAAACTCTTGTCTTTGACGCTAGTTTTTCATAAGTTCGGCTACAGCCTTCCATCTGCTAGCCGCCAGCTTAGCTCAAATGGTGCAACCCCGGTAACGCGGTGGTCCCGGCTTCGCGTCCCAAACGAGGACGAATTTTTCTCCAACTGCAAGTCTTTTCTTTCAGGGAACCCGTATGGGCTTCCTTTGTAGTAATTGCTACGATTGGGCAGATGTTTCATTTTTCCTTAATTAATTACTTCTCTCCACCTTGTGCGCTTCCGCAGAGCTAACACGCCAAATCGATTTCATGTAAGTCTTTCAACGCTCGTGTCTATATTCGCAATTGCTTCAGTAAATATTGTCAGATGGAAATCAGCGCTTCTCGTGTCTGCTTGCTTTCCGTCCTCGTGTTTTTTTTTTTTCGTGCTGTTGACTGTCAGTAAAGATCATCAAATAGCCCAGGTAGGCAGCTTGCTTCCCGCTGCGTGAATAACACGCAGAAGCCAGCGCTCCGCGTAGCGAGAGTCGCGCAGGCAGGCTGACTGGTCGCGCCGCCAAACCCGTGAGCGGCCGGTGAAGCGAAGATAAGCAGAGGAGATGGTGAGCCGTCATGGGAAAAGAAGAGCGCAGCTGGCGAGGGAAACGAGGAAGCAGGGCGATTGTAAAGGAGCCTGACGTCAACCTGATGATGCGAAATGAACTTGCTTAATAATTATTTCCACGTGACTTGGAATTCCTGCGCACGCTGGCAGTTGCGTTTTTTTTTTCGCGTGTTTTCTTTTTTCAAGCGTATTGTTCACTAAATTTCAGTCGTTAGACAGCGTTCGTCTTGCGTTCTACCTCAGCGCCTTCCGTTCTTTTCGCGCTCATTAATATGTATGGTCTAATATTTACGCCGTACGCAGCGAGGGGAGCAATTTGCATTGGCTTTAGGCCTGACGTAATTGTGTTGCGATTATACACGGCCGATGGGAGGCACACCGACTTTCCGCCTGCTGATACCAGTATTCTTACTTTTTTTTTCACTCCTTTCTTTTTTTTTTCTTTCGCGTCCCTGCGTCACTGTGTCTTCCCTCTACGGGCCATTGCGAGTTCGTCTCATAGCTCGTGGTGCTACTACTCACTGCGCATGCGCTCTCTCTCTATCTCTCTCATTCCTCGTGGCGTTCGAACGTCACGCACTCCCCCATTGCTCGTGGCACTAGGTTACGGTGTCCTTTCACTCTCGGTGCTTGTAGTGGTCACGCGTTGTTTTCTCCTCCCTGCACGCGGGCCTCAATCATAACTCGTCACGGCTCGCGGCGCTTGCACTGTGCGTGCTCTCTGTCGTCACTCGTGACGCTAACGTTCGCCAAGCAGCGGGCGCGCGTACACGAGGTGAGAAATTTGTTTTCAATCGACGGTGTTTTTTTTTTAGAAGCCATCCCACGCGTAATATCTTTGTCGCGGCAGGAACCCCAAGAAAGGAGAGCGTCTGCTGCGTCTGCCATTTTAGAGGTCCAATAAGATTTTAATATGAGGCCTAAATAAAAAGTCAAGTATATTTCGCATATGAGCAACAAGATCGGCAACGTTGACCTTGAAGTAGAGCCAGTTCGACGTGTTTAGAAATGTGTGGATAAAAAACAAGTGTTCTTTGTTTAGTTCTTTCAGGTGTCAACCAAGCTTACAACGTTCCTAGGGTCGTGCGTGCCGTTAAGCTTTCGATAGGTGTATCTGAATGCTACCGATCATTTGTTTGTGCTAGTCTGTCTCAGAAACATGGGTGAGCTCTTTAGCGCACCTGATTTAAATGGCTCTGTACACAGCAGCAACATTCAAAACCAGGCCTAACCACTCTAATAATGAAACTGTATAAGAGAAATTCCTGTTGGCTGAGTGGAACGTCGCTTCCTGTTAAAAAAAGAAAAGAAAACGTTGATCTGATCGCACTCTCGAACTTCCGTTGTTCACAAACGAATCACTTAGTAGTGGACGGCTACAACCAATTATTAGTGCGAATATTTGCGAGGGCTTGAAAGCATGAAACGAAGTACATTATGGCAGGACAGAGAGGAAAGGCGAGGAGTTCAACCAAATACAAGTTTCCGGTTGGCTACCCTGCACTGGGGTGGGGGAAATAGGAGTTGGCAAGATGGCAGAGGGACAAAAAACACAAAAAATAATTGCTGCCTCTCCCGTAATCGAGAGTAGACGCAAGCATGGAATGGCAACCGTAAAAGCATTTTGGTTGGATATGGTACTAGCGATAACTTAAAAATCGGTGTAGTGCATGTTCGCAACGTCTCGCCACACCACATTACACCGCACCACGCCACACTGTGCGCCGGTCCATATGGACGTTGCCTAGCTAGAAGAAGAAAACCAGCTGAAGTCGGCGCGACAGGCAGTGAAAGACACGAGGGAGACAGAGCTCACAGCACAGCTAGAAGAAAAACGCTTGAAGGCAGGCGCCACGCAGCGTGAAGCCATGTTTCGGGGCGACGCCATACCCGCTCCCCGGAACTCACGGACGACTGGCTTTCAAAAGAGCGCAGGCAACCCTGTCTCAGCGCGAAAGGATGACAATGAGCTGTATGGTGCCCTGTATCTTCCTTTTGAACGGCGCTATTAGAAATGAAAATTAAAACTTCAACGTGCAATAAATTACAGATTGAGTGATATTGTAAACAAACATTAGGAAGAACTCGGAAGCAAAATTTTGGTTAATTGTTTGGGCAGTAACCAGAGCATGTAATTCGGTCCTGTATAGAGGGTGGGGGGCCAGAGACCGCATTTGCCTAAGTATTGACTGGTTGCCTGGTTGATCTCGTTTTGTTATAGCAACTTGCCCGGACAACGGCTCTGTCTTTTGGCTCAAGGTCACTAGAAGGTCGTCGACAACGGGAGCTAAAAGCATTTCATGCTGAAAAAGAACAGGAACAGGTAACAGGAAAGGCGTTCGAGTTACAAGCGTTCTCACAGGCCGGTCGATTTCAAAAAGCGTAACAGCGCTTGCACGTCCTTCTGATGCGATGTTTGATCCCGTCGATGTTGCAAAATCCTTTCTTCCGACAGAGGCTGGTCGTCAAACTAGTTGAGCATGAAGGATAGCGATTGCCTCTGCACACTGCACTGTAGGCACTATTACAGAACATGACGAATTATTTCCTTGTCGCCGCAATGGCCACACGCTGCGATGTCGGCCATCGCTATGCGGAAACCGTAGGTATTGGTAATAGCGACGCCCAACCATAGCCGGCGAAAAAGAGTAGCGTTTCTCTGTATGGCTTGGTGGAAGTCGAAGGCTTACAAGTATGTATGTATGACGTATAATCAGGCACGCATAAATGTTGTTCATGTCAATAAGAGGTAGTGCATTGTCGTCTAAAGTAGCGAAGCATCCTTGCAGCATCTGTCCTAGACAGCGGGATTGATAGGCGGTCGTCTTCTACGTGAGCTAAACGAGCAGCGTGATCGTCACATTCATTGCCGATAATACCGCAATGACTTGGTGGCCACTGAAAAATGATTTCGTGTCCAATCTCAGTCAGGCGGTGGGTGGCCTCTGTGATTTCGAGCACCAATGGTTCATGAAGATCGCGCCGTAAGGCTAACAGTAAGCACTGCACTGCCGTCTTGGAGTCGCAGAATCCGTGCGCAATCTCCAATTCTGTAACTACTATACCTCTGTCGTTCTCTCACACATCTGCCTCTCAGACTAGCAGACCGCGAGTAGAATTTCCCCGCAACACCTTTTTTATTTCTTCCGAAACATGCTAATTTAACAACTGCGTTTTCGCATTCTACACACATTCCCAACGATATTTCTCATTGGTTGCTCCGGCAGGGCACTATTCTCGAAAATAACCGCCATTTAATGATCGCGCCCGTATATACCACACTTACTAATCCTCCTCTTTGTGTGTTGAGAGGCCACACCATCGGTGAGACGGCAAGAATAGAAAAAAAAAGCCTGTAAAGGGAAAAATGCACGGTTTGACCCTGTAGAGCGCGGAGCTTGCCTAAACTGCGAATTTTCTTAAATAAGCCGTTTCCCGGGCCGGTGTGAGCGTTTAGTGTTTTTGAATATGTTGAGGCACTGAACCACACAAAGTAACATTGTACAATGTTTGCGGGATGACTAGGCCCTGCTTGCAACCGTGTAAACACAATCAGGTGCAGCACGCGCCTCAGTTGAAAGTAGCACGCGGTTGCTCCGACAGGGAAGGAGACGACCAGTGGCGTCTGAATGCCCGCTAGGGGGAAAATTCGCGCTGGAGCCATGGGCGGAAACTTGATAATACTTTCTCTGCTACAACGCGGCCATCTGTGACTGCGACATCGAGTAATGGCGTCTTTTTTCTGGAGAACGTTGGTACGGTTGCAATGAATTAGTTAACAGTATAACATGTTTTCGTTATAAACGGTTTGTGCAAGCGACCCATCTGACCGATTGTAAAGACGTTTAGCGTCAAAACATGCTAGTGCTCCGAAGCTCCTCGCGCTGACGCCGACTGTGACGAGAGTTCACGAATTATGTTGTCAATAAAGGGACAGTCATTAAGCTTTTCGAGAGGACCGCAGAACACTTTTCATTTTGCACTGATACGAGGATACTATAACAGAAGGCGCATGATCCCCTATTTTTATCTAAAAAACTCATTTTTCGGCACGACTGATCATTGTGATGGAGAAACAGTAGGGTATAACCATCGTTGACACATTAGAGTTACCGTATGCCATGCTAAACCTTTGCGCAGATGTACGCTAGTTTAAATGGCCTCATCTCCATAGCGGTGACATTTTATATGCAGATTTATAACTATCAGAAGGCGCAACACCGGGATTGAGGCGAAGAATGTGCCGGGCATTAAAATGCCAGAAAAAGAAAGTTTCCTGTCATCCTTTTTTATGAATATGAAAAATAATCTGACGTTGAGCGCGCGTGAAAGCGAATAGCTTCACTGGACTTCAATTCCCAGTTGCCGATTGCTCTCTAGACTTGCAAACAGATTCCGCATCCTTCTCGGTCAGCAACGGCGGCATCCATGTACCTCACCTCCACATATTCAGAGCATCTGCCTTTTACCGCGAACCAGCATGTGGCATGCACTCATGCGCAGCAGACTCCACCGCCGAACATGGCTACTAGGTACCTTTAGAACCGAGGTACTCAAGCGTAGGCTAAGTAACAACCTTAGTGCATAGCGCCTTGCCCTTGTGGCACGCGCTCAGCATTAACCCATTAAAGACCAGCGTGACCATATGGTCACGTTAGTCTGCACAGTGGATTTCAAATAATTAAGATTAGCAAAACGGCACCAAAATCGCCTTTGGCATGCCGTTAGACAGATTAGGGTTCCCTTTATGGATACCAAGTGGAAGCAGGTGTCAGTCGTTTTGTGGGAGCCCCTCGCAAGGGCGGGAATAAGTATTGCTGTGCGAGTAGCGTCGCCATGCATCACTCCAAGGGGTAATGTTTTTTTTTTCACTACTTCTCTGAGCAATAGTCGGATATCCTTACCTCCATATTGCTCTTTGAATATGTGACCTTCGATGAGCATTTGTGAAAGATTCATGTTTGATTTATCCATGAGCGAGCGTGTTACCTTGCGTGTTGCCATATGGTCACGCTGGCCCTTTAGGCTACCTAACTTTTTATTTTTTAAAAACGGCATTCTAATCTCTTGCATGGCTGCTGGCATGTTCCCGTAGTAGTTATTTCTTATTTTATTGTCTGAATAGGTTGATGTTGGAATAAATAGCGAAGGTACTCGAAGAAGACGATGACGACGTGTCAGTGATTTATATCGACCCGCGAGAGGTTAGCACCTATTCGGAAGAAGAGTCGCCTGATGAACACTCAGGCGGGCTAATTGACAATCTCATCGGGCGGCAGCTATGAGCCGGCGCTGAAACTGTTTTCTCTGACGCATGCCGCATTGATAGATCCGACTCGGACGATGACGACCCCGGCGGGCTGGTTGACGGAACATGAGAGGTTTTTTCTGCTGTATTTGATGCGGCCATTCCTGCGAAATTATCCACTGCTTCTAAGAGGACAAACGGTGATCTCCAGAAAAGCCTTGGAATATTTACCTAACCAAACTTTGCTGCTTACAGGGACTTTTCACCTGTTGAGTGGTTCGAAATCTTTTTTGACGAAGCCGTCGTGGAGCTGCTAGTCGAACAAACAAGAAATTATGCGTTATTTTTCAACATACCCGATCCGTAGGTTACCAAAGAAGAATTAGGTTTTCCTGGAGTGCTCGTTTTGTCCGGCTAAAACCGCTTGCCAGGCAAAAAGCGCCATTGGGACAGCGGCTTGCATATGCGCAACACGATGGCCTACAATGATATGCGAAGAAATCGCTTCGTACAGATAATGCGATTCCTGCACTGTGCGAAATGCAAGCCCAACGCTTAGTGACAAGTTGGCAATGTTGCGTCCATTGATGGCACTATTAAAAGCAACGTTTCTGGAGCACTTTCAACCTGTGCGTCACCTGAGCTATGACGAAAGTATGATTGAGTATTATGGTCGTCATGGCCGTAAACAGTTCATACGCGGAAAGCCTATCCGCTTCGGGTATAAAGTATGGTGCCTAAATGCCAAGAACGGATACCTTGTAAACTTCAAAGTGTATCAAGGCAAGCAGGGAATCCCGGAACATCTGAAAAATATACAAAGGACTTCGGAAAAGCAGCGGCGCCACTTCAAATGGTGGATGAACTCGCAGCAGAGACGCACGACCTTCCTTTCTTTTTCTATTTTGATAATTTATTCACAGGCATGCCGCTACTCCGGCATTGCAAGGCACAGGGCTACGAGGGCACGGGCACAGTGAAGCAGAACCGCTTTCCCAAAGAGTGCCCTATCGCTCGACCACAATTCGTCAAGCGCCAACCTCGCGAGCACGAAGAGCCCGTGCTGAGTGACAATGGGATAATTGTTGTCCGCTGGATGGACAATTCTGTAGTAACAATCGTAAGCACCATTCATGGCGTAGAGCCAATGTCATCTGGAGAGAGGTACTCTCGTGTTCAGAAGAAGCAAATCAAGGTGGTCCGCCATAACACTGTTGCTCAGTAGAAGTTTTATGGGAAGTACGGACCAGATGGATGCAAATGTAGGCGCCCATAAGGTTGTAATCCGTGGAAAAAAGTGGTGGTGGCCGATTTTCACTTGACTTTGTGATGTATCTATCAGCAACGCTTGGGCGCTAATTCGTAGCACAGGGTTCAACGTCAAGCAGGTGGAATTCCGCACGCAAATTGCACAAAACTACCTGATGCGATGGGAAGCATACAGCATAGGGAACAATAAGCATAGAGGACCTGGTCAACGCAGAATCCCAAAGACTGGTGATGTCCTGACTGGTACACGGCATGACCAAGTGGCCCACTTTGTTGCACCAATACCTACTGGCAAGAGATGGAGGTGTGCATGGAATAATTGCAACAGCGCAGTGCACACACAATGCACAATGTATGACGACGGCATGTGTATTCCATGATTTAAACCATATCACACTAAATAAGTGCTCGACTATTCGCAATGTATGTTTTTTGTGATGTTTCATGGCTTGAAATAAATGTTTTTCAATTCACGTATTTTGCTGTAGCGTAAGGGCCCAGTGTGACCATATGGTCACGGGCTATATTTCAAAAAGTAATTAGGCAAAAGTAATAATTTTTTGCATATGAATTATTAGTACAAAGGTAAGTTAATATATTAGATTTTTTTCAAGATAGGAAGAAAAAAAGGAAACCGGTCCCTAAAGGGTGAACTGAATTCTTCGGTTTGGGTTCGCACTCGACCGTAACCCGAAATTTCAAATATTGCGCGACTTCCCATCAGCTTAACGCAAGCAAACATAGCATTCTGCAAAGCGGCGGCTCTGGCTCATTCAGCAATTCTCAGATGGCTTCTGAGTATTGTATGCCGCTAGTCAAAAACACATGACCACGAAGGCTCTTCTTTTCTCTCATTTTACGTGAATGACAAGTATTATGACGACAAATCACAAGCTATTTCGACATCGGTACCCAATGCGAGGACTCGTAGGCTTAATCTCAGAAAATTTCAATTGTCGTACCATAATACAGCTTGCCTTGACTGACAACCGTTGCTGATTTACATCAGTGACGCTTTGGCCTAATGAAAATGGTCACCTTTATGGCAATGTTTTAAACATGTATCATGAATACGTATTGCGAGGGAACAAAATTTCTAGAATTTCTTTTTTCAGCCGTGGAGGGTCTGCGAGCTTGAAATGCTAACTGTAGACGGGAACGCGTCACTAAAAGACGTAGCCCGGAGCAAAAAAGTACATGCGGTTGGAAAACGCTAGCCTTGAGGCTCCTATAAATTTCACACTGACACGAGTTACGAACCCTTTTCCAGAGAGTCTATTCTAGCACAATGCCGTTAGCGTGATGACCTCAAAAGTAGCCCAGATAACAGATCAACGGCAAAAAACTGGTGGCGCTTGCACAAGAATACTTCGTATTAAAAACCAACCAAGGAGGCCTATTACTTCCAGCAGTCTTGCCGGCCAGAAAATATGGGCCCCATGCTTCGTAAATCACCTTGACCGCCCCCCCCCCCACCACTTTGTGATTTCCGAAAAGCTGACGCTGTATGAAAGTTCACCTTGAATGGCGTCGAGGGCACCGCACTTTCTCAAAGCAACTAACGTATACAAAGTATGCGGTACTTGAATACTGCTGACGTCCGCAGGAATAAAATTTTAAAATAATGATAGCAGTTTTTCCTAAACTTGACATTTATGACAATTTATGGTCACGGCTGTCTTCAGACTTATTATTGCAAATTCGCATCATGTTTCGTTTCTGCAGCATGCGGCAAGACAGATTTAAAAACTTCGTGATTGTTGTATGTGGACGGACGAAATAGCTAAACAGCACAATTAAGCAGCTCCAAGAAAGTTGAAATCTTGATTATCAATTGAAACATACAAGTCAAAAATGCGCCCCAACAAACATATAGGAAGGCGAATTCGCCTTGAGATGGATTGGGTGTTTGCTGTATTTCTTGCTAGAGACCGCCAAGTTCATTCAAGCGGTCGTTTGAATGAACTTTGCACTCTCTAAGGTTTGCTCTCCGGTTTACTCGTTATGACTTAGTATCATCAATGAAAACACAGTAACGGCAAAAAAGTTCACCTCAATTTACCTAACAGTACAGTAAGCATTGGTGTGGTTCTCGGCACTGCTATGGCAACTTTACTTTTTTGACAGTGAAAAAAGTTGTAAACACACTGCCGAAAAAGTGAGCATGGCATACTGATCGCTTCTGCCGAGAAGAAAGATCACGCAGTTTCTGTATTACTAACAAACATCTACCCAATGCTGTGGAATCGGGCCTCAGGGAATGCTTATTTATTTTTTGCAATGTTGACCAAACGAAGGCCATCAGAAAAAATAACAGTGATAGATGATCATATCCTGAGGTTTAACGGTTTGATAGGGTAGCAGCTGTCACAGGTTGTTGTAGATTGTTGATACTAAACTGCAGGAAAAAACTGTCTATAGTGTCACTGCCACTTGCCCCGGGGACACGCGAGCACTGTTGTAGATCGGGTACACAAATCATTCGGGAAAATATGCATATAACAATAGAACGAGAAGGAAGTGTAAAGCTTGAAAGCTGTAAGCCGGAACAGTGGCCGAAAGGCTGCGCACCCTTCTCAAAATTGCATATTTAGAGCCAGCGCCACATCCGTCTTCTCCTTACTGTATTTTCTTTACCTCGTCTTTGGGACCATGCTTTGGGGCATTCAAACAGGGAGGTCAATAGTGGGCGCCCAAAACTAGGTTTAGGAAAAGCTGCATTATGTCTATTCCCCCCCACTGTAATGCTTTCTGAGCGAATGCGGGAGTGTATAATAAATGAATAAATAAAATACATGCACAACACTGTAAAGAAAAGTCGGCGCTCAGGGAATAAGGCAATGTGCTTGCAACTCTTACAAAAGCATCCAGGCATCAAACGTACACTACCAATTCTGCGTCGCGTGACAGTTAAGTTCTGGCCTCTGAGGCGACAATCGATCTCGCAACACTTCAGTGTGTGAATCGTTGAGAATAATATCACGCACGGATGTAGCGTTGCCCCCAGTGCAACGTCGCTGCGTAAGATACCTTCGCAGTTCAAATGTTTCGTACTCGCTGTCGTCACGCCATCGTTTTTCAAATCCGGAAAGCACGCACTCGCGTTATAGGTCAAGAAATTTCGCTCATGTTTATATGGGCTACAAAGTGCCATAGTGGCTTCTGCGTGCATTCTCCAACATAGGTAAGAGATAGGAACTTTACTTTTATCATGCGGTAATGAATAGGTCCCAACTTAACGTCAGGGGTCCACAAATCTTGAAATATTAGCTACATATGATACGCCGTCCTCAGGATGAAATAACAAAAACTAATTTTGTGGTGCGCTAAGAAATGTGAGTTCTAAACTTGTTATTAGGGATAGGAGCAACGAGTGATACTCTTGTTTCTTGCGCACTACTTCCACATCACCTCCTAAGATGACTTTGGGACGCAATTCAAGATAATTCAGAAAAAAATTGAAAAAAATAGTACAGTAGAATATTCATGGGTTTCATTATAGATACCAATTCAGAGCAGAAGTATATAGTTACATGTTCACTTACTGAAGTGTCTCTAATGATAAGAATCAATTACAAATCAATGATTACCGCACACCAAAGCACAGAATCGTACACTTTAGAGACCCGCCACATGAGCACCACTTTGGCTAAATTCCTAGAAACCCGGAAGTAGAAAGCGTAAATAATGACGTCACTAACCATGTCACACATGAGAACGTGGCATGATATTTATTCGGCTAATTAATGGAAAACAGTTGCCAGGCACAGACTGAACATCTGCCTAGTACAATGGATGTGACGTCACTTCCTCCTCTATGACTTCTCCTCAGGCGCTCACATGCTCGATTGCTCGCAACATGTGCGCGCACGCGCTCGTTACACACTCTGATGTCAGCATGGGAGAGGGGCGTAAGGGGCGCTTCATGGGCCGCTCGCTAGGGGGCTACGGACCGGCAGGTGGTGCGCGCTGCGCTTCCTCCTCGCCCTTTCTCGCTCCTCGCCTGGATATCGGGCCAGGGGACAGACGTTCACTCGCTTAAACTAAAGACCACCAATGCTGGTGTGCGAGTGCCACTAAGAGACACCAAGTCAATGATTAGGATCACCTAGCATTTTTTAAACCATACTAAGAGACATTCCCTGCTAAAGGGAACTGCGGTATGTAAAAGCTTATAGCGGATTTTTCGAAAGCGATTTTCTCAGTATGGTAAGGAAAAGAGCACTCATACAAATAAGTCGTATTTTCTTGAGGGTCATGTATATTTCTGGATACGGATACCGCCTTAAAGATGATACTTATTGGCGTCTTAGAGATAGTTAATTCTTCTGTCGTTTATGTTAGAGAAGCCGGAAATCAGAAGCAAGACAATCAGTTTATTTAATCATGGTTGGTGTCTTTGGTGATCTTTTGTAGATAGTAATTCCAGTAAAAACGGTGAATTAGTATTGTATATTCAACCTATTTTAGAGGGTTTGCAGAAGTGCCCATTGTAAATTTCTGGACATTTGTAGGCAAATAATTCTGATTTCATTCCGCTCAAAACACAACGATTAGCCTACAATTGTATCAAAACACTATGTTACGTTGAAATTGATGTGTCTTAATATCAAACTAATATGATAGCACCCAAAATAAGCGGATATCTGGCTTTAAGGAAATATTAGGCAATCACAGAAGGCGGCGATTTTTTACGTGCTGCATGATTCACAGATGAAACAGGGAAAATATTTTGCCAATCGATTTTTTTAGAAAATAATTATTTTAATTTCCTTACAAACAGTTTGCTTACAAATCTGTGGACTACAGTTTACTTACCAGCCACAATAGGTTCGGGCATATTTAAACTTTTTACTACCTAAATGTAACACCACATATGGAAAAATGACATCCTCGTTCTCATCGTTAAAATATGGAACCACTTACCATATTCACTTAAATTAACGGCAACTTTGAATGTATTCAAACATGAATTAAATTTTTAAATATTCCGTATATAGTTTCATGCCCTACAACATGTCGTGTGTAATTATGCTTTTTGACATATGCCCTTTTTTTTCTTTCCTCTTGGCTGTGTATTGCATTACGCGCGTTCATTTGCTTTCCTTGTACTTTTTCTTTAATTCTGCTGCTTAACCTACGTTTTTTCATACATACATTTATTCTTTACATTTTTACATACATTCTTTACATTAACATACATTTTTCTTTCTTTTAAAACCGAGGACACCGTTGCAGTCACTGACTTTGGAACCCTCGTCTGCATAGTATCCTTTGCCTATTCATTGTTATTGAATGGGAGATAAGCTGAAACTGAAACTGATCCGGATTTGTTGCCATAACAATGCGCAACAAATACAGTAAGAACGTCGGAAGTCAAGCTTCTATACTAATGTTTAATTCTCTTTAATTAGGCGCTCGTTTTTTCGTTCTTTTTCTTTCATTTCTTCATGAAACGAGCGACTGACAGGCTCACTTGACTTCACTGATCGATTGAACGATCAATCAATTTGAACATGCAAACCACTACATTGCGTAATATCACCCGGATTGAAGAGCTTTAGAGGGGTCTGGAATATTTCTTATCATGTGTAATCCTTTCCTTAGCGCGGAAAGCACGACCGGTACACGAGCGTTTTCACAGTTTTCAGAGCTCAAAACAAGAACTCCCGCTAAGCGCTAGTTTTGCAACGCCGCCTAGCCAGCCAAAGCGGCGTGCTGGAAGAATGTAGAACTTTGCTTCTACTAAACCCTATCTCCGATGCACCTCTTTGAGGCGCTCGACACTCCATTCCAATATAGCACGTAGCGAGTACGAACCAGTCTTCTCCTTGTAACTTCCTCATCGGCAATTCGATATGTGTTGGCATACGTTTCAGTTCTCGCTTCGTTCGTAAAGTTCAACTGTTTCGTTTCTCTGAATGAGTCCGCAACTTCACCAACGAGGGTTATAGGATGAAAACGTGACGGAAGGACGCAAACGCTAAAATGTCAATGTTGCGTTTTCTTTACGTGCGGCGACTCGGACTGGCGGGATGCATCAAAGCGGTTCGCAAACACAGCCCGTACCGATTGAGATTTCGCATACACAGTATGCGAAATCTCAAACCTAGCGCTGCCCATTACCATACCACTAGGAAAAGGATGGAAAGCAAATTTGGAAAAAAAAATTATTGCAGTTTTTGCATCATGCAACATAATTACTTGCCTTCGAGTTCATTGCTTTTTTTTACTCATATGCCTTACAGTGAATCTCCTACAAAAGAAATGTATACCAAGAATTATCCACAGGCTCGAAAATACTTAGCATTTAACCTACAGAACTCCGGCACAAAATAAAGATGAGGATGCCCGTGGATGTACGCCAGCATAATATAGCTGCGATATCGAGAGCGTAACAAAGGGATAAGTATGAAAAAAGAGCCATCTATGCACAAATCTATCTAGATGGCTCGGGAAAAGCGGCGTATAGACTGGCGAACACGGCGTCCTTTCGAAGCGTCAAGACTGCGCCCGACATTCCACGGAATCATGGAGAGACGAAGATCCAGCAGTAATGAAAGCAAATTGCGGTGCCGAAAACAGCTTGGTATTTCAGGATGCCGGGCCTCCGCAAACCTCAACAATATCACCAAAAGAAGAAGGAAGAACCGAGTCGCAAATCGCTGAACATGACCGCACTGGATGGCAGCAGCAGCTATGTAGAGGGCGGTGTGTCCAGAAAGAAATAAAGCGGCAAAGTTCCTGAGCAAATGGAACCGCGTATCTTCCCGCCTTATGTCATGGATAATATCGTTCCTTCCCATTTCTTTTTCGATATATAGCTCCAGCGTGAGCACCAGGAGCAACGAATCAGCGCCTCTATCACAGCAGCGACTTGTCGCCTCAAGGAAGCGAAACGCACTCGATAGCTCGGATGCCAAAGATTGAGAGAAATAGAAAGCGGTGGACTCGATGAGCGAAAACGCGCAGTTCTCAGTGGCAATCCGTGCGCCCTTTCTCCCTAGACGTTCCCTCACATTGAGGGTAACCTGAACTGAAAATGAGGTTTTGATGGAGCGCTGCATTCACTCATCGCATAAGCTACATAATAAGTAGGCATCCTATACGAGGTCTGTATTCACTTTTTTACTCAACTCGCGAATAGCTATCTGTAGGCCTAGTTGGCTTCCGTTTACTTGCCGTACTTTTGCGTGGTTATTTTGGGATGATAAGCATATCCGCGCGGAGGTAAGATATTTGCAGACAAAAAGTTATGGTGATGGCTTAGCACAGTGACTTATAAATATATAAGGAAGAGCAGCTGCTATTTACAAGCTGTATGATGATAGCCAGTATACGATAAATCGCACTATGACCTTTATTATAGAATGTGTGAAGAATGTACAGCCCATATTTACTCGAAATCAAAGCGATTCTATATTCGTTTTGTGGTACTACATCTAAAAATATTATTATTTACGTTTTTGTACCGTAGTTATCAGAAAAAATTCTCAAACTAAATTTGAAATTCCAGGGCACCAAGAGCTCCCATTTATGGTAGCTAGCATGCGTTAGGTAAGATGTCCTACGCCTTGATTAGTTGGGTCGTGATTTGTTTAAGTTAGCACAAAAATATTTGCAACACTTGTGTCAGCAGGTTCTTCCAAAAAGAAAGCGAATTAAATGTGATGATATAAGATGATATCAGTTCATTCTGCCGATAAAGTTTCATTCATTCTCGCTACGGGGCTTTGTTCATTTTCTCTTGCCGTGTGAGAAAGCACTCGTGGTATATAAAACATTATTCCGGAACGTAGCACTGATTTCCAGAATGACGGACCCGTCGTGTAAATGGCGCATTACAGTGGCATAACCGAAGCGGAGACACCAAGCAGAGAGGAGCAGAGCAAAACAGCAGCGAGAACGCTTGCCCATTAAAAAGTCTCATGCGCTATAAGCTCAGGTGCGACGACAAAAGTGTATCACATAACCAAATAATTCACCTTCGCATCATCGGCTACAGCGAATGTGCTAGGAATTGGAGCGGGTGTGGTGGTAAGAGCAACATCTATGACGCTCCCAGCTACAGCCAGCAAGAACCACGCATATTTCTGCGGGAAGAAAAGGACGACCATTCCACTGTGTGAAGATGGAATCGCAGCGAAAGCTGACGACTGCCAAAGCTCTCGAAGTAACAGCAAGGTGCTTTCGCTGCCATTCCATCTTCACAGAGCGGAGTGGTTGTCAGGAGCCACGTTCATTTCTCGAAACTTGGCCTTGATTCCCTTGTGCTTGTACATTCCGTGGGGGTTTTCGGTGGGCGGGAACGGAACGATCACCATCGTTCTCCTGCTGGGCATAAACGGTTCACCGAACCGGTACTTCTCCTTGTGCTCCTTGAAGCACGTGTTCGTGTGCTGGTGGATCGGCGTCCGCTCCCCTTGCAGGACCGACGTCGGTAGCGAAATGAGAAACTCGGCCATGCTGATCGTCTCGGGCATGTTCATGCTCATTTCCTCGTTCGGCGCGTTGTTCAGCCACAGTTGAATGCGGACGTGCGCGCTTCCCCCCTACTGAAATTTCACCCGCTTGAAGAAGTCCACAACGTTGTACTGCTTGAAAGGAGACACCTTGTTGTCTCCGAGAATGTTCAGGATCACGCGGAACAGTTTGCTGGCGAAGATGGCGCACGCCACCGGGTTGTTGTTCGACAGTTCCATCCTGTCGGGATAACACACGTCTTGTATTGATCTCCGCGCCTGACCATTGCCTTGCACTCTCTGGCATTCCGAATGCCAGAGAGTGGCATTCCACTCTCTGGCATTCGGCGCCACGGTTTCTCCCCAACAGAAGATAAACTCGCTTGGTCGCTTCGCATTGCGTACTCTGTGAAGAAGGGTGAAAGCGTCCGCTTTCACCCTTCTTCACAACAAGCAATTTTTGTCGAGTTACGTTAACGTACCAGACAATTTCAGCATTCTTTCTGACTATCTACGCTACCAAGAAAAATGCAAGTTTTCGGATACCAGTGGGCAAAGAATCGCAAACGGTGTGAAAGTTCATGTATTTCTTGATTAACAACTTCTAAGACAGACCAGGTGTATATTCATACACTTCACTCCATGTTTTAGCTAGTGAACAGCTTATTTTCTCATTATTTAAGCTGAACTTCCTTTTTGAACCCATAGCTGACGTTGCTGACTGCATGTGCTTTCTGGTCGAATACATGCCGCAGTAAAATGCGATACGCGTGCATCGCTGCGCAGCGTTTCAGACGCCCTTGAGGCACGGTTAAAAAGCTGCAGATTCAACCTGAGCTTCGTCTGTCTTCTTGCGAAATAATACGAAAGTGCAGAACGATGACAAAAAAGTGAAAAAAAAAATCCTGGTTCTCCGGTAAACGAGCATTGATGTAAGCAGATTTGGAGATGATACTAGCCACAGTCTTAAAATGGGTGCAGTGTATGTTCGCAACAGCACACCCCACCACACCGCACCGCACCACGTCATACTGTGCACTGGTCATATGAACGTTGCCCAACTAGAATAACAAAACCGGCTGAAGGCAGCGCTTCAGGCAGTGAAAGACGCCAGGGAGGCCGAGCGCACTGCTCGCGAGAAAAAAAAAGCGCCTGAAGCATAATGAAAGAATTTCTTTCTCTATGCCTGAAGTATGCGCCACCTTTCGTCTCAGCAAATCTCGATTCTTGCTCCGCGATCTCGATGCAACAGGTGACCTGTTGGACCGCCAGTGAGCAAAGAGCTGGTTCACGGAGCGTTCGCTTGCCAAAGCTGGCTGCGTGACTTAATGCTCTCTCCTAACTTTTAAAGTGAAAGCTTTACTAACCCCGCCGAGCCGAGTTTCAACGTTGCCAGCAAGTTCACCTTAGTTTGAGCACAGCTGCGCCGTAGCCTCGGCAGCGCATCACGTGAATTGGCGCGCCAAGCTCTACCGCCGCCTCCAGCTCGGCACATGCCCTATCCGCAGCTGGGTCGCCGTCTGATCTCGTGACTCACTGCGTGCCTGGCCAGGCCCCGCACACTCTAGTTCCCAGGACCGCTACGGAAGGGCGAAAAATCAACCGCTGCGCGTTCTAGCGTGATGCGCGTAAGTGGAGGTAGTGTAATTTGGTTGTGCACTTTAATTCGCAAGTTTTCTGCTAGGGGCGCTAAATGCGACTAAATATTTGGTCTATAAATGTACATATAATAACCAATAAACATAGTTATACGATGTCTTACAAAATAAAGAGAGCATTGTTTTACGGGACTTGTGTTATTAAAGTACGCGCTTTATTACATGAATAAAGGTTTTGCGACCTCACTGACGCGTGATAAGCAGCAGCCCACTGGTATCGGCTGCAGTCCATGACGTTTATCCGTTCGACTTGTACGGCGGTAATTTTGGCGAACGGGGCGGTCGTTTCCTTTGAGCAGCATCACGCAGGTTCTTCTTAATGAGATAATAATATTTCAGCCAATTTACCCGTCCAACATTCGATAGCCGCCACCAATCGAATTTGCTTAAAGATGGTGAGCTTTATCAGCTGCGGCGTTTCACGGGCACGATGGCTACGGCTACACGGCTTCCATCATTAGTGATCTGCCACGTCTGGCCGCGTAATGACGTGTTGCTTATATAATACATTCAACCTAGCGCGAAAATTCATGCCTGGAACTAAGTACAGTCTGCTTAGAGACTAGCCACGAATGCGGCATAAACTTGCAGCCTTTGAGCTTGTGCACCGGTGAGTAAAAATGCATTGCTTCGAATTCTCAACTTTGAATTTATTTGCGTGCGAGGCGGATAAAACAAATTCCTGTAGTCATTTCACAAAAGTGGAAAATAATAAATAATTTAAGGTTATTGCTTTTCAAAGGCAATTCAAACGAGGCCCTTGTTATTTCATCACATTGCTAAAATTTCTAACCCGGAGTAGAGCACAAATAATAATAATTAGTTTGGCTGTTCTTGCATAAATAGTACGCTCCGATAAATACGCTGCACATTAGTGCTAAACGTGCTTCCTATGACACGGTTGGATTGACTGCATTTGAGTCAGAATAAAATGACGTGTTTATTACCAAGTATCTCGCAGAAAAACTGCCATGTAGTCGAGGCTTCACTAAGCACAGCCCACACAAAGAAACCATTCAAAGAAATGCACACGCGAAACAGTGCTGTGTGTGTGTGTGTGTGTGTGTGTGTGTGTGTGTGTACGCGCGTTTCCTGTGTTGGGGTGTTCGGGCACCATTCTTTGTCGTACATGGATCGAAAGCTCACTGACGCTTACACCATAGTAATTGGGAGTAACTGCTCACACTAGTTCACCCCTTTGGACTCTATTGTCTCTGGGCGTACAAGTCAACAGTGAATGTGTCCCCAGCGGCAGTAAAATAAGAGGCCAAAATCCTCAAAAGTTTTGTTTCTCAACACCAAATGGAACCGTGATTTGTTCATTTGTTGGACTAACTTTTGTTTCACCATATTTGGTTTTCATGTTTTCATGGCTTCATCAGTTCTCTTTTCAGGAACACGTACAAAAGAGATTATTGGTCTGCTAGATGCCCACGCCAAGATATAATAAACTCAACAGTCACTATAATGACAGCAGGCCCTCTCGAAATGTGCCTCGCCATGATATGTTTGCAAGTGTCCCAAATAGAAGGGTGTGAGCACCAGGAAAGGAGCAGTCTACAGTTTTGTATTGTACGGAGCGGGAATGCTAAAGTATTGCTGATAAGCTTAGTTGATTATAAGGGCGCTTTATGGCGAACGGAGAAGTAAAACGTTGAGTCCCAAGTTGTTTCTTTTCTAGTCATAATAGCCATGATGACCACAAGAGAAACAATATAGCAAGCTCCTACTTGCTAATGCACAAACTCTGTGATCTGCTATTAGAAAATCAGCTTGATGGCATTACCACCAAGTATGACATGCTCCCTCACAACAATAATTTGTTTGACGAAAGTCCAAAGAATTATAAAACTGTCAAACGCGCTCAATGCAATCTTGAGGAATTGATACTACGTGTTACCTGAAACTCTGCCATATGCTGCTCGTTTTATTGTGTTGTTTTTATTAAAATACCCTCCGGGTCATATGGCATTAGACAGGGGAGGGCTTACAACTTAGTAGAGTAACGAAAACCAACAAACAAGTGCGGTGAGTTCTGGTATTTTAATAATTCTCCTGATTATATAATCTTAGGTAATGTTTTGCGAAAAAGTTTGTTATCGGTGATGACTGCAATACTAGAGGGAAGATATTTCCATTCCTGAGATATACGGGGGACGAAAGATTGAAAGCAAGACTTCGTTTAACATGAATGTATTCCTACCTTACTGGGATGATTTACGCATATTGAAATATATTTAGTGTTGTGTGATGAAAAATTTTACGAGTTAGCGAAAGACGGGTGACTTTACCGCAGTTAGCTAGTTGAATAAGTGCCAAGTTAGTTTTCATTGAGGTTATATTCACAGTACGCTTATAATTGGAATGAATGAAACCAGTACTTTTTTACTAATTGAGGGGAAGTAATGCGATTATGTGGACTTGGATCCCATATTGCAGATGCATATTCATGTTTTCAGCGTGTTACAGTCTTGTAAAGCTGTGCTTTTAACGTAGATGGTGCTTTCGAAAAGTTGCGCCGTAAGTACCCAAGTATATGATTAGCGTCGTTATTGACGCACTCAATATTAATGGTACACTTTAGTTATTTTTAATGTGTACATCAATACATTTAATTAAGGGAAAATGAGGCATTCACCCAAATGTAGCAATTGCTACAATTGGACCCATACGGATTCCTCGAAAGAAAAGCCTAGCAGTTGAAGAAAACTTCGTCCTGGTCGGGACTCGTACCTGGGGCCCCCGCCTTTCAGGGGCAGCCGTGCTACCATCTGATCTAACCAGGCGTCTAGTAGATAGCAGTGCGAAGTCGAATTTGTCAAAAACTCGAAGCAAAGTCAATAGTTTGACCTAATAGTTCTGCGGAAACCCGCAAGGTGGAGAGAAGTAACTAAGTAAAAGAAAATGAGGCAATTATAGACATTAGTTTACTAACTAAAATAACAAGCTTGGTGTCACGCGCGCCCAAGCAAACGTGAACACATCTCCCTCGAATATCATGGAAACTCGCTGGGAGAACGATGGAGTGAGGAAGCGCAGGCAGCAGCAGCGAGTGAATTTACTTTCGTGTTCCCTCTAGTTTCCGCGTGAACTAAGCGGCGAAAGTACAGAGCTGACGAAGCTATCGGCACTCGACGCACTGTCATCATCGCAGATCGGTTCGAAACTAGACCCGCGGAACCGCGCCATGGGCAGCAGCCGCCCGAGTCGAAGGCTCCGCTCTCTACTCTCGCCGCGGTGTGTTGCGCGCGACGGAAGACGGCGCGCTTCCTCCCCCCTTTCCCGCCATAACCGCACATGATTGAGACGCGATTGTCGGCTCATCCTCCCATGTTTTCACTTGCGCATACAGAATACCGCGCGTGATCGACGATGCTATTGGCCTTGGACTTTATACTCGACCTCAACGCGACGCCGATGAAAGAATCACTCCAGTAACGTTCATATAATTGCTGTGGCAATACAAACATTGCCCTGGCTACCACATATATTTTTTTAATACAGAAAACAACAGAGAACGTTTTCATGCATTAAAGAAGAGATAAAACGTAAAGCAAGAAAAAACATACCGCTACCTGGATTCGATCGTCTGAGTTGCAGATACCACGCGCTTTACCTTACAACTACGCAACACTGGTACGTGCTGACTCGGGAATAACTTGCCATGCCATCATCCAGGCGAAGGTTCAGTTTCCCACAGACATGTCTCTCAAAGACGGCAAGCTGGGCGAGTTGGTGATTGAACATGTTCCTATGGGTGGGCAGCGCCACCCGGACGAAGGACGAGAGGAAGTACACAACACGAGCGCAGACTAACAACTGGTTTATTATTTCAAGCAACGGAGTATAATATACAGAAAATGTAAACACGTGTAAAATGACGTTTACAAGGGTGTTAGCCTATCTTGCCATTCAAAAAATCAGCTTTTTTATCCTGTAGAGTGGTAGAAGGCTGGCTGACGCATGCGCTTGAGTTCACATGCATGAAGTAGGCCTGTACAACTCGCCGTTAATTTGATGCATATTTTATACAGTATTTTCGTTTGTTGAAACATGGGTTTGCATGAGCAAACTCTACAAGTTTCGAATCTGGGCCCGCATTGTAGAGTTTGCTCATGCGAACCCATGTTTGAACAGACGAAAATACTGTATAAAAATATCCATCAAATTAACCGCGAGATTGTAGAGGCCTACTTCATGCATGTGAACTCAGGCGCATGCGTCAGCCAGCCTTCTATCACTCTACAAGATAAAGAAGCTGATTTTTTGAATGGCAGCATAGGCTAACACCCTTGTAAACGTCATTTTACACGTGTTTACATTTTCTGTATATTATACTCCGTAGCTTGAAATAATAAACCAGTTGTTAGTCTGCGCTCGTGTTGTGTACTTCCTCTCGTCCTTCGTCCGGGTTGCGCTGCCCACCCATAGGATCTCTCAAAGACATTGTTTATGTGCTATCGCCTCGCAACTAAACCTTAAGCCTCTATCAAAAACGAAATGGTTTTCTCCGTAGTCAACCATGTGGCTAGAAGTGTCAGAATACGGATTTGTTTCTCGGCAGGTATTGTAACTTCGAAAGAATTGTTAAATGAACCGATAAACCAGCATGGTGTACGGGCTGTTTCTGGCAGTTTCGTTAGCCGTTTCTTTCTTGTTCTTTGCGCAAGAGAAATGAAACATTTCCTTAGTTCAACAATTAATTTCAATCGACAGATCTGTGTAGTGTCACATATCTCAGCCAGAGATGTGTCGGTTCGCGCGGCTGGCAGCCTTAGGCGACAGCACGTGTACGTGTGATTATAACGCGTCTCAGCGGCGCTGATCACTTGTTAAGGTGGCATTGTATACGCGAAAAAATTGTCGATTCAAAAACACCAATAGGACAGCTGAAACATAGAATGATTTATGCTCGTTAGACTGGTTCGTTGCTGAGCCTAGACGGGACGATAACGTTTACACTGACTCGGTGGTTACGGTGAGCCTGACCTTTGGTGCAAGCGGTACCTAGCGAAGGCTAAAATGGCTGCATTTGAGCCTCAGAAGCTTTTCACTACCCGCCGCTGTTGCTGAGTGGCTATGGTGTTGGGCTGCTGAGCACGAGGTCGTGGGATCAAATTCCGGCCACGGCGGCCGCATTTCGATGGGGGCGAAATGCGAAACACCCGTGTACATAGATTTAGGTGCCCGTTAAAGAACCCCAGGTGGTCGACATTTCCGGAGTCCCCCACTACGGCGTGCCTCATAATCAGAAAGTGGTTTTGGCACGTAAAGCCCCATAATTAACAAATAACCTTTTCACTATCGTCTTTAGTACACCAGGCAAAGTGGAAGCGCCCGGAGTACCTCAGCTTTGTTATCGGTGCGGTAATATCTACCAGCGGTATGCTTCCTGGGATCCGTTCGAACGCGTCTGAATGACTGCTGGGTTTCGTGTCAACTGCGCAACAGTACGTCCACTAACAGTTATTGGTTGCCCACAAACTACCAAAAAACTACATGATATCTGCGTTTGCGGAATTTCGTTGAAGAATGTAGCATCCGCACAAACAAAAGCGAAATGCAATAAACTAAAGTGCTTTTCAGTGTCGCATATGCGTACACAGACAGAGCAGCTCACGGAAAAAAACAGAGATTTTTAACATCATAATATAGCATTTTTAGGATAGGCGACTATTATCTGCCAATAAAGTTGTATAAAGCTTTAAATATTCAACAGCGTCTATACTACTTGCGTACTGGATGCAGTGCACCACAAACTCAACCAGCTCAGTTTCCTGTACGAGCCAGCAAACTCCACCGACCACCAGAGCGCTACAATGCCAAAGCAATGAAACCACCGTCCAGTCCAGTGTGACCCAGCTGTTATCCAGACCTCTCAGCGGTGTCCCAGTGACGGCCAACGAGTCCTAGCGTTTGCAATGCGATCAAGTGTTGAAAAACGCATTGGTTTCATAATGTAAGGTACTCGAATGGATAGTTTTTTGCAAAAGGGATAGCCAAAGCAACGGAAGTGTCAGAATGACCACTACAGCTGTTAAAAAAAAACGAGACTTATAGAATACGGCGTTCCGCTACATTGGATGAATGCTAACCACATTACCGTCACCGTCAACAGTCATTCTGAGATCATTTCTTCCGTACTATTTTTATATTTGGAAAATATCAAGTGACCCCTTCACCACAAAAGCCAGCCTCTATAGCAGCGAAGCGGCACCTAACGCCCATTGGCTGCGGCAATACTTCACGAGCCTGCCTCAACAGAGCAGAACGGGCGAATAGGAACACGTGCATAATACACACGCTGCCTCGCTGGCGCCCGAGGTGATGCGTGAGGGGAGAAGGCATCGCCGTAACGCCAGGTCACCGGCTCGCCTCCACAGTGGGGCTACAGCAACGAGATGTCGCCGGACGACACCTCTTGTCGTCGGTGAGGCAGTCACGTGAAGCGCGTGCTCGGGTGCCACCCTCTTGATTTCAGAAGCGGGTGCCCAGTCTGCATCTCTCTCACTGCCACTCGGCTTAGCTGCTGCGGACGCCAGCCTGCCTTGGTAGCCGCTGCTGTTTCTTCGGTCTCTCGTCGCCCATGACGTCGGTGACATGCGGCATCCTTGACTGCTCAGCAACATCATCCAAATAATTCCGGCCTACAGTCAACATGCTAACGTAGAGACTTTGCAATAAAATAATATGCACCAATTGAATAGCGAAACTTGATAACATACCCCGCAGCAAAATTTTAGAACATTACTCGCAGCGCAGAGGTCAGAAAACCGATCAGCGGCGTTCAATTTGTACATTAATGCCTTGGCATTCACAACTCATAAGCAGTGCTTAGGCGTCCTCAGATTTTTTCCTTGCGTCCCACTTATTTTCCATGTGAAGCGGGCATTTTAAGGCTTCCGTTGCTTCAGCTTTCTGCAACATACTTTTGTATAGACCCAAAGGGCAGCCGAACATTGCGATAGAGGACGCACGAAGGAGCGGGTGAAGGCCTCCGGGGAAGACGCAAGGAGTAAGACTCTGCTGTAGAATCCACACAAGCTGCAGAAGAACACAAATACTACAGCTCATTAAAATTTTCACTCACTCACTCACTCACTCACCCATTCACTCACTCACTCACTCACTCACTCACTCACTCACTCACTCACTCACTCACTCACTCGGTATCGGCCCACATTGCTATGCACTCGCTAGCCTTGGTCATGTATGAGCAACTGAAGCGACTCCACTAGTAAAAAAATATTCGGCTTAGTTTACAGAAAATCTGCGGGTAATTTGTGACCGAACATTCTTCCGTAAATAAATAGCGGTCATTTCCGTTGAACGGACAGCTGTAACAGAGAGACCGTAATACAAGATATGAGTGCTTTTCTACTTAGAAAACGGAAGAATATGGTATGCTGAATCTGTACTTGAACCGTTAAAGTACCGGTGCTTCTCGTATTCAGAAAACGGAACACACTGTATTCTGAATCTGCACTATAACCATTAAAGTACAGGTGCTTCCCGTATTCGGAAAAAGGAACACACTGTATGCTGAATCTGTAGTTTAACCGCTAAAGTACAGGTGCTTCCCGTATTAAAAAAGGAGATTCTGAATGCTGAAACTGTACTATATCCGTTAAAATACAGCTGCTTCCCGTATTTCGTCTTGCCGAGGATATCCATTGTTTGGAGAATGTACCACGAGGGACAAAATTGCCGAGGACTCGCGAGAGTCGGCCCACTGTTATTGGTACGCTATTTTCTGGGATCAGCCGTGCTAACATCTGTGTTTGGAATGTGCATATGTGACCCACTGTTTCCAGAGGTTTTGAACACAGAGAAGTAATTTGGTCGACGCTCGCACTTCCGGGGTACTTTTATCCATGATAGTACATCTCCTTTAATGCATATGTCTGAAGGCAGCCCATAGCCGAAGCAGCAGGTCACCAATGAGAAAATTGTCTTGCCGATACACGGACATGGCTGCAGAGATATAACATATTGCACGTTGTGATATGAATGCATTGTATAGCGTATATACAAAAAGGTGCAAAATTTCAGTCCTCAAGTTCTCAGATCACAGAAGCAACTTTATTTTCTTTAATCACTCGTCTTGCACTTTTTCCTGGTGAAAGTCGTTATTGACCCAAAACGCCTTGCAAGGATAAACTTTCTGCTGTTAGGAAAAACAAATAGTATTCGTGAATTTCCATCCCAAGGAAAGCGGCAAAAAAGGATAATCACAGAACACAAACAAAGTAGTAACTTCTGTGTTAGAAAAACATATACGTAGACCAACATTGTTGGATGAAGGAATGTTACTGTAGTCGACATTTCGACATAGGTGCTTGTTATCAGGGTAGCAAATGTATTCCTTGGCAGTGTTTTCTTTTTTTGTGTGTGCATAGCCCACTTGCCCCTAGCCTCATTGGGGGAGAAGAAGCTGGTGCATGTAACAGGTAAAGAGAAGCCAAAGTGTTAAAATAAAGAGAGGAAGGGTGTGCTTCGCAGTGGTGGTTGTGATGGAGGGTATATAAGCACTGCTGTAAGTTCTTGCAAAGAGTAGCGGTGACCAAAACAGAAAACCACATACACATGAAAGCAGTCATCAATCCAGCAGACTTAATCTTCCCAGAAGTCAAAATAGGTATTAAAATAAGCAGTTTGCGCATTTGGAAAAAGGCAACGAAGAATTAAGGAAACTAAATTTTGTATCAAGATACATCTAGTTAGGATCAGTGCAAATGGTAAACGAAGGCACTACATGAACACACATTTTGTTGAAAGCTGATAAAGAAAAAATACATTGGCTGACTATTAAAAATAAGGAGTTTAAAATAAAAAAAGGGTATAACCATAAAACAGCAAAGAACGGCCTGTGGAAGAAAATGGAATGGCCAGTATGATAACCAGGTGCAAGATTGCCAAACGCAGAGCGCTGTTTATATGCATGCTGCTGTTGACGGCTTCAAGTTTCTGTCTTCCTGTGGAACCTTTCTCTTGCTTGAACAATGAAATCGGTCATTTTTTAAACAAGCCTAAGTTCAAGTGCTGGTCAAAGCTTCAGCATTATTATAATGAAAGAAAATATTATGAGCAGTACTCCTGGTTGGGCTTTGATTCACCAGTATTTTCCACAGTTGTAAGCTCAAACTTTAATGGTATAAATGTACCTTTGTTCGTGCAAACCATTAGCTGGTCTTTTTTTTCAGCACAGTTGCCTACACATTATATATGTTGGCAGGAGCGCTAGCGAACTACATCATACTTGTTGCCACAACTCAAGTGAAGCTTGGTAACAGTGAGTAAAAGAAACAAACAGCATTCCACAATACTGATTCAAGTCATCCGGAAAAGTTGCTAAATTTGTTGTACACTCCCCACGCCACCATACACTCAATTATCCACCACACTGACTCTCATGGTGTTAGCCATGCCATTATAACAATAGGCGTCAAGTGAGGAGAATTAGGGGATAAGAGGGCACAACTCTTTTTTGTTAGAACATCAAATGTGCTTTACGTTAATGCTACATTCCAACTAACAAAGTGGCAGACTGTTTGTGAGGTAGTGACCAATGCATACGACAGCTCGTGACATTCTGTGCAGCAGAACGTTGCCGATGAAGTGTTTGCGCACAAGTGCACCCTTTCACACAAGATGACATTCTGCAGTCAAACCTTGTGCCACCATTAGAGTTTGAAAAACACCACAGTGGAAAGCAAGGCGTGCTAAATTTGTAGAAAATTACAAAAAATTATTCGATTATTCATTATGCTTACTGTTCGTTAAATATTCAGACTGTTCTCTATGGGGGCTGTAAGCACGCACCCTGCTTTTAAAGTCTTAGCAACAATGATATGTGGCACAGACAAAGAGAAATGCTTCTGAACTTTATGCAAAAGTATACCCTCCAAATTACACGCAATTTTACATTCGAATCTCGTAGAGGAGGAAGAGGAAAAAAAACAATTTTCTCGTGGAGGATGCATACTCCAGAGTAGAAGAAACAAGTGCACCCTTCCCATTGCTGTGGGCCTGTGCACTAGCAGTTACATATAATATGGCAGTTACAATTGTTTTTTCCACAAGCACTGCAAGCTGCTGCCAGTTAACCAGAACATAGCTGTAATACATTTAGGGCAAGCTAAAACTCTCTAATGAATTTATCCCATATGGCACAATTAGAATGCAATATTCCGCAAATAATGAAGAACGATGTGCCATCTCATACAATGAAACACCTTTGAAGAACTTGAATCACCACCTGGGTCGTAACGAGGTAGTGTGTGTTCTGTGTAAAGTAGTGCACTTTTATTGCATAAAGCTGTGGAGAATGCATTAGTATCAGCTGTTAAGGCATCTAATTTAAATTTCACAATAAAAACTTCCATGCAGTTTTGCAAAAGGCGTACCCCCGACCTTTTTGTTGTTTAAAGGTAATCACACGTAGGGCAATAACATGCACACTATGGGCTTTATTCCCGTAGAATCAAAGCGAATAGCACCACCTAAAGTGTTATGTGCCTTCTGTCTCACATTTGCTGTCAAAACTTGTTAGCGTCAGATGCTGCAATCAGCAGAGAAACTGACTTCTGATATAAAGTATTACGGTACTGTGATCTCAGTTCTTTCCCTGCTGTTTAAGCATTATCGGGTGTTAAAGTAAAAAAAAGAGGAATAAGAAACCTATATTTCGCCTCGCAACCCTCATGAGTTACTTAGTAGTGTGAATTATAAAGGTTTCCAGATTTACAACGCAAAACAAATTTGATTCCACTGAAAGAATGACATCATGCTAATCATTCTTGCATTTGGTGCTATACTTATTCGTTTTATTTCAGTTGTAATATGTCTGCATTGTCAGCGATATCGTTTGACATGTTTTCAGTTGACGGTTTTCCATATTAAGGCAAATTCTTATTTGCAAATAAACTTGTATATGACACCAAGAACTTGCTTAGGAGGAGTATTTCTAACATTTGCAACATATGAGGCTCCTGAATGCATATCTAAGCCTGGGGCGCATGCCGCCCTCTAAATCTCATTAGCAAGTTTCTGGAAATATCTATAAGGTTTCTTATGATGAATGTAAATTTGCTTGTGTGGGAGAAACAGGGTATTTAACAGGTGAATTATGCAGCATAAGAATGATGTTAGCAAGAAGCAAGCATCAAGAAGCACTGTCACTTGATGCGCGTAGACAATCAAACATAAAAATTATATGGGATGATTTAAAATTCTTGCTGTGGAATGAAGTAAGTCTTTTATTCTATATATAAACTCTTTCATTATTCATTCGGCTACCACTGCCTTCACCAGAAACGTTCACAATCATTATCAAATCTATGCCAAATCATCCTGGCCAATATTCAAGCCTTCATAAGCTGATTTTTTACTGCTAATTGTATGCGGGAAAGAGGTGTCCATATTAAGACGATATCATATACCTATTTCTCATTTTTTGATAAATGACAAGGAAAAAATTTCACACATAAAATGCATTGAGCTTGAGCAAGTTCCATGTTTGAAGCTGTTGATTCTTTTTGCCTTTGGCATTTTTGACCCACCTGGTTAGCTAAGTAGACAGAAAAGCTGCAGGAGAAAGGTCGTGGTGGTAAATTAGACTTGTGCCCCAGGAGACCTTTTAAGCGTCACTGGAGGAACTGCCGGTGGTCTTGGCTTCTGCAGTCAACTGCTGTGGCCTCCGCATCTTCCTTGAGGGTCATGGTCATGTCTAAGAAACCTTGTGTCCACAGGCTGCATAAAGCAGGATAATTTTCTGAGCTAAGTCTTTTTTCTTAAAAGAACGCATTTAAGTTGTATTGATGGCTTTGCAACACAAAATTGCCACGTGACTGGCCGCTCAAAGCACTTTAAGCGTATTTGCAGGCTTCTTTCTTGGAAAAACACTTTTATGTGGCACACAATGTGTAACAGAAAACTGTATCGGGGACTTTCGTTTTGCTTTACAATTTTTCGTTGATACGTCTCATTTATTTATTTGATAAGTTTATTAACTAATTAAGAATTATTAATTAATGAGGCAGAATGCAAAAAAAAATTCTGAGTATCTGGAAGCAACGGCAAACCGCATTACCTTCGTTCTGTCTAGTTACATCGCATTTACATAGTTCTAAATATTGGTCCATGATAGTTAGGACACCATGTAGATCAACACACAATATTACAATTTTCATAATCATGTCTTGCGTGTTACTGGTGGTTATGGCTGCTTCAAGTGGTTCTTTCAGTAAGGTACAAGCTGTTTTGAAGTACAACTGTTTTGCAGCAAGGACGTGTAACCTAGAAAATCAAGCAAAAAGTCAAGTTGTCTTCACTATTCAGATGTTTAACTAAGAAGCTGTAGGCAAAGAAAATGGGACACAAGACCTAATAAACAATGCAAAATTAGAAAATCTCATCTGAACAAGAAACCAGTATTTGAAAACGCTGGGAAAAGCCACCAGCTTAAGTTGAGTAGAGCCTTGCTATGTACTCCAGGTGAACTTGTTACCGAAATGCTTGGGCACCATATTGAAAGTAACAATCAACAACTTTCAGCAGAATATTAACACCGATAAATGAACGGGGCTTTGAAGATTCTCGATATGAAATCCTCAACGACTTGTTCTTGAGTTTAATCTGTTGAGCTCGTTCTGTTTTCTAAAAAGTGGGCTCTCAGCCATAATTTCTCTTAACGCAACATCAGCTTAAGGCGCAAGATAGGGTTGACCAGTAGACAAAGTGGATAATGCATGGCAAACATCATGAACACTGTTACATGTTAACCAGTAGGGTTCACTCATGCAGCCATGAAATTATGCGACGCAGACACACGATATATTGAAGCTGGTTTCGTGAAGTGTTCTATGCTTACAGAGCTTCTTCCCCAGTTGTGAAAGCTCTCTCCAGTAGCTAAATAAGCGATGAAAGTAAAAAAAGAACTTCAAAAGGCTACAATGCATTGGCCATTTGCAACTAAGCAGGAGTCTTCTTGGCCCCTACGTTGCCTTGTCCAAATCTACTACGCCACAGTACATGTTTTACCTAGCACCAGCCACTTTATTAGGCAATCTGTTCAGAGCCCTTTCTTTCCGTTTTCCCTCTTGGGAAACAGTTTATCATGTGTTCAGTTGGCTTCGAGAAAGGGGACAGAAAACTCTGTGCACCACTGATTTCTACTATGTTTAGCTCGATGCAGCACGCCGCAGTGGTTGCAGGTGAAGCCAGTGGAAATGCGGTGTCGTGCAGTGGCTTGTCCTGGAAGCAGGGCGTATGGCGGACTAACTACTGCGTGTGATCAGATAATGTTGCTGCGGTAAAAATTTTTCTTTGTACTTTTTTAGATTTTACGAGATGTCTCTACATGTCTGGTAAGCGCTTTTATGACAATCTGAACCTGTATACGAGAGTGTTTGCTTACATAAAGTGTTTTCTCATTTACCTGTGTTTCCACTGCACGCCACTTATGTTAACGACACTGTGGACACTGCAATGGAAAAATTCTGGACACCTTGAAACACTGCTATTGCCTGCTTGGGTAGCTTATGGCACATCAGGCAGACATTTTAGGGGAAGAAATGCCACACACCCATGCAGACACAGTGCTGCTGTAAAATTGTTAAGCACCAACTTCCAGGACAATGTTGGCTTCAGCCGAGGGCACTCGATGTGCTGTCCCTCCACTGTAGTATAGATCAATGGTGCGGACCCTTTTATACTGGCTTTCCTTTCTGGTCGGGAACTTGGCAACTGCTTATACTTTACTTTTTTCTACCTACCACATGGGCAGAGAAAGTCACATCAGTGTGCGTTGATTCTATGGCTTCATTTTTCTACACATTTTATCAGATCATTAAAAAATACAGTTGCACATTTTTAGTACTGTATGTAGAAAGGCTAGTTGCTAGACATGTGATACGTTACCATCCCTCTGACAGAATGCAACAATAGAAAGCATACACTGGGAAGCTACACTATAATTTAAATTTACGTGATACCGTATGCCCATACAGTATGCTTACTGTATGCTCTAGTCCTGTATCAAATAAAAGTGGATTGTCAATCGTTTATGGTGTATTTCCACTTATTCTGAGTCGTCAAATTGTAGAATCACTGTTCCAAGTTTGAACAATATTGGCTGTTGATTGCCTATGGGATCCGTTTCGTACTTATACATGCAATAATCCCACTGCAATAAGGATAAAATGATAGAAAAGGAAATGCCGTGATGCTCTTCCACATTTGCTAAGGGCCGTAGCAATGGCGAATAGCATGTGGTTGTAGCTACATAAATGTTCAATGTTCACACAGCTTGATTGTTCAGAAAGTAATAAAGAGGCAAGCTCTGAACATCTGCATGACCAATAAAACCTGTCTACTAGAGACTGCACTAAGGCTGCTGCTTAGTACTGTTTGGCAGTTCGGCTTTGATTTTTTGCTATATTTAGAACGATTTAGCTACCGGCAGTTTACTGTGCAATAAAATGGAACATGGAGCACTGGTTATATGCACATAAATAATGCGACAGCCAATATAACACAAGGATAGGAATATGGGTCCAAAAAAAAAAGAACATATAAATTACGATTATAATGTGATGTGATGTCAATAAAATAGAAAGCAACGCACAGGAGTGGACGGCACTATCATGCCACCAAGGTCATTGGACAGAGAGTACTTCGTAAGTGCCTGCAACACCGTCAAACAAGGCTAAGCCGCGTTTCCTTGGGTGTGTTCGAAGACAGCTCCACACGTAATAGTGTTTCCAGTTTTGCTTCCCAGTGGTTTAGCTCGCCGCAGTTTGAAGTTCCGCAAAATATAAAGCGAGAAAACTGCATTATAGTCTTTTTGGAAACAAGGATATAACGTGAAGTACATTCCGAGGCCAGACACTCTCGAAAATATTCTTGCAATACGTTCATGCAAATTTGGAAGCTGCATGACTTGTTTAACATGATAGTTTTTCATGATGCACCATTGTGCAGGGTTTTATAGACGAAGTCAAATACACTATGATGGCACACAATGGTCGTAATCCCTAATAATATAAAAGGTGTCGCCTTAATGTTACAACAAAAGTTGACATTACTTAATGATAGCCCTGTAAATTTTAGCATGCAGTGGCACCACTTGGTTAAGCAATAGTGATGTAATGTCTATGTGTACAATTATTACCCATACATTTCTGCTATTGTTCAAATGGCAGAAATGAATGGGTAATACTTCTATACATAGACATTACATCACTATTTAACCAAGTAGTTAAACTATGCCTCATACAAGATTAAAACTAAAACATAAATTACATATTATCACCCTAACAGTAACAGTTCATTTGAACTTCACAGTAAGTATATGTTTGTTGATGCCAGCCTCCCAGAATGCTAAACCCTGCTGCATGCCTTAAAGAGCAATTATAGTGGTATCAATTAACTCTGAAGCTACTCAGGACTGCAGCATTGCAGAAGCCATATACAAACGTCCCATTTCATGTGTAATAGCTTGACTTGATTGCACATCTTATCAAGTGCCAGTTAAAATTACTTCTCCTTCTTTGCCATTTTTGCCCGCCAGACCACACTCGAATGACATCAATATATTAACATATTCAGAGAACCCAATTTCGCTTATAACACCTTCGCATACTACCACAGCTGCACTCGGTCATATGTGTTGCAATAATGAAGGAGCGCTTGTCCACCAACACTCCGATGTCACTAACAGTGATCACCTACACAGCTAAGTAGATGGTCATGATTTAGATAGCAAATGTCTGAGAGAACAAAAATCCACTCACTTTGAGAGCTGCAATACTGCGATTACTTCAGAGAGATGGACCCATTGCAGGCAGCAGACGTCTTCTCAGCTCCGGCCCATCAGCAACTTGCTTTTCAGTAAAAGAAAAGGATTAATTAGTAATGATATGTTACATTGTTCCTGCTGAGAATCAATACAATCTGATTTTCTTGTTAATTCACTGTTTGCTTTAGTTTTACAACTGAATCATTCGTAAAATACAGTCTATGATGATGCCATTCGCTTCTCTTGATTGTACAACTTTTTTTGCACTGATACAACGTTTACTGCTTGCTTACTGATACGAATTCCTTGACTGCCCAGACATCATTCCAGGAAAACGTCGTGCTGCACCGCAAGCCGTTGCGCCAAGTAAACACACGGCAGAGTAGCCAGAGCGAAGAACTTTTTTTTGGTCGCTACCATTAAAACCTCCCCTCCTCTCCCATCCAAGGCCTCTCCCATCCTCTCCCATCCAAGCAAGAAAATAATTATCGCACGTTGTGAGCCACTGCAATTACCTCGAGTGTTTATTTACGTATTCTAACAGAAGTTCTTGTATCGGATACAGTATGCTCTCAAACCGGTACAAGCGTCAATACAAGTGTGCCACTGAATGCAGTTTTATCTACGCTTTTAACGCAAGTGAGCAAGAGGTTAAAAGGGTCACACGGAAATTGCGACCGAGCCGATCGCGCTATCACTGAAATCGATCTGAAAAGATAGGGTGATCCTTTTCCCCATTTGTGCGTCATTGTTGCTTTAAGAAGCTGCATAGTGGCCTTCTCAAACAATAGTTCTGTTCGCGACGCCGGCTCCCACACATCATTTTACCATCTACGTTACGCAAACCGAATAAAATTAAAATGGGCTTACCTCATGAGCAAGTTACGAACGCGCGTAGGCTGTTGAACATGCGTTGAAAGCAGGCTATCGCGTGTCCAAGCGCATACGTGCACCCGAACACAGGACAACTTCTTTGATGCCGCAGCGTGCACAGTTTTGTACACGATGTGACAGATATTCAGCGCCGATATCCCCACGCAATGACGGCACAAGACGAGCGCCCAAGCGTACAATCATCTTCATCATCATCAGCCTGGTTACGCCCACTGCAGGGCTAAGGCCTCTCCCATAATTCTGCAACAACCCCGGTCATGTACTAATTGTGGCCGTGTCGTCCCTGCAAACTTCTTAATCTCATCTGCCCACCTTTCTGCCAGCCGCTGCTATGCTTCCCTTCCCTTGGAATCCAGTCCGTAACCCTTAATGACCATCGGTTATCTTCCCTCCTCATTACATCTCCTGCTCATGCTCCCCATTTCTTTTTCTTGATTTCAACTAAGATGGCATTAACTCGCGTTTGTTCCCTCACCCAATCTGCTCTTTTCTTATCCCTTAACGTTACACCCATCATTCTTCTTTCCATAGCTCTTTGCGTTCTCCTCAATTTAAGTAGAACCCTTTTCGTAAGCCTCCAGGTTTCTGCCCCGTAGGTGAGTACTGGTATGACACAGCTATTATACACTTTTCTCTTGAGGGATAATGCCTAAGAGGGTGCTAAGAATCCCTGGCTCCGGACAAGCCGCCATTGGAATATGAACCTGGCAACGTTTAACGCTAGAACGTTATCTAGTGAGGGGAGTCAAGCAGTGCTATTGGAGGAATTAGAGGGCAGTAAATGGCATATAATCGGGCTAAGTGAAGTTAGGAGGACAAATAAACCATATACAGTGCTAAAAAGCGGGCACGTCCTGTGCTACCGGGGCTTAGCGGAAAGACGAGAACTAGGAGTTGGATTGCTGATTAATAAGGATATAGCTGGTAACATACAGGAACTATATAGGATTAACGAGATGGTGGCAGGTCCTGTTGTGAAACTTAATAAGAGGTACAAATTGAAGGTCGTACAGGTCTACGCCCCTACTTCCAGTCATGATGACCTGGAAGTCGAAAGCTTCTATGAAGACGTGGAATCGGCGATGGGTAAAGTCAAAACAAAATACACTATACTGATGGGCGACTTCAAAGCCAAGGTAGGCTGGAGACAAGTGGGGAAATACGGCATAGGTAATAGGAATAGCAGGGGAGAGTTATTAGAAGAGTTTGCGGAACAGAATAATATGCGGATAATGAATGCCTTCTTCCGCAAGCGATATAGGCGATAGTGGACGTTGAGGAGCCCGAACGGCGAGACAAGAAATGAAATAGACTTCATACTCGGCGCTAACCTTGGCATCATACAAGATGTGGGCGTGCTCAGCAAGGTGCGCTGCAGTGACTATAGGATGGTAAGAACTCGAATTAACCTAGACCTGAGGAGGGAACGGAAGAAACTGATATAAGAAGGCAATCAATGAGTTAGTGGTAAGAGGAAAAATACAGGAATTCCAGATCAAGCTACAGAACAGGTATTCGGCTTTAACTCAGTAAGAGGACCTTAGTGTTGAAGCAATGAACGACAATCTTGTGGGTATCATTAAGGAGTGTGCAATAGTAGTCGGTGGTAACTCCGTTAGACATGATACCAGTAAGGTATCGTAGGAGACGAAAGATCTGATCAAGAAGCGCCAATGTATGAAAGCCTCTAACCCTGCAGCTGGAATATAACTGGCAGAACTTTCGAAGTTGTTCAACAAGCGTAAGACAGCTGACATAAGGAAGTATAACATGTATAGAATTGAAGTTGTTCTCAGGAACGGAGGAAGTCTAAAAGCAGTGAAGAAACTAGGAATTGGCAAGAATCAGATGTATGCGTTAAGAGACAAAACCGGCAATATCATTACTAATATGGATGAGATAGCTTAATTGGCTGAGGAGTTCTATAGAGACTTGTACAGTACCAGTGGCACTCACGACGATAATGGAAGAGAGAATAGTCTAGAGGAATTCAAAATCCCACAGGTAACGCGTACACAACACAGCGACAAATTCGGAACAATGCCAGTTCGAACGTGCCCACACTCAAACAGCGTAACCATCCATCACTTCTGTTCTTCGCTCCCGATGCGTCAATCTCTCTTCCTTGGGGTCATGCTCCACTCTTCAGTACATATCAAGACATATTTATTGTGAATTTACAATTTTTGCAATACGACACGACAAATGCCGGGTGACCGCACGTGTGCAGCTTCGTCTAACGCTCCTAACGGAAACGCAACGCGTGCTGACGCACAGATCGGCACTCCGTGAGGGCGGAGAACAGAAAAGAAACGCTTTCGTTTATCGATTTGTGCTCTAGCTATCGGAGCAGCAAAATAATTGCTTGACAAATAATTATGTTCTGAAAGAGGAGAACGCTTTCTCTCCCACAAGGTAGCACTTTTTATACGAAGAAAGAGAGAATGCAAGAAGCAGAAAGGCAGGGAAGTCAACCAAACCGTTTGCTACTGGGAATAGCAAACCCCTGGGTTGCAATGCAGTGCAAAGCAGTGCACTGCGATGCGTCAACAAGCTCTAGTATAGTGCTAATTATGGCTGGTTGGTGCCTGTGATGAACGGGTAAATAATGAGTTCTGTCACAACATTTACCAATGAATAAAGCACATGGAACAAATGCTGTTGCATTCTTGGTCAAAAAGAAATAATGCTTGAATCGTTACAACTCGGCACTGGGCGTTCTTTCGTTCTGTCTTTTTTTTTTGACAGTGCACACAGTACTCGCACGATACTAGATCCTTCGTCTGCAGTCAACGTCGCATAATTTGCACACATGTCGGTGTGTGTTCGCGATCTTTATTCTGTCGTACGGGCGTGCTTACCGGTCTTGTTTCAAGATGAAGCGTCAAATGTTTCCGATTACATCTTAGCGCAAGAATTAACCCATGAACAGTAAGGATTATGAGTAATCGATGTGTCTCAATGAATGGGCAGTTATTGACAGAGACGACATATATTGCAAATATTATAGCAATGAGCTAAACCAACTACATTGCTGTTAAGCAAAGCCCTTTCAAAAGTGGGCTACTTGCTTAGGGCATTCGAAAATTACATCCGGCCGTTGTACTTGGGTCTATAGGCCGCCAGCTTCCTTCGAAAACGTTTGTTGCTAAATGTAAACGCAGTTGTGGTGAATATACCACTTCCTGCGTTTCGATACTGATTTATAGTGCGCAGAATTTTTGGTGTGTAGAGTATCAATCTCATTCCTAGTGCACCAGCACTTGAGTGCCGCAAGTTTGTTTATATAGGCAAATATGCCCACGGAGCTTAGTTCACTTAAATATATATGCTGTATCATTAACTACAAAGCGCTAAATTTGAGAACATTGCAAAAACGCATATATTTGCGCATATAATCAGAGTTACAAGGCCGGTATGCGCGGCAAACTGCGACCGGAATATATATATATATATATATATATATATATATATATATATATATTTAAACGATCTGTTGTTGCAGCTTTTGTTGGAAGGCTCGCTCTCACATTTTGTACGTATCTTCATATTGCATACATTTCGCGTGTTTCATGAAATATTGTTATCTGAATCTTTGTGAGTTTGAGCGCTCATTCCGACAGCTTAAATTTCCTCGCAATAATACGGATGTTCGCTTAACAAAAGTACGGAATTCTGTCTGTTTCGTGGAAAACAGTGTATAGCCGCTTTAATATTGCTGTGAAATATCCGTAAAGCTTAAAACGGAGAGCACATTCCGTATATTAACGGGAGTTTTTGCTGTATTTTTGAAATATGAGATACTTTCCGTATTTTTACCTGCAATTCTTCCGTATAATGACGGAAATCTACTGTATAGGGGCGAAACTTTTTTACAGATATAGGTGGCCCAAGCAAACCGAAGCAAAGAAATACGTCGATGCAACGACAAAGGTGATACGAGGACGACTGCATGAGTACAATGACATGACGACGGTACATCCATGACAGGGTGACGAGGACGCTATCAGGTCAATGGGATGACGAGGAGTGTATAAGAAAGATGGTGCGCGACGACGCATAAACGACTAACTGAATACCAAGCCGAAATGGAGACGATGGAATGATCAGGGTGGCATGACGACAGCAGTTTCACGACGGATGCACTATTATGATTGTCTGACGATGACGCAATGACGACTATGGCATGGTAAAGGCCTCATAATCGCTCCTAAGGGTTGATGTCGATGGGTCGAATAATGGTGTTATGACGAGAATAGCATGACAAAGGTGGTATGATGTTGCTGAAGTAACGACGATGGCACAAGGACAGCGGGACGTCAACGGGCATGAAACAATATACGATCGCGACAGTCAGACGACAATAGCATGACGACGACGGCATGATGAGGGTACATAAGGCGATGAAGTGTCATTCAGCTGGCAACGAGGAGCCGCGGTCTTGTAACAATTCCTGCCATTATTGTACCATGTCCTCTCCTACACGCCTACAGGCGCACTGTCCTTGCGAGTGGGTCAAAACCAGCTGCACAACTCGTGCTCGACGGCGCAGAAATGGAACGATGGCGCGCATCCGTAAATGAGATGGGGTGAAAAGGCTGTTTCTCACATCATACCTAATGTCACTTTGGTGAGACTACCACGAGTATTTATTAAGTCCTCGTTGCGCTGTATTGTCCTCTTGAGTCCTGCTGTTTTTTAGATCACATTCAGTTTGCTTCTTGTTCCGCCACTCCCTACATTGTCGCATACAGACAGAGCGGCGTGCAGAAGACAACCGGAACTAATGTGCGCGAGAAAGGAAAAAACCTGTGCAAAGAGGAGCACGAGATGTTTCCAGTGGTAAAAAAGAGAGCAAGAATGGAAAAAGGCTTACCCAGAGGACATTTCACGCTTGAGAGCCTAGTATGCCGTTGTAGTTCCTTTTTACTAAGTGTATAGTTCTTGGTGTGTGCATTCGGCAAAACGAAGCGAGATGTTTCTCGAGAGATCGATGAAGCGTCTGTTGTGTAATAGTGTGGAAGTAGATGGCGTTGTACGACGGGATGTTCTGCGGACGCGTTACAATTGTTGCTTCCGGTATCTCTCCCTCATCAGATAATTCGATCTCTCATACCTCCTTGAAGACTTCCCTTTCTTTTTGTAACAATCACTTCTTTTCTGGTCACCCTTACACAGCTCCTCACCTCTTTGCTTTCGTGTTTGAGGCTTTTCTTTTATTGCGATAGCAATTGTATGGACCCTCCAATCGCATGTGGCGAGTGCCCCATGTGTACGTGGGCGGTCGCGCGTGCCCGGCCGGGCCACTGTATATTGAAAGCCACTCTGGCCTGGTACAGACTCCATGCTACGGTGTGTTTTCGCAATTAGTCCCCGTTGATTCTAGTGGCAACACAAAGGTCAATTCGTTCGCTACTGCTACCGCGTTTCCACACTGCAGCGTTTTGACAGCGACTTTCGGCAGTCATCGAGTGAGATGTGTTATTTTGCTTCACATTCGCTTCCGAGAATCTATACACGCACCGAATATGACATTGAGCTGGAGAAGCTTCGTACAATTCGTCGCCGTGCAGAGCGAAGATACAGGAGGAAGAAGTCTGTACATGAATAGAGGTTGGCCAGAAGAACTAAAAAAAAATTCAGCGCCGCATGGACAAAGTTGCATCGCAAAGATGGAAGTCATTCTGGGAATCTTTGGATCCACGAAAACCTTTGTCTCACATATGGTCTCCGTGGAACCCCTCAGCAATGCCACCCTTTTCAGTCTTTGGCGCTTCACTAACAATGCAGCGAGATTGACGTCGCTGAAGCTTTCTGCAAGAGGATTGCTGGCGAAACTAGTTCCGCTGGAACATCGACGTTCCACCACTCACCGATTTCACACGACCTCCGCATGGACAGTCCCTTCTGCATGGACGAATTCGAAGCTGCACCGACCTTGTGCAAGCGTTCGTCTCCACCAGGACCCGACGGTATAACCTACCGTGCCCTAAGTAATTTTGGCGAAGAGGCTCGGAAAGTGCTCCTAATCTTGTTCAACAACAGATAGGTATGGTTTCTGAGGAATGGAAGACCAGTCACCTAATTCCACTGCTCAAGCCCGGCAAGTCGCCTGTAGACGAAAAAGTAGTCGGTTGCATTGGAAAAGTAATGTAGAGGATAGTTCTAGCACGGCTAGAATGGTACCTCGAACATTACCAGGTATATCTAGATACAGTGGCGGGTTTCAGGCGTGGCCGTTCTTCCCTTGAAAACGTTATCGACTAGGTGACGTACGTCGTCCATCAGAAGACCTGCAAAAGACTACCTGCTGCCCCGTTTCTGGATGTTAAAGGAGCGTACGATAAGGTAACGCATGAAGTGACTTTCAACGCGTTACAAGCAGTAGGACTTGGCGGCAAGGTCTTTCTGGATAAGTACCTATCTACGCAAGAGATCCTTTTTTGTACTTACCGAGGATGGGCCGACCTCTCAGCATTACAGCAGCCGTGGGGTGCCTCAGGGCGGAGTACTGAGCCCAGCGCTCTTCAGTCTAACACTCATTGTAGTCGCCGACATCCTGCCAGGCACCATTAGGCTCTCCACCTATGCCGACGACATTTGCATTTGGACGTCGGCTGTGACGCGACTGCAGCTTCGCGCGCGGCTTCAGAAGGTAGTCACTTTAACATCATCCTACCTTCGAGAAAAAGGACTTCATATATCATATGAAAAGTGTGCAGTGTTTGCGTTTACCAGGAAATCAATGTGTCCATACGTGATATCCGTCGGCGGACAATTGATCGCGTACAGCACGAGTCACAGATTTTTGGGGGTGGTCATTGACAGAAATCTCTCCTGAATCCCTCATGTGGATTATGTGAGAAAACGCCTGACAGGAATTTGCCATATGTTTAGGTTCCTAGCAGGAAAACATGCGGCGTGCCAATACAATCTATGCTGCAACTGTACAGGGTTCTCTTTATTGGATTCCTGCGGTACAGCCTACCGGTCATGTCCAACACCTGCACAACTAACATGAACATAATCCGAAGCATCCGAGGCCAAGCCCTGAAGATACGCCTTGGCCTACCGAGGAGTGCGTCAACGACTGAAGTAATTGCAGTCGCTCCAGATTACACTCTTAGAACGCACATTAGCACTGAAACGATGCGGGTGCACAACACTTCGCCTTGACCCCTAGCCACCACCTCCCAAGTCCCCCAGTAGAGAGGCCCCACACGAGATTCAGTGCGACTGTCTTCGCGCACCGTGCTTCTCTCAGGTCAGGTTACACACCTGTGGCAAGACCTTCCATTCCTCCATGGTGTGTGTGCCGTACTCAAGTAAACCTTACAATCCCAGGACTTCAGAAAAAGTCGGACTTGCCATCATCAGCACTCAAGCAATTAACTTTACTTATTTTATGCGAGAAATGCAGAGACTGCACACACATCTATACTGATGGATCAACTACACCAACAAGTTCCTGTGGTGCTGTAGTTATACCAACAATGAAAATAACCCAGTAGTTCAAGACTTCCCATGCCACTACGTCTTCAGCTGCAGGGATCGCGGCTCTCCGCGACGCGCTTCATGTGATAAGTGCTGAAAGTGGTAGAAAATGGGCAGTCTTCTGCGATTCAAGGCCGGTCTTGCAATGTGTGCTGTCGTCTCTATGACATGGAACTCACGATCAGCTCACATAGAAAATCGTGGAACTTGTCCATCACTTAGGAGAAAAAGGCCACGATATATCTTTTGAGTGGATACCAGGTCGCTGCGGTATCATAGGAAATGATGAGGCAAATAAGGCAGCTCGGATGTCAAACCAAGAAGACCACTTCGCCACCATTCCGCTTTCAAGGACCGACACCCCGAGACAACTTCGCAATCTAGCTCGCAAGATCTCCTTAGCAGAGTGGAATACCGCACATACAAGGCGCACAAGACTGCACAGACTAAACCCGTCACTTCGACTCAGACCTCCGGCCGGTCTACACCGACGCGAAGCGCCTCTTCTGTGTCGGTTCTGGCTTGGAGTTGCCTTGACAAATGCCTACTCAGCACTAATTGGAATGACTCATAGTCCTACATGTGATGTTTGCGGATGCGAGGAGAACACTGACCACTTACTGTGCCATTGTCCTCACTTTAAAGCACCAAGACCATCCTTGACCAACGCATTCAGGAAATTCGATGATCGTCCTCTGAGTGAACAGACACTACTAGAGCACCGTCCCCACCGATCATAGGTTTAGAAGGCAGTGAAGGCACTTTTGTGCTTTCTGAGAACGTCTGGTTTGCGAGAGCAGCTTTTACTCAAGTGCTGTCAGTACACGTATCTACACCTTATTTCTCCCTTTTCTCTCTTCCCCTTCTCCCTTCCCCCAGCGTAGGGTAGCCAACCAGACCCTTGACTGGTTAACATCCTTGCCTTCTCATATTCATCTCCCTGTCTCTCTCTCTCTCTCACGTTATAATTTCTAATATCACTTATTTTTCCTTTGCTGATCAGTTTTGACTGTTCCGCGCATTCTATCTTATCTTGAGTTGTGCACTTTCAGTCTTTGTCGTTTCTTTATTAGGTACGTTTTACTTGGGAGAACTTGCCGACTGGTTGCCTTGGTGCCTTGCCTCCCACTTCAATTGCTGCCTCTGAAGTCATCCTCATTACGGTTTCATTGATTACCTATATGTTATCATCATCATCATCATCATCATTATCATCATCATAATCTCTGTGTTCTAAGGCTGCATATTTGTTTGCAAGTACCAGCCTAAACTTGTCTGCTTTTACCCTTACTGCCTTCTAAGTTGACCAGTTTCTTCCTAACCAATTTTACTCTATCTCTGTTAAAATTGAGGTGAATCCTAGCCTTCACTAACCCATGATCACCGCACCTTACCTTACCTATCATTTCCACATCTTGCACTATTCTGGGATTGGCAGAAAGTATGAAATCAATTTCAATTCTTGTTTCACCATTAGGGCTTTACAGGTCCACTTTATGTTGCTACGTTCCCTGAAAAACTTGTTCATTATACTCAGCTTATTCCTTTCTGCGATTTCTACCAGCATCTCTCCTCTAGCGTTTGTAGAATCGATGCTGTAGTTGCCAATTGCCTGTTCACCCACCTGCTTTTCCCCCGCGTTTGCATTAGACTCAACCATTACTACTGTATACCGAGTTTGTACTTTTCTCATCGCAAATACAACATATTCACAAAACTGATCTACTTCCTCATCGTCGTGACTGGATTTTGGAGCCTAGGCTTGTTCTACCTTTATTCTATACCACATAATAAAGTAGAATTACGACTACTGGTGCTCGCTCGTTAATGCTGTAGAAGTTGTCAATGTTGCCCGCTATGTCCCCGCGAATTAGGAATCCTACCCTGTATTGCTTCTTACCAGGGAGAGCTCTATACCAGAGAACTTGGCCGTTGTTTAGCAATGTGTAAGTCTCACCAGTTCTTCTAATCTCACTAAAGCTGATAATATCCCAAGCAATCTCTGATATTTCCTCAAGGAGTCCTGCTAAGCTAGCCTCTCTCAAGAGGGTTCGGGTGTTAAACGTTGCAAGGGTCAGTTTCCATTGGGTGCCTGTGCGGACCCAGATATTCTTAGCACCCTCTGCGGCGTTTCAGGTCTGCGGCGTTACAGCCGTTACTTCCGACTACCGTAACCGAGCATTCGACATAGCTGACCAAGATAATCCCGCAGGCAGCAAGGCTACCTTGTCGCCGATAAGTACGGTCCCGAGGGCCCTACATGCCCAAGAAATCCGCTGATTTGTCCACCTTTTGGACAGCTTTGGACAGCGGCTATACTAGAGCTAATGAGAAGGAGGAAATGGGAGGGGTGGGGTATAACTGACCCCGTAGTTTTTCTGGGACCGCTGCGGGCCTAAGCGCTAGGAAGTTGGGAATTGTACGCCTCATTTAACCTACAGTAGTGCGTCCCTCAATCAGTCAGACATGATTTGAACATTTCGCGCCTGTAAGAAATTGACGGCTCTGCTACCGCCGCGGTCACGATACAATTTTCGGGAGTACAAACGAAAATAAGCAAGAAAGAATAAGTGCTGATGTAGACGAAAGGAATAGACGCGTATTCGATCCTTCTGACGTACTGAAAATCTGTGTGTTCACTTTACAGCTAGGTGTTGCTGCTGTTTGCTTTCCCGTATTGTTTGCGTGGCATAGCTCCTGCAGGACGTGCGTCAGCGCACAGCTGGCGTCTCCCACGCAGGGAGCGACAGGCAGTACCTGGCGGCCGTTACGTGGGCCTCATATATACATAAAAATTTATATACTTATTTATAGCAGAAGTGGTCACATACACAAAAATGCAGCTTTTACTTGGTAACGCTCTTTTACTTCACAAAGGTCGTGGCTCTGTCATCATTAGAGTGTGATCATAAACGGAATAGATCGCGTGTAAGCGCCATCACTTTGGCGCAACTGAATCACTAAGTGCGATTAAAGAAACGATTAGCCTCAAGGAACCAAAAATAAATATATTTTGATGCGTTTACGATAACAAGTATGGTACAAAAATTTCATTATTCAGATTGAAAATACGTGGAACACGCAAGGAAAAAAACAACGAGTGATCCTCAAAAAAATTGTGCGTTACGGCCAATAGTGTAAAGTGAGAGTAAATTTTCTCTACACAAGAAAAAGCGTAAAAAGAATATGTGTAATAATCATCCAGTAACTAAGGACGGTATGAAGAAACCAAGTAGAAGAATAACGGCAACTTATGAAAGAACTACGAAAACGCAAACATGACAAAAATAAAAACAAAAATCACTACGAGCATAATGTTGTTAAACAGATATAAAATAACTTTTCCGATGCTTTAGTTAATGCCAGAATAGGAAAGATTGAACACATATTAAAAATAAAATGGTCTTCAATCCGTGATGTGAAGGCGGTTGGAAAGCGAAGCTCTAAACTAGAACGAGTACCCAATGCGACGTAGGGTGAAATCATTCACATGGCGACATTCACATCTACTTTACTTAATTATTAGAGTAAGACGCTTCGACTGCCTGCGACTTGGCTTGCACCGCTACATCGTGCACCTACAAAGAGCGGACCAGAGCGAAGAGAAATTCGTCGCGCGTCGTATGCGATTCGCTCTTCAAGAGTCATCTGTACACGTGGCCTGCCCACAGCACTGTCACAACCCAAATCGGTTCTTAGGCGCGTTCTTCTTTTTTGTACATAAGTTACGCCACTCCATGCTTCGTATACAACAGTCAAGCTGCAGTGGCTGCGTCAGCTTGGGCAGCAGTGATCCTTACCGGGAAACCTATGCCGGGAGCGCTACGTGCTTCGCATTATTATCAGGAGCGCCTTGTCAATTATGCGGTTCGAATGCTTGTTTTGAGATTGTTCTTCAGTGAAACATATTCTGTTCTGTATGTCGTATGCGTGCTTCCAAAGAATGTATGCACTGTTCGCTTCACCTTGCTGAGTGCTTGTAGCCGCTGCCTTCCGGGAGTATGAGCCATTGCATTTGGGGACATGAGCCACAGATGATGAGAGTTTTCTGTGGACGTTGCGCCATGAATAAATCCCGGGATCCTAACCACAGACAGCTTCTCTGTGAAAGAGCCACGAACTTATCTGTCATGGCGAGCATTAAAGCCGGAATACGGCATCGTAACTTCAATTTATTCGAATAAGAAACCTTGTACATGTATTGTACGACGGATACTGTCCAGGGGTGTTGAGGGCGTGGGAGGCGACACTAAGAGAAGAACGAAGCGTTCAAGGAGGAATTGCGCATGAAAAGCAAGATGATGTCTGAAGTTCTAGCATATGTATGGTCGCTATGTCTGCCATGGCCTGGCTCTTTCTTATTTGGCGAGGTGACAAGAGGTGTGGACGAGAAGTTGATGCGCCCTAAGTTATGTGATGCTGCAGCTCATGCAACTGCGCCACATACGACGTGTTTCGCGTGCATGACACTGACACTTTGCTGTCAATTTTTTGCATTCGTTCGTTTCTCTAGATTCTTTTTCACTGTACGCGTTATCTTATTTCGTGCGTAGTTGCCTGGTTGGTATACATTATTGATATCTGTTATTTACTTCCTTTATGTCATTTTCATTTCTTCCATTTGTCTTGTTCTTGCTGCATATAAACTATTTGATTTCCTTGTCTTTCTTCCTCACTGACTTCTTCAATAAAGTTTCTAATTTCATTCTCTTGCAAAGCATCTAAATGGGGCAGCGAGGTCATGCACAACACTTATTCAGTGCCTCCGGTCTCACCACAACCTCCAAGAGTCACGCCGTTCAAGGGTGCGTTTTACTTATTTCGTTAGACAGAATGGTTAACGTATCCCTGTATTCGACTACCTTTCTTCCTCGACTCCTGCGTTTGGTTTGGCCTTTATTATTATCCAGCATTTTATATTTTTTGCAATTCTAGCTTTTGAACTGAGACTCATAAAATGTGAATAGCAAAGCAAATTTCCAGTTTTTCTGATTTAATTTTAGGTTTCATGATTTTAGTATATTGTAAGACTTGCGTGTAACCTGACGTCGTTTACTTTTATTCTCTATTTCAAACGATGCGTGTTATGTATACATCGGTATTATTCTCAATCCGTAATATTTGCGCACGTTTCATAAAGTGAATACTTACAATCTCACTTTTACAGAAGAAGCTAAGATTTGCTTGGAGCTACAAGGCGGCCACACATAACAGATTCGCGCCGAGCGTTGCACAGAGGGCTCACAATAAAGGCCAAGAAACATAAAATTTGCAGAAATTACCGCAGTGATGTCGTAAAATAAATTTAAAATTGAAAAGATGTATTGCATAAAACTTAGCATACGATGCTGTTAGCTAGCGTTACTGTGGCACCTTCATGCTTGTGTATTGTTCTTATTCTCTATAAAAACGTTGCACTTACGGGACTCAATGTGTAAATGCACTTTTCTACTACGTACTTACTTTCACGAAACGTGATTTTACCAGCGGGGAACACCACACGTTGAGTCTTAGTTTCCGTATCGCTGTTCTCGCTCATTTTCAGGCACCGGCTTCCTTCACATCATAAAACGTGATAGTGACCACGCGCTTTCGGCTCATCGCAAAGATAGCGTTGACCCGCAATTGTAACATTCGAGCAACCATAAAAGAAAAAAAAACTTTAGGATGTGCATAAAAGAGTTGCTTGCTTAGCTTCGTGAACGGAGAAATCCGGCCGCATAAAAAATGTATAAATAAATTTTTGAGTATGACGGAAACTGGCAAAGCTGTTTCGGTAAATGAGCGGCAAAAATGTTTCCGCCCTCGTAAACAGGAAGCAAAGCAGCTAAATTCAAGAGGGATTGAATATTTCGGTGCTGTCCGAGTTGGCAGAAAAGTCTATTTGATATAATTGAGCGGGAGTATGCGTATACGCAAGGCAAATGCACTCAGCTACGAGCCACTTGTTATGTTTAGTCGACGGGTATGGTGCTCGGGAAGACCGTCAAAATCAAGGACAACTTTGCACAGATCCATTTCTACCAGATGTATAAAAGTTGCAGCGCAAACATCAGTGATATGGCGAATGTACCAAAAGCATTCACCAAATATGCCATGATTACATGAGCAAGAAAACTGATGCGGCATATTGAAAATGACTGCACATAATAATAAACAAAAAGAGATACATATATTTCCAGCAAAGCGGATAGGTCGGCCGGCGCTATAGCTGGCTCTGGTCTCCTACTGTGCACCGGGAAAAGGGACCTGTGCGTATGTACAAGTCAGCTGAGTTGCGGCATCACCGCTATTGCCGAGCGGCTAGCCGAGTGGCTTGTACAGAAATGCTATAGTTGATGTTCTAATAGCGGCTGCGCTGTTTCTAGTAGGCCAAGGACTCGAAACAGACTAATCTGACAGCGGTCTCTTACCGAAGTGTGCAGTCGAAGAGGTCCGTTCCTGTGGTCCTGCTTGGCGCGTAAGACAACTTTGAAACATAGCGGAGAATAATCGCTCACAACCGGGGATATGGTGCACTGAACGGCTCGTTGGCTCCGGCAAACACGATCGACCGTAGTGTGACGGCACGCCCCCCTTTTTGACTTGAACACTAAGCATGAATAAATCAAACACGTATATACTAGCGGACAACTTTCTGTGACAATGAAAGGAAAACGCGCACGAGAGCTCTTTTCAGAAGAGCTCTTGTGCGCGCTTTGCCTCCGTACCTTTCCCTTCATTGCCACAGAAAGTTGTCCACAAGGAAAGAACATATTCATTCTCTCTGCAGCGAACCGCACTACGCGTTTACGTATACCTTTTAACCCCCAAGTGCGGGCCGCGCCAAAGCCACCTTGGCCGAGCATGCGCTACCGATGTCAACACATCCAGATCGTCGCGACACCACAACGCTTGGGATGTCCATGTAATTTCCATGGAAAAAAAACGCATATTTGTCTGGAAATCCCGAATCTCCATCGCAGGGTAGCAAACTGGAAGTGCACCTGGAGTACCACCCGGCCTTTCGTTGAATTTTCTTTCTCTCCTCCACTCTTTGTTCCAGAGCCAATGCTCTGAAATTGCAATTTATACTTCACCTAGTTTTTGCTGCAACGCTGATATTCATCATTGTAATTCGTTAGCGTTCTTAGAGTTATGGCAATTTTGCAACTGACAATTATGGCAACTGCAATTTTCGGGTGGGCGAAGTTTAAACCTAGACGTGGTTTAATTTGAATTTGTGGATTGGCCAACCTAAATTACGGAGTAGGCCAACTTATATTAAGGAAGCCGCCGCTAGAGCTACGGCGACTTCTTCCCCCTCCGTTACAGTGCAGTTTCTTAGGGTCGCGCAGCTAAGGGGTTCCCCCGTGTGGTTTGCCACTGCTGCAGCCACTCTAAACATTAAAGTGTTGCGGTCCCATGGGTATACGGCCGCGTCTGTGAACACTGTGTTCACCAGTGTGGCTAGGTTTTGTTTCATGTAATCTGCTCGTACCTTCCTTCTGGCGGCGTGGAGATTCGGGTCCATGTTTCTCGGCAGGGGGATAATCTCCAGTGTGTGGCGAACGTTGTCTGGGATGCTAGCTGGCACTGCTAAAGGTTCGAGCATACAACTACAGCATTGCTTAATACTGCGGAATGTAATAAAACGAAACGACGCTTTTTATAAGAAGACGAAGGCTGATCAGAGTTCCAGTTTTTAAGTTCGTTTCAAAACCCCAGCAGTGGGCCCTAAGCGCTATGTCTTGGGTATCAAAGTATGTTTGTTTATTTAGGACGTTGTGGCTCAGCGAAAGTTTTCAAAACCTGCCAAGTTCAATCTCTCACTGTTCTAAATTGCTTTGAGGTGCATCTTTAGGGAAAAAGCATTTTGCTTAGGTGCTATCGCAACCGCCGTCAAATCAAACACGTAAACGTGTGCTGGTGTGCAACCTTACGGCTCAAATTTTAGCTGATCGTGTAACGCTTCTCCGGTACTTTCTTTTTTCGCTCCTACAGGGTCAGTTAAATTTAGGATTATACTGTACTGCTTGTTTGCAGGAGCAAGAGGAAAGGGCAAATGCTATACATCCCGAGAAAAGCATATTGTATAAGTGCCGTTTACCACTCAAGTCGACAAGTACACACAATCGCATGGTGTATAACTCAGTGAGCAATTACACTAGTTAACCATAAAAAATTTTATTGTTCAAATCTCGACAAAATCTCTTCAGGCGAGAATGATAGATAGTCGAAATAAAACGAGCACACACCTATGGTTTGAAAGGTAATAAAACGTATAATCGTCGTCTTGCGCCACACGTTTACGTTTTTTTCCCCTTGTTAAGCATGTGCGTGGTATATTTCAAGCAACCAAATTGCTACTATACACACACACACACACACACACACACACACACACACACACACACACATATATATATATATATATATATATATATATATATATATATATATATATATATATATATATATATATATGTGTGTGTGTGTGTGTGTGTGTGTGTGTAATGAATGAGAACAAGGGGAACCGAGGGGCCCGATATTCATTAATGATATCATAAGAAGCAAAGAAACAAAGACGCCAAGAACAATATGTGGAACTTACTTGTATTTCTTATTAATTCAAATACATCAAATATAAGTTAGTGTAAATAAAAATGAAACAACTAACAGCTTGCTGCTGGCGGGGAATGATCCCACGTCTACCCATTACGTCTGCAATGTTCTTACCAACTGAGCTACCGTAGCGCCGTTTTCCCATTCACTTTCTGGGCTATATATCTTTTACCGCAAGAGGTAACCCAGCGAGTTTAGCGTGGCGCATCCACTCACAAACGTTGGCGGCGGATGTGGAACATCCATTCGGCCGCAGGTGTCACGAGTACGTGATTTTTTTGGGTAGCGCCAACTGGTCAATAAACTTACACATCGTACCTGAAGGGATCAAGCTTTCTGTATTCAGTGCCCGCATCATGTAATGAACGAGATGATATAGAACCCAGGGGCCCGATTTTTATAAGGTCCACACAAGGTCATATAACGTCCATACAAGGTTCAAGGTAGAAGAGCAGCTTGGGCTTGTTGGTTTTCCATCCTGCTGTTAACAGCGCAAAATGTAGACAAGAGACGAGACAAGAAGACACCACAAGCGCTGACTTTCAACAACGTTTATATTGAAACACGGCTTCTTATAACCATTGCCCACACGTGTCGCAGTCACGTGATCGCACATCATGTGAAACAAGCACTTTTTTCTTTTTTGCACTCAAGACAGTGTTTGCACATGCAAAAGCTCAAGTTCTTTTTTTTTTGCCGGTAACAAGGACGGCGTGCTAATGCATTGGTCACGAAGTCTGGTAATCACGGCTGCCTCAATTATCTCCCAGACCAGCTGGACATTGTGTTTCTTCAGCACTTTACAGCGTCTGAATTCTGCGGCGCAACTTTTTGAGGGGAAATCCCTGACATGGATGCCTAGATTCCTGTTAGCCTGCTCGACGCTAAGCTTGCGTTCCTTTAGTCTTTCATTTGTGCATATCGAAGTTTGCCCTATATACCTTTTTCCACATTTCAAAGGTATTGAATACACCACGGCTTCTGTGCACTCCACAAAACGATTCTGGTGATTTATTGTGCACCCTTGCTGGTTTATCGGCTCTTCAGCATTGACGCGTCGGCAGAGGCTTTTTAATTTTTTCGGGGCAGTAAGCTCTACATTAACTCCAGCTTTGCGCCCAATCTTTTTCAAGCGGTGAGATAAGCTGTGCACGTATGGCAGGGCCACGGTCCTTCGCGTTTCTTTCATTTTTGGTTTCTCGCCACCTGGCTCGCCAAGGACACGCTAGAGTTTTGGGTTCTTGCTCATTTTTTCTGCAACGGACACAAGAAGGTGCGACGGGTATCCAGCCCTAGTAAGCCGGTCAACCTGCCGACGAAAACTTTGTTCCATTGCGTGGATGCACAATTTTTTTAGCGTATTTGTTAGACAAAGGTTTGCATTTGCTCTCTTGCCCAGCTTTAAATGCGCTGATTCGAATGGCAGTGGCGCCTTGTCGCCTCTCGGTTCATAGGCCCAGCAGACCTTCCCCTTGGAGAGCTCGAGTCTGAGATCAAGGAATCTCAAAGACCCTTGCGTGGGGACCTCGTGGGTAACAGCAAGCGGCTGAAGCGCATGACTAAAGCATGTTACTGCCTTCGAAACTGCGGCATCTGAATTCGTGCCAGAGCCATCACGTAGAACTAAGTAATCGTCAACATACCGAAAGACTCCCCGGACGCATGTTCTGGTTAGAGCGTTCTGAAGTAATCTATCCTTCTGCTCAAGATACAAATCGCTAAGTGCTGGCGCTATACATGACCCTATACAGACGCCGTGTTTCTGGAGGTACACATTCCCATCCCACGTAACATAAGTGGACTTCAAATATACAGAAACGTGTTCCAGGAAGCCACCAGTTGAAACCCAGGAGGCATTCTGAATAGCGACAGCACTGTGTGCATCTATACATTCTTCCACGCACTCCAAAATTTCATCTTGGGAGATCGAATAATATAAATCTTTAACGTCTACAGAGCATGCTGCAAAGTCAGTGCTAGAATTGTCTTTTAAAAACCTTATTACATCGTCTGAGGATTTCTGGAAAGGATGGTCAACAGTTAGTAGTTTTAGCTTTTCCTGCGAAAACAGGGCAATCGTTTTCTGCCAAGTGCCCTTCTCAGATACTATAACCCGCAGGGGCCACTCAGGTTTATGCGTTTTTACAGTGAAAAACATGTCAAGGGATGATTTTTTGCTAGTTTCGATGCTACGCACAAGGTGGTCGAGCTTGAGTTTTCCGCATAGCTTCTTTGCAGCTGACTTTGCTTTTCGCAGAACAGACTTTTCATGACTGTTAAAAACAGAACTTATGGCCTCTAACGCCTTATATTGGTAGACGTCTTTTGGCATCACAGCGAAGCCCCCCTCCTTGTCAGAAGTAAGCAACGAGAGGGAATGTTCTTTCAAATACGTCACCACTTGTCGCACAGGTAGGCTCTTCGTGCCCATTTTGCAACGGGCGACCACGTCGACTCCGTCGGACAGGCACCTGGCACTTTCAGACTCTGGCCCCGCGCGCGCATCTCGTCGCACCATTGCCAGTAGTTCCGGTGTAGAAGTCCTCAGCTCGATGGAAATTTCGGTCCATGACGTAGAACCTCCAGGATCGAGTGAGGCAGAGCCTCAACTCCGCTGGTATGGGCACTGCTTCTCGGCGTCCATGTTTCTGCTGCTCTTCTTTTCACGGTAGTGTCGGCGCGCAGCTTCGCCAGGGCGACGTTCCACAGAGCCTCAGTAGACCTTTCGATGACGCGCCACGTATCCCGCCACTGCTGAGTGCTGCTGAAGACACGTAGGATTAAGCAATTCCTGTACAGACGGACCTGGCGGTAACATTCAGATTTTAATATCTTCAAACATCTTCGCCCGTGGCTATCAGGGGGTGCATGCCCTCCAAAGAGGGCAATCACTTGCGGCGGAAGAATCTTCATACGGGCGTAGAACGACATGGTTCTCGCTCGGCGGACAGCGTTGACAATGAGGGCAATGAGTGCAGGGAAGTCGAGAGTGAAACATTGAAAAGGGCCCGAGGTACTAGAAATGTATTTCGCTAGAATAGCAGCTTGGGCTTGTTGGTTTTCCATCCTGCTGTTAACAGCGCCAAATGTAGACAAAAGACGAGAGAAGCCGTGTTTCTTTCAAAATAAACGTTGTTCAAAGCGAACTCTTGTGGCGTCTTCTTGTCTCGTAAAGAGGGCACGCCATATCACAAAAAAAGCGCAACTACAGAAAATGCGCGCTTAAAAGGGGAGGTGGGGTGGCAATGGAGGTTTGGAACCGGCAGAATCAAATGTCCAAATAAAAAACATAAGTAGGGAAACCTGAGAGCTAGAAACTCACGTACACACCTTTTGACATCATGCTGACCAAAAGCGATAGGGATAAATGCATATGTAAAATAAAAAGACGCAGTTTCTCCTCAAAGGCGCAGCATCAGTTGCGGTAGCAAATTAGCAGGCAACCATACGAAATAAGGATAATACTTTTATTGCCCGCATCAACTTGCAAACATCCCCTCGCTAACTAACTTAATTAGCATGATGAAACGGAACATTCACCGTCAACATAACCAATTATTTTCGTCAATCAAAGCAACGAGCACAGAAAGCATTGCTCTTATCGATTCCCACAGTCCATGGGATCTGCATAATCTTTATTTCTCGCCGTACAGGAGAGAAACCTTCAAATGCTCGAAGCTGCACCTGGTAAAAAGGAAAATAATCGAGAGAAAATAAATATGAAACAGGCGACCCTGCAGTCACAGTTAGCGGAAGCCAACATGCCATAAAACGTTCACGAAGTGTATCCGTAAAGGTCGATCCGAATTTATACATAAATTGTTGCTCTTGCTCAGACTGAACGTGGAGCGAATGAGACAGGCGATGCGCATTGAGTACGACAGTGCGGGTGCAACAAACGTTACTACCATTTAAACCTACACCTAGAACCTGCTGTGTACGCGTAGAGCGCTCAGCGAAACACAGGTTTACGACGGACCGTAAATGACTTCGACACAGAATTGGACGTCACCACGCAACGGGTTTATGCTCTAGCGTTACCTGTTTATCTGCGCATAGCAAGGAGGAGCCCTGCTCTCGTTTGCAGACACCGGTACTTGTAGAGCAGCAGCGCTAGGTACGCGCACGCAGAGTGAAGCAAACAGTGCATGCCTGATTACCACCAATTTTATTTTGCGCATAAACGTATAATACCGTTGCTCCAAAGATAAATCCCTTTCTTTACGGCAGCGTCGTCAACATTACACCGAGGTGCATATATCTGCTTGTTTAGAAGTATCTATAATAAATAAACACTTTACAACCTAAATTTTCCTAGAGACACGCCTGTACTGGGCATATGTTCTTTTCGGAGGAAGAAGCAAGCAGCTATAACGAGAGCTACACTGAAGTGATCGTCACGAATCATGCTCACTAGCAGGATTGCTGGTCGCTTGGCCATTGGAAACATGGCGTATAACATTCGACTCCCTCAACACTTCAGTGACGGGAAAGGCATAGTTAACGTGTACTAGGCGCCCCACTGGACAGTAACCGAAATATTATCGCAACCTGCCTCCAGTATTTCTGTTCATATGCGCTGTATATTATCTGTGTCATATTATTCGCCTTTTATATGATGAACCTTGCTTTTGAGCATCGTATCCCTCTGCGGACATTATTTAATATGTGTATCTTATTCATCTGCAGGCCAGTTCATCTCAGACAGCATCGCAGCCTCGTGTGTGTTTGGAACCCTGCATGTGCGTTTATATAGGGAGTCGTTGTGGTGCCACTTGTCCTTGCCTTTTATCTATGTTTGTTCGTGTGTGTGTAAGACTGTATGTCGTAGACTTTTCGACGTTATGGCGATATTATTTATTCACCTTACAGTATCTTCTATTCACGATTATATAAGCCAGCAGAAAATGAAGCCAAGAAAATCATAGGGAAAATCGGATGAGGTTGAAATTTATATTCAGAAAAACAATGAGAAATGGAACATGAGAAAGGACGAAAAGACAACTCGAAGTTTAGAAAGTCGTCTGAGCATACCCGCTACGTTGAATGAGTGGTTGGCTTAACCTGCTACTGAGCACCGAGGTGGATAGTTTGATTCCTGAACGCAGAGGCAAATTTCGATGGGGGTGAGGTTGTCCAGTAACCTTTCTGTACTTTGATTTCCGTGCATGTTAAGGAACCAAAGATGCTCGGATTTATGTCAGTGCTCTCAGCAGCGGCATCTATCATACGCCTCGGGACACACGCATGCCCATTGTATCTGACCGTTGACGGGGATTACTAAAAGAAGACGTGGAGCGCCGCTCAAGAGAACAAGAGAAGGCATTCTGGGATCTCCTGTTACGAACGCAGCAGTCGTCTTTTTATTTACTTGCCGGGCGCAAGTTAGCCTACTATAGGTAGTTGTCCCTGAACTGCTTCACCTGTTCGTTAATATATATATATATATATATATATATATATATATATATATATATATATATATATATATATATATATATATATATATATATATATATATATAATACCGCAGCTGTCATGTGGAAGACGAATAGACTGCAGCTCGTCGAGGCGTTCACACGTTGAAGTGATGTCTTGGACAGAAGCCGGATTTTGCACGATTAAGGCGTTGAACGCGACAGGCCCAATGCCTTTTAAGATGTGGCGAACGCGTTCGGCTTCCGTCATGCTCGGATTCGCACGGCGACACAGAGCCAAAACATCCTCTATGTTGAAGTTGAAGTTGAAGTTTATTTTCACCACCAACAGTACAGTGTGTTTTTACACAGAACAGTTGTGGCGTGGAAAGTGGGAAAAAAGCTGCGCTAATGCAGCTTGACTAGCCCCACCTCCCATCCGTACAAGGCAGCAGAACGACAGCACAGCAAACTTCATGCAGTCTTAACGTATGATAGAAAAAGAAAAATAAATAAATAAAACGTGTACAATAATTGTCAAGTATAGATAATTACATGCGCCCTTAGGTGCCTAAAAGCACATGAATCATTCACGCGCAAAAAATTAAAACCAACGACAAGAAAATTATCGCAAGGTAACATAACAGTAAGACATACTGTAAACAGAAAGGAGGGCGTTAGTTAGAATTTTTCTAGGCTTGTAGCGGATTATGTAAACATGTTGAATAGCTCCCTGCCTGAAAGGACACGCAAGTGATCTTCGGTAAGCTTGAACGTATTGAGTACATGTGGAATGGTGAATTTAACATTTGGGGACCGTAGTTCGTTCGTGTTCGGGGAATGTGCCAGTGTTCAGAATTTCTGATGGGACGCAATGAAATTTTCGGCTGTAATTGCGCTAAACCTCTTATGTTTAGGCTATTTCTACGAATTTCTGACCTTAACGACAACAACAATTGATGTTCGTAGGCAACACTGAATTTTAAAACCTTAAACTTCATGAATAAATGAGATGTAGGATCTCTATAGCCTAAATTGGCAACAGCTCGCAAAGCACACTTCTGAAGTGTATATATCTTTTTCTTTAATGTTTGAGTTCCAGATGCCCATACCAACTGGCAGTAGCGTAGGTGGGAACTAAAAAGCGCATTAAACATATGAAGTTTCTGGGGAACCGGCACAAACGACTGACAGCTCCTTAGCATACCTAGGGCTTTTCTTAGTTTAATACATAATTCTTCAATCTGAGGATCCCACAGCATATGTTGATGAAAGATAATACCTAATGTTTTGACAGTCTCTGAAAGTTCAAGTTCAAAATTATTTAGTAGCAGTTTATGTGAGTACTTGCAAGCCGTTCCTTTCGCGCGGAAAAGAACGGCCTTGGTTTTAGAGCTGTTGATTTGTAACGAATTACGACAAGACCATTCGGATAATTTATGTAAAGTTTCATTAGCTGCTTGAATTAACTCATCTAGGTTTGCTCCTGTAAAAATTAAGCTTGTGTCATCTGCATAGATAATGTATGTTATTGATCGATCTATCTTTAAAATATCATTAATATAAAGGTTAAATAAAAGAGGGCCTAATATACTTCCCTGCGCTACACCACGTTTGATTTTTTTGGGCATAGATATTTCCCTATTTATTGACACACACTGGTACCGGTCACTAAGATAGCTCCTTATTAAGTCAAGTGTGACGCCTCTGATGCCATAATAGGCCAATTTTTCTAAGAATATTTGGTGATCAATCCTATCAAACGCTTTTGTGAAATCTACGAATACGCCTAGTGTGAGCTTTATTGCTTCAATGTTGCCTAGTATGACCTCTTTCTGATGCAGAAGTGCTGTCTCTGTCGATACACCTGACCTGAAACCGTATTGTGCCGCTGTAATCACAGAATGCATGTCCAAAAATTTTGAAAGTCTAGTGAAAATAATCTTTTCCAGAGCCTTTGAAAATACTGGCAATACCGATATTGGTCTGTAATTACTCATTTCATTTTTGTCGCCACTTTTGTAAAGTACCGCGACCTTGGCTTTTTTCATACGCTGAGGGAGCAGACCTGTGTTTAAAACGAGATTATATATATGGGTCAAACAAGGTACTAATAAATCGAGGACAAAAATAACCGGTTCCATTTTATGCCGTCAATGTCTTCGCTTTTACTTTTTTTAAGTTTCATAAAAACATTTGTAACCTCAGATTGTTCTGTGGGGCTAATAAATATCGAGGGTGTTATTGGCGTGGGTAACTAACTTAACGCATTCCCATCGTGAGTACTGTCCGATAAAGAACTAAAGTGGTCATTAAATTTATTGGCCAGCGCTTTTCCCTTAAATACATGTTTGTCAATTTTAAGTTCGTTGACGCGGGGCGCTTGTTTGTGCGAAAATATAATTGTGTTTAGGGTTTTCCACATTTGTTTGGTGTCTATGATGCCGTCGAAGATAGTAAAGTAATAATTACGTTTGGCTTGCCTTAATATTTTGGCAAGACTGTTTCTGTAAGTTTTAAACATTTTTAGTGCATCTAAATCGCGATTTTTCAAGAACACCTGGTACAGCTTGTTTTTTGTACGTATAATTTTTAAGTGACCTATTGTTATCCAAGGTTTACGCGCACGTTTTGGCTTCGTTATTTCTTTGTAAGGGAAGCATCGTTTATAGAGACAGGAAAAAATTTCAATGAAACGCTCATATGCGGCATCAGCTGAAGAGCACGCAAGAACCTCGTTCCAATTAGTCATGACGAGTTCACCTCGGAACTGAGACAGTGCAACCGTGTTGATGGTCTGACATATTATTTTCGCAGTGATGTCCTCTGCCGTATGAGTTGTGTCAGTGCCTAAGTAAATGGGTAAATGGTCACGAAGGGTCACATTAATGGTACCAGAAAATAGGGCATCAAGTGATAGGTTGGTAATGAAGAGGTCTATAAGTGTTGCGCTGTGTGCAGTAATACGTGTAGGGGCGGTTATTATATTACACAAAAAATGAGAATCAAGGATTGCAGATAATTCACTTTGCTTAGTGGATTTAACCAACATATCGATGTTTAAGTCACCTCCTAAAATTATAGTGTATTGATTTGCATTAACATACGAAAAAACAGCATCTATACACTTGAAAAACTCGCTCAAATCACCATCAGGCGGTCTGTACACCACAGCAAACAGAAATTTGTCGCATTTTAAACAAATAATTTCAATATCACCTGTGGACCATAACAGATCATCTAGGTAGTCGCAGCTAATACAGAAGTTTACAAACATGCAAACACCGCCACCCCTTTTTGATTTCCTATTCAAATAAACAGCCCTGTATCCGTCGAAATGTATCGTATCATGGTCATCATACCATGTCTCAGTTAGCATTATAACTGAGAAAGAAAACCCAAATTCGTGTAAAAACATACAAAAGTCGTCATATTTTCGACGTGCTGACTGCATATTCAAATACATAAAAGTTAAAGGCGATTTACACCTTTTCACAACATCGGACATCAGAGTGGTCGGACTGATACAGGATACACTCATTGACGATTTGTATGGGTCAGCATATAAGTGCATACAGTTTGATTTACACGCAATATTATGTATACATGACACTGCAATAAGGACCTGTATTCATAAGTAACATACTACGAAGTTGGGAACAGACAAACGAAGGATATGGCTTTTACAACTAGTTTCATCAGTAGTGAAAGACAATGAAACCATGATCTATCCTGACGCATGTCACGATACAAATAGATACACAAAGCATCCAGGCAAAAGAAAACCTGCCAACTAAAGGATAGTAGTTCAAAAGTTAGAACATAGAACATAAAGGTATAAAAAAAGTAGACAGCAACTTCTGCAAAGAGATCAAATGCATGGCGAGCAACGCATGCGCATATTGCCTTTACTCCCGCTAGACTATCGAAAAATGAACAGCTATGTGTCCCCTTGACACATTTGACCGGCCTGATAAGATGTGGCGTAGTACCACCCCTAACAGTTCTCTCAATGCGCACAACAGTGGTTTGATCTTGCCGCCTTCATAATGGCTTGCGCAATTTATCAACGTCCTCACTGCACGAAATTTTTATTTTTGGTGCGTTGTCCATAAGCCGGGCGAAAATCTTGCCATTTTGTACCCAAACGTATTTCCAACCGGCCTCGCGCTTACATGCATTAGCCTGGCCTAGCAGACGTTTCAGCTCTGGGCACAAATGTTCGTTAACAAAGAATGGTGCCTGCGAGTCCAAACCTAGATCAGAACACTTCAGCCGAGCAGCATGCGCTTTCTCGAGAAAGCAATCCCGTTTGTGCCTCCGCACGAACTGGACTACTACGGTCTTTTTTCTTGGATCGTTGGCAGTCGGGACTCGGTGCACAGACTCGATATAAGCCGCAACAAGCGCAACACCTATTTTTTCTCCAATTTTGATTACTGTTTCAGCGAGGTTTTCGCTGTCGTTCTACGGGATGCCCTTGAGCTCTACATTTGCATTCCGGGAGTATTGTTCAAGGTGTAGCATTCTGCTCTCGTGATTTTTCACCTGTTGAACAAGATTAGCGCATTGTGCCTCTAGTTTAGCGTTCGTAGCCTTAAGTTCTTTGTTGGCAGCTTTCATTTCCTCACAATCAGCATTAATGGAAACCAAGGCGGCCTTAATTTCCCTCAGTTCTTTTCGAATATCACGCTCAATTGTGCCTCTGAAGTCTTTGAATTCAGCCCGGATTTCACGCCTCAATTCATCGAAAAGGGCTCTGATCTCTTTCGCCATGCTTCAACAACAGAAATAGGCAGTAACACACTTGTGGCAGCAACAGCAGCAGCAAAAAGGCAAAAAATCCAGAAAACACGCAGGAATTGGGCACAAACTTGCGTGAAAAGATGTGCAGCGTTTGAGTCGCGTGAACTTCGCTGCCGCTACCGCTGCCAAGTGAAGAACGGAGACGTTGTTCGGTCAATTTGTAGACTCAGGTTGCGGGGTTGGACCAATGCGAGGCGGTGATCCAGGCAGCGTCACAATCATACGAGGGCTGACGTATGGTGGCCTTGCTCGATGCAGTTGAAGATTGCTTAACCGATATCAGGGCATCGGAACCGCCACACCAAGCCGGAAACGAAAGATTCCAGTAGCCCTGCGTGAAAAGGTGTGCAGCGTTTGAGTCCCGTGAACTTCGCTGCCGCTACCGCTGCCATGAGGTATCAGGTGTAAAACTCTTGGAGAAGTTGGCGGCGCGTTCCCTGCTTCTGTTTGGCGACTTCTGCACGGCCAGGCGAGGAAGCGAAGATTTGCCGCAGCTTGGAGGTAAACGTGGACCAATCCGCGATGTCGGATTCGTGGTTGAAATACCACGTCTTTGCAACACCGGTCAAGTAGAAGGCGACGTGCCTCAATTTCTGGGTGTCGTTCCACTTGTTGCAAGAACTCACGTGGTCGATCCAATCGTCGCTGTCATCACCGCGGAGTCCCGCAAAGACAGGGGGATCGCGCTGAGGGCTCGTCACAGTCCAAGAGGGCGCCGCAGGCGGGGTCGCCTGTGTGGTAGGGTTAGAGCCGCCGGAAGGGCCGGGGTTGGAAGTGTCCATTGTTGTAGGGGTAGCTGGGTGCAGGCGGCGACCGGAACGGAGCTCCAGGGAGGACGGGAACGCGAGAGGACGTCGGGGTCTTGACGTACCTCCACCACTTTATAATACCGAGACAGATCAAGTTGTCAAGCGCTGTTTATTCCAAAGAAGGCAACGCTCCCAACTCACGCGCGAAGAAGTCGAAGAGCAGGGAAGGTGATGATGGCTATGTACAAATGAAAACGACGAAGTACGTTAATAGTGCTTACAATATATATATATATATATATATATATATATATATATATATATATATATATATATATATATATATATATATATATATATATATATATATATATAGTTCAGCACACAGACAATCTTTTATTTCTTTCTTATGCGCCGCACAAACCTTTTTTTATCTAACATGTGTGTTTCCCATCAGCTCCTATGTGACGCCTCAGATCTGCGATTGATTAGGCGTGGACCCATCGCCAGTAGCCCCATCCCCTCCATTATGGACCGTGCTGTAAAGTAATAACTATTTTTAACAATAACATTGGCTATACACAAGGAAGGCTGTCCAACGGCGGTCTCACATTTCCATCACAAGGTCTTGAAGAAAAAGTTACTATACCAGGTGGCAGTGCTGTCGTTTACACGACAGCACTGCCACCTGGTATAGTTAAACCTGGTAAACGATGTTAAAAAAAGGTGCGGCAATGACATATCTAACCGCTGTAGATGAATTTGAAAAAAATGTGGAAATTATTGTGCGCTTTAGCACGAAAATAAAAAAAAATGTTCAATGCGTTGTCGTTGCAATCGTCTATAGATTTCCGAACCTAACTTAGTCAGCACTGCATTACAGACATGGCCTACCCGTCATATACTGCTTCCATTTCGAGCACTTCTTTCAGGAAAATCTTTTGGCAGCCAATATGACCAGCACAATAGGTTCTGGCGTTGCGCGCGCAAGGTGCGAGCCTATCCTAAGTTTGTGTGTACCCTAGTTGAGTTCCATGAAGCCTAACAAATACGAACCTACCAGCGCTGCTTTGGTGCAAAGACACGAGATGTAAACATCTCTTCAGTTGTCGTATGTTTATTTATCGGGACAAGCGCCTTCTCGCGTGCTCCATTGTTTCATCGATCGATCGAAACAGGGATCCCTTGACTAGCCAGAAGACCTCGAAGACGTATATGGTTGATTTAGGGCGTCTTTCTTGCATCATGCAAGTAGCCCTGTTTCCTTTATAAGGCAAGCGGAGATGGTGCGAAATATTAAGACAGACCACTTCAATGCGCAGCTAGAGGTTGCCTTAGTCGTAAGAGTCGCAACAGTTGTCCAAACTCGTCGTGATGGCTTACCAACGATGGCATTGCAATTCTGAGCATGAGGTCATGGTTTCGTTTCCCAGCCACGGCAGCTGCATGCTGCTGGAGCTGAAATGCAAAAGCCGTCGTTTAACCAGCTATGGATGCGCCCTAAAGAACCCTGGTTGGTTAAATTTAATGAGGAGTCCACCACTGCACTGTGCCTTATATTCAAATAGGTGTTTTTGGCACCTAAGACCTCACAGTAGAGTTTACTTTTTTTTAAGTTGTCTATAGTGAACTCCCGTAAACAGCCAGCGAATATTATCGGAGGGAGTTGGTGCTGAACTGTGTGTTAACCTGACAGCGTCAAGGGCCCTGTGTCGCAAAAAAATCCTGCGTCGGTGTATAGTGTCGGTGTCTGCTGTCCAGCGTCGGACGTCTTTTTGGCAAAAAGATTTCCGAACCACCTCCCAGGCCATTTATGTGGCCAAACAAAGCTACCTAACTAATTGCTTTTCTCAAGCTAAAATACGTAGAAAAATTATGTACGACTAATGCACAGCCTACAAACATGATATCATCGGATTGTAATTTGACTATACGAGAAAACAATTCTGTTATGCGAAAACTCACAAGAAACCACTTTTTCTTCGTTCCTTCCATTCATAGGCCGGCAACGGCGGCCGCCATTTACGCGCGCTAGCACCCGAAGATCTTGGGGACCTCGAGCCGGCGCTCGCCTCCGCTTCATCGCTGCCAACTTAAGAGGCCGAGTTTCTACCAGAAAGCCCGCCTCCGTATGCAGCGTTATCGGCCAGCGTTTCTCGGTAAACAGTACGGTTACATACGCTACAGTTGCCGGAAAGCGTTAGAAGTAGTGTGGGATCGTTGAATGCTATAGCGCTACACTCTTAAAGGAGAAGCGTAAGCGCCCACCAATTTTTAACTCTCGTCCACTCCCAGGCGATTGGCGCTCCCTAAAATCAAGCGCGGAATTATATCTTACGCTATGGTACGTGGGCTGATGTGCTGCATGCAAATGGGCGTGCTATAAATATAGGTGCCACGTTTGCAAATTCGATACGCTATGGTTTAATTCCTATAAACATGGCTTATGAATTCATCTCAGAAGGCGCTGAACAGCATTCGTTAAAAACAAAAGAAAAATTGGACAAATTTTCAAAAATAGTATTTTGGTGTGGCTGACACTCAGTAGCGTGCGATTGTCGTCTTCTTACCAACATTAGCATTTAGCTAAATTTTCGGATGATCTTTTTCTTTATAGTGCATATTGTGGCGTTACGCATCACATAGTTGCAGAGAAAGACGCTGTCAACTTGACATACAGGCCCCTTGTGCTCCGAAATGAAATATGAACTGCTAGCTGGGGGAAGGTGCTGCTGCGTCAAGAAACTCTTTCACACATCTCTCTGGGAGGCTAATAAATAAGGCTAATTTATTTAAAACCTTTTGGAAATAAACTTTCTTTATATATGTGTATTTTTCCAACCTTGGCACAAGGTAAACGCCCTGTTGCATTTAACTATTGCCAGTGTTCGGGATACAGACATTGTAAAATATCCGGCGGCCTGACATTATCGACCGTGCCTTGTTAAAATCGACGTTTTCTCTTTCTGAGAATTCCCAATGCGTTATTTTAGCATTGACGAACTCTGAACGAAAACGACAAATTTAAAAGAGATCGACAAATTTAGGTCATCGTACACGAGAGCTGCCAATTTCACGACGGCGCCAACGGTCACTGTCGACAATAGCTCAAGGCGCACAGTGAGTTATCGAGCGGCGTATTCTTTTTTGGTAGATCAGTAAAGCAGCGCAGGAATCAATGTATTGATCTCCGTACCCTGGCTGTTTCAAACATCAACGGCACGACGAGTGCGTGGCCCAATGTTATCTATCGCAAAAATTGTTCTAACAGAGAGGTAACGCTTTTTCTTGCATGAGTACAAGCTTTATTTGTTCAAACCTAGGGCGAACACCCTTAAGCAATGTTCTTATAACTCTAGAAATAAAACTTTATCTACTCATTCCTCCCAAAAAGATTCCACCTTATAAACAGCTATAGCGAGGGCCGGTATAGCGAGGGCCACAAAGATTACATTATCTCTTCTGCAGACGCTTTGAGACAAACTGTTAGTAAATGCAGTGGCACCAGGTGCATTTAGAGAACTGAACAATTGACCTTACTTACATTGAAATCCCATTTAGAGCATGCCAGATATGATGTGGAGGAAAGTTCAGAAGTATGTGGGTAAATAGTTAGCTGATTGTAAATTGATAAGCTCTTGTTTTGCTTCGTTCAAAACCGTTATCTAAAACACCAACAAAATTTTATAGCTGTCATGGCAGAAGCAAAGGTGGTAGAAATTGTATATTTAAAAAAAAATGGGAACATGCATGAAAATGCATACCTAAACTTTGCAGTGCGTGTTTTTTTTTGCAATCTTCATATAAAATTACTTATACAAGTCCTCAGAGCTCTACAAGCATACTTTAAGACCCGCGCAGGGAGCTTGCGCAACATGTTCGAAGAACTCAAAGTCGCCCCATATTGACATTTCTACAGAATGATTGGCATGATAAGGGTGCATTGAGGCCAAGGTAACGTTATAAGAGCATCAGGCGATTACAACTTTTGCGACAAATTCCTTAAGGAAATTCTTAAATCTTGAGCTAGCCATTATCAACTGTTTCCAAGTGCCCCGAGGGAATCCGACGTCACTCTGCTTGTAATGCGTGACAAACAAAAATTTACCACTTTTTGCACGATGAGATTTCAATATAATTACTGTTCTCTCATTTTCTTACTACTTTCATGTTTATTATCGGGAAAATAGCCCTAGGTTTATATTACGCTAAAATGAGGGGCAGGTTATGGGCAATGTGTAGGCAAAGATCAACGTGTGTGAGTGAATTGCGACATTTACAGCAAACTACTTGATACGCAGTTCCGAATGGTCGGCGTTTTACGAATAGCAAAGGACTTAGTGCACCGTCTTTGAAGGACCAGACCTCCAACCAATATAAAAGAAACTAAAAACAGGGGAGGGGGAGGGTGGGTGAACGTGAAGGCAATTGTTTAAAAATGTAGAACAGCGTATGTAAAGTATTAATTGGTGTAGCCGAAAACCGTTATAGCCCGTATCCACTGTTTCGCAGCGCCCTGCGAAATCTTTCCGTCGCACCAACCTCATATTAGGTGAGAATTAGGGGCAAGTTATGTGTAATATGTGGGAATCATTTAACCTTTCTGGATTAGTTCGGAGCCTCCAAAATATTTGCTCAACTTTTAATGATCCGTCAGCGCGACAACTATAGACATGGATGAAAAAAAAGAGACGGTCACAGCGCCCGTGATCGCTTCTTCTTTGTCGTCCATGTCTAGCATTATGAACGCATTCCAACTGGCCCAGTTCTCGCTACTTATGCAGTGTGTTTACTGAACCCTCAATTTATTCCTTTTATATGCGTTATGCGCAATGCCCGTATCGCCCTCGATGATGTAAACTAGTCACCTTGTTTCCGGATAAGGCGCAGAAGACAAGAGTAGGGAAAAGATAGGAAGGGTGCGTGTATCTCCTACTTCTCCACAACGGCCGCGCGCTTCCTCCAGAAACGAACACTTCTCTAGGGTATATTGCTGGCACAAATTAACCAATGTCGAGTGTTGGACCACTGTTCGAGAGAGGCACGATCCCCTCCTCTTGAGTTGGTGTGGGCTACTCTGACTTATACAGTAATGAGAGAGGGGGTTGCGTTGCGTCCAAGCTTCGGCATCAATCGCCTAGTGGTCGCCGACCATCTCTGGACGAAACATACCTGCTCATGCAGACCCTCGAGTTGCGCGCGGGGAGTGATTTTGGTCAATGCACCATCGCAACGACCTTGTGCGGGGCTTTTCTGCCTCCGCGTCAATTGCGTGTGGAGTGGGGCGCTGAAGGACGGCCTTGGTGTCACCACATCGGATTTGTGTCTTCAGTTCCCGCCATCGAATACTTTGGGCATCTTCTAGGCTGCATAACAATAGATGCAGCTTGTCAAGGCTATTTAATGTGTAACTGAGTACAAGGCCGTTCCATAGACAGCCCGAGGTGCGTGTTCTCTCCATGTGAAATAGCTCGAGTGTTAGTTATGGCTTCGTCCACTTAACTGAGCAGTCAGGATTGATGGTGTGTATAATGTATGCAGGAGATGACGGTATTGATAGCCTCAGCGCAGCGCGTGTTGAGGAATCCGTCATTTTACGCGCCCCTACTGAGCTTGTTTAGTGTTTGGAGAGCAACTTATGAAACATTTAAAACATGAACCGACTGGGCCAGCAACGCATTGTGTTTTTTATGGTTCCTTCACCCGTTTTGAGGCGGTGCATGGTCGGCAGTATGCGTTTGGACTTTTACCGCCAAAAAAGAGGCGCCAATGGGAAGGGCACTAATTTTGGGCACCCTTTTGGACATAAAGGGCGCCCTTTCATGGCGGCACTTTGCCGCAGGAAAAAACATACGCACGACGAATCGGCTTAGATATGTAGACACCTACAGTGCTGCTTATTAAGCTGATAAACAACAAGAAAGTAAGCAGTATTCGAGAATATAACGTCGGAAAGATTGAGGAAGTTGTTAAAAATCGCCGCAGCGTGATATCAGCGCGAATAAACTTGGGTCAGGATAGGGCAAGATGCATGCAGTGAAGGATGAGCAAGCAAGGGGCCTGTAACGTAAAACTATCCCAATCGGCTTTTATTCCAATATTCTGACGTCAAATTTACGTAAATGCTGACTTTACAGTGTCATAATATATTGGCTTTCTCGCAAGTACTTACCGGCAGTGGCAAGTTAGTGTTTATATCTGACTCATTGGGCGACAATACTGCCTAACACAAATGCTTCACGAACACGAGAACGCGTCCCTCGCAGAGAATAGCAACCATATATGCCTCTGTGAGACATGATCGCACCTTTGTGGTCAAAATGTACATTAGAACGGCATCACCATCTCATTAAAAAAAAAGCCTCAGTACAGGCATTATGAAACATCCTTCCAGCGCACAATTGAACACGGAAGAGAATAGAAAGACAACACGAACGCCGGACTAATCATAACCAACTAGCCCAGCTGTCCATACTGAGCCTCAGTACAAGGCAGCAGCCAACTGCATAATGTGAAATTGCAACTGATGTCCACTTACTGCTGGCCTGTGTTTGAGTCACTTCTGGAAGTTGACTGGGTGCTGAGAAATGCACGTCCTGGGTTGTCCCTACAATACAAACAGGGTTGTGTCAAATGTTGAAAATATATATACGCCGGCATTTCATAGGTCGCAAAACAAATGATTAAACTAATAAACAACTGTAATACAAACATAGTGCACATCATAAGATAGGCTGTCAACTGGTGATGCACTACGCGAAAAACCTAATGCATAGGAAAGACTATGTGTACACACACAAAGTTGACACACAATTTAATTCGCTCTAGGTTTTCTGTGCAATATAATATATTCCAATTATTATGTCTCGTGGTTAGAGCGAAATTCGTGTAAATTACGCACTAAATTATGTACCCTGGAAAACTTTCCTTCAAGATGCACATGTGCGTGCTTCGAATGAGTAGTGTTGTCAAATTTCCGTACATGGCATTTAACATAGTTACTGAACACGGATTTCTTTTGCCCTGTGTCGTGCGCAGTGAGCTACATATATCTGCCCCCCCCCCCTTTTTGTACTAGCCATACTGCGTGCCACTGCACCTATATGCACGTCTGTAAACCTCACGACACAGAAATAAAAAAAAGAAGCGCCAATCACCCATGCCTGCATGTTGTACTCGGTCTAACCTAACCAAGCATGTGCTGTTGCTTTTTATAGTAAACACAGGCACCGTGCTCATTGCATGTATCATGTCACTAAACAAATATGCAATTTCATTGTACCGCTATTTTTTATCACATGGATGTATCTGCTGAGACGCAAGACAAAAGCAGTCACTTCTCAAAACTAATCAGCGTTTTTAAACACATTTCTAACTTTTCAATGACACTTACTACTATGTGTTTGTCTCCAGAGAGCATACTTGATTTGACTTTCCAATCACAGACATTACATAAATATACCATGTTAAGATGACTGCCTAGAGCACGTGAGAATTTTCATCTTGGTGTAACATACTGTATATTGATTTTGTTGACATTTTGTCAAATGGTACACCGAATATACCCACATACTAGTTTTTGTGTTCAAATTGCATGCCAATGTATTTTGATTTTTTGGGCATTCGCTCCTCTTCACTACGTGAAGTCGCGCTGCACTGGCTCTTTCACATCCTCGTGTCCTTGCAACTGCGTTCTTGCGTTATATAAAGCTGGTGCCTGAAAAATATCGTGTGCAAAAGTCAACACAAGGGCATGGTGCAAAACAACATAAATACAGCCAAGGCCATGGCAATAAAAGAAAGTCTTAGTTCTTAGTCTTCCTAGTGATATGCATGCAAAACATCCAAATGACTGCAACAGTCAACTGCTAAACTAACTTCAATTTTTAGATTTAAACAAAAAACAAATAGCGAACAGTTCATCCTTGTTTGTCACCAATGTTAGAATACTCCTGCTAATAAATAGAATACTGGTCATTTTCAGACGTCATAGGTCTGGCATAAGTGTGGTGTATCGCAAACACCACTTGTGACACATCCTAAGCACGTGCCCAGTGTGCCCCCCGCATTATCCCTGGTTGTGCCACTGCTGAAGCCATAATTCGAGGATCATAGCTGCAAACATGATGCTCAGTAGGGATGAAAATATTGTCCTTCAGTTCAGTGGATATACGGATGAGCCTAAAAAAGGGCAACAAGGCTTGTTATCGCAAGCTTACCCCCATTTCAATACTAACAAGAAAGTTCACTGTGGCCTGCATCTAAGCTTACTAAAAGGCATGAACTTATTTTCATTTATGAGGTGCGCAATGGAGTTCATTTTTGACAGACTCGACTACTGCTGCAGTTTGAAATCTAGCATTATAGATTCTTGAAAGCATGTAAAAGTTGCAGTTAAACCGCAGTTATTATTTTAATAGACCAACTTATTGTTCTGTGTACGACAGATGACTGGTAACACGGAATTAAAGCAACATTTTATTTTGATATTTAATTTCTCTACTAAAAATATTCAAGCGAGTAAAACATTTTGATCTGCCATGCAGTAGCAAAATGCACACATTACGCTTGTAACCCCCAGAGGAGGGCTGATTCAGCTATTCATATGACATAACTCTGACCATGCCAACTCATATAACAAATGCACAGGCATGTCCAAAACAATAAGCGTATGCAAAGCGCCACTGCAATTGTTATTCCACACAGCAGCCGTTATATTCGATGCCGATGCATAACTAGCTCCTCAACAATTCACTGAGTTCGTAGACATAAGCATCCTTTCAGTTTCGCACAGTGCTCGAAAACAGCAACAGGAGACAAAACCAGACCTATAATCACACCATTCAATACAAGAGCAAAAACAGTTGCCTTAGGGATAAACACTGTGAGAGCGATTTAGTGCGCGACGGCGTCGAGCGACAAAACGGGCCGTCGCTTGAACAGATGGCTCGGTTCTGGAAATCTAGAAATCATCGCTCGTCGCCCGGAAGTAGGAAATGATTCAATTTTTATAAGTGCAAGGATAATAACCTACTGCAAGACCTCCGGAAATATTTTATGCTACTTTTTATAGTAAAATACATCAACGTAAATTACTAAAGCACGCGTCACGCGTGATTTCAGCTCTCATACCGGCAACACCGGGGAGGCGTCGCTCAACATCGTTGCTCGCACGGAGTACGACTTGTAGGCGACGAGCGAACGCGACAGGAATCTTCATCGCGTCGCTTGTAGCTGCCGTGCGCAAGTTCGCTTATATGGTGTTTATATTGTTTTCAGCATAAAACATGGATTCCCCATGCGTTTTCAGTAAGTTCAAGATAACGTGCCCAATTGACCTCTTGCAGCATGCAGCTGAATGCCTGCGGCAAAGCTTCTAACTAGCACTGGTGTTGCACGTAACTTCAGTGGTCTCAGATTCCCCCTGGGCGATGCACCGACAAGCGCGCGGCTTATTTATAACAAAAGCACGTTGACAACAAATTGACGCCTTCTGTTATGTGATTCCTTATTTCAACAGCGTTCCGTACACAGTAGACTGCCAAACTGAATAAATTCAAACACACAAAACGCACGCTAATCCCGCTCAGCATAGGCTCGGAATCACGGGCTGGCGAGCAAACCATTTTAAGCGTCCTCTCGCCTGGCGCCTTATTGAACATACCATAGTTCTGGCAGCGTTTGGGATTTTCAAAGCTCTTCCGGATAACGGCAAAGTGATAAAATCACATGCAGTTATCGCGACGACTGGCTTTTTCGATTGACATCGAGAGACACAGCGCGTATGCCTAGTCCGTTGTCAATCGCGTCGGCTAAGCGCAGCGACGACTTCCTGGCGATAGCATGTCATATACGGAGAATGTGCACCTAAGTTAGAATTCACTTACGTGGAGGATTTGTTGTTATATCCAAGGAATGACGAATGACGGTCGTGTTTTGGCGGCGACGCGAGATGGCCGACACGCGATCTCCCTTGGATGGCCACCATTGCTGCTCGCTGGACGGATCACCTTTCTCCGGTGCTGTGTTGTTCCGCGATCTTGAGCGCGCACGCGCGGTGGAGCAACTCCAAGTGAAAAAGTAGAGCGCTCGCTATGCGTTCATTTGAGCTGCGGTGGCCTGTTCTCTTAGAAGCGAAACGATGTGTTCTTTGCTCAGCGTGCATGAGTGATACATTGCCATGTTCGGGGCCAGCCACCTACAGTTGAAGCAGAAGATTACGCTACGTTTTGTTTTCTATTGCCCCAAGAGTAGAACGGACATTCTACTCTCTCTGTGAAGGGGAGAGTGAAAAGCACATTTCACTCTCTCGTTGGTGACAGAGTGAACAATGCATTTCACTCTTCTCGACATTTTGCGAGAGTAAAACAACGCTCTGAAGAGTAAATCGGCCGCTTCACTCCTGCGATGCCCTTCCTAGGTTTTAGAGTGTGATACAACAGACCCCGAAGGCATGACAACCACGAGCCAATACCTAGTAGCCGAAGCTATTAGACTACTTGGGCCACTGGGCCGCTATATAAGGTGTGACGACGACGACGACGGCGTGTTGACAGTAAGATATTACGAAACTGGAACGACGACACTGGAACGACCTCAACGTCACGACCACGTGCACGTACCTATTGGCCTAAGCAGGCACACAACGTAAGCCACTGGTTCGGCATAAGACAGACAGACAGACAGACAGACAGACAGACAGACAGACAGACAGACAGACAGACAGACAGACAGACAGACAGACAGACAGACAGACAGACAGATAGATAGATAGATAGATAAATAGATAGATAGATAGATAGATAGATAGATAGATAGATAGATAGATAGATAGATAGATAGATAGATAGATAGATAGATAGATAGATAGATAGATAGATAGATAGATAGATAGATAGATAGAAGGCTCGAAGCAGCTGAAGTAGAAAAGCAATGCTATTCGAACTGAAGAAAACATAAAAATAGGCTCCAAGAGTTTTGGAGCGCTAATACTGCTGGAGTAAGAGTTTCGCTGTAAAAGGAAAAACAAAAACCGCAATCCTTTTGACCGCTTCTAAGGCTGGAATATGGCATACAAATTATACCTCACGGTGAGGCGCAGTATGGATGCAAGTGCTGGAAATATAGCGCATTAACGCGATAGCGTTAAGGGCTCCATCTCACAAGAAATCTTGCGTCAGGCGTGCCGCGTCCTGCGTACCCACGAATACCCAACAACTCTTCAATCACCGAAATTGCTCATACCTTGTCTTTCTTTCTTTACAAAGTTATTCCTCGGAATTTTGGGAGTAACAGCCCGCAAGCAAATGTCATGTAAAGTAAAGCGCAGACGCTACATACCTTTTTTGCTACATCTTCGCAGACGGAATTATTAAAAGTGTGAAACAGTAACAGGAGATCAGCCCACGCAAGAGGCCAAGTGTCAGCCAGAAAGCTGGCCTTCGTGCGTAGCGTTCGCCTCCAGCGTTTCTCAGTATTATAAGCATTATGGTTACATAAGATGCAGTTGCCAGGAAGCGTGAGCAGCAGTTAGGGATCTTTGAATACTATCGGGGGCGTTTCATCCGTAAAGGCCAAGCTTAAGAGCACTTCAATTGTGTAATGCCTCTTTATGCGTCGCGCAAAAGAAGTGTTGTGTTGGCCACCCGGCAAGTCATAATTGCGTTCGTTGCGCAAGAGGGCCAAGTGGAAGATGCAGCCCTAAGGAGAGAATGGAAGTTCGCGGGGATCGTTGCGTATATAGCAGGAATTTTAAAACAATTCTGTTTACGAATTCCACAGCGCACAACGTTGTGCGTATGAAGCTGGTGGAGAATGTGAAGGAGCACCACGTCGTATTACATTACAAAACATGCTGATTTCCTTTTTGGTTTTGCAGAGAGAAATAGACTGGGACAAGATGCAGAAAGTTAAAGAAAAGTAACTGAAGCATCATAACATGACATTTAGAAATTGAAGCTTCTCGTTATGAGAAGCAGTGCGATGCCTGATTGCGTGTTTTTTTGCAACCGCAAGACGACACCGAAAACCATCACCCGAAACCTGCTATGTGTGTCGTAATTTTATTCGCTTTGTAAGCTTTCATTATGGAATCACGAAACGTGCACATATTAAGCGTAACTCCAACGGATGCACTTTTATCTAGGCAGAAAAATCTGCTGACAGTCTGTTGTGCAGTATCCAGTTTCTTTATGTGAAAGGAAGCGCATCGGTGTTCTTGCGTCAACGCTGTTTCTTGAGGGTTCCTGCTGCAGTAGTTTTCTCGCATTTAATTAGCATTTAATCATGCAGCTTCGTGCAATCGAAAGTTTGGGCAACTAAGATGATAGTGTTCTTTGTGTTTCCTCTCAAGGTTTGCGTTACTTCAATAACCCAACAAAGGAAAGAAAAATAATTTTTTCAGTTAAATGTTGCAATAAAAACAGACTTTGCCAATTACACGCAGCATAATGTGAATAGCTATGACTGCGCAAATTTCCAAAGTGTTATCGCAATAGTGTCTTTGCCATTACGAAATAGACTCTCCGCAAATTAAAAGCATAGAATTAGCGTAAGTGAATATTGGCGGAAATATTGCGAACTCTTATTATCACTGTGGTTCCTCGCCATGTCCCAGAACAGTAGAATACCACAGATTTGTCTAGTTCAGATTGACTCTGGGGGCTTAACTGCACAGGAAACCATACGTAGCTTTAGGAAATCCTCAGCAAGTTCCTAGGTTCAAGTTAAAAATCACCTGCAGTAAATTTTCGCTTTGGCTGATGATGATATAAGGGTTTTATTGGCGCAAAGGCGAGGGATGGGCAAATAGCGTCAAGATATATGGTATGAAACAATCCATGGCGTTGTAAATGACAAATAGTAATTGTACATTGGTTGTATGGAAACCTCAAAACATTCACTGTAAATGGCGTATAATATAGAGATGTTAACATGATGATAATGACTTTTGATGTGAGTTATGGTCATGAAAGCGCATAATACAATTCCAGAAGTGCGGAATATATATTCTATTAGTGCATAATACCGTTAAATGTTTCACTGACAGTAGCGCACTCGCCTCACCAGGACCCGTGGACGCAAGGGCCCAGAGGCAACACTACTATAACCGCCGCGGTTGTTCAGTGGCTATGCTGTCGGGCTTCTCCGCGCGAGATCGCGGGATCGAATCCCGGCCACGGCGGCCGCAATTCCTTAGGGGCGAAATGCGAAAACACCCGTGCACTTAAATTTAGGTGCCTGTTAAAGAACCCCAGGTGGTCGAAATTTCCTGAGCCCTCCACTACGGCGTGCCTCATAATCAGAAAGTGGTTTTGGCACGTATAACCCCATAATTTTAATTGAACAAGACTATCGCAGCAGCATCTTCTGGAGAGAGGGTGTGCTGCGAATCCCTTAGGCTGATAACGTGGAACAGATCAACCTTTCAATAATTAAGCATTGCTGTGGTCTTGAAGTGTGGTTGTTCTAAAAAAACAGTGCGGGGTGAAGGGGGTTACGCTGTTTCAATGCCAGAGGTGAGTGCTATTTCCGCTTAGATTGTGCTTAGAGACAGTGAGAGAGAAGTGGTTCTTGTGGGAAAGTAGGAAAGGCTGTCACTATCTTCTGCAGCCCATGCGGGAGCACGGCTCAGCGCCAGCAGGTTAAGGGAGATGGATTAAAGGAAAGAGAGGGTAGGATGGAGAAATGTAGAGGGTCGTCCCAGGAGCATCAGAGCAGCCCGGCCGGGAGGGCCCAGCGGGTTCGACCGGAGGAGTAGGCAGGAGGTAGACCGTATTGGAGGTGGCCCAGTAGAAGTGAAGTAGTGCCAGATCAGGAACCCCGAGGTGGCGCGATGGCCGTTAGGCCATTCATTTTTGTAGAAAATTCCTATAGTCTCGCCGAGAGCCCCGACGAGTCGAGGTACTCGACGACACTTAGGAATGCCAGCGTACGTCACGGCATTCCACAACTGGTGCAAGGGAGAAGAAGCCTAGATCAACGTCCTCATCCGGAGCATGTACAAGACAGCACTGGGTCTACCCGATTCCACCAGCACGCACCATTTTCTCCAGCTCGGGCTTCAGAACAAGCTTAGCGAAATCGCCGAGGCGCAGCGCACTTCACAACTAGAAAGATTAACGGGCATGAGAGCGGGGCACCAGATCATGGAATGTCTCGGCATCCGTTACCACGTACAACAAGGCCAGAAAGTTGCCGTTCCCGACGCGATCAGACAAATGCTAAGAGTCGACCCGATTCCACGGAAGGTCCACCCGGAAAACAACCGGGGAAGTAGAATGGCCAGGGCCAGAGCCCTCCTACATATCCACGGAGACGAAATGCGGACACCGTTCGTCGACGCCGCGGAATACGCAGAAGGCTCGCGATTCACGATTGCGGTCGTCGTTTCAAGTGGCAAAACCCGCCTAACGGCAAGTGCAGCGTGCGAGCGCACAGAAGAAGCGGAGGAAGCGGCGGTGGCACTCGCCCTCACGGATCCGACGTGCACCACGGTTCTCGGCGACTCGCGACAAGCGGTCAGAAACTTCGCCAAAGGATGGATCTCACGGAGAGCTACCCGAATACTGAGCAATCGACAAGTTCAGCGGGAGGTATATTTTCAAACCAGAATCCAGTGGTTCCCGGCGCACACGGGAGAAGTGTCGTAGACATCGCAACCGAAACGAGATGGCACACGCCACGGCGCGCGAGCTCGCGATCCGCGCCGGTGACCGTCGTCCGTGGGACAACACCAAAGACTGCTTGACCAGCTACAACGAAATTACCAAGGCCTCTGCCTGGCTCGCCGGACTTTCCCTCCGCCCAGCGACAAGCTGGACTGCAGACGTTCACGTATCCTAACCCGGCACAATACCACAGGCTATACCACGGCCCATACCCAACAAATATATGCAAGGTCTGCCACACTGATATAGCCACTTTAACTCACATGCGCAGGGACTGTAACAAAAACCCGCACGGTGGTAGCTCCGGAACCTTTCCGCCGCGGTGGGCCGCTTCCTTGCACAGCCCCAGCCTCGGTGACCAACTCTGGGCTGTCCAGCAGGCCCGCGAGGCGGCGGCGAGGCAACACCTCGACGTACCCACGTGGGAGACCTAAGGCCCCGTCGGCGAAAGCTCTGCCGGACTGTAAATAAAGTTGATACCAACCAAATAACAGAACACACCTGCTGTGTTGCATCACCTGTACAAGTGCGCGCATTTGTTCTTCGCTACAATGGGAAGCTATGAAGAAACGTTTCATTTCCTGTGTACGTGACTCCGCCCATAAACAGTAGTGTTCGTTTGTTGTTCTGTTGCGTGTCTTGACATCGGTGCAGGTATTCATGTGTGCAGCTGCTAGGTACCGTGCCTGTAGAAACTGTGTGTGGCGTCACACTCAGTCACTGGTCAAATAACTGGCGCCCGAACATCGCAGAAGGGAAAAAATCATTGTCGCAAGCTGGCACCAAAGAGCGGGGACGATTTCGCGATTGACACAGCCCTCTCCGTTAGGAATCCTGCCCGATTCCTTCCTCTTTTCTTCAGATATATGCGAGGCATAGCAGGCAGCTCTTAGGAAAAAAATACCTAAATATCGGGGACAGTATTTAGGAAGTGAGAATGAAAAGTGAAGAAGTTTTGCACCACAGGCCTAAGGCGGAAAAACGTACTCCTGCGCAAACGTCGTAAGTCAAAGCAAACGTTCCCAAAGAAACCACAACGCCAAATCGATTCTGGTTGTCCATGCGTGCGTACTGTTCTTTACTTTCAACGCTTTAATCAATTTCGATACGGCGCAATGTTAGAAGCCTCAGCCTACCTGTCGCGCGTGATGAATTATTCCACAGCGTCCTGTGTAATACGTGAATATGCCTAGCAAAGGCTAGGCGATTCTGGTTGACTTTCAACGGTACCTTTTGTTCTATTCTTTAACACAGATACATTTCTTTCTTTTTTAAAGCGTGCACGACGAACTGGTAGTTTGGTGCTTCGACCTTTCTGGGACGATCAATAAGGTGAACAAAAGTGCAATGTCTTCGGCTCGCGTGAGGGTGGATAAAAACGGTTCAGTGATGAGCGCGTTTTTAAGCTGCGGGCCATTTATGACTTTACCTGGAACACACTAATTAGGAGCGTTTGTGTAAGTGCAGGAAAAAGACTGACACTCATTGAAAAGTTTGTTTCCGGTCTCTCACGTTAACCTTCGCGTCGCTCCTTGTTGTGGCTTTGCCAAGCCCTCACGGGGCATTCCCAAGAGGACAACCGCAGTGAACTATGTTCCTTGCTTCCAAATATCTCTCTGTTGCGTAGCAGGGGTGACTATCCCCGCGTCTCCCACGATGCGGCTTTCAAGTGCCCTTAGCCAGTAGTTCGATAATTCAAACTGACACCGGCAGCCGCCGCTGATCGTTTACAATCTTCAAGGTAGTGTGCAAACGATTAATTTTATTTTACTACGATATCACTTATATGGACACTCCAGGCGAATTCCTGCCGTCATCTTGACGTCCCGTATCAATTCCAAGGGAGATAACACCGTAGACGCGCATCGTACGCTGTATCTCGAGTGAAAACATGTGGGAGAAACCGATGATCGCGGTTCCATCTGGTGCGCACAAAGGAGAAAGCGGAGAGCCGTTGCCATCCATGGCCGTTGCGGAGTCTTGCCCTGCGCGAGAGGCCGTGAGGGGATTGCAAGGGGGAGGGGCGGCGTTGTTCTCCGGCAAGAATGCGCATTTCGCGACCAGGCGCAAGGGGAACTTACGACCGCTACTCAATCACGCGTGCCTTATATGAAGGAAAGCGGGGAGGCAACGTTGGAGGGGGGGGCGGCTTCGGCTTTGCCAACAAGGGCGTATTTTGCACAGCTGTGGGAGGTCGCGTGCTCTGTATATTTAAGGAGATCTGCAGGTGGCTCATACCTCTGTGCGCACTGTGTTTTAAGCGCTCCTGCATTGGAGCGATAGACGGCACGAAGGTCACTAGGATCGCTGCTGCTTTCGTGTTTGCTTACACCAGCGCTTTGACAACAAGTGTCCGCGCTCATCGAGTGCGTTATGTTATTGCTTGCTTGTACATGCTGACACCATGCTTGCTAATTCATTTAGTAAGCGAATGTTTCCAAGTTTATACGGCCGATAAAACTACTATACTTACTTCGTATAGGTGGCTACTAATTTGCTATGACTTTCGATGCTTTGCCTTTCGAGCAAAACTGCGACTTTTACATTTATTTATTTATAAATACTGCAATCATCAAATGAGATTTTAGCAGGGTGATTCAAAATGTCATACATCAATGGCAAGCATGCTGAAGAAAAAGGACTTGTGCTAACAACAAGAAACTCACGATGGTAACATTTCACGCTGATACAGTGTAGTACACAAACACGCAGAAAATTAATCCACTAATCAATTCAATTCCCAACTATATAAATATAAATGTCTGTATTGGACTGCAGAGTTCCCGTAGAATGTCAGTCGGTACACTATACATTAATGTAGTCATCACAAAGCAGTGCAATCTGCAGCTGCCATGCGTGTTATTTTTTCATTTGGCGCAAAGAAATGCAAAAGTATGGTCATCTTAGTGAAAGTTCTTTCTTCATGTAGGTCCCGTAAGTAGAGTGCACAGCCTGTTATTCTTTACTACAACATCCAGTTTTCCGAAAACGGCAAGTTTACGTTCGTAGATTCTAAGCTGTGTCTGTACTTGGGCGTGCGAACGTGAGTGCATTGTGCCCCTCGCGGCGAAGAAAGCGGGTGTGGCCACAGACCAGACGCGCCAATGACGAGAGCAGTGCAGTACCAGTGCGGACAAGCGCTGCCGCCAACCTCGTGACTATGGTCTGAACCATTTTCCCGTTGATGCAGCATTCGTAATAGAGAGCTGCCATCGTCGACTTCACGTGACTCCCATTTCCCTCCTTATTTCGTTCTCTGTTGATCTATCCACAAGTGCTAGAAACAATCGAAAATAACTGAGAAAGGAACAAAGAGAGATTCGACCATAGTGTGTATAAAATCCAAACTTCAAGTGACTTCGGATAAGGGACTGCGCAAGCGAGGCGAAACACTTCCTAAGAAATCAACCAGAATACAAAGTTTCCCGAGAAGACACCTTCAACTACTGAATTGATTTACAGGATGGCGGAGGCAATCGAAAACGATTAACTGAAATGCCGAAATAAATTCTGCTATAGCGCTGTGTAACACGGCTGAGTTATTGTGTCGCCGGTGATTTATTATTACGTTGCACACCACGTGCAAAGTGTCAAAACAAACTAAAAGTTTAACCAGTATACGCAAAGATATACTCCAATTTTTTATACATTATTTTCTTATTTTTTACAATAATTTTTCTAAAGCACCTGGTAAAGGGTTAACTCCTCTCCCTCTGTATGCGCTGCCACGCGGTACCCGAAATGTTTATTATCATGCACCAAGGGGCACATATTTTCGATGAGCTGCACTAATGCAAGTTATTCGGTGTATTTCAAAGTAAGAGTGTTGCTTGCATGTCTTGAGCGCTAGTACCAGCGCTACGTACGGAATACAGTTGTTGGCGTGAAAGAAATAGATTTTGTTATCCATGGATACGATAGGCGTGCCATTGATGCTCTTTCGGTTTAATGTACGCTTTTAATTTCATATCGCCCAACCAGGAAACGAGCACTTGCAGGCATAAGGCACTCCAGAATTTCACGTGCAAGTAAGTCCAAGTTATGGCGCCGAAGTTTATTCAGGGCCTTCGATCATTTCTTGATGAACACGTCAGTATCAGCTACACTCTATGTAATCTGCTCTTCTCACAGCCTACTAAGGCCTTGTGCTACGGCCACTTTACATCTCGGGAGATATGTATGTAAATATGGTGTTTTACGTGCTGATTTACGTGAATGACCTGTTTATGAGACACACCGTAGTCGGGCACTCCTCAAAGTTGGACCGCTTGAGGTTCTTCAACGTCCACCTAAATCTAAGCAAACGGGCGTTGTCGCATTTCGGCCTCATCCAAATGCGACCGCCGTGGCCGGGATTTGATCCCGCGACTTCGTGCTTAGAAGCCCAACACCATAGCCATAATTCAAACAAGGGGTACGGCATGTAAACACGGACACAAGACAACACGAACGGCGTTCGTGTTGTCCACTTCTCTCTACTTGAGTCCGTGTCTGCACGCCTTACCCCTTCTTTGCATTATGAATTCTTATCGGTGTTCGTGTTGTCCACTTCTCTATTCTTGTGTCCATGTCTGCAAGCCATACTCCTTCCTTCCATTATGAATCCTTACCAACTAGCTCAGATTTCTGCCGTTCTAATCATAGCCACTAAGCAACCACCGCGGGTCTAAAACCCGGTAAACACTGGAGAAACATGCACATTCAGAACATAGACATGTTCACACTAGCTGAAGAACAGCCAACCGGGAAAGCTAAAGGAATTCGAGGAGGAGGAGGAAATAACTTTATTGTGTCCGGAGGAACCCCTCCCCGCCCGCTCTTGGTTTCGTGGTCGGCAGGGGTCGCGGGCCGCACTCACGTTGGGACGGGAAGCCCGTGAGCCTCCGCCCTTTCCTGAGCCCTCTGGAGGGCCCGGAGCTGGGTCTCGTGGTCGTCGCTTCGCAGGGCGTCCACCCAGTCTTCTTTAATGACCACGGTGCCGCTTAACGCGGAGCATTGCCAGAGCGTGTTCGCTAGCGAGCAGTACGATTCCACACAATCCGGACATTGGGGCTCTACCTCTGGTAAATAAAGGCTCAGTCTCCCTCTCGAGCGGAACGACGCTGTCTGAAGCATTCTGAATATCGATGACTGTGGTCTAGTGAGTTTAGCGTGGGGGAGCGGGAAAGTCCTCCTCGACAGCTGATAGTGTGTTGTTATTTCGTTGGAGGTGAGCAGCGGATCTCGGGGCTGCCCTCCCTCCCGGCCACTTCGCTCGCCACGATCGCCGCGGTGCGTGAGTCGCGGCCGTGCGCCAGCTCGTTGGCGTTGGGAAAGTCGGGGCGCACGTCCGCCCCCATGTGGGCCGCAAACCATTTGACGATGTGATGACCCCCGGCTCCCTCGTTGCCGTGGGCAGCCGCCGCTTCCCGCGATATCGAGCCCGAGGCGAATGCTCTGGCCGCAGATCGCGAATCTGTGTGCACGCAAGCACGTTCGGGGTCCCTCATTGTCATGGCTATTGCCACCTGTTCGACCACTTCAGACGTTACCCCCTTGACCAATGCCGCGTTAATAATCGTCCCATCCCAGCCTATCGAGACGCTCGCGTACCGGTCACTGCACCCGTACTGGGCCGCGTCTACAAATGCCACCAGTCCAGGGTAGTTGGCGGTCTATTTCAGCAGTGCTCGGGCCCTCGCCTTTCGGCGCCCCTCATTGAACTGCGGTTGGACGTTTCTCGGAAGCGGTTCCACCATTTAAAGTGCCCCTGACCGACACGCTCAGCTCGACCTTGCGTGCGTTGTACTCTGACTCTGCATTTATGCCTGCTACTCCAAAGTATGCGTCTGCCGGCCTTGGTGGTCAATAGCCGCGCAACCTGTGCCATGGTCTGTGCTTTGAAGATTTCTGCTAGCGAATTGTGGTCCCCTAACCAATCGAGCCGCCGCGTGCTTGTAGTGATCGCAAGACCTAGCACCCTTTTATGCTCTTGCGCATCAGTGTCTCTATCTTCACCGCGTCTCTCTTGATTCATTTTAGCGGCGAGGCTACGTCATTGACGTGACTCATGAGGAATGCATAGTAACGTCTGATGAGATCTCCCCTGCCGTTGGTCACCCTGAGGATCAGCCGGAGCATGTTCTCCGTTTTCGACGTCAGTTTCATGAGCGTATGCGTGTTACCGCCTTTAGCCTGAATTAGCTGCCCCAGGATTGTCCAACTTGGGGATCGGCAGGCTGTCGGTCGTGTGTAATTTGATCGGTATTTGATCGATCGGCGTCAAATTCCTGATGCTTTCTTTTGAGGGCCTGTACAACAACTGTTCCGATTTGCTGGGTGAGAGACGGAGTCCCGTTTCCTTCATGTACTCTTCTGTTGTGTTTAGCACCTCTTGAAGAGCCCGGTCGACTTCTGCGTCGGACCTACCCAGGCACCACACCGTTATATCGTCTGCGTACAGGGCGTTATTGACGTTTCTTACTTTCGTCAGCCGGTCCAAGAGCCCTTTCATTGCTGCATTGAATAATAGTGGGGAGAGCACCGCCCCTTGTGGGGTGCCCATCGCGCCCAGCATGTACCAATCGGAAATGGCCTCTCCTATTTCGGCCGTGGCCTGCCTGTCTCTGAGGAACGAGCCTATGTAAGAGTGGAATTTACGGCCGAGCCCCATCACAGATATTGTTTCTAATAAAAATCTGTGTTTGACCATGTCGAACGCTTTCGTTACGTCCAGGGCCAATGTGCCCCTGGTGTCTCTGGTCATGCCGTTGATTATATGCTTCTTGAGTAGTAACATTACGTCCTGCGTGGAGAGGTCTGGTCTGAAGCCCACCATGTTATGTGGGAACAGGCCCTCTCTCTCTATGTACCACGATACTCGGTTATATATGGCATGTTCCGCCGTGTTGCCCGAGCAGGTGGTTAGCGATATCGGCTGCATGTTCTCCGCCGCAAGTGGTTTACCGGGTTTCGGTATTAGTATGACCGAGGTCTCATTCCAGACCTCTGGTACTAGTCTCGTTTCCACGCTCTGTTGCTTTCTTCGGTGAGCTTCTGGACCGACTTTCCGTCTAGGTTTCTCAACACTTTGTTCGAGACCCCATCCGGGCCCGTCGCTGAACGTCCATTGAGATCTTGTAAGGCTTCCCAAATTTCCGATTCCGTGAAGGGCGCGTCGAGTTCTTCGACCTCTGCGCCGGCGTATTGTGGATAGTTGCCTTCACCTGACGGGCCCAGTGGCAGAGTTGTCTCCGCCAGCTCCTTTAGGAGCTCGCTCTCCCTTTTGCCCTGCTCCTTTTGCTTGCGTAAAATCCTATCAGTTGCCAATCTCTGATTGCCTTTGGATTGCCTGTCAGCTAACAGTTTCGTTAGGAGGCTCTATTTGCCTCGGGCTCTCATTTGTCCGTCTGCCGACGCACACACCTCATTCCACTGTTGCTTGGAAAGCTCCATCGAGTGCGCTTCGATTTCCCGGTTTAGTGCGACCACTTTCTTTCGTGTTCGTGAAAATAACTTTACTACGACTGTAATATTGCCAAGTTACCCTGAAATTATGCGCGATAGAAGACGGTGAGCTTCCTCCCTTGCGCGTATGAGATATAGCCACCCTCCTCGACTCACCCTCACACGCTTTCACTCGTATCCACAGCATATCGCGAGCGGCCATATTCTTATAGGACTCCAACTTTATGAGGCACATTACGGCAATGCCAACGATGACAACGACGGCTCAAATGCACCTGGAGTGTCAATATAATTGTCGCAACAAACACACAGCACAATTTATATCATGATTACTGTCGCCGGTAATGCGAATAGCAGTCGAACAGTGTAGCGACAGGTCATATCCCTGAAGTCATGTTTATAGTGAAATCAACTTTCCTTGATACGGATATACGCAACATACTGATATATCCCCCAACTTTACTATGACACGATCTTGCCAATGTCACGCATGATCATCGCGGCATTATAGCAACTGCATGACATCGATGGGGTCATAGCGCTGGAATGCACTGACAAGAGTGAGAAAACAGGATGAGCGCTGAGTGGTGTAAACTCTTGTATAAGAAGTGCTCTGCTTTGTATAGAAATGCAGATAATGTTGCGCGAGAAGTTGATGAAGCTGCTTTGATAGCGAGGGCCGCTGTTAATTGCATTAGTTCCCCTTCGGTTGCTCTGACTACAAGTGAATTTGCGCTCTCGGAAGCGGCTGAGTTTCGTGTGTCATGATTGGGACTTTCGGTGTGAGGGCCGGCAAATAAGGTGCTTTCTGGAAATAAACACTCAGTTGAGAGTTAGGGCTCGTCCTGTTCTAAGATGGCAAGCCGGGCGAGTTGTGTATTGAACATGTTCCTAGGAGTCGTTCTGTTCCTTGTCTTTCGTCCGGGTTGCGCTGCCCACCCCTAGTAACATGCTCTTTCTGTTGCCTCGCTCTTGACCATGTGTTCCAACGCTGTGAGCCCCATTGTTGTATCTAACGAACTAGACCAAACAGCCATACTTCTGTTCCATATGACGCCGACGCATTGACGACGATTGAATGAGGAACAAGGAGTTACGCCGATAGATCCACAAAGGCGGTATATCGACAATGGCATGGCGACGATCAGTTGTCGATTTCTAAATTATGAGACTGTGGAACGATGACAATGTGATGACGGTGTCATGAGGACAATCAGCCAACGACAACGGTATGGCAACCGCAGGAAGAAGCGAGACATGACGATAGCACGAACAACTTGGAAAGATGACGACGGTACGACAATGGAAGCGTAATAGCCACGGTGTGACGAGGACCCAATGACGACTATGGCATGACAACAGCGCCATTATCTAGATTGAGTAAAGATCACATGTAGACGTTAAAATAATGAACAACAAAAGATGCTGATGCATTTACTAAGCTAATATGACGACGACGGCTTGACCACATTGGGATTACAACACTGAAGTGATGACGATGGTGAAGCGACCAAGTGCAGACCATGGGGTGATGATACTATAGTGATGTCGATGGTGAAACGATCGCGTGACGACAATGGCATGACGACAGTGGTATGACGACGACGGCATAACGAGTGCCAGATGTAGAAACTGCAAAGATGAAAATGGATCGACCAAGACAACATGCTAAGGACAGCACGACGACGACAGTATGACGACGATTCATTTAAGACGATGTTACAATAACGGTATAAAGACAATCACGTGACGAAGAGCGTGGGATGATAATGGCGCTACGATGACTGTATCACAAACCTCTATGACGATGATGGCATGGCGACGACAACATGGGAAATGTTGGCACAACAATGACGGCGCTATGACGACAGTCTGACACTGGAGGCATGACAGCGGCTGGCGATGACGGCACAAGTGCAGCATAATATTGATTGAATGATCATAGCATGATCACAATACAATGGCGACCAAATATTGACGTCGATGGAACGACGCCAATTCATCGTCAAGCATAAGAACGACGGTAAGACAAAGACTATGTGACGACGACGGCATGATGATGACGACATGAAGAGAATTGGTTGATAAAGCTTGAATGAATGTGATAAAATGACCATGATGGCATCACAATCCCGAATGCATGCCTAGTGACCAAGCTATTAGGCAACTTGGGTAACTTGGTTGGAGCAAAGGTCTGCTGATGACAGCATGACGAGAGTCAGATCACGAAGCTGGAATTATGACGACTGAACGAACATGATGGGATGACTATTACGGTATGAAAGGAAATGCATGACGATTGAGCGTATGATAACAATGGCGTGACGACGATGGCCTATCGACGACGGCATGGGGAGTATCGGATCCCAAACCTGGCATTGCGGTGATACAATGAGCACAACGGCATCATCACTGCGGGCCGTTACCTACTGGGCCAAGCTATTAGATAAGTGGAATCACAAAAATCGAAAGACGATTATGGACGACCACGACGGAATGACCACCAGGAGAGCATACCTTGTGGCTCCAAGAAGTAGACAACCTGGGTATCTGGATTGGCGTAGGAGGATAGATAGATAGATAGATAGATAGATAGATAGATAGATAGATAGATAGATAGATAGATAGATAGATAGATAGATAGATAGATAGACAGACAGGCTCAAAACGGCTCAAGGAAGCAAATAATACCATAAACATTAAATTAAATTAAGAGCAATAGTATACCTGAGTAATCGATCATCACTGCTCTTTACCAGCAATAGACAGTTCAACATGTTTCACTATGCTGGGGCTGCCACAGAACATGAAATTATGAATAAATTGGAATGAATTATGAAATGAAATTATGAACATGAATATTTATTTATTGTTTATTCATTAGCACTTTTCTAGGTCCATCTCTTGTTCAGGTCACGCGGGCAGCCGATGCTTTTCCAATTTTTCTTCAGCTGGAGAACTGAATGGGCGTGTTGACTTTTGCTCAGTACCTCTTATCTCAACTCGGCAGCAAAGTAAGGTGCTTATGCCGACTATATTACCCGGAGTAGTTCTCAATATTGAGACATGAATGCCTAGCTCCTGGTAACGTTCAGGCGTCTTTACTTGTCACTGGCTTTTATTGGCTTCATTTCGGGCAGAATACGCTTTTTTTACTGTTCTTTAGCTCTTACCTTCAAACCACTGAAACAATCTTTGTGTACACAAACGTGCCTATGTGCCAAAACGCTTACTAGACGCGACGGTAAAAAATAAAAGATGACTTGAAGACACGTCTTTCGTGCTTAGCGCATTTTATAAACTAGATAAAGTGAACACTGGAGGCCTTACAGGCACCTAGGGTCTCCTTTCAATATACCTGTAGGTCCCAGTGTATTTCGGCCTCACCGGCATGACAGATGTATGTACCAACCAACCAAAGCCCCATGACAATGGTGGAGTGCTGAAAGATTTAGAAGTAGAAGGCACGAATACTTCTGGCCTTTTTAACTCTCCTTTGCCTGTGTGCCTATACAAACAATTGAAAAATTGGATGACGTGACGCTTAAGCTTCGCCTTCAAGAGTGGAACGCCATAGCGTTCCCGTCGAACCGCCAAGGGGTGTAAGACATTGCGCTATGGCGCTGCGATCAACTATGAGGCGCTCCGCATCGGACTTTGTACCCACCAATCACGCGGTGAGCACCGAGCAGCGCAGCGTTCGGCGCGGCAACGAAACGTGCCCCTGAGCAAGCGGAACGCACCAAAGAACTCGGTGTCTCGATGGGAGAAACGATCTGCGCGAGCGAAACGTCGTGATCGGCACGGAAAGCCGGGCCGCGACGCGCCATGAAGGCCGACGCGATCATGGGGCTGACGCCTCGATGGGACAGTCCTCTATCTCGTTTGGGAGCACCACGCAGACGCATGACTTCGCGGAAGCAGCTCCGCACACATCGCAAGGGAGGCTTTCCTACCAGACGCGCTACGGCACAGCGATCACGTCAGAGGCTTCCCGCATCGGACGCTGCACCTAGGAATGGGGAAAGACGAGCCACGTCGCCAAAACACGAGGGTTCGAGTGACGAGTGAAGCCGGAAGGGGAGAGAGCGAGAAAACTTATAAACGCAAGGGTAGTGGGGCATCTTCGCAGCGGTTCCCGCACGGCCCGACGGGGAAAAGCGGGCGAGTGGCGAGCCACGTGTCGGGGCAGCGCCGCACATTGCGAGGAGGTGGTCTTTTGTGTTTGCCGCAAGATGGCTCTGCGTGTGCGCAGAGCGCAGAAGAAATGTAGCGGAAACGTACTTTGCTACTCATGTAACGGCGACTTCTGTAAGTTACATGCTCATAATTACCGATATACACGGTAGTATAACTTTCTACGGCTCGTTTCTAAGGCAAAACCGCATTCACTAGAGTAGCTTTGTACCGCTTTGAATTATCAAACTCGTGGCTAAATGGTAGCATCTCCGTCTCACACACCGGAGACCCTGGTTCCATTCCCACCCAGCCCACCGTGCAAGTTGTTTTTTATTCATGAAGTGCCTCCCGGTATTTATCGCTCACGACCAACGCCGCCGACGCCGACGACACCAGTTTTTCTGCAACACGTGCTCATTAACGCTGTCGCGTTAAAATAGCATTCGCACTAACGAGCGCACAAAGACAACAAAACACGACTACTAAACGCACCCTTGGTGATAGGCCATGATCACGTCGGTGCTAAAGAAATAAGCATTGGAATAGCAGCTTGGGCTTGTTGGTTTTCCATCCTGGTGTTAAGAGCGCAAAACGTAGACGGGACACGAGACGAGACGACGATACCACAAGCGCTTGTGGTGTCGTCTTCTCGTTTGATGTCCCGTCTACATTTTGCTCTTTTAACACCAGTAAAGAAGCATTGGAAGATAAGTCTTGAAGCGAAAGTATTGTATGGCACATTGCGCGAAAATCTGTCGTCGTGACCGAAAGATGGTGCCAATTTTAGCCTATATTAAAGAAAGAACATGTCAAGAAAAGCTCGGATTCACGTCACATTTCTTTGGGAGGTATTTCTGAACCAAGTAAATCATCCATAAGAAAAGAAAATTTGGTACATTGGGTCAGATTTGGAATCTATCCCGGGCCTTCAGGTTGTGAGACGAGCCCGCTTCCCCGGAACTTCATGGTTCTGGTTGAATAAGGGTGTGCCTAGTATGTGCATCATTGCGCACGCCACGTCGCATGCGGCCAGGCGAGTGCGTTGAGAGGCTTGACGTGTGTTTATTTGGACATCCCGAGGCCCCGTTGGAACAACGGCGAGAACTTGCACGGACAAGTAACGCGCGAAGTGAAAGGTTTCCCCAAAGGGACGATTGTGCTTCCGCATTACCGCAGCTAAGCAGTCTTAAGAGGAAGCTTTAGCTCGAGTGCTCCTATTTAAATACTAGTAAAAGGAGAATTCCTTTTTCTCGGCAACCACTGCAGCAAATTTGACGAGGTTAGTTACATTTAAAAGACAAACTTAATGTCTAGTGACTGTTGGAATTTTTGAGTTAGGTCGTAAATTTTTTAATAAAAATTGGCAAAAATCGAAAATTTTCAATAAACGAAACTATCAAGTTTACAACTCTGTAACTCAACCACTAAAAATGACAATACAATTCTGTGAATCGCATGTCATAGTACATCTAAAGCGGACAAAATTGATATGTCACACATGAATATAAAAAATTGAATCACACGGAAATACAACTTTTGCAAAACCGTTGTAACCAACGTAATAATTCACGTAAGATGTAAAATGACATATTGAATTTGTCCGCTTTCAATGGTCTAATGGATGCCGTTCACAGAACCGCGATATCTGTTCTTGATGCAGAGCTATGAATTTGTATACTTCGTGCTTCTATTTCTTCCAAACAGTCAATTATTTTAAAGTCGTCTTAAGAAAATTCAAGCCCCAAATCGAAATTCCGCTTCCAACAGTCTCTAGAATTTAACTTTCTCTTTCAAATGCGACAAATTTCATCAAAATCGGTCAAGGGGTTATCTCATAAAAACGTTTTTGCGTTTTACATGTATTTCAATAGGCCGCGTCGGAGTTTGGTCCGAGCTAAAGCTTCCTCTTAAGTGTCACTGCGGAATTTTTATTTCTAATTTTTACGTCGCACCTCGTTTAGTGATGGTTCACGGCGACTCGCCATGGTTCGATTCAACGGGAAAGAATTCAACAGAGAGGGTTTCGAAGGTTGCCACAAGACGCTTTATGTGAAGGGCCTTCAAAACAAGGAACAAACGCTGTGACCAGAGTAGTAGAGCATACTCCCACCATTGAAAGCCACTCGCTACTTGGCCGCCAAGGTATCGTTACTTTCATTGTCCTTTCTACGGTCACCTGGCCCAGCTTTTGCCGCTACGAAATTTTTTGTAATGTTTTGTAATGTGTAATGGTGTACTGTTTAATTACCTGTACCATCTTGATGTGCAAATAAGTGCTTATATCAAATTTGTTTAATCTAGAAATGCGTTATCTGGAAAGTTTTCATTACAGTGAAACTAGGTCTCAGCAAATATATGATGCGCATGCGCTAAAATAGGGTAGCAAAAGTTGTTCGCTTCCATTTCTATGACTGTTTCTGGAGATGAAACCTGTAATTTTTGTCAGGAACCAGCTACCCGACCGCGTGTAATACTAAAGTTTATGCAATGTGTAGAGTTCGTGCACCTCCCTATGGGCATATTTTGCTGATATTTTTCATAGAGACATCATTTGCTCATGCACTCCGCTATTCTTGGCCGGAAACCAATTTTAGCTGTATACCAGTTATTATAATCAGTATCGCTTGTATTTGCGCTTGCTCGGCCGTAGCTGTTAACACATGTTGCTTTCTCCTTGTAAACTGCGGAGCTTTATGGACGCCGGTAAATTTTTTCAAAATATGCACATGGTTCAGACAAAGCGTGTTTTGCTACGAACGCTATTGGTTCGTGTGGCTACCGATTGCCCGCTGACCTGAGGCTGTCACTGACGACATGGTTTAGGCAGTTCGAAGCTAATTAAACCAGACTGTGCAGCAGAAGTTCTACCCCGTTGCATCATACTTTCTGCTGGAAGCCGGATAGTTTGGCCAACCATCCATGCAGGCACCTCTCTCAGTAATCCAACGAGTGCGCATTTCGTTCTGTCGCAAGAAAAGAGGACTCCTAATGGCCGTGTATGGCTGTGTGGCCGTGTATGGCCGCACTTACTGTCCGCATATTATTCATTTCGTGCGGCACCCCCTCCCCCTGACACACGATAGTTGCGGCGAAAAACGCACGGGTGGAAACATTTAGGCAGCAGCCGTGCGTTCCACGGTCCTGGAACACTGATGCTGAGCATAATTCGTCTTCATTACCGTATTTGATGCCGAATGGATGGCATGAGTGCGACGCTGTTCCTCGGAACGCGAGCCACTCACTGTGCAGGGGCTGCTACGTTCTGCATCCTTTATTTTTCGAAACGCAGTAGCCTCTCTTGTCAATGTTATTTTTTTTATTTGGCAGAGACGTCCTTTTGCAACATCGTGCACTGTTTGTAGAGATACCATATGCATATTCATACCCGGAACACCGAATATGAGCGTAGAAAATTACATCGCTTCAACGAAGCACTGGCGCAACCAGGCTACTAAAAGCAGCTCAGGGGTGGGCATAAATATGGAACACTTCGCTATTCGAAGCTCCATCTTGATTTATTAGTATTTTTATGAACGGTAGAAGAGGCGGCAACGTGGATTAGAGAGCGATAATGGCTATTAATTTCATATATTGCAGATTACAAGGAAGAAGATGAGAAAGTCATTTAATGCATTAAACACGTATATCATAGCCGGTTGGAATAATACCGAGCGTGCGAGTAAGATATAGAAGACGCAGTAGATGGAGCCAAAGATTATATAGTGGTCAGGTGCTGAAATGTGCAGACGTGACGTTGAATTGACTCACGCAGAAAAGGCCTTCGTGCTTAAGAGGACCTATGAATAGATGATGATGCTGAGTCTGACAACGATGATGACGGTAGAGATGATAAACGAACCCTCCATTCAGGAATTCACCTAATGAATGCGTCTTTAGCGGGATTGTCGTGTTATCCTGCAATCATCTTTAAGAACGTCAAGTGAGAAGAAGGGAAGAGGTTAATTTGTTTATTAGCGTCGAGAACTTTTACGCACCTTAAATGACAAGATCAGCGTCTTCTGATGACAGCATGTTATTTGGTCGACGTTAAACTGCTTCTGTCTAACAGCGGGCTACTCTGATCTGACCCAGACATGGTACAGCCTCATCTGGCGGGCTGGCCCCCCAACGCGCACTGACCAACGAGGCCGTGACACTGTTGAATAAGAGGTACAGTGTGTCTTCGGAAAGTGGCCACGGAGGTGACTAGGTGAGCATAAGACAAAATAGTGGGTGCAGCTCCTGAAGCTGCGGCTCTGTAACAAAGGTGAGCCATAACCGCGGTGCCGCAGGTGCCTCGTTCAGGTTGAATAAAAAGAGTGTGTGACCACTTTCAAATTATTAGTTCGCAGTTTTTAAAAGCTGGTTCCAGTTCTTGCCGGAGTATTGATAGAAATAAGAAATATCTAGCGGTTAGGTAAAACGCCTGCTTTTTTTCTATTGAAACACGTGCCCGCGAGTTGACAAAATTTCAAACAGAAAAAGATCTCTCAGATTTATAGACCAGCATCAAAAGATAACCCGAATTGCTGACAGTACGTCACACGATTTGCCGTCTGCTTACATGCTACGCAATTGTGGTGCACGCTTCAATTCATTCAATGAGGAAGAAAGCAGGCCAATGAGTAAAAGCAATGCCCTTCCGGTCGAGTTTTATATATGCTTCCAGGAAAGTATAACACGTAAAGGTGTCGCGTTTTATTTTCGTATGAAATGGGTTGATAATATTCGTTTACAGTTTTCTGATTAGCAAATACCCTTGGGCAACGTGTGTTGGGGATGTGTCTGCTCCAGCCTGTAGTCAACCAAGCACTCTAGGTGGTTTATTTAAGGATCGTTAAAGTATCAGTAGAGCAAGCCATTCACAGCAAGAGATGATTATATTACCGCTCTTCAACGTAGGGACCGTGAAAATCGCGAATTTATTCACTGTCAGTACCAAAGGGAATCCACTCAAATGATTGCGGGAGAAGAAAAATTGTGTTATTTTTTTTCCCCGTAGTTTTACCATGCGTAAAAAGCGCCACAATTCTGATACAAAATTTGGAGCCACTAGACACTTATTGCTCCCTATATATTGCACATGTTCGTAGCTGTGCGTTACAAATCATTATCAGATGTTGCTGAATCACTGTTACTGCTTGTGTTCTTATAGGTGTCTTTTGGGTGCCAGTTTGTAGACTTATGGCAATTTTTGCAAATCTTTGAATTGTGCTGTCTCTGTTACCAAAGATAGGCCTCTGCACATATATACAAGCTTTTCCTCGCCATGTACACACCATAGAATAAATTGTGCTGTTAATGCAAATAAGTGCAGTGTACATCGTGACCCACATCGTCTCTCTATAAATATAATTTTATTAGCGCTAAGATGCCGCAAAATCTTGGGAAGATGCTGTTGGAGCTTTCTTCGCAACTCGCGTAAAGCACATCTTCTTGCCTTCAGCGCGTCCCAAATTTTGCAACAGAGCGCTGTCGCATGTCCTAATAAGATCGAGATATTGAGGCAGCCACAGCCAAGCTGCCCGATGACAAATCAATTGATGTATTCCTGTATGTGCTGGCAATATAGGCTAGTCAGCATGACTTCAAAGAAGATGACTTATGTGCGTCAGTCTGAGTGTCAGAACTGCAACATAACGGCATATCACCCGTCCCAAGGCGTCTAGGGTACGGAATTTAAAGAAACCTGAATGCTTTTATGAATTATTGTGTTCAAGAAAGCTAATAGAAATAATAAAAACATTTTTCTCTCACAATTTACTGAAGCTTATGGTAGAGCAAATGCGTTAATAAAGGCGACTGATAACACCCACCTATGCCTTTTGGTGACCTGTACATTTAAGTTTCTAAAAATTGAGTTTTAGTGATATGCTGCTTTTCACTTGAATGCGCTCACGCTTAAGATCTTACACGGAAGCTACGCTATAGGCGCTCAATGACCGTAAGTTAGCGCGTACCTATGACTCTGCCTTATCCTGCAGCTCTACTGTGGAGCAACGCTTTATTTTTTCGTACACTCGTTACACCACAAATACGTTGCACAATTGCAGTCTTCCATGATTTCTTCCCAAAGCTGCCTTCATTGAAGCGTGCACGAGGGTTGAAAGAACATTAAAGCGTTAAACCAAAGTGTCAAACCGGGTTAGCTTGTATTGCTTCCAACTATGCTTTATTACAAATTGCATAAAGATATATATGCTCCTGTACACGGGATCACAACAAAAACTACAAATTCCTAATGGCTAAACGACAAAGATAATCAAGATCATGGAAAAAGGACAAAACTGAGATGGCACGCTACCTACAGCTGAATCCAGAAATAAAAGTTCCTTATCCGTCAAAGCAACCGATGATTAACAAACGAAGTTTTCTTTTGCAATAGCCGCTTCTTAAATGAGGATCCTAGTGTTGTATCACGCGTGTTTATGTATGAGTAGCATATTTTCGAACTCCGATGAGCGACCGCATTGGTTACATTGCTAACAAAAAAATCCAGCCTTCCCTTTCTGCGCTTTAGGGTATCTTCTGATGTCACGGTCATGCACCTGCTTCCTTCGCCCAAAGGCGTTAGTCAACAGGAGAGAGGTATGTCATTGACCACGGCCCTTGAGCACTTAACAAACCTATTTTCTTTGCTTTCTTTTGCATGTGCTTGATTGTCTGTTCGCAAGACTTGCTCTAGCACACAGTTTAGAAAGTTTGTGCCTGGCTGGAAAGAGAGCAGAAACTCCTGCCCTCTGCCCTATCTTCTTCAGCTTATGCGAGATACCACGTAGGTGCGGCTTACGTACTGTCTTTTTTTCGCAAGTGTCTTTGGGCTTCGGGACTGGTGTTACTGTCTTTCGACTGCTTACATAACGTTTCAGAAACAGAAACAAGAAGGTGGCGGGGATAATCTGCTGAGTTTAAACGATCAACATGCCGACCGAAGCTCTCCTACATTGAATGGTGACTACCCTTATTTAGGGCATCCAACAAACCCGAGTGAACGATACCGCGGTGAACTAGCTTGCTGTGTGGGGACCCGGAAACCCAAAGGAGCTTTATTGTTCATGGCTTGCAGCTTCAGCAAATGTGGGGACCCGATAAAGATAGCCTTAAATCCGGAAACTTCAAAGGAGCGCTATGTGGAATCTCTTGCGGGAGGTGTAGTGGATCCAGGCATTTGTAGAACAGTGCTAACTTCTCCTGAAGGCCGAGCCCTAGCGCGACATCGTCACCTTCAAAAAAGTTCAGTGATATCGCCAAACTGTCCACAAGTGGGGCAAAGATTTTGCCCCACTTCTTGCTAAATTCACGGTAACCTTTCTATCAAGGTGCGCCATAAATAGGTCACTCCGTAAAGGGGTAATAGATGAACCTATGGAAGTGCCGCTCTTCTGGAGAAAAATCCGCCCATCCCATTCGGAGAAAGTAGGCGATAGGTAAAGCTGTAGCAGTTCAAGAAAACCAGCACTCGTGAGGCCGCAGGTGCTTTCAAACTCTTCAGCGTCATGCTTCGAGATAGCTTCTTCAATAACAACCATAAGAACATGATGCGGAACTGAGTAGTATAAGTATTTTATTTCGATAGGTATGGCTTTGTATGGAATGACTGTATACTTGGACATGTACTGAATAATCGGTGAAAAAGATTTAACTAAGAAAGGGTGATTGACCTGTAAATATACTTGGTTACATTGAAGACGGAAAGCAAACGATTTGTGTCGCGATTCCTTTTCAGATGTCAGTACACAAAAGGACACTCTTGTGTGTTCTCGCTGAGACAAACATTTCCAAAGCCAATTCTTATTTCTTTTCAACCAAACGAGCGAGCGTAGCAAGACTTACCTTGGTTAAAAGGCATTTCCCCCAGGTATAGGCATCCTTCAGATTAACATGTGACCACAAGGAAAAGAGCGAATCAATTCAAGACTAAACTTTCGCCAAAAACGACCCTTGTCACATCACAAAGAACCCACCTTCCTTGGCGGAAGGTACAAGAAAGAGGTCATTCAGAGTAATGCACGAAACTATCTGTTGAAACGGAAGACTTCCTCCACGATGGTTATATCTGCAGAGCACACCAACGCCTTCACACGCACGCTCGTCACCCTCACACTCCGGGGCACGCCTGGGTACATCACGCACTAGAGAGCAGTTCCACAGGAGATTTCTTTCTTTCTGCGGCAAACTGTAGGCCAAGAGCGAGGGCTCATCTGACAAAGTGCGGGGAGGTAACCAGTCATTATTGTGGACCGGTCCCGAAAGTATTCCATGGTTTGGCAAGTTATGGAACCGAAGGACGAACAAATCTCATTGCCAATTGCGTTCCACACTGTAATGTATGAGAGCCGCTAACGCGCGCTGCTTCTTCTGTTTTTCTTGACGACTTCCTGGTCCATGATAAGCTTAAACGAAATGGAATTCCAAGTGGAACCATGCTTATTTCAACCACTCGGAGCGCAGGATCAGTAAAATCCTTTTCAGATAGCATGCGGACAGGGTGAGTACATCGAAGACGTATTCGACGTCTGCAGGAGACGAAATCAGCATGTGAAAAGACGTGCACGGCAGATGAAGAGGGAGATCGAGGTTACGAGGAGAGACGGATAAAAAGGTATACAATTAAGAGAGCCCGACGAACTACAAATTTTTTGAAGGTGCGAAAAGGAGTTGGTAATACCACCAAAAAAACTTTATTACAAAGAACACAGTTGTCCTCGTCGTTCCTTCTCCGTCCTTCTCTGTAGACCGTAATGTGCACATCATTTGTTGAATATGGCAAACTATACTTTATCCCGCAAGTAACTTACATCACTGCCGAATGCTCGAGCTATGCCATATCATTGCGCAGCGTAATATATTTTCACGCGTACCTAACTATAAGCGGGATTAGATGCCTTTATTTTTGCTTGGTAAATGATACATTGCAGTGATACGTTCGATGTACAGCCCTTCTTGCGTGCAGGTCCTGTTCGGCGAAAGTACTGTGTCAGTGCCGCCGGTAAGCCTAATAGCCATCCTAACGGCGATTACGTTGCAATAAATCAGTGCTCATGCATCCCAGACAATCCACTTCGATCGCAATTTACGCTTGCTATTGACTCTCTGGAGTGACCGCACGAAATAAATCGTGAAATTATGATAGTTTTGTGGGATCGCTTGCTGAGGGCAAAGCATCAGGTGTGTTTTGTCGTTGTTAATGAGATGACATGTTCGCTTCAGCCCTTCTAGGACTGCACAGCTTGTGCCGAGCCGTAAAGGTGGTTTCATTTCCAGTTAGCAGATGGCGCTACAGCATTTGCACCGGTCAACAATTGAAGATGTGGCATTCTAGTGAGGCCTATTTGTTCACTGCATCGGTAATTTACAACTCCTCTCTAACATCGTTCATGATGACTGTTACGAGCAAACGCAAAATACTACTGCGCCATTACTACTGGCTCAGGAGGCTGGAAGACGCTGCAAAGAAAACGTAAAGATGAAGCCGGGCCCAGCTGTCGCATAGAAGAAAACGCAGTTCAAGGTTGCAACACCAAGAGCTTTGTTGTGTCCATCGACCAACCGTGCAGGATGACAGAGTAGACGCTGTGCAGGCGACATGGCACAGGTGAGCACATTTTCAGAGGTGTTCGGCCTTACTATCGGCTAAAATCTCCTGTAGCTTCCACAGTGCTGCAAGGAACTACTGAGATGCCTGAGAGTGTAGATGACTACTGAGAGTATAGATGTCTACAGAGTCATTTGAAAAAACGTTAAGGCTTGGGCGCTAAACCGATGCGTTGTCATTAGCTTGCTAACTCAGCCGTGTATTGCAATATCAAGTAGCGTCTGTCATATTGTGGAAGAATGCAGAAAATTGTCCAGTAGACGAAACTTTTTAGATACGACAGCAGCGTAATGATTGGATTCACAGAGAATAACTTTGGCGTGGTCAGCGTCGTCATCGTATGCTATTGGATTTATTCAAAAGCGAACAATTGCAAAACACCTCCTGCGCGTTGTTCCGTACCCAATTTAACCTTCATTTGTATCTGCGGCCTATTTCTGCCTTCTAAAACTACTACTGGGAAAATTGTATGCTTAAAATTTGCGAGGTTGCTCTTCCTTGTAATTGCGAGTTATAGGCGTTCTGACCACTTATCTCCTATTTTTGTTTCCATTTATGCTAATGGTACATACATTTAAATGTAAAATATATTACTAAAACATGCATTGCCAACTTTGCCACTTGTGAATAAGGGAATGTTTTATTGTCGTCATCTAGATGTCCTTGCTTATATACTAGCCCAATCACATTAGAATGTAATTGCCAATATTGCTTGTTATATATTTGGTGGTGCAATTGTCATCGAATATTGTTTGTAACTGTTATTTTTTATATTTTCCTGCTAATTCTCACTGACTTTCTCACACTGGCGGACATGGCCTCAAGTTAGACATTGAGTCGACTCATAATGAGTCCACTTATCATATTCGTGTAGCCGGTGCGTGTCTATGGGACAAATATAACGGTAGGGACTCTCGCTTTGCAGTTATCCTTTGAGCTTCTTGGAGTGAAGCAAGGCATGGGTGATACTATTCGTCACCTGCCTCATGCGCCTGCCTCAGAAGCAGAGCACCAACGTCTCCTCGCAAGTATTCGTCATTCAAGAGGTTAGTTGGCCTCTTCCTGACATTTCTTCTCACAAGACATCAATGTGACTCACCCACAAGAAAGGCAGGAGACTTCCGCGATTGCTTCTGCTCCGAACTCGTTTACTGCAATACCAGCATTCTCCTACAGCCAAGGGAACAAATTTATTTAGCCTTGCCTGTTTTCGCGCACCACTGATTGCACCACCACTGCTTTTGCGCACCACAGAGACAAAGCAGACAACGTCAGACAACTTCAGAGCAACGCTATTGCACTTCCCACGATTCTAAACAGAATGTACCCAGCTAACTGCAAAAAGAGCAATGCAAGCACAGCAAACTGCCCAACAACTCTTCCTCACGGTATGGGAATGTGATGGCATTGGCGTACAGCTCATCAAAGAATTAACCGTCGTGCAGGGGGTACGTCCGGCTGGCTAGCGCCGACCCTGAGGATCAGACAGGTCTGATGGAAAGGGCGCAGCAGGCGGCCAAACCGCCGGCATCGTATGTTCAGGGTGAACACGTCCCCTGTTCGTTTGATAAATAATTTTCGATACTACTACTACTAATTTTACTCTCAACTATTGCTCTCGCGAACTACGGGGAATGTAGATATCATAAAAGCTAACAAACACTGACACCAAGGACAACGTAGGGGAAATTAGATGTGCGTAATCAATGAAACAAAGAAACAATAAATTAATGGAAATGAAAGTGGAGGCGAAAACAACTTACCACAGGTGGGGAACGATCCCACAACCTTCGCATTTCGCGTGCGATGCTCTACGAATTGAGCTACCGCGGCGCCGTTTTCCCATACACTTTCTTTGGTATTTATGTTTCCTGGTAAAACCCTGGTAGTGCTAGCCAGCGCCACAACTCGCAGACCTTGGCAGAGGGGAATGGAGAAGAAGACAGTCTCTGCAGAGTTTCAGTTGCGCAAGAGGCATGCGTTTGGTCGTAGAATGATCCTGTCTCCCACACTTCTTTTATTCTGGCTATGAAAGACCTTCACCCTCTTATCAAGAGAATGCCTGGCCTTAAACATGCCATATAGGCCGATGAGGTCACAGTCTGCTGCGCCACAGGAAGCAGAGGAGAACGCGATTCGACCAAAGAACCCGGTATAGACATCGCCGATTTGTACACTCGCGCAGTCGGACTTACATGATCCTCAGAAAATCGGAATACGTTATTGTCATAAATTCCGACGCATACAAAGGCGAGGTCCATCCATTTCTCGTCAAGATTAGCATAGCCCGTAATTCCAGCTCCCACCACCGTAAAGTCATACGAGTTCCTGCTTCTATGTGGCAACAAGATGGCGAGGGCGCCAAATGGCTTTTGCGCACACGAATTCCAATCGGTCAGGTTACCCACATAATTACTCGAAACATAAAAGGCTATCGGGCTTCCTAAAAACGAGCTCATCAAAATTTCCGAAGCTACCATCTACTCACGCATTATGTGCAGCCTCCCTTATGTCACCCTAACAAATATAAAAAACCGCCGCCTCGAAGCAGCACTTCGAAAATGTCACCGTATCGAAATGGGAGTGCCCCATTATGCCACGGCCACTGACGTTCAAGTGGCTGCACTCGGTAACACACTGGAAGGTGCAAGCGTACCGCGAAAGACAACAGTATCGTCTCCGCACCGTCAAATCTTCATGGACTTGCCTATGGGGCCATTAACCTGCTTGCTATTCCTCTAAATCTTCTGCCATGGGATGGGATTACCAGGCTCACGATCTTGCCCATATGTAAGAATATGAATCCGACACCTTAGCATCTACTTAGGGCAGGTAGTGCCCGCGGATCTGGCTCATGAGACTGAAATAATTATTAGAATAGAAATGGACTGGGGTGCATTTCAGAGGTATTCTCAGATCATGAGCAGCAGGTTGCCATTATCTCTAAAGAGAAAAGTGTATGAGTGTTCTGTCTGACAAGTACTCACCTACGGAGCAAAAATCTAGAGGCTTACAAAAAGGGTTCTACTTAAATTGAGGACGACGCAGCGAGCTATGGAAAGAAGAATGATTGGTTTAACCTTAAGAGATAAGAAAAGAGCAGATTGGGTGAGGGAAAAAACGCGAGTTAATGGCATCTTAGTTGAAATCAAGAAAATTAAATGGGGGAGCATTGGCTGGACATGTAATGAGGAGGGAGGATAACCGATGGTCATTAAGGGTTTCGGACTGGATTACAAGAGAAAGAAAGCGTACAGGAAGCGGCAGTAAGTAAGTTGGGTGGATGAGATTAAGAAGTCTGCAGGGACAATACGGCCGCAATTAGCACATGACCGGGGTAATTGGAGAAGTATCGGAGAGTCCTTTGCCCTTCAGTGAGCGTAACCAGGCACATGATGATGATGATGTTGATGATGATGATGACGACGAATCCGAAATCTCATAATAGACCACTACCATCAGAGCTGATAACCTCCCAACTCCTTCACATGGCACACTTGGGAACGCCGCTCACACCACGGACAGAACCACCATGGCTGTTAGTTGTTTAGGCGACATCATACGTCATCAGAAAGCAGTCCCAACCAACCCTGGCGCTGGAGTTCTCGCCTTAACAGATGTCATTTGCCTCCTCCCACAAGACAGTCAATTACTGTTCGCAGTAGTTGTATGTCTGAAATCAACACTTCCGAGTGAAATGAGCTGCCAGCATGCAGACTCCACCTCCCCTACACGTCGTCTTGGAATGGGTGCCTGGTCGCCAGCGGTCCCGAGTAAGCAGCAAGGTCATGCCCTAGCTCGTGAAGCCGCTATACCGTGCGCCCGCATACTATGACCAGATACTTATATCCCAAGAGCAAGAAAGATCGAACAAAAAAGCATCGCCGCTGAGGCCTCAAAGTATTGATCCAGGACGCACGTACCCTCCTTCCCCTACACCTTTCTATGTCCCACCATTATGCGACCCACAACAGGCAGGCCCCACATTGACCCTCCCCAACTGATGCCCTCCAGCACCGCATTGAAAAGCGTCGCGGATGCCCATCGTGCCACGTTTCTGAGGCACGCGTTTTTGTGTGAAGAACGTCGAGGTAACCCCTTGACGTTCTTCACAGAAACTGGATTGCGAGCACGCTCATCATCAGCCTACCGCGCCTCCCACAGTCTTACTTGGGAAAGTGTGACGAAAACCCTATAAGGCACACAGCCAACGCTCTGCCCTCGCCTTGCTTCTCACATCCTGCACAGTCAAGGGTTCACGCTACGCACCTCACTCCCGTCACCTTCATCATCACCGTTTGTACCTAGAATTGTGATGCGGAATAAGGACAGGGAGGTCGAAAAAAAATGACGCCTACTTCAGAAAGCATCGCCACATATCAGCACTTTCGGCTCAATGAAAGTATATTATGTGTGGAATATGACTGAAATAAATATTCAATGGATTTAGGTTTTCATTTGTTGCGTGCAGTTATTGTCGTTCAGTTTGAACGTTGGTGCGACAGGCTGCTTTGTTTATAGGATAATTTCACAATAAGAGCTGGTTATCGTCGGCAAAAGTCTTGATCATGTTATAGTCAAAGAATTATGCAAAGCCGTTCAGGCATTATCCAAGAAAAGTAACAGAACGATGCACTTGAACCATTACGAAAGCTTCAGCTCATGCAGAAATGTTTTATAACACAACAAGAATGATTTGAATGAAAAATTTTGCATCTTAAAGAGAAAGTAAAGCTCTAGTGACTGTTGGAAGTATAAGTTTGAATTAGGACTTGCAATTTTGTTATTCAATGTTTTCTAAAATGTCAGTTTCGAAAAACAAAAACAGCTAATTTACGATACCATAACTCTGCACCAAAAGTAGTATCTAAGTTCTACGAACTTCGACCGTTGCTGCACTCAAAGCGTACAAATTTGAGATATTAATATACAGCTTATGTCAATTTGTTACAATCTTTTCGAACCTTCTCCTAAATTCCAACTCAGGAAAAGACGGTGGAAGAACAAGCTAGACCTGACATTGTGCTGTTGGAGAAGTTAAGTAAAACAACTGTAGACGCCTAGCCCGCGCCGAATGAAATAACTTCCGAAGCCAACGCGTTGTTTTTATCGGCACATATATAACACTGCAGGCCAAAGCAGCCAACACATGCATTCTACCCGCCGTTCATCAATTGGTTTTATGCGGCTAATGGGTCTGTCACGAAATATTCTTTACAAATCCTGACAGCTCTTTCAGATAGACACTGTTATTGTACTAGGTTTTTGTATCAGAGTTGATGCGTCATTTGTACTAATGGCCCTATGGCTCTATGGATGGGAATTATATTGTTTTCACTGAGTAATATTTGGTTGTGACGTATGCTTATTCAGATTGTATCAACACAAGCATAGCTTGATAAGCATGCGAAAACAACAGCCAAAAAGGTACCACAGCCAGTTGATGTGGGCCTACATTGTGAGGTGACTGTGTTCAGCCCTCAGGATACGGTGACATAGCTGCAACGTGCTGTTAAAAGCATCACAAACAAAAAGGAGTTGAATCAAATGAATAATAAACTTGAAAACGCTGTTTGTACATAGATCTTCGAAGCTGGCATGCATATTTCAATATATTGCTTATTAGACTCTTCTAACATTGCCAAGTATTGGGACCTGTTCCTAATAAATGTTGCTATGTTTTTCTAATGCGACAATCCGTGGACAAAATAATGAACGAACGAACACACTGTTTGTGTTCTTCGCCTTCTTTTCTTGTCGGCATCATTTCGTAGTATTTTTCACATCATATAACTTGCTTTTGTGGGCACAAGTTCGCCCAATAAAACGCCAGTTTCACCATTCACCGTTTTTCTTTCTTCACGGCCACTACCACGTGACGATACCAACTAGCTCAGCTCTCGATACCTTGTACATGCAGCTTTCTTTTATTGAGATAACTTCTAATAATTGTAAAATACTCGCTTTTCTATCATTCGCAGGCTAATTTTTCCACGTCTTCCACTTCAAAAAGTATCCACCTCAAGAAATGCAGAAAAGACGCAAATGCGTGTGCCGACCTGCGCGGATCAGCTTGTTTCCTTGTTTTCATTTTTCTTGCACTGGTGGCATGGCAATAAATATTCGCGCAATCATGGTCAAATAATGAGCATTTGACAACTAGTTATGTTCTTTTGGTGAAACACGGAAGGGTAAATCTGTGTTAAGGATGGCATGCCTATAATAAATAATGGGCAGTTCTTGATTACGGTTAACACAAACACACACAGAAGTTTAATAATACCAAATGCAGAGAGGTCATGGTGAACAGAAATTTCCATCTTCGTGCTCTGGACTTTCAAGCCTGTGAAATGTCTCTTAAGGAGGACTTTAACACAGCGAACTCGGATAAGGCAAGTTTTCAACCACGCCGAGTACGTTGAGAGTGTCTGGTTGCTTTCCAGGGGGCCTAATGTGAAATAAATGAACTTGCGACTAAGTATAGAAAATGTACCGTTCAGATAAACTGATCCTTTTTTCTAGTCTGAGGGTGAAAAAGGTTGGCTTTCTCAAATAATTTCTCTTATGTGATCAGTGACTTTTGATGTGCATCGTCAACACCGCATTCGCCTCGATGATGCGTCAACGACTCTGCCAGTATGCTTAAATTCCCACGGCAACCACGTCGTCGGATGTATCCTTCGTCATGCATTTGAGCGCGAATAACAGGGCCCATCCATGACAGTATGTAGTAAAATATACTCGCTGTGAAATGCTTAAATCACCACAGCGGGAGGCGTGCTCGAGGCATACCACTAATAATTTAGCAGCTTACATTTTACACCTGCATTTAAATATTGTTTCTTGATGATGTGATTTCTCCCTATGATGTGATATAGAATACCAAAGGGGCAGATCAAGGTCAGATGAGTGCGCTAACTGCGCAAAACTATACGTTAGTTATTCAATAAGATTTGTGTGCACAATTCCAACAACTTTTTCTCAACCTTTCTCCATAATAAGTTGTGCGACTTTTTTTCGAGCAATCAGTTTTGGATTGTACTGTGGGATTTTCAACATCCATAGGCAGCAAGTAGAAAAAAGGAATAAAATTTTAAATGCTAGACAAGCAAATCACGTAAAAAGTTGTCAAAGCTGCTGAAACTGCTTTGAGAACAACAAACAAGTATTTTAACTAATTAACAAAGCCGTTGCTTAAACGGCTGTGCGAACGCGCACTTCAGTGCAGTTATACTGCAGATTACACTAGCAAGAACTAAGGCACCAAAATAATACAGGCGCATAATTAACACTATAAAACTGCTACATTCTTAGTCAATAGTGGCTCAAAACAATGCATATAACGCGGAAAGTAAATCACAATTTCGATGCTTACAAATGACTCACTCCAAGCGGCCTATTTTATGCGGCCCTTGCCTACGTGGCCCGCATTTAAACGGCACCATTCGTTGCAGTGATGGACGTCTTGGAAAATGTCACGCATAAAGGCATATCTTTATGCGGTAGCTTAGATAAAATCCTGCTCACTAAAGATCGAATATTATGCGGCTAGGACTATGGTGCCAAACGAGCATTTTTCATAAAAAAACAGTTTTTTTTATTGACAGGCGCCGCCCACAGCCGTCGTGCACGGGGTTTCATACATATAGCTGATATCCGCGTTAGAGGAAATTTGTAACCCTCATTACACAAACCGAACCACTGAGGAGTACCTCAAACCAAAGGGTGTGGTGCTCGCCGAGCAAGTCTGAGCTGCTGCTATATAGACCCAAGAGACGAGGGCCGAAACCGAAGCGATGGGACACAGGTGCCGACCCATGCGTCCGCCTGTTCACCGGTGAAGGCAACACGATTCCGGTGGTCAGTCACATCAAGACGTTGGGCATGACAATAGAGGCGGATGGCTAGAACACCATCGCAGCCGCTAAGCTCACCACGAAGTCCAAGAACGCCACACGCCTATTGAGACGAGTGGCCAACTGGCATTACAGTCCCAAGGAGGACAACCTGCTTAGACTGGCAGAAGCTTTCGTAGTCAGTCACTTCGTGCACCTCGCGGCCATTCACAATTGATCCAAAGTGGAGAGAGACAAGCTTGAAAGGCTCCTGCGTAAGGTTGCCGAGAGAGCCATGGGTCTACCCATACGCACGAGCACAGCGGCACTGGACTCATTAGGCATGTACAATAGGGTGAGCGAGATTGCGGACGTACAGGAACGGGAACAACTCACCAGGCTGTCCGGTACACGTGCGGGCAGATGGATCCAACGAGAAATCGGCGTCGCGCCTCGGGAGATCGGGTGTGACAGCCACGGGCCAACACCGGACCAGAGGAGAAAGATTAGGCCAGCCCCTCTGCCCAGGAATATTAACCCAGAGCACAACATCGAGGGAAGACTTGCTCGAGCCAAACCACTTGTCCGACAGGCAGCCGCCTCCGGGAAAGCATGCTGCTTTACGGACGCAGCCAAATATCCTGGCAAACGAGCCTATGTAGCAGCGGTGGTCAACAAAGATCGCACGGTCATCAACGCGTACACGGTCCGCACTGATATTCCTGTAATGGCCGAGCAGGCGGCCATCAGCCTTGCACTCCTAGAAAACGATAAAAGCTTGGTATACTGCGACTCCAAGAAGGCGATTCTGTCTTTCAGAACAGGGAGCCTATCTCCGACCGTCGGCAGAATAATTCGTACTCAACACCTCACCCCAGACTACATCAATTGGTTCCCGGCACACATGGAACCATTAGAGGGGCCGCTCCCTAACCTAAACGAGCGCGCACGAGACCTAACTCACCATGCGAGCCAGGACTCCCTCTCGGCAGGATGGGAGAGTGAGTGAGGCACCCTCGTCACTTACAACGATCTGAACCCCCCAGCACAAGAAAACCATGCCACTGCCACACAAGGCACTCAATAAAGCACAATAAGTCACCTACAGGCGGCTTCAGACGGGCACCTACGCATGCCCGGACTTCCTGCACAGAATCCTTCCCGACGCGCACCCTCCCAGTGAGTGTCGCTTTAGTAACTATATATCTAGCCTTGCTCACATGCTCTGGTGTTGCCCCCTGGTGCCGGAGGCCAGGACCACCAAGGAAGAGTGGGACCGAGCTCTACGCAGCTCGGACCCTGAAGCACAGCTGTGGGCTGGCCATCGGTCCCGCGACGCGGCGGAGGGGCATGGCGTGTCTGCCCCGACGTGGGAGCGGCCCGCTGCGCGTTCATCGCGCACACCGACGGACCTCATGAAAATTATTCATCCATCCATCCATCACACAAACATCAAAACACACTTTACAGAAACAGGGACATACGGGGAATCGAACCCGGGTACACCGTGTGCACCATATTTTACAGCACATCGCTGAACTGACACGCAGGATTCGCATAGCTACTTCTACATATATTTGTACTTGCGAGGCTGCCAGTTTATGTCCATTGGTCAGCGTCGGCGATCGTGTGTGGTATACATATTTCGTGTAACTGTTGCCGATGCTTAGTGGTTGGTGATAGTAAAGATGTAGTTAAATAAGTAGCAGTATACAACTACCGCTTTCAACAGCTGTCATGTGCGACGGAAAGGCTAAAAGGTGTAACATAACCGAGCATGGGAGCTCCGAGAAAACAAACTGCTGCTTCCCCAGGCCAACGTTGTTCTTCAGTGTTTTGCGTTCATTCGCTATGCTGCGGATCGTTCGCTGCAGTCGCTGTTTAACGGGGAACTTGGCTTTGTATGAGAAACTTTCAACCTCGTTCACGTTCAAGAGGTTCAGTCAAATGTGATCCACCGCCAATATGCACACCAGCAAATATAGGTAACTGCCTTTGCTTCAAAGTTGCACTGCCTCGACTGTACGATGGCAATGCAGCTATATCTTTCTGAGCCGTCGAAGAAGTGGGCGGCATTTAGCCGGCAGGATGCCCCATCCCTAAGGCTGAGAGATACAGCTTGTGCGAGTACGAGAAAAATGCTCTCCAACCATGCTTTTATGCCATTCCGTTGTAGTTATTGATTCAGTGTTGATTTTAAAGGAGAAAGGCTCCTCAATGTGACCCTACCGCAACTCTATTTCAAATATCAGAACCTTCAGTGCTTTGCACATGCTAGCTTGTTTTCACTTATTTACCTGCCAGGCGCATGGGACGTTGCTACCAGCAACCGTGGCCATACCTGCATGGCCGTCAAGCTTAAAAGGAAGAGAGAAAAAAACGAGGCGTGCTTAAACAATTTATATTGAGGGACTTAGCATTCCGAGATTGAGGTGGATTACAAGGGACGCAGTAATGGAAAGCTCCGGGTTAATTGTGACCTCCTGCGGTTTATTGCCATGCACCAAAAGAACAAGGCAAGCGTTTTTGTATTTCCGACGGAATGCGTTGTATAACTTCCGTCGAAGCGCTAGAGCCACCAGGTTACCACGGCAACTGTCGTCAAAATAACGACTGAGCTGTTTGTAATTTATGAGGCACAATATTTCCTGCATAGTAAAGCTCACAATGGCTCCATTTCTAGCCGTGGAAGCCGATGACTCAGACTCAGAGTGAACCTGGAATAAACGCAATTTGCCCATTGTGTTGTGCTGCATTTGTGTGATCAGCAGTAAAGCAAAGAGCACTCTCCACTATCTCGAATGCAAGTAATTGTCCATGCTGAAGAAGAGCCGTATTCATGCGCAAACTACGTTTATTTATCCATACACATGCATATAGTTATAAAGATGTGCCAACTGTATCAAAGTGGACGCGCTGTAATAATCGGGAATGGTGCCATAGTACCATGTATTATGGAAAGTGAACCAGTCAGTGCTTGAAAATATGAGATGGACTGCATACTTGCATACCCAAATATCTCGAAGACTGAATAAGGATTTACGCAGTTATTAAAAGCATAGGTTTTTCTCTTACCGTCTGAAGTATGCTTTAGCGGAATGTCCACTTCATGTCTGTATGCCATCTGAAAGCATGCTGTGCATTCATGCACACAGGTTCATGCATATTTTGACAGATAACATATTTTTCAAATAAAGATGCTTTATTTGCAACAAAACAAAGTGCGCAGCACAGTTTCACTGTAGGTTCTTAATACAGAATGAGGACTTGCATACCAAGCTCTGACAGAAAAATGTAAAACTGCAACAGTATATACAAAAGCATACAGGCAGTGTTTGCGCCAGTAGCTTTTAAAATGTAAAACCAGCACAACGCATGGTCTTGCATGATCTTCATGCGGATGTGACCAACAAAGGTAGGGTCTCTCAGTTAGTTACTTTCTCGTTTATTTTAAAAAGTTTTGTTTTGAACCAAATTTATGTAATATATCAGACAGGTACAATGTAAGGAACAGAACACATATGCGCCCCAAACTTAATGTAAGATCAAATTCTTTATAGACAGGTTATCTAATGAGGAACTTGGATAGCGAAGTTCTGGCAGCTAATGAGTACATAGCTACCATGACTAGCATGAAGAAAGAAAGAATGAAGCAAATATACATATTTGAATTGAAGTACTCTTGTGGGAGCCAAGCAACATCAATGTTTCTTTGTACGGCGGAGCACACTCCATATACATGTCACAATGTTTGGGTGAATGCAGGGAGATCCAAGTACATTCTTTATGTATACATTGTCATTAAGAAATAAAATAATCCTTTTAAAATATGAATTTTATATTGACCTAATTACTTCGTAATCGCTCAAACGTCAGACATCCTTTCCCCTTTATCCTTCAGAATTATTTTTCCTGGTGAATCCTGGACCTCTAGTCGAACGTTGTACCTGTAGGGAAACAGAAATTCCCCTCAATATTAGACAATTCATGAAAGTTTCACCTTGGCCCTGCAAGGGCTATGTTTTGCTCAATAGTTGATCAAAGCCAATATAGTAGTGATCTTGCACTCAACAGGTTTATGTGCCAGCCGAAAACTTCTGAGGTTGTGAGACAACGATATGAGATTTCTTATGTCATCATCATCATCATCATCATCATCAGCCTGGTTACGCCCACTGCAGAGCAAAGGCCTCTCCCATACTTCTCCAACAACCCCGGTCATGTACTAATTGTGGCCATGCCATGCCTGCAAACTTCTTAATCTAAACCGCCCACCTAACTTTCTGCCACCCCCTGCTGCGCATTCTCTTGAAATCCAGTTCGTAACGCTTAGTGACCATCGGTTATCTTCCATCCTCATTATATGTCCTGCCCATGCCCATTTCTTTTTCTTGATTGCAACTAAGATCTCATTACCTCGCGTTTGTTCCCTCACGCAATCTGCTTTTTTCTCGTCCTTTAACGCTACACCCTTCATTCTGCTTTCCATAGCTCGTTTCGTCGTCCTCAATTTAGGTAGAACCCTTTTCGTAAGCCTCCAGGTTTCTGCCGTGTAGGTTAGTACTGGTAAGATACAGCTGTTATACACTTTTCTCTTTAGGGATAAGGGCAACCTGCTGTTCATGATGTGAGAATGACCGTCAAGCGCCCCCCAGCCCATTCTTATTCTTCTGATTATTTCAGTCTCATGATCCGAATCCGCGGTCAATAACTACCTGCCCTAAGTAGATGTATTCCCTTACAACTTCCAGTGCCTCGCTACCTATCGTAAACTGCTGTTCTTTTCCGAGACTGTTAAACATTACTTTAGTTTTCTGCAGATATTTAGACCCATGCTTCTGCTTTGCCTCTCCAGGTCAGTGAGCCCCTGATTCCCCTGAGTTACTAAGCAAGGCAATATCATCAGTGAATCGCAAGTTACTAAGGTAATCTCCATTACCTTTATCCCTGATTCTTCTCAATCCAGGTTCCTGAATACGTCCTGTAAACACGCGGTCAGTAGCATTGGAGAGATCGGTTCTCCCTGCCTGACACCTTTCTTTATTGAGATTTTATTGCTTTCTTTATGGAGGACTACGGTGGCTGTGGAGCCGCTATAGATATCTTTCAGTATTTTTACATACGGCTCGTCTACACCCTGATTCCGTAATGCATCCATGACTGCTGACGTTTCGATTGAATCAAAAGTTTGCTCGTAATCAATAAAAGCTGCATATAAGGTTAGGTTATATTCCGCACATTTCTCAATCACCTGACGGATAGTGTGAATATGGACAGCAAAGAGCGGCTACGATGCGGACGTTCCAGAACTTTCTTTGCTTCTCGATGCAGATAGTATCGAGTTGCTTCACCGGCGAGCCACCACCACAGCCTGATGCGTCATCAGACATTTGGTTCCGCTCGCCCCTGCGCAGCCCAGGGCTGCAGCCAGAACAATGTTGCCCAGCCACATCGAAGGAAAACCCTTCAAACGTCACCTGATTTCCCATGGATTCGGCATTGCCATCGTCCCTGACATCATCGGATCAACTGCCTTTAAAGACCGGGCTCTCATCGTTCTTCTTCAGTGGGCAGAAAAGAGCGGCTACGATGCGGACGTTCCAAAACTTTATTTGCTTCCCGATGCAGGTCAGTCCTAGCCCTGCTTTGCACTGTAAACACTCTAGCAATACTAGCTTGCTGTACTTTCCATGTTCAAACACCATGTTTAGCATTGTTTGTGACTGTGCTTATGTCATGAAATTTTTGATGTTGGGGGGTGATGTCGAAATGAATCCCGGGCCTCCGAAGGAGGACTATAGCAAAACTTCTAACGAACTTCTTTCTTTGATGAAGACACTTAATGCTAAAATAGACAAAAATCATGCAGAGGTGCTCTTAGAACTTTATACATTAAAGGAAATTCAGATGAATCTGAAAAAGCAAATGACACATTTAAATGACAGATTGACAGCTATTGAAGAAAAATTAGAAGCATCCGAAAACTGTGCCGAGGTAGAAGTTGCCGGAGCAGTAACTGAGGCTGTGGGTAGGGAGGCGGCCTGCATTTACAGTCGTTTTTATGAATTCGAAGATCGGTCAACGCGCGATAACTTGATATTTTATAGCGTTGCTGATGACCGGACAGAGACGTGGGCTGCTTCTGAAAAAAAAGTGCGCGACATAATTTCTTCAGCGCTCAATATGGAATTGTCAAATGAGGCCATATCTCGTGCCCACAGACTGGGAAAGTTTTCGCCAAATAAGTGCCGTCCGATAATAACTAAGTTCACTAATTTTAAAACAAAAAGCAAAATATTTTCCTCAAGATCCCAAAATGAGCACGACAGGTATCACCGTAAGTTAAGATTTTTGTATTTCGACCCGCACATCCCGCAGAAAAGTAATCGAGTTTGGAAAAGCTAGCGGTGAACAATTTTCACTACGCTACAATAAATTGATAATCACAAAGAAAGCTTATATGTACCACCCATCTAGTAACAGTGTCTATGAGATCGAGTCCGGAATCGAGGCTGATGAATCATCCTTGCATTCTTCTCAAGCCGCCGTTCGATCTTCTGCGCATGACACACATCAGGCATAGCTGAACTCGGACACACACCGCCTTGCACCTGATATTAATCTGCTCTTTTCTAACATTCGTAGTGTTGTAACTCAACGTGATGACATATCTTCCCCGATCGATACACGCACTGCCGACATTGTCACTTTGACAGAGACCTGGCTATCGTCAAAAATATCCAACAAAGAAGTATTCGAATCCCAACAACAATATTGTATCGATCGGTGTGACCGTGGTACTATATTAGGTAGCGGCGTGCTTATCGCAGTGGCCGACAGGCTCAATTCGTTTCACATTCCTCTTTTTTCCGGTTTCGAAGCAGTCTGCGCCGGCATTAGAATAGACCACTGCGATGTTATTTTTTGCGCAAGTTATAGGCCACCGAGCGCTTCCTCTACATTTTGCGCTGAACTTCATGACCTGCTTAATACCATCGTAACAAGATTTCCACACTGACCCATTTTCCTAATGGAAGATTTCAACTACCCCAACATAATCTGGTCCTATCCTGTGCCAACTGTATCCGACTCATCCAGTGATAGCAAGGCATTTCTCGATTTATGTTTTGATTTCCATCTTACTCAGCTGATTACTCAACCAACTCGAACAACAGCAAGCAGCGCTAACATCCTCGACTTAGTTTTGACTACCGCTCCGGATCTTGTCAAGTCTTTCAGTATTTTGCGAGGGCTTAGTGATCATTGTTTTATTCATTTCCAGCTTACGGAAAACGTCAACCGTCCCAATAGCAAACAAAAATACATTCGAGACTACTATAAAACCGACTACGCATCATTGAACACACAACATCAAGCTTTTGTAGAAGAATATATGCAGGACTTTAACACTTGGAGAGCTGAACAGAACTGGTCGCTTTTTAAAAATAAAGTTAATGAATTAGTACAAAAATACATACCCCTCCGAGTTGTCCGGTGTAACCATCGAGCAGCGTGGTTGAATGCATCCCTAAAACCTACCTTGAACAGGAAGAAGCGGCTGCTTCGCCAAATTAAAAAAAACAGAACACAACTGATAGCTGGCGTGCGTATCAGCAGGTTGCTTCACTGTTTAAAAACGCAGTCAAAGAAGCTAAACGCGTTTTCTTCCACAGTACACTTCCATCTCTGCTGACTGAAAATACTTAATAATTTTGGAAAACTGTCAAGGGTTCCGAATGTAACACAATATCGTTAAGTGATGTAGATGGTGCTATTGTTTCACAAGAAGAATGTTGCTCTTTACTCAATGAAGTGTTCTCTAAATTATTTTTTGAATAACGTGTTGCCCTGTGCTTCTCTACCTGAAGTTGTTAAGATGAATTTTCTTCAGATGGAGCCCTTGGTAATTGATTACGAGGGCGTCGTGAACTTAATTCGTAAGTTAAAGATATCGTCATCGTCAGGAGTAGACGATACTAATTCTAAATTTTTGAAAAGTACCAAAGTGTATTCGCCCATAATTTTGTGCAACATCTTTTCGCAAGCTATTCTGTCGTGCTCATTACCAGAGGACCTTAAGGTCGGCAAAGTGGTTCCATTATTTAAGTCTGGCGACGTGCATTCACCTTTAAATTACAGGCCAATTTCTCTAACAAGTGTGCTATGGAAAATTCTAGAGCATATAATATACTCTAATCTCATCAACTTCCTAGAAAAAAATTCATTTTTTTTCATCTCGTCAGCATGGGTTCCGTAAATCCTTTTCCTGCAATGCTCAACTTATTTCATTTACACACGACATCTGTGCTGCGTTGGATAATGGATTTCACATTACACCATCTTAGACTTTTCTGAAGCATTTGATCTCGTCTCTCACCAATTACTTTGTCTAAAATTAAATACACTTAACATTGACCGTAATATTATCTCATGTATTGAACACTTCTTATCCAATAGAACACAATTTGTCTCAGCGAACAGTTTTGACTCTCGGCGTTGCCCTGCCAGTTCCGGGGTGCCGCTGGGTTCTGTTCTCGGGCCCTTGCTTTTTCTCATTCATATTAATGACTTGCCTTACTGTGTAGCGTCCTCCATAAGGTGATTTGCAGACGGTTGTGTCATTTACAGAGTAATATCGACACTCCAAAACGACAATCTGATCTAGACAAGGTAACTAACTGGTGCGACACTTGGAAAAGGCGACTTAACAGCCAAAAGTGCAAAGTAATGAGGATTTCCCGCAATAATGCTTCGTCTAACCTATCCAACTATCACTTCAAATAACTCTGTACTCGAAGAAGTCAGTTCCTCTAAATACTTAGGCGTCCACATAACATCTAATTTTTCCTGGCAAACACACATAAACCACATCACTAACAACGCTAACCGTACGCTTGGTTACCTCCGTCGCAATTTCTCCATGGCACCCGGTAACTTAAACCTATTTCTATACAAAACACTAATGCATCCTAAGCTTGAACATGCCTCTTGTGTATGGGACCCGGGCTTGGATTACTTAATAAATGCAATAGAATCTATACAAAATCGTAGCGCCCGTTTCATTCTTACTATTCTCGAACGTCAAGCGTAACATCTATGAAGGCTACTTTAAACCTTCCTCTCCTCACATCCCGTAGGAAGTTAGCACGCTTATCACTGCTGCACAAAATTTATTATTACAATTCGGAATTAAAAAGTGAACTTTTTTCCGAACCTGCACATATATCATCTCGTACTGATCATCGGCATAAATTGAACGTTCCACACTGTCGCACGTACTAATTTTTTATTCATTTATTCCTGAAACTACGAATGAATGGAATCATCTGCTGGCCTCAATTGTTAACATAACCGATACATCTGCTTTTAGAACTACTATTGAAGAATACTTTTGATAATCCACGCTTTCTAATTTTTTATTCTTATTCCCTGTTATCTGCACATGCCCTGTATTTCGTTCCACTCCCTTCTGTAACGCCTTCGCGCCTTGAAGGTACAATAAATGAATGAATGAATGAATAAATTGTAATGAAGAAGAAGAGCACAGGAACAAGGCCAGCCAGATCGTCTCTTCCATGCCTGCTGTGCAACCAGTGGGCCAGCCGGATCGCCAGTGCTTGGCACGAGTGTGAGCCGTTCGAGGTACCAGCTGTTCCTGCTCTGCGTCACCTGCCTCCTCGGTTACGAAGAGACGTTACCATCGGAACTGTTCAGTGCACCCATTACAATTGGTGGAGGTGCGGGGTACTCAAGAACATCTACACCCTGGAACTCCGGTCTCGGACTCTGCCTCCCGTCATGCCTGACTCTCGCCAGCCGACGCCGCCGCCACCCCCCGTTGCCTGCTCTGGCGCTGTCCCGCAACGCCATCCAGCGGTTTTCAGCGGTACGGACGAACAGGACTTCAATGACTGGTTGGCTACGTACGAACGGGTGAGCTTGCACAATCTATGGGATGATACCGCCAAGTTAAATGCCGTCATATTCTACCTAGCGGGAGTGGCTCACCTGTGGTTTAAGAATCACGAAGCCGACTTTCAGTCCTGGTCCGCGTTCAAGAACAGTTTCGCTGCAGTTTTCGGTCGCCCTGCCGTCCACAAGTTGCGCGCCGAGCAGCGGTTACGAGAGCGAGCGCAACAACCCGGTGAAACATTTACCTGTTACACCGAAGAGGTTCTCGACCTGTGCAAACGTGTGGATGCTTCTATGCCCGAAAATGAGAAATTAAAGCACATTTTGAAGGGCATCGCCGATGACATTTTTCAAATGTTGATCGCCAAGAGTCCGCGCACCGTAGCAGAGCTCATAAACTTGTGCCAAAGCTACGACGAGTTGAGAAGGCAACGAGCTTTGACCAGGCGCCCCTCAGTGGCTGACGAGGCCCTCTCTTCTATGACCGTCCTCCCTGATCGCTCCCCCCTGCTCACACAAATCCAAGCTTTTGTGCGGGAGGAAATTGCACGTCAGCTCTCTCTAATGCCCTTTGCTGAGCTACCCCTACAGCAGCCGCTGCCTTCACAGCCTCCTACACAGCTCACCCCTACGCTCCGGCGGGTTAATGAAGAGCAAGTTGCTGAGGCCCTACCTATGCAGCATCAGCAGTACCCTGTCGCCGCGCCACTTACCTACGCAACCGTCACCGCGCAGCCTCAAGTTGCTGAGGCTCTACCAATGCAGCATCAGCTGTACCCTGGCGCCGCGCCACCTACTTACGCATCCGTCGCCGCGCAGCCCCCTCGTCAACCACTCGTTGCCCTACATCCTCGGCCGCCACCACCCGTTCATAGTCCCGTTCATCGACCTGCTCCTGCCTTTACTAATCCTTGGCGCACGCAAGACAACAGGCCCATATGTTATGCCTGCGGTATTCCCGGCCACGTTGCATGACTCTGCCGCCGCTGCGTGCTGCACTCTGATGAGTTTGTGCAGTCGCCTCCCTACGCCAACGTGCAGCCTTTCCACGACACTTATCTTAGTCGGCAGTCGAACAGGCCACCAGCCGAGCGCCCGGTCTTTACACGTCGTTCACCTTCCCCGCGTCGCCGCTTGTTGTCCCCCATGCGTCGGCGCCCTTCACCCACGCATTTAATGTGATGCCATTTGGCCTATGCAATGCGCCTGCTACCTTTGAACGAATGATGGACAATATCTTGCGCGGCCTAAAATGGAGCACGTGTTTGTGCAATCTCGACGACATCGTTGTGTTCGCCCCTGATTTCAGCACGCATCTTCTTCGCCTTAGGCAAGTGTTGACGTCCCTGACCAACGCAGGCCTGCAGCTGAACCTGAAAAAGTGCCAGTTCGCCGCGCGCAAGCTCATGATTCTGGGTCACGTCGTATCACAAGACGGCATTTACCCCGACCCATCCAAAATTCGCGCCGTGGCAGAATTTCCGAAACCTAAGACACTCAGAGAACTCCGCGCCTTCATCGGCCTCTGTTCTTACTTCCGACGCTTTGTTCGCAATTTTGCCTCGATAATATCACCTCTGACACAACTCTTAAGTGGCGCCCACGACCTATCCTCCTGGTCTCCTGCATGCGACACCGCGTTCGTGACCTTACGCCGTCTCCTGACGTCTCCGCCTATACTGCGACACTTCGACCCCACCGCCCCAACTGAAGTGCATACCAATGCCAGTGGTATTGGCCTTGGCGCTGTCCTTGCGCAGCGCAAGTCTGGCTCCTCCGGAAAACGATGGATTATTGTCGCAGTTGACCACCTTACACGCTATGCCGAAACCGCTGCTCTACCTGCAGCGACCGCCAGTGACGTTGCATCCTTTCTGCTCCATCGTTTCATTCTTCGTCATGGCCCACCTCGGGAGCTACTGCGTGATAGAGGCCGTGTGTTTCTGTCGCAGGTGGTTGAAGCTCTGCTTGCTCAATGCCGCATAGTTCACCGGACCACCACGGCGTACCATCCTCAAACTAACGGACTTACAGAGCGTTTCAATCGCAACCTTGGTGATATGCTCGCCATGTACGTTTCATCGGAGCATACAAACTGGGACATCATCCTCCCTTTCGTCACGTACGCATATAATACGGCTACCCAAAGTACCACAGGATTATCTCCATACTTTCTTCTCTACGGTCGCGATCCTTCCCATACCATCGATACGGTTTTGCCTTATACACCAGACGCGTCAGAATGTGCTCCCGTTTCAGCCGTCGCCCGATACGCCGGGGAATGCCGTCAATTAGCGCGAAAGTTCACCTCTGCTGACCAACAACGACAAAAAGCCAATCGTGATGGCGACGCTACGAATCCGAACTTCGCTCCCGGCGCCCTTGTCTTGTTGTCCGTGCCTTCTACCACGCCTGGACTTTCGACAAAACTTCTCTCGCAGTATGATGGACCATACCGCATCGTCGAACGGACCTCTCCCGTCAACTATGTCATATAGCCGCTTACATCGACATCCGACAAGCGCCGCCATGGACGGGATGTTGTTCACGTGCGCCGCCTGAAACAATTCTATGACCCGCTCGTCTCCACGTCGTAAGTCGCCAGGATGGCTCCGCTTTTGCACCGGGGGTAATTGTAATGAAGAAGAAGAGCACAGGAACAAGGCCAGCCAGATCGTCTCTTCCATGCCTGCTGTGCAACCAGTGGGCCAGCCGGATCGCCAGTGCTTGGCACGAGTGTGAGCCGTTCGAGCTACCAGCTGTTCCTGCTCTGCGTCGCCTGCCTCCTCGGTTACGAAGAGACGTTACCATCGGAACTGTTCAGTGCACCCATTACAAAATAAATAAATAAATAAATAATTAATTAATTAAATAAATAAATATTGTTCAGTAGTCTTTAAGCAATCATGCTTGGTCCTTTGGTAGGCAGAAGTCTAAGGAGTTCCTGATTCTGTTACTGATTACCTTATTATATACTTTGTAGGCGACGGAGAGTAAGCTGATCGGCCTATATTTTTTTCAAGTCTTTGGCGTCCCCTTTTTTATGGATTAGGATTAGGTAGGCGTTCTTCCAAGATTACGGTAGGCTCGAGGTCATGAGGCATTGCGAATACAGGGTGGCCAGTTTTTCTAGAACAATCTGCCCACCATCCTTCAACAAATCTGCTGTTATGTTTTCTTCCCCCGCTGCTTTCCGCCTTTGCGTAGCTACCAAGGCTTTCTTTACTTCTTCCGGCGTTACTTGTGGATGTCAAATTCGTCTAGACAATTCTCTTATCCATTATCATCGTGGGTGCCACGGGTACTGTATAAACCTCTGTAGAACTCCTCAGCCGCTTGAACTATCTCATCCATATTAGTAATGGCATTGCTGGCTTTGTCTCTTAGCGCATACACCTTATTCTTGCCTATTCCTAGTTTCTTCTTCACTGCGTTTAGGCTTACTCCGTTCCTGAGGGCATGCTCAATTCTATGCATACTATACTTCCTTATGTCAGCTGTCTTGCATTTGTTGATTAACTTGGAATGTTCTGCCAGTTCTAGCCTGGCTGTAGAGTTAGAGGCTTTCCTACATTGGGGTTTCTTGATCAGATCTTTGGTCTCCTGCGATAGCTCACTGGTATCCTGTCTAATGGTGTTACCATCGACTTTTATTGCAGAATCCTTAATGATGCCCATAAGATTGTCATTCCTATCTTCAACACTAATGTCCTCTTCTTGAGTTATGGCCGAATACCTGTTCTGTAGCTTGATAGGGATTTCCTCTATTTTCCCTCTGACCGCTAGCTCATTGATCGGCTTCTTATATACCAGTTTCTTTCGTTCCCTCCTCAAGTCTAGGCTAATTCAAGTTCTTACCATCTTGTTGTCACTGCAGCGCACCTTGCCGAGCACGTCCACATCTAGTATGATGCCAGGGTTAGCGCAGAGTATAAAGTCCATTTCATTTCTAGTCTCGCCGTTCGGGCTCCTCCATGTCCACTTTCGGCTATTCCGCTTGCCAAACAAGGTAGTCATTATCCGCATATTATTCCGTTCTCCAAACTCTACTAATAACTCTCCCCTGCTATTCCTAGTGCCTGTGCCATATTCCCCCACTGCCTTGCCTCCAGCCTGCTTCTTGCCTACCTTGGCATTAAAGTCGCCCATTAGTATAGTGTATTTAGTTTTCACTCTACCCATCGCAGATTCCACGTCTTCTTAGACGCTTTCGACTTCCTGGTCATCACGACTGGATGTAGGGCCGTAGACCCGTACGACCTTCAATTTGTACCTCTCATGAAGTTTGATAACAAGACCTGACACCCTCTCGTTAATGCTATAGAATTCCTGTATGTTACCAGCTATATCCTTATCAATCAGGAATGCGACTCCTAGTTCTCGTCTCTCCGCTAAGCCCCGGTAGACCAGGATGTGCCCGCTTTTTAGCACTATATATGCTTCGTTTTTCCTCCTAACCTCACTGAGCCCTATTATATCCCATTTGCTGCCCGCTAATTCCTCCATCAGCACTGCTAGACTCGCTTCCCTAGATGACATTCTAGTGTTAAACGTTGCCAGGTTCTGATTCCAATGGCGCCCTGTCCGGACCAAGAGATTCTTAGCATTCTCTGGAGCGTCACAGGTCGTACCGCCGCCGTGGTCAATTGCTTTGCAGCTGCTGGGGACTGAGGGCCGGGGTTTGATGGTTGTATTCATATAGGAGGTTGTGGCCAAGTACTGCACCAGGGTGGCCAATCCTTCTTTGGTGACCATTACATAGTGATCACCAGACATAAGCGGAAAGCCAAACTTATGTTTTTTTTATTCTTCTGCAAACTTTTAGCACTGCAGCACTGCTTTCAGACAACATTATGAAATGATACAGGAACTGAAATCCACAGATTTTTCAGTGACATTGTGAACGACTCGCAAATTTTTCCAACCATTCAAGTTATAGCTTTGTATTTGAAATTTCACTGGCTATATTAGCGCTAATGTCTATCGCTATTCATTCTAAATGCAATGAGTGCATACTCAGTGCAAACCAAGTATTCAAGCCATGACAATAGACGAACGCCCGTAATGCTCTGAACAAGCAAATAAAGCGAGCAAAATATGCTCAATTGCGTTTTCCACGCTCTGCATAAGCACATTTCACATATACTTGTCCACTTCAATATCAACTGAATGTGCTTGGGGTTATGCTTTATTTCTCAGCCATATTTTTTTACGCTTGCAGTTAATAACTAAATAGCCCACATTGTCATCTGGTACAGAGCGCTACTGATTTCTGTCCCTTACACTTACTGACATTCAGCTGCGCTTGCATTTGTTTACGCTCGCATAAACTGACTCAGTGACTTCCCACTCTGGTGAAATCAACGGAAATGTGTGAGAGGGCTCGTAAATGTGTATAGTGATAATAAAGAGTATGCAAGTGCTTCAATGTCATCCGCATGCGAGCAATATTAAAACCAACTGTTTCTTTTTGCACCTCACCAGACTTTTCTGCTGGCAAAATATTATAGTTTTTCTTCATGTGCTTTATCATAAGCAGATATTCTTTTCGCGCTGCAATGAACAGCTATTCTGGGCCAGTTCTTCGCTTACCGCTGCCGTGGTCCACTCTATAGTCGCACTGGAGACACGGGGATTCTGCTTTCTTTGGTGGCATTGTTATTAGTGTCGACCTCTCCTGCTTTAATTCTGAAAAAAAATCAGTTAGGTGGCCATAAAAACAAATTGCAGAAATTTCATAATCCCCGATACAAAAGCTCATAAGAAAAGTCTTAAAGCCTCTTTTGGGGCTAGTGGGTACTTCATAGCCGAAAGTCAACACCACATAGCAATTACTAGATATAAGGAAAATGTACGATTTGTTAATACGTTTTTTTTTCGTTCTTTCATAGTTTTTACCAATGAAACGCTGCTTTCTGACAATTTGAAAACACAAAAGCACAGAAATCCATAGATTTTTCAGTGTGCAATAAAACTTGAAACTGCACCCTCGACGTGAGGTATCGCGCCATTGAAATTTTGCCAGTGGCGTAGAACTTCACTACTTCTACAAATAATGAGTGTACTTTTCCTCTCTAAGACACATTGTGGCAAATTCTACTTCTAGCGCATACCGGCACTTTTTCTCTGCTGCTGCGTCGTCGGAGTAAAATGATTATTTTCGCGTTAAACAAGCGTTGAGCTAAACGAGCCTCTGAATTCGAGTGAACTCGATGCATTAACAGGAAAGCCGCAAACCGGCGCAAATCCACACAACACCGAGGATGGTGCGTAACGCACAAGAAAATTGTTCGAAATAAAGCTATCGTTCGACAAACTGAAACTGCGAAATTTATTGAATTCATTTCGCGAAGTCCATGAAGGGGACAAAAAAAACAGAAGATTTCATGGTTAGAAGGTACACGCGATTACTAGCGGTGCGATAAAACGCCAGCCCCAGTGAAAATGCGCGTATGAAATTTAAACGAAACGACACATGGCTACGCCAGCAAACAATATCGCCAGCACTAATGCAATTTGAGGAAATTGAGGTTTACACGCGAAATCTTCAATGCGCGTGCCCGCATTATTGCTACTCGTTTAAATGTTTCATCCCCGAGATTCGTTATCTGCTGGCTCATAATTATGCAATGGCAGAAATTAGGCATTTAGTGGTATGGTAAGCAAAAATCAACCTACCGAATCAACACTGGTTCGCAGCTGTACAGCACACACTAAAGGGCTCGACGATCAATCGCACATGGAGGATCACCGCCGCTGATTATCGCCCTGTAGTCGCACTCGTACGAGCTGTCTAAGTTGCACAGGCTTCTTACGTTTCCGGTAGGATCGGCGGAATCATAAGATCGGCGGAAAGCGTTCACTGACGCGGCCGGATGCCTTCACAACGCGAACCCAGTCGCATAACGTCACTGGTACAAAGACATGACGCTAATGGCCACCGAAGATAACCGCCTTGTCTGGCGCCTCACGCCATGTTTTGCTCCTTCGCAGCCGGCCAGTAGAGTTGCCAGATGGCCCCAACAAAGATAGCCGAATGATCTCAAAATGTAGCCCAACTATAGCCAGATCCAAATTTGTCGTGAGCGAAAAGTAGCCGAAAACACAACCAATACGTTTCATAATGTTCAGCAGGTGTTTATATAGATGGTGTGAAAATCTTACCATGTATTTTCGGCTTGAAAATTACTTCCGGCGCATGCAACCAGCACAACACTGGCCTCAATATCTGCGCAAGAAATTCTAGCGAGGGCTGTCACTCAGACGTGGATCTGGACACCACTTATTGTTACAATGATCCGTAGGATTTCTTTGCAGATTTACTCATGACATCATTGGTATTTATTGAGCCCCGTTCTGAGCTCACTTTAGTTCACGCCTCGCTTTACCCGAGGTATTTTTCTATAAAAGTCGGGAAAAATATTGCCAGCGCCAACCTTGAGGATCAGCTTCGGCTGCTCACGATGTAGTGCTCGATAGACGGCCCAAGCTCAAGGCATTTTAGAAACATCTTAACGAAAAAGTGCGCCAACAATACAGACGAAAAAGAGAAACGACAAGCACGGGTGCTACTCGCAAGTGTAAGTTTATTACAAAAGAAACAAAATAGGTAGAAAACTACGCTGAAACGAGAACAGCCACCCTCTCAACTGTGCACCAGGAAACTAAAGTAGCATACACGTTGCAACAGCCAACTGGCTAATCAAGAACTGATTCGCACACACTCCCGAAGGTATGACACTTCTGCCTGTGACAAAGCTATCGAGGGTTGACTGATGCATCTGTCACCCTCCGACAACATGTAAAAGGCTTCAATAGTTCTCTGGTTATTTGTGCTCTATGCCTGAACAAAACCTCAGTTTTATCAAAAACAGGTTTACACAATCTTAAGCGGCAATGGGCGAGGAAATTGGTGTTTGCCAGCTTGCTGTTGCCACGTGTATGTTACTTCCGTTTTCTCGTGCACACTTGAGAGCGTGGTTGTTCTCGTTTCAGCGTAGTTTTCTACTTATTGTGTTTCTTTGTAAATACACTGATCGTTGCGAGTAGCACCCGTGTTTGTCGTTTCTCTCTTTCTCGTCTACGTTTTTTTCGTGCACTTTTTCATTAAGATGGAACCACACCAACTCGCCCAACTCTCAGTTTTGATGAGTCGCATTTAGGAATAGTGGTGCCTTTCCTAAGCTTGAATCGCAAAATAAACATGACATTTCTCTCACCCGCTCTCTCTTTCTCTCTCAATTTGATATTTTCAGTTGTAAGCAGGAAATACTGCCGCTTGGAGGCGCACTGGATTCTTGAGAAAACTTCAAACCTTCTCGCATTTTCCTCGTGCGAAGAAGAGGCAGTTATGCAATTCATCTTTGAGTGGGAAAAACAGAACAACCTGCTTGTCCTTAACAGAAGAGGTGCATTAAAATTCGTAGTTATATTTGCCGCCTTGATTATGGGGCTGGTAATAACCCAGGTGGTATTACTATCTGAAAGAGTTTACCTGCGCAATATTTAAACAGGAATTCTCTAGCAACATTCGTACAATGCGAAAACGTGTACGTAAGTTTCTGTGAATGAAGACACGAATGCATGTGTTGCCAAATTTCCGAAGTGAGCTGTGCACATTCCTTTCATTGTTACCTGAAAAAAAATTGACTGTTCCGCCCGAAAGTCGAACCACCGATTGTGATAGCAAATTAGTAGATAGCTGTACGAAGTAAGGATAGTAGGTCTAGCGGTCATATAAACTCGTAAACATTCGCTTACTAACTAAATAAACAATGATAGAACATGTAAGCGTGACTGAACGGGGCCGTACGAAGAAACAGACACATAGAGACAGCGCTGTCTTTGTATGTCTGCTTCTTTCTACGTTCTTATTCAGTCGTGCTTACACATTCTATCACCGATTCAAACCAACTATAGCCCGTCAACGTGTTTTAACTAAATTAACCAGCACGGTGTCATGCGCACACAGGTGAACATGAAGACATCTCACTCGATGAGCGCGGAAACTCGCTGTCAAAATTCTGGTGTTAAGGATGGCGGCAGCGGCAAGCGAATTGACCTTCATTCAACTCTTGATTCAACGAGAACAAAACGTTGAAAGCACAACGCATTCGAAGCTACCGGCAATGTGCGCACTCTGCAAACATCGCAGATCACTGTGAACATGAGGCACGCGCGGGCGCGCGCTTTGGCCATGTCGCAGGTCGCTTTCAATAATGCTCCTCAATAAAATAAAGGTAGTGCGATCTCCTCTCTCCTCCTCGTGCGCCGACGTTGGCTCGCCCTGCGCGGAGCCTAATTTGGAGACGCTCTCCCATTCAAACGCTGTCGCCACGTCTCGCTCGCGCTTTTGAGGCCCTATTTTGATCGGAATTTTTTTACGGCATATTGTGACTGGCTGCCCAAACATCAAGAGAGGACGTCTGAATGCCGTTGCAACTGGCTGGCTCGATTGGCTCTACTTATTCGGGCTGCCTCTCTTGCTTCAGCGCCAGCGAAACGGCGAGAACGCAGCGTTTCAGCAGCATATCAGCAACGCCACACACAGCCACTTTCGCAGATCGCTTTTGACAATGCGGGCCCCCTCGTTCCTCTTCTATGCTAAGTAAGCGTCGAGAACACAAAACGCGAGGCTATATCAGCAGTCGGCAGTCTTTGTCGGCGTCGCAGATCGCTTTCAAGGTACGGTCGCCCCACCCTCATCGTTGCGTAGCGTACAGCGATACAGCCAAAAACGTTGCTCTTCGCATACATTAGAGCCGAACAAAGAAAACGCCATGGAATGTATGATCCAGAAGACAAAAAGCCCGCGCGTTTGACGACGACTTGATTGAAATCGGCCACGAAATTCGGGAATAAACGCAGTGCGACCAGGCGGAACTTAAGAGAGCGAAAAACTAACTAATCCGAATACAACAAGTGGCAGCATGCGAGATTAGTGATGAGCGAAGAATCACTCGCTTACCTCACACAGCGGGGACGAGTGCGTGGTGTTGAAATCAGCCCGGCTGATTCTTTGAAGCCACACCTTCGCCTGCGCTGCGTGTCGCTTCACAGATGGAATACAGAAGAGTCGCCTGATGTCAGTTTCACCTGTCGTGCATCCGACGCCAGAGCAGAACCCCTCGCGAACACGGATTCTTAGAGTTTACCACTATATTACCTAGAGGCAAATCTGGCGCTTCTGCGCAGTGGTATCCATGGGAATGCCGGTATATTGCGACTTCGGATTGGCATCGTTCTCGGAGAGCCAGGCAAGCACCGTTGAGTCGTTCACAATGATTAATTTTCTACTAAAACAGCACGTAAAAAGTTGTTTTAGCTTTATTATCCCACAAGAGTATATTTCATTTAACTACGAGAACTTCTTTTTGCATGTACAGTTATATAAAACACAAAAGATGTCAGCGGGCCGCTAGAGTTGCAGGACAGACGTCAAGATTCGTGCTGGCTTTGGAACAATTTGTCGTCTGGTTTGCTTTTCTTCGCTTGGTTATGCACTATAGGTGAGTAAACTTCACCGGAAGATGTAATATGCGTGAACGGAAGACTTTTATGCAAATTTTACTTTATGAACGCGCTATTTGTGTAGCCATATCCTCGTTTGTGACGAAGCCTCTTACAAGACCAGCCAACACAAGCCTCGCAGACACATATACCGTCATTCCCATGACGGCACAGCGCCCTTTAGGAAACTCTCACAGACGGTGCGCCAGATTTTCCTCTAGGCAATATAGTGAGAAACTCTATGCACGGAACTACGCTACTAAAGCGCAGAGGATGCGCAAAACATGGCGTCTGCGTAAAGCCCCTCATTGCGTCTGCGTACGGCGCTCGCAATATTTGGCATAGGTGGCATTAGCTTTCAAGACACACGAGCGCCGGCAAGGCGTCCCTACGGCGTCCGCCAAAGGCGTCTACTACGGCGTCCGCGATTGGCGCGGCCAACGCCGTAGCAGACGCCGCGGTTGTTTCAACTCTGTATGGAGGGGCGGGCGAGAAGGACGTCGAGGCACCCTGGCAGCCGCCGGAGAAGAACGCCCCTCCTCCCTCGGCTCATCCCCCTGCTTCGCGCGCCACAGGAGAGGGTACGCCTGGGCGCCGTTCTGCGCTCGCGCAAGCGACATTAGAGAGTTTTAGAGAGCGACATTAGAACGTTTCGCTCCGCTCGCGGTCTCCACCGTTGCGCCAGCGGAGCGGCTCCCGAAAAAAGAATTTTAGCCCAGCGGATCACTCACCCGTTCGAGCGGAGAGAGCGGGGCGCTCTGCTTCCCCACCTAGTGGTCCGAATAGGAGTTACTGAGAAATGCATTGAATTACGCTTGATTTTATAATGCAAGAAATGTTGAATGAAGATATATTACATGTTCTCAGTACATTATTCGTTAATAATATACTGAGTACTAATGTACGGGTCAGCGCCGCAGTCGCCGTCGTCGATGCAGAACTGCCGGCGTTCATGTTCGCGGCTGCCATCTTGCATTTCCCATACACGCCCGCGCGCGCTTACGCACGCTCGCGCGCTGCGCATACCCTCCGCTGGGGAGTGCTTTCCAGCGGGCGTAAACGCTGCTCCGTAAAACCGCTGGCCGCCTCAGCGTTGTGCGCATGCGCAGTCGTGTCTCCGCTCGCCCGCTCCGCTCCGCTGGCCGTAAACCCGCTGGGCTAAAACTCTCTATTGAACCGCGCTCACCGGCTCACCCTCACAAGCTACGTTCGCCGTGCTCCCTCGCGGGTTGCAGAATCAAGCGTCCTTCCTTCCTTAAGATCACTATCATGATGATCTCATACGGAACCTCACGGCAACGACGACGGCAGAAATGCGCCTGGAGTGTCTATCTAATTGCTATCGCAATAAAAAGAAGTATAATTCTACTAGGAAAGACACAAAATGGATTTTATGGGTCGCGCACGGCTGTCATTATGTTAGGTGAAAAGTAGCACCCTTTGTCTAACAAATTCAAGCACTATATATAAGACTAGGAAGCCAGCGGAACACTATATATACCTTAGCTGGCAACAACTTTCTGCCCAACCCCCACGGCACTGTCTGAAAAAATAACAAATACGGACGCATTAACAGTACCACAAATACCTATTATGTATATCGAATGCAGTTTCTTTTTCTCAGCACACATGGAAAATGCGTGTGAGCAAATACAATGCAATGACTTGTAAGACGAACAAAGAGGAATTACGGTGATCATAAAGTATGTGCATATAGAAGTATGTAGTAATCGCAATTCCGCATAAGCACATAGCTTAAAGGGGAAAAAACTTTCGCAAGAGTGTGGCATGAAAACCGACGAGTTATCATCATGACGTTGGCAACGAAATCACTCGCCAACGTTTGGTGAGCCAGTACCTTGCCATCGTCACTGGGGACGAACACTGTTTTTCGTATGTTTACTGGGCTTATCATTATAATAACAAGCAACGTTTATGAAGTACCATGAAACAATGACAACTTTCACGTAATACAAAGCTGCTTTTCTAAAACAAAGACTGGAAAAAGACATTGCGTAGAGTCACAGTTGATACTTCTCCCACTGGTGATGTACGCAAATGTATTAAATATACCGTCTAGTTTCATTTTGAATAACTTCCACTACCACTTAGACAATATAGAACGGCAGGGTTGAACGCGACAGAAACTGTTCATGTGGCTCAAAATCTTTGCAGCAGTCCACCCTCTCTGCCAAACCTTAGACGACGTGAACAAGATCTTGCCGTGTCTTATTGTACATGTGCTTTCTAAAATCATTCTTTGTCTACGAAACCTGGCTTAACAGGAGGCCTTGAGGAATCCTTGATGAACACTGAAAGGACCACGGGCGAAAATGGCGCACTATGACATGCGTGCGAATACTTGAGTTGGGGTGTAAGTCCACAATACTTTGTTGTCTGGCAGCCGGCATGGAACACGTACTCGACAGCTGTCAGCCCCACCGTTTTTATTACTGAACCACGCGTCAACCGGCAGGAGATGGCGGCTAAAATAAAATAAAACAAGAGAGTTTAGTGCTGTAATAACGTATAAACATGGCAGCCATGACTTAACGCCATCCTTTGAAACTGCCTACACATCTTTCGAACCGCAGTGGGCTTTGGGGTTTCATAAACCGGCGTTCCCAAATGTTGCGAGTGTTGGCGTGGTCCTCGGGACTCGGAAGTCCTTAAGACAAAAATAGCCCACATATAGCCATGAAGCCAACTCAATATTTTCGACGCCAGCCCACATAAAAAGTAGCCCAATTTGGCAATTATTACCACAATTTGGCAACCCTGCGGTGCAGTCTTTACACCTCCTCGGCCATCAAATCTTCGCACAGAGGCGACAACTTCTTTCTTAGACTATTTTCTCTGTCCTTTGCATTTCGCTTTTCTTTCTCCCTCACAGCTTCTCCCTTATCCCTCCTTGTACTTTTTGTTTGTAAAGCTCTCTCAATGCTGCTGTGTGCTTTTTGGCGCTCAACTTTCGGTGCCTCATATAAACGTTGCGTTCGCTCATCGGCCGCATACAACCGTAATGAGCGGGTCGGCCGCGTTTTGTCACGCATGAGCTCGCTTGAAAGAACGCTTATATGCGGTGCTCTGGGATGAACCGTCAACGTGCCACTTCTACGGAGGACTCTAAGGAGGACTTGACTAAGAGTGTACAGAGAACCCCCAATCCGCCAAACCAATACACCCGCTACAAAGCACTGAGCTTCGGCAGACTACAGAACTGCGACAGACTATCGAGCCACATCCAAAAATACGATAAGACGTCAGGACTTCCGTCATCGTGTCCTGGTCCAATTTCAATCACGTGTGCTTTTATCACAGTGGTACAAGCGCTGCAAAGCAGGGAATACACCTCTCGTCTCAAAGGTATCGGTTTGGGATATTTGGCGCGTGCCTCCGGGGCCACTTTCTCAAGATATTCCCTCGTGAAAGCTAGACCTTTGAGACAGTTTATTCTACACCACCTTAAGAATCGGCCCATATTTATTAGTGCTTTCCTAAGAGCAGCTAACACTCTTATATGCTTCGAAATAAAACTAAGCAAGCTCTAGGCCGATCTTATCATCAACTGAATTAAAGGTTTTCTTTCCTATCGGTGACAAAATGTGTTTGCTAATGGTGGAATTTTCAGGACTGCTTCTGTGGCCTTTGGCGTAACAAAAGCCTGTATTCTGCGCCCAATATTGCTTCTACTCTATGTTAAGAATATATATCCCTATAAATGTTCAATTCACTATAAAAGTGTTTGCCGATGACTTTGTTGTTATTAGAACTTTTTAAATTTCTAATTATTTAATAATTTATTTATTTATTTATTTATTTATTAACGTACCCTAGCGGACCAAATGCTATACATAGAGGAGTGGGTATTTTTTATTCCCAAAACTCTTCAAACACTGCTTTCTTCAATTCAGTAGCATTAGTAATTGCAGCAACGGAAAGCGGGATAATTCCATTTCTTCCTAGTACTTGGTTTAAAGGTATTGGAAAACAATGCTGGTAAAGCATGTGTGAACTATGACTTTGAATGCTTGGTCACTGCGAGAAAGAACGTAATAACTACTCTGCCAATGCAATACTGCAATACGATTTGGATAGCATTTCCTTTTGGTAATTCCATAATGAGGCTCAACATAGCTAAGTGCAAAAGTAGGTGTACCTCGCGTCAGTGAAATGATAACGCATGGTTGTGTTCTCAATATTACGCGACTAATAAGGGTCACTTTCTATAAGTAGCTTGGTATTTATGTAACAGAAAGATTTTCATATAATATACATGCGGTGTTCCTATCTGACAATGCTAGAACCGAACATCGCTCCTTAAGCCGCAATTTCTGATCTGCCATTGTGCCGTCAAATTTATCCTCATACAAAGCACTAATACGACCTGAGCATGAATATGCATGTTTCATTTGTGGTCCCTGGTGTGCTTTACCACCGAACAGTTTTCAATCCATTCAGAACCGCGACGCCGGTTTCATTTTATCCATGTATTGTCATCCTGCTAGTGTCCAATCTATGAAATTAATCCTCCATTTACCTGACCTCGCTTTATCCAGCAAGCGTTCCCACCTATCACTTTTAGTAAAATTTATTATGTTAATCCGCATGTGAAAGAACCACTTCTGCTTCGTCCGTCTTATGTTTGATCACGTGCTCGCCACCAGTTCCTGGCTGCAGGGGCGATTTGCCTCTCGAGTGCCTTCATCACGCGCGTACCTGTTCAGAACGAAATCAGCTTCCTCCCTCTATCATTAGGACAGTGTTCTACAGTCATGGCATCCTACTCGACTCTGTAATGCCTTATGGGCCTGAAGAGTGTTGGCGATAAATAAATACATTAAAAAATCGGTCTAACGAACTCTGGGGTTTTACGTTCCACAACCACGATCTCATCATGAGGCACCCCGTAGTGGGGCATTCGGGAAATTTGGCCCACCTGGTGTACTATACCGTGTACCTAAATCCAAATACAAGGATGCTTTCGCCCCTATCGAGACGCGGCCGCCGTGGCCGGGATTCGATCCCGCGACCTCGTGCTTTATAGCCCAACACCATAGCCACTAAGAAACCACCGCGAGTAAAAATACGCTAGAGACACTTGAGATGGCTTACGTGTGAGAAGGCGAAAGCATTATAGTCGCTTTGGTAAAATATCTTTTTCTGCGTGTTCCCTGTTCTCGCCTGCGTTTTAATTGAGCCTCGGTAAGGCCAAATAAAAAGGCGCCGAGCGTCTGAGCGCGCTCGGTTGCTCGCGAGAATTTCATAAGTCGAAGGAACGCTTAGCGTAATTCAATTGACTAATAATGCTTCTATTGCGATAGCAATTACATGGATACTCCAAGCACACTTCCGCCATCGGCGTGAGCGTTGGCGTCGCCGTGAAGTTCCGTATATACTCCAATGGCGTTGACACCATCACTGATAACGCCGTCATGCGCGCCCTGTTCGGCATGTTCGAGGGAAGGCATGTGAGGGGAGCTGGTAACAGCTCCCCTCACATGGTAAGATAGCTGGTAAGATAGCTGGTAACATACAGGAATTCTATAGCATTAACGAGAGGGTGGCAGGTCTTGTTGTTAAACTTAATAAGAGGTACAAAATGAAGATTGTACAGGTCAACGCCCCTACATCCAGTCATGATGACCAGGAAGTCGAAAGCTTCTATGAAGACGTGGAATCGGCGGTGGGGAGAGTGAAAACTAAATACACTATACTGATGGGCGACTTTAATGCCAAGGTAGGCAAGAAGCAGGCTGGAGACAAGGCAGTGGGGGAATATGGCATAGGCACTAGGAATAGCAGGGGAGAGTTATTAGTAGAGTTTGCGGAACAGAATAATATGAGGATAATGAATACCTTCTTCCGCAAGCGGGATAGCCGAAAGTGGACGTGGAGGAGCCCGAACGGCGAGACTAGAAATGAAATAGACTTCATACTCTGCGCTAACCCTGGCATCATACAAGATGTGGACGTGCTCGGCAAGGTGCGCTGCAGTGACCACAGGATGGTAAGAACTCGAATTGGCCTAGACCTGAGGAGGGAACGGAAGAAACTGGTACATAAGAAGCCGATCAATGAGTTAGCGGTAAGAGGGAAAATATAGGGATTCCAGATCAAGCTACAGAACAGGTATTCAGCTTTAACTCAGGAAGAGAACCTTAGTGTTGAAGCAATGAACGACAATCTTGTGGGCATCATTAAGGAGTGTGCAATGGAAGTCGGTGGTAACTCCGTTAGGCAGGATACCAGCAAACTATCGCAGGAGACGAAAGATCTGATCAAGAACCGCCAATGTATGAAAGCATCTAACCCTACAGCTAGAATAGAACTGGCAGAACTTTCGAAGTTAGTCAACAAGCGTAAGACAGCTGACATAAGGAAGTATAATATGGATAGAATTGAACATGCTCTCAGGAGCGGAGGAAGCCTAAAAACAGTGAAGAAGAAACTAGGAATTGGCAAGAATGAGATGTATGCGTTAAGAGACAAAGCCGGCAATATCATTACTAATATGGATGAGATAGTTCAAGTGGCTGAGGAGTTCTATAGAGATTTATACAGTACCAGTGGCACCTACGACGATAATGGAAGAGAAAATAGTCTAGAGGAATTCGAAATACCGAAGGTAACGCCGGAAGAAGTAAAGAAAGCCTTAGGAGATATGCAAAGGGGGAAGGCAGCTGGGGAGGATCAGGTAACAGCAGATTTGTTGAAGGATGGTGGACAGATTGTTCTAGAGAAACTGGCCACTCTGTATACGCAATGCCTCATGACTTCGAGCGTACCGGAATCTTGGAAGAACGCTAACATAATCCTAATCCATAAGAAAGGGGACGCCAAAGACTTGAAAAATTATAGACCAATCAGCTTACTGTCCGTTGCCTACAAAGTATTTACTAAGGTAATTGCAAATAGAATCAGGAACACCTTAGACTTCTGTCAACCAAAGGACCAGGCAGGATTCCGTAAAGGCTACTCAACAATAGACCATATTCACACTATCAATCAAGTGATAGAGAAATGTGCAGAATATAACCAACCCTTATATATAGCTTTCATTGATTACGAGAAATCGTTTGATTCAGTCGAAACCTCAGCAGTCATGGAGGCATTACGGAATCAGGGTGTAGATGAGCCATATGTAAAAATACTGGAAGATATCTATAGCGGCTCCACAGCCACCGTAGTCCTCCATAAAGCAAGCAACAAAATCTCAATAAAGAAAGGCGTCAGGCAGGGAGATACGATATCTCCAATGCTATTCACAGCGTGTTTACAGGAGGTATTCAGAGACCTGGATTGGGAAGAATTGGGGATAAAAGTTAATGGAGAATACCTTAGTACCTTGCGATTCGCTGATGATATTGCCTTGCTTAGTAACTCAGGGGACCAATTGCAATGCATGCTCACTGACCTGGAGAGGCAAAGCAGAAGAGTGGGTCTCGAAATTAATATGCAGAAAACTAAAGTAATGCTTAACAGTCTCGGGAGAGAACAGCAATTTACAATAGGCAGTGAGGCACTGGAAGTCGTAAGGGAATACATCTACTTAGGGCAGGTAGTGACGGCGGATCCGGATCATGAGACGGAAATAATCAGAAGAATAAGAATGGGCTGGAGTGCGTTTGGCAGGCAATCCCAAATCATGAACAGCAGGTTGCCGTTATCCCTCAAGAGAAAAGTATATAATAGCTGTGTCTTACCAGTACTCACCTACGGGGCAGAAACCTGGAGGCTTACGAAAAGGGTTCTACTCAAATTGAGGACGACACAACGAGCTATGGAAAGAAGAATGATAGGTGTAAAATTAAGGGATAAGAAAAGAGCAGTTTGGGTGAGGGAACAAACGCGAGTTAATGACATCTTAGTTGAAATCAAGAAAAAGAAATGGGCATGGGCAGGACATGTAATGAGGAGGGAAGATAACCGATGGTCATTAAGGGTTATGGACTGGATCCCAAGGGAAGGCAAGCGTAGCAGGGGGCGGCAGAAAGTTAGGTGGGTGGATGAGATTAAGAAGTTTGCAGGGACGGCATGGCCACAATTAGTACATGACCGGGGTTGTTGGAGAAGTATGGGAGAGGCCTTTGCCCTGCAGTGGGCGTAACCAGGCTGATGATGATGATGATGATGTGAGGGGAGCCGAAGATCACGGTCAACACCACCTAGGCAAGAGAAGACCTGAGCACTCGGCGATGACATCACGGAGAAGAGGCCGGCGGCAGGCTCGGAGATACCGTTTGAATGAAGAGATCGCGCCCTTATGGACAACGCAAACCAGAGCGCCGTTATTGTTTTTAGGCATAGTTGAGCAGATGGCCCGCAGGAAATAGGGCGTGTTCCAGGATTATCCTATTTATGCAAAACTATTTACGCGCTGCGTTATTAAAAAGCCCGTCGGTAAAATAAATGAATGGTTCAACCTTAGGAGTCAGAACAAATTTCGAATAAATGATGACAGGGAGTATGGATTATACTGAAAAGTCACAGTGCTGCCCTCTTCAGAGTAGCTTCTGTGCCTTGATCTATCGTCGACGTCAAAGAGCTTGTCGTTCATGCTACTACAAAAGTTCTTCAACAAAATGTTAGCACTGCACCATAACACATATCTCATGACAACTTTACTGGTGTGTCCTTCTTATATTCTGGACGCATGTATTTATTCCCGTCTAGATTAGGCTCTAAACGAATAATTTCGCTTTCGAGGCATTATTACATACCGTACCGCAGCCCACATATTTACAACACCTCAAATGAGTTTAGCAATGGAGATACAAAGCATTCGTACAACTATTTTCAAAGAAACAGCTGCTTTGTTCCGCGGAATTCCAGCTTTTCTCATCTTTGCCTTAGCAATGGGACCCAATTTTCTGTCATTGATCTTGCAGAAACTTGAACGCATAATTTTTCGTCTCCGATTTCTAATTGCTCTAGCAATTGAGAACGCACAACTTATTAGGCATATTCTGGCATGAATGTTATCCAGATTACGCGGCAATGAAGGCTTGTCAGACACAGAACCGCAATCGCAGCACATGCTGTGAGGATTGGGAGGTCAATCCCATCGCTCGTAATCAGTTGTCAAGATTGGAGTCGGGCATGAATTAGATGGTAGCTGGACCATGCCGTCGTCCAACTTATCCACGCGGAGGACGTTGTTGAAGGGAAGTACTGCTTCTCATCGAAAACGAGGAATATGGGTTTATTTACAGTATCTACGTCGGGACGTTGCAGTTCATCAGTCTAGCATGACTGCGAGAGAAAGTACACTGAGCAGCCGCACAACAGCGGTTTATATACACTCGGTCCTCAATCGATCGGAAGATGAGGGAAACGTTCGACCAGGCACCGTATACTAGCCGCCTCTCTACGCGAGGGATTACACACACACACTTCCACACAGGTTCACGGTCCCCAACGAGGGCAGGCGGCCTTCGCAGAGCTCGTAGCTGGCGTCACGAAAGGCACATCCGATTCCCCGAGCTGACCCCCGCAGCGCGGCCGCCGGTTGTCCATGGTCTTGGGTCTTGAACGGCGCGCGGAAAGGGGCCTCCCGAGACGTACCCTCGGCAACTGCCCCGCTCATAGCAGATCCGGTCGGTGGTGGCGGGTGCAGTAACAATGGTTGGTCCGCCGATCGAGTTTAGTTACAACGGCGCCGAGGCTAGAGCGTAACGGTGGCTTTCCAAGAAGAGTTGACGCCGCTGTCGCTACTGGCTTGCAAAACTTGTACCTCAGGGGGCCGTTCTTAACAATGCGCAGAGACTGCATGCACAGTTCTCCTCCAGAGAAAAGTGCGCTCGGATGCATGTCGCAGCATGCCAGGACTTTTCTAAGCCCGAAACTGTCCAAGGACGGGCAGGGTTCCCGGAACTAATTAATTGTTATCGCCATCGTCTTCCACTCGGTCTTCCGCGTCTCACATTTAACGCAGGTGCGCCACTCGTAGCTTAGCAGCACGCTGCGCGGAACTTCTATGTGGGCCTCTTTTGCTTGACGTAGCTCAAGGGAAGAGGGTACATCCAGAAGGTCTTACGCTCTCTATAGGGTGTTGTCACTGCTCAATCTTGTGCGCGCGAAAGAGACAAAAGCGGGGAGGAAGCACACCGTCTTCCGTCGTTGCTAGGAGTCAAGTCGAGGGGAGAGAGGGTGGAGGAGGGGACGGTGTTCTACTCTGTATCTTGAGCGCGATCTGCGTTCGGAGCAGAGTCTAGGTGCGTCAGCGGCTATCGTTAAAACGATAGATACCACGAGCGTCACCTGTCTTGCGGCGGCTGCCGCATTTCCTCACTCCAGCCTTTTCACAGCGAGTTTCCGCGGACATCGATCGAGTCACACTTGTTCATCTTTTCTTGCACGCGCATAATACGATGCGTCTTAATTTAGTTCGTATGCCTATGTTTACAAGTTTATACGACCGATAAAGCTACTATCCTTACTTCGCGCAACTGTCCATTAATTTCCATTGCAATTGCTTCTTGGCCTTGCGGGCGAAACGGCGACTTGTTTATTTTATACGTTCATTTTAAACACTAATGACTTGACACCCATGCAGTGCCTAATTACACACCCATTGGCTGCGCCGTCACGTGCACAACGACAGATGCACTAGGCCACACATTCAGTCAACCACAACGTCGTCGGTGAAGCATGCTCGTTTCGACTCCCGGAAGCGCGGGTTCGATTCCCACCTAGAGCGCAATTTACCTAACATTATTTTGAAAGGCGTTAGTTTACTTCGTTCACAGGAACCTTCCTGAGAAATGCGACGTCGAGTATGTTCTGATGAGGTTTTAATCTTTGCTGTCGGCCATTTTTGGTGCTATGTTTCGGTCACGCCGCCGACTATGGCTCCTGATTTTCGCGTAATGGGACATATAATTCTGTCGCATTAATAAATAAATGAATCGGTAACTATATAAGTAAGTAAATAAATAGAAGCTCGCGATAAATTACGGTCTTCAGATTAACCTAAGCCAGATTTTAGAGCAAAGCTGTTAGTGTGACTAGATCTACTGGCTATTTTCCAGGTTATGTTAACCCGCGTCCTCTATACACCAGAACACCGTGAATTCTAAGCGCGCCGCCATATTGATTAGCGCTGGTCGCGCCATCTATCCCAAGCGCCGCGAAGTAGCAGGCCTGGGCTGCCACGCTGGGAGATGCGACCCGGCGCGAAAGCGAAACTTGGGCTTTTTAGCTGGGCGGAAAGCGTGTTTCGCGTTTTTACTAACCTGTCATTTTCGCTGTCTCGATTCAATCAAACTTCAAGACCTCATGCAAGTCCGCAATGGTCACACTGAGTGCTCTGCAGACTGCAGAAGCGAATATATCGGGTAAGTACGCTATTACGTTTGTACAAACCGCGCGCTATATGCTAGAACACGTGTGAGCTTTTTGGCACGTAACCTGTGAAGGATTTTTAGCACTGTGTTGGTGCCACATTTTATTAAAGCACGCAGAACATTGTCCTCTGCACTTTCAGTTTGGTCTTGTTTGTCATGATCACTACTGGGTTGGCCGCGTTTGGCAACCAACTGGCGAGGTCGTTTGACTGCCTGATTAGCAGACGCCTGCCCTTCACCACCTGCACATTGAAAACAAAATAGATGTTATAGTAAGAAGGGCTGTAGTTCTTTCCCATGCCATCACTGTTGCGAAGATATAAAGTCCTCTCAAAATGAAATAGAAAATACACCAGGCCAATTGTATCGTGCAACCACTTAAGAGTACAACATTCAGAACACAAGCCTACAACACTCGAACAAGTAGCATATGATGCTAAACCTGCACTCATTGAAAAATGAGGAACTACAGTAGTTATAATGTTCAACTACATGTGCAGTCAAAGCCCGTTTAACAGGACGAGCATGACAGACGCAGGTGTTGTACAGTTGCACAAACCATGACAGGGCACATAAAATTAGCATCCCTACTTAAAGCTGCATCATCAGGGACCCCTTTAGTACAAGACAACAACTGCACCTGCATTCCAAAAAATTAGCCCCACCAACTGCAGCTGCCTGGTATCAGACCTGTTTCGCTTGCGCGAGGCCATATCGGATTGTTGGCGTTCCCTTAGAAAAAACAGTAAAAAAAAACTGGTGAGAACGAGCAAAATTTTTTTACAAAAAACAACAATGATTAAGCACCTTATTTTCCTCGCCAAACAGCCCACACGCAGTTTAGAGCTCAGGAGGCTCAAATGAATTCATTACGAATGACACCTGCAACACCAGCTCGTAAAGACAGGCGCGCTGCAAGAACACCTTCGGCGACGAGCAGTCGTCGTTTACGTTTTTGTGGACGCATGCTACGTGACGAGCGGACTTCGGTTTACGTTCATTAGCAATAACGCTCACCAGCAGGGCAACATACTATTGCCTACAACATGTCGCTCACGCTTAATGGTCATGCCGTGCACCAGCTGCAAGTATCGCTAACCGCAAACTCATCTGTTCCGCTTAACCGTCGGGAGCTCTGCCTGAATGAAAACGCGGAAAGGCTTGCATTCTTGTTATAGCCAAGGCGAAGCACCGGCGCGGGATTCTGTCCTGTAGGCTTGTTGTCCAGAAAGTTGTCGGAGCAAACCTGCGTGTTACACATATTACGTTCGTAGGGCGCAAAGTTGAACGTGGCACCAAAATATACACAGATCGAATACTCACTCGTGCATTTTCACTGGGTTGGTAGTTCTTCCTATTCACTGCAGCTATCCACCGGTGGCGCAGCTTGTCATTCTTCGTTGCGGATGGAAATCGGTGCAGGCTGAAAACACCGCACCGGCACGATTCCCTACGTGTATTGTGCTCTTCGCAAACAGCGCTAAGCAACCTGCTCCTTTTCCGCTGGTTATTTTGGCATTCAAACACGACGCAATGATGCCCAGATGACTTCTTGTACTTTGGATCCGCGTGAACGGGCACATTTCCGCACTTTGGAGTCCTAGAGCTGGCGCTTGCCATGTCTACTGGTCACCGGCGAACACACTTTGGCAGCCCAGTACAACATGGCGCTGGTCGACCGGGTAATCCGGGTGCGAGAGTATGCGTTCGGTTAGTCTGGGTGCGAGGCTAGCGTATTCTGGTCTATACAACGCAGTAAAATTCGCAGTGTGAAGGTGAAGGGCGGAGAATTTGGCTGGAAGTGCCAAATAGGAGATCTATGTATCACTTTTGGAATAAAAATTGGTATTCACATTGTACACCTATGGGTACACAATATGTGAAATGGCTTAAGATCTCTTAAAAAATGGGCGCTGTTATATGCAGACAACGTTTTAAAGCATTGTGGTTCAAGTAGGAGCAGGTAAAATTTCTATTTGATGTGCTTGAATCGGAAGTGCAGCCTACAAGCAAATTAGGCTGCAATTCAGCAAGCTGGTCGCAGTTTCTTGTGTTCCCTATTTACATGCTAGTTTTCTCGCCGCCCTCGTAAAGCAAGGGTATAATGTTTTCAGAGCTTGGTTTTGATGTTTCATTGCGTTCTGGTATCGTATGACATATTATATTTTGTCTGTATAAAATATCGATACTCCAGTCACCTCCCTGTATATGAACATTTTACACAGATTTTATCTTAGTAGTCTGTGGCCGTAGTTGAAGTGTTTAGAAATTTGATTTAGAGATTCTAATCATTTAGAAAATGATTAGAAATCACTTTATTCTTTTCGGGCTCAAGCTGCACCGACATAGAAGTGACGGACGCTGATGATGTGTGCAAATATTTATGCCTAATGTTGCAATCCACAGATGAAGAAGTTGCAGTCAATGTCGAATATTGCGTTGCCAATATGCCATGCAACCAGTAAATTATGAGGTTTACCTACCGGAAACAGCAGGATGGCTTACGAGGGACACCCTACTTTGTGGCTCCTGATCGATTTTGATCACAGAGAAAAAAACGTTCACATAAGCCTAAGTAAAGCACAATTTCGCATTTAGTGTCTGTGAGAATCCGGCCGCCGCCGCGTAGAATTTATAGTGCGCGACCTCGTTCTGTGAAGCATAACTGAGGCGCCATGGTAGTTTTCATACAGACACACGTATATGCACATTCATTCGCACATATCCCCTAGAAACACACACACACACACACACACACACACACACATCTAATCTAATTGGAGATATGGGCGAACCGGCCATATCCCCAAATTGGATTGCAATTGATATCATGAGGAATGAGAGTCCAACCCACACACTATTTTGATATTAAGGCGAAGTTAAGCCATCCGAACCCGCGGTCCTTGTTGTTAACTCAGAAGAAGTTAATTAAGAGACGGGTAATTGAGGCATAGTTAGTTACGGCGCACGAATCCACTATCTATGGTGGGAGAAAACAAGTAATCGGAAGTAACAAAGAAATAAAAGGAAAATGTCAAGTGATGTAGCGAGTGTCTGGTGAGCGGGCAGGCGTTCGCCTTCGTCCTTGTTCAGGGTATGCAATATGGAGTGTCAATATTTATTATGGGCTTAGATAAGTTATTGACAACAATTACGTAACGAATCTTTAAAGAACTGATTTAAGCGCAATGTCTTAAATGTAGAAGACGGTGACTCACATTGATAAATCCACAAACTGATTTCTCTGTGGGAATAGCTGCTGCAATTTTCATTTCTTCCGGGCTGCAGAAAGTGCGCGACAAAATAAAGTAACGCAGGACTACGCGCATACACGCCGCCACATTAGTGCCCTAAAACTTGTCACGACGTTTCGTCGCCATTTCACGCAAACCGTGCGCACAGACGGGCCGCAAGAATAAAGAATGATAGGTGATGGGCCCGCTCACCTTCGCCGATGCATTGCCGCCACCTGCCTAAACCTCCTGGCTTTTTACGCGTCCAGCCAACAGCAAAAATACTGACAAAGCTTCAAGACTTGCCATGCGCTACTTGTCGCATTCCTCATCGCTTCAACCGACGCGATATATAAAGAAAAGCCGAAGCCAAGACTACTGTATTGACCCGTCTCCATTGTTCAAGGGCTGCAGGTGCCTTTGGTCTGAGCGCAGCATTGAGCAATCGATGTTAGCAGGTTTGAGGGCACTAATGTCGCATCACGTAAGTTCCTTTTAACGTAGTTCCTATTATAAGTCTTGCGCGCTTTCGTTGGAGCCCGGTAAAATTAAAACGACACGAGCTATGATCACTAAAAAACTTTAACTGGGTATTTTTCAGTGGGCTCTATAACTTTTATTTTGAAGTGCTTGCATATATATCAATACTCTAAACGTTCTTTCAATACCTGTAATTACCCATTAGCTAACGTCTTAGTATAATGAACTTTTAGTTTGTCGAGACGGTAGCGAACTATATTAAGTTGTTTGCGTTCTCGCAACTCACACGTGTATTTTTAAGTTTTGAACGACTAAGTTGAAACACCCTGTAAAACATACACATACATACATACATACATACATACATACATACATACATACATACATACATACATACATACATACATACATACATACATACATACATACATACATACATACATGCATGCATACAGAAGCTTTTACAGGTGAGTTGTGTTCTAAATATAAATTTCGACATCAACATTTGCTTATGAGCCATTGCCGTAGTGAGAGACTCCGGATTAACATGAATCATTTGAGGTTATTATCGTGCGATTAAATCTAAGCAGACCATCCGTCTACGCATTTCGCCTCTATCGAAATGCGGCAGCAGCGTTTGAGTTGGAACCCGTGACCTCGAGCTCAGCAACGCAACGCCTTAGCCACTAAGCTACCGTGACGGGTTGTCAGTTGTATTCTGTGTTATTACAAACTTCTTAGTAGCATTACAAATGCGTGTAAAAATATTGAAAACAATTCATTTGGATGTTTCCGTAATTAAGTTTATTATATCTTCCGCAGCATGATCACAGTCTAGTTTTTCAATGCGTACATTGATTAATCTTGCAACACTTGTACCGGCACGCCATACCGTTAGCTGAAAAGATGTTGGATACGCGTGGAGGCATGGACAATTCTTGTGGGCTCTCGTCACTTTAGTGACCGATGATGTTCTCGTTCGCGAAGTTCACGTACGAACTTTTGTTGACTAGCTTTTTCTTGGGGTAATCTCCAAGAGCAATCTTCGTAGCGTAGGCTTCTCTCTCATTGCACGGTTTCCATTGCGTTCCGACCCACTGACTTCAAATGCATCCTACAACTTACAGCTATTGCCTATCCTGGGATGCACTAATGCGCTCCATGGCCCAGATTACTGAGGCAAGTAGTCACACGGTACTTGCATGCAATAAATAGAAAACCGTGGCTGGACAATACATTCTCCTTCAGAGATCCAATTAGGCGCAGCTGAATGATCGAGCACTGATCGCTGGGGAAGCGGCCTCTTCCTGACAAAGACGGATTGCATGGGCGTCTCAGTGGGAATGAGGGGTTCGTACTTTATAACTTAGTATATTCGACCAGTTCGTAATGTCTTTGGCGACAGGACCAAGAGGACCAGCATTCCAAAACCTGGGGAAACGAGGCCGAACGGAGAAGAGAAACTAGGGAACCTGCATGTGGCCTTTGAATAGGACCTAAATAATTTGGGTCTAACAAGAGGATCTTGCAAGTGCAAGCTATGCCTTCATGTAGAGGCGCGATAATAGGCGGTGCCTTCAAGAAACACCTGTTCTCCGACACATAACAATGCGAATATCACGCTTGATGTGATATTGCCCAGTTTGGAGGTACCTAACGAAAAATAATGGCTGATCGCGAAGGCTGCGCATTGTAGCACTTCATGTAGCTGCATAACAAGTAGTGGGCATAATAAGCTTACACGTTGCTGTATCGATGACCCCACGATGAGATCGTCTCTATAGTATTGAGCAATCTTTCCTATTCCGGGACGCGGAGAGGGGGGGGGCAGAATGATAAGAAATCAGACTCCATCAAATGTTAGGATGCGTAAGGCGCAATTCTCGTAATACGAACAGATTTTGGGTAGCCGCTATCAAGAACGGCGTTCTGCCTTCTTGGTTACAAGCACTAGCACTATATGCAGCATTTACATTCCATTTAGAATAAGCACACATTACTGCACATCCCTTAATATAACATAAATGTACGTATAATTTGATATATGAGAAATAATTAGATATAATTATATATAGTTAGAAATAGGCATAAGATAAATACATTCTAGTGTGAGAAGTCTTGAGGAGAATGTTCCCCATTTTGGAGGTATCGTGAGAAAATAATGGTCAATGCCGAAGGTAATGCAACGTAACAAGGCTTCTAAAGCACTAGCTGTCATGCGGGATGAATGCGCAATACCGGAACGTTACGCAAGCGTCAGAGCCGCATGCACTTTGTTTCGGCTTATTGTAGCATTGAGCTGCTGTGCTGCAAGAGAGAGCATTGATCCCGGAATGGGTGCCGCATTTCTTTAAAGCAGTTTCGGTGGAATTCCTCCACGTTGGAGGCATTTACCAGAAGAGTTGATGTGTATTGATCGCTACACGAGGGCGTCACTGCGTGGACGAAAATGCTATTTGTTATCAGGTACAATATAGAAACATCACCTTGATAAATGAAATTGTGCTAGGTTGTCCTAGGTCACCTGTGATTTACGCGCACGAAGGTGTCAAAATGTCGCAATATAAGTACACTATCGCATACTTAGAAATTTGGCGATGCTAAATTCGGACCATGTTTTCATAAAGTGACATGAGTATGATATGTCACCTACCTTCGAATGGGTTCCCGTATTCGTACTTCTGCATTACTTCGTCCTTGGGCTTTCATTTCTAATTACAACCGGACTGATTATGTTTCCTTGATACAGCGCTTCGAATGTTCGGTGTGTCGGTTACATGATGAGTAGTCTTGCTCTCCTTGCCTTTGTTTTTTTCCTCTATTTCCCCTTCGAATGCAGGGTATTCTACCGGTTTCTGTCCTTGTGAACTTCCTTGTCTTTTATTTATCCTCCTCTTTCTCTCTTCTTTCTGTTTACAGTAAAAAAACTTAAAGAAGATAAGATAAAAGCCCACAACACAAACGATGCACCCGTGTAATCATAAGCAGGAGAAGTCGCTGTGTAAACTCTATCGCCATTACAGCTCTTTACAATAAGCCACCACCCCATCTTAGAATTATCAGAAATTGTCGTTGTAAAGTCATTCAAGCGTGAACGTATTCATCTGCCCTCAAAATGGCTGAAAGCTTTTAAACATGATTTTGCTTCTCCTCCTCTCTATATTCAGTGCTTTTGGGTCTGACAAATTTTGTTCCTAACCGAGGGAAAAAATATCGAATGTTTGGCTGTCTGAAGTGCACAAATAGAAGTATAAACCCATAAAGCATTAGAACTACTCCCTCTGTTAGCGGCATTCACGACACCTCATCACGCAACGAACAACACACATCGTCCTGCAGAATCGTTCCCGCTCGGCATCTTTGATGCAAATAACGCCGATGGAAGAAACTATGTCTGCGTCATTGGGCAAGTCCATTGATAAGCCGCGAATGATTGGGAAATGCTAAAGCTACTCTGAATTTTATAGAACTTTACGAAACGTGTGCCTTTAACGGCAGAAGTACAGAAAGCATCATTAGCCTTTCTATAGCTCCGTGAAAGCAACGTTTTGTACCGTATGGTAAAGCGGTGATATGTAAAGGTCTTTCGAGAAACTAAGGGCTTCAGTGCGTCTCCGGTAATAGCTCCACTGTGATGCTAGGTATATTACCTGCACTATAAAGACACATCCGGTAATGGTATACTTGCTCAGAAGTCACGCTCTTTCCAGCCCATCTAATGTTTCCTACACGGACAAAAATATCCATTGGTATAGAAATATTTTAACGTTATGTGCTTCGCCGAGGTAAAAAAAAACATTACTTATAAATCAGAGATCTTCCAACGTGTCAGTCGTCTCATTCGTTTACTTATTGCACGATGAAGCACATCTGAAGAATGTTTCGACATATCTACAGAAGGGCAATACCAGTCGGCCCACCATGACAACGTCGAAGGTCGCTTCTTTCTAGACAGAATTTTGCATCCATTTTCCCTAATTGTATAACAGAATTTGGGGAAACTCTGCAAAGCGAGCGTTTCTTGTGAATTCCCATTTCAGGTTAGGCAGCATAAACGAAACGTGTCGCAGAATAAGGGAAATCAAGAATTTCAGAGTGGAAATGAAGTAACATGCCAAAATGCGATACATGGGTCGTCTTCTTTATTTTTGTTTAAAATAGTAGATAGCTTGCTACGATGGGATATATACCATGGGAGTGATTTGAGAATGTTGCTAATGGTAATACTGGAGACAGCAGCACTTTGCGCGAGTGTAGGAGAACACAAATTTTAAGACCGTACAGCGTATTTCACTCTGTTTCTGTTTGTGGCGTCTGATCAGTTCTTGGGTGTTTGTTTTCTATTATGCTGTCCATATTCGACAGGTTGCACGATTTCGCCTGTATAAGGGGCATATGCTAACAGGGTGTTCTTGCATGATAGATTTTGTTCTCTGCACAATTTCGCATGACCCAAGCTTTCGTGCATACTCGAGTGTTGACCAGGAAACCGAGTATGAATAAAAATAATTTAACAGTCTTGTTCCTAGCGCACGCAGTATTTCAACTATAAGCGGATTTGTGTGCTGTGTATTTATCACGCCACTGTATTGCTAAGCCTTATATTAACGAGTGACAAATAAATCACCTTGCGGGATCCCGACCTTTGTTGACGCGCTTGTGCTTTCAACAAGTTCCAAGTGAGTTGCTGGCATCATTCAACAAGATAGCGAGACACGATAACAGGAAGGTTAACCAGTTGTAACGGGGCTAGTTACCCTCCCTTATGACAGCTGGGGAGTGGACTGAAAGATGAGACGGGGACATGTTTACACTATGCGCAGACACACAAGCACTACGAGGTTCATGATGCATATTGTTGCATCTGCATTTAGAGGAAACCCTTACTCTTGAGGGTATTATAACAATTAAATCATAGGGCGTGTTCCCACGGAAATTTAGATCAATAGAAAAAAAAACGTGGAGAAGGCCCATTATGAGACGTAGATTATTGCAGGGCAAACAAGGTCCTGTATCTCCAGCGGAGAGCAGGAGGGCTGCTTTTATCAGCTCTGACGATGATTTAGACAAACGTACTATGCGGAATCAGCTGCATAGCATAAGAGATTAGAATTTGTATTAAGACTGTCACCTCTGATTGCAGAAGTTAGCTTAGTTAGCGTGAAACTTCATTATCAGTACCTCACAAAATAAGCAATTTTGAAGAACAAAGCAAAATGTTGTAACATTGCACACTGTTGAGGGGGTTTGGTCGGGCTGCTGCTATTGGTGGGTCACTCAGTATCTTGGTGGATGTATTTGTGTATATATGTACACCAAGGTTATGTGTGCAACAAATGAATATACCAGAGAACAGGTTTTTATAAGCACAGTATATGCTGTCCGACAAACTAGTCCCAGTAAAAGGATCTGTGCTCTCAATAATTATAATAAAGAAACTTGGGTAGGCTGTATCACAGACGGAAGAAGTAAAGAAAGCCTTGGGAGCTATGCAAAGGGGGAAGGCAGCTGGGGAGCATCAGGCAACAGCAGATTTTTTGAAGGATGGTGGGCAGATTGTTCTAGAGAAACTGGCCACCCTGTATACGCAGTGCCTTATGACCGCGAGCGTCGCGGAATCTTGGAAGAACGCTAACATAATCCTAATCCATAAGAAGGTGGACGCCAAGGATTTCAAAAATTATAGACCGATCAGCTTATTTACTGTCAGTTCCCTACAAACTATTTACCAACGTAATCGCAAATAGAATCAGGAACACCTTAGACTTCTGTAAGCAAAGGACCAGGCAAATACCAGATGACGTAAAGGCTACTCAACAATAGACCATATTCACACTATGAATCAGGTGATAGAGAAATGTGCGGATTATAACCAACCCTTATACATAGCTTTCGTTAATTACGAGAAAGCGTATGATTTTGTCGAATCCTCAGCTGTCGTGGAGACATTACGTAATCAGCGTGCAAACGAGCCGTATGTAAATATACTGAAAGATATCTATAGCGGCTCCACAGCCACCATAGTCCTCCACAAAGAAAGCAACAAAATCCCAATAAAGAAAGGCGTTAGGCAGGGAGATACGATCTCTCCAATGCTATTCACAGCGTGTTTACAGGAGGTATTCAGAGACCTGGATTGGGAAGAATGGGGGATAAAAGTTAACGGAGAATGCCTTAGTGACTGGCGATTCCCTGATGATAATGCCTTGCTTAGTAACTCAGGGGACCAAATACAATGCATGCTCACTGACCTGGAGAGGCAACGCAGAACAGTGGGTCTAAAAATTAGTCTGCAAAAAAGTAATGTTTAACAGTGTCGGAAGAGAGTACCAATTTACAATAGGTAGCGAGGCACTGGAAGTGGTAAGGGAATACATCTACTTAGGGCAGGTAGTGAGGGCGAATCTTGATCATGAAACGGATATAATCAGAGGAATAAGAATGGGCTGGGGTGCGTTTGGCAGGCATTCTCAGATCATGAACAGCAGGTTTCCATTATCCCTCAAGAGAAAAGTGCATAAAAGCTGTGTCTTACCAGTACTCACCTACGGGCTAGAAACCTCGAGGCTTACCAAAAGGGTTCTACTTAAATTGAGGACGACGCAGCGAGCTATGGTAAGAAGAATAATAGGTGTAACGTTAAGGGATAAAAAAAGAGCAGATTGGGTCAGGGAACAAACGCGAGTTAATGACATCTTAGTTGAAATCTAGAAAAAGAAATGAGCATGGGCAGGACATGTAATGAGGAGGGAAGATAACCGATGGTCATTAAGGGTTATGGACTGGATTCCAAGGGAAGGGAAGCGTAGCTGGGGGCGGCAGAAAGTTAGGTGGGCGTATGAGATTAAGAAGTTTGCAGGGACGAAATGGCCACAATTAGTCCATGACCGGGGTAGTTGGAGAAGTATGGGAGAGGCCTTTGCCCTGCAGTTGGCGTAACCAGGCTTATGATGATCATGATGATAATCACGGACGTAGCCAGAGTTGGGCACACAAAATGTCTTTTTCGCTCTGCAGTAGTGTCATGGCCAATACCGTGCAGAAAACATGTGACCGAAAACACAACGAAAATTTATTCATGCCTTAGAATGCTTATGCGTTTAACCTGCATTTCACGTAGTGGGAGCTTACGTTCTAACCTTGCAGTCGTGGTGGCGGGGTATTCGTAATGGGACCGTTTCTTGGGCAGCGGGTTTATGGGCATTAGGATAAAAAAGCACCACCCCCCCCCCCTTTATGGTGATGCCCGAGACTGCTCGGCGTTGCTCCAGCCCGCCGTATTCGCAGTTCGTTGGAGCACCTGCGCTTGCCTTCATCTCTTGCACGTGTGCTCTATATGTATACAGGGCACGTTTCATAGGGATTAAAGTTGTTGCGTATCCCCTTTTTCCCCGGTGGGGTGTCTTCGCGCCATCTGTTGACCCTACTTGTCAAATGTGGGGTGCCATACCCAAGCAAGCATGAAATTTCTGGAACAAATTGCGCCATTGAGTGCCGTTGATTGCCGTTTAACTCGTCACGAGCACATGTTTGAGTGCGATGAACAAAGTATACAATGACAGAGTGTGATTATAGAAACTCGACCTATTACTAAAACTGCAATTACCGGCAAACCTTTCTCGACGTGATGCAACACTGCTGTGTCGGCAGTGGGTAGGAGTAGCCACCACTAACTCCTACAGCTATCGCATTGAAATGGCAGCGTCACCTATGGGCGCTAAGTGAAAGTGTGATAAGACCATTGGTCATTATCTCTGACATTAAGCCACCTTCCTCGGTGGTGTAGTGGCTTTGGTGTTGCAATGCTAGGCCCGAGGGCGCGGGATGGAGTCCCTGCCACGATGGCCGGATTTAGATGGGGGAGAAAGGCAAAAATTCCCGCGTACCCTGCATTGGATGCAGGTTAAGAAACACTAGGTGATCGAAATTAATCCGTTTTTGCCAAACGGCGTGCCTCATAATCATATGGGGCTTTTGGCACGTAACACTCCAGAATTTATTTTATTGTGTGCCACTGTTCGCGTTTCGATAAACAAAGCGAGGCTCTCGAGCGCACCTTGAAATAAACGGACTGTAGGTCATTTACAGAAGCACAGGCCTTCGGAGCTTGGCTTCACAGTTCAACACCCCAGAAAGACATTCAAGCTATCCTACAGCACCTCAAGGCAACAGACTTCAGTGTCCGGCTTTATGTATGACGCATCGGGCTGTATGTGCATGTGCAAGTTCGATCAAGACTACTTTCTTTGTCTCATTCTTTCGCTCCCCATCGCCCTCCCCACGTATGATGTAGCAAACTAGGCAAAGGCTGGTTAACGACCCTGCTTTCCTTCTTCCCTTCTCTCTCTTTCAAACACGACACTAGCATAGGGATTTTTTGGTCGTATATATTTTTTTGTGGGACTAAACACTAGACCTCATCGTGGTCTAGCACGATGACTTCCGTTCTGACCGAGAAACGTGCGGCCTGTCGATGCCTCTGTGAACGCCGCGCGCGAGGAGAAATTGATGTGCGATTGCGTTATGCGCGGAGCGACAATAATGCCATAGTCGCATGCGCCATAAGCATGATCGAATGACGACTTTGTTTCTGTACACACCGATACCAGAAGGAGGTGCGCGGCTAGTACGGTTACAAACACATAGGTGATACTAGTGGTACATGTTTTTGTTGCACGGTGGTTTTAGCTACTGATCTACGTCAAGAAAAGCTATGTATATATATATTACATACAACCGGAACATATATTGATCATATCTGCCTTCAAACTATACCAATCGTGTAATGGAATAGCCCATTATATTCAACGAATTATTTTTATTACCTTGTTTTTTGAGATATTGACACGTGTACTTGCTTATCTTTCTGCGTTGACCACTTTCGACCGGCTCGGAAATGCTAAACGTTAGCGCCCTGCGAAGGGCGTGCCTGCATTTCTCGGAAGCTTTCCGAATGTTATGGATGGTTCTGTGCGTTCTCTCGTGTCACCGAACCTTGTTTAAGCTAATTGTATGCACGGCGTGAATTGTGTAGTACTTTCTGGTAGGCACTCGAGCACCTGCGATTACGATGGAAGGTTCGCCGACTTATTTATAAAAGTCAACGCGCTTAACCCGAGGATCAGGCTTCACGATCGCCGACGGCGCCCTCCGCTATCGTTGTGCTTCGAGTATCACGTGCTTTTGTGGGCAAAGGTTCGCCGAATATGGAGTTCACTTCGTAATTCACACTGTTGCTGCTGTGTTTTTCACCGTCACTAACAGTTTTCAATAGTCATTCGGTGTGCGCCACTTGGTGTCTGCCTGTTCTTAACCAGCCCTTCTGAATGAGTAAGCGTCAGTGTGGCACAAGAGGTAGAGAACCCTTTAATGGTAGCTGCATATTTGTTACACTTCTCTGTATACAAACCTGCTATTGTAATTCCTCCGCCGAAAGGCGTCATACATTGACCTTGCCATCATGACATCGTTGAGAACACATCTGACTCTGCAGCCTCATAATTTCGTGTTTTCATTACGACATATCTTATGAAAGATGTAGTGCCATAAAGACAAAAATTTCATTACAATAAGTTTGGCCCCTTTGTGGTCGATAAACAAAATATAAGATATTAGATGTGGTGTAGTATGAATGTAAACACAATTTTACGCATCGCCTTTAGTTGTATATCATTTCACTATTCACCTCACTCAAGGTCTTTACGCATAGATTTAAATATATGCGCTGGATCTGCATTACGTTGATTTTTTTAAGTGTTTATGTTGTACGAAAATAACGAAACCCGGAAAAGTAATTGCATTTTTTTGGTCACAGAGTTGCTGTCCTAATTTTCGTTCACAAAAACTGTTTACCAAAGCACGTGCGTCTTAATTTTCACACTCTGCACATTACTTTATAGCAATAGTAGTCAAATTTGCCTACAAGCCAGCAAATATATATAGGAGGAACTATATAAATTTACTGAAGCACAATTGCAGCGCCGTGGTTCTAAAGCGCTCCCGAGGTAGAGAAACGGAAGGAGATATAAACGTGCGTGGTCGTGGTACACATGCGAAAAACTGCCTTAATAAATTTAGACTTGAGAAAAAGTTACGTTAACAACCGATAACGTGGCAATCAACACTCGAATTCGACAAGAGAACATGATCTTGGCTTGCAGCGCGAAGTGAACACGGACACAGAAAGGAGCAGACAGGACGACCGCTACAAGAGAAATTATTAAGACATGGAAAATTCCCTTGAACTAAGTATGGTATGCGAGAGAAATGCTTCTAAGTATTGAAGATTTTAAAAGATGAGGGAATATAAGATAGTCTAAGATGTCAAAAGAAGCTAATTCTTATATTTTTTAGATGATTGAAGCAAAATCCACTTACTACATCCGCTAACAGCACTAAGCAATACTACATCCCTTCCCAGCGATTTCAATGGTATTGGCACCAATTTCAGCAATGTGCTTGCTGTGGACTGCGTCAGTATGTTCATTAAACTGCATCGTCTACCGCTTAAATCCATTAGGACAATTTCAGCTGTTGTCTTGCCATATAATGATAAAAGCTTTCTATAGTAGGGCAGGCCGTGTGTGTTCCCTTTGAAGGCAGTCATAATGTTTAGCTGCACAAGTATGAAGCTTGAGGTGCTGAATATTCCCAAATTTGACCCCTCTTTTTACCAACTTTACCTTCTCAAAAGTGACGACTGAATTTTTTGCCAGTAAATTGAAATTTTAGTGAACACGTGAAAATAAAGTGATATTTCCAGGTGAGCAATGGCATCTGTGTTTGTTTGTTACGCTCCAAGTTCACACGCTTTTTAACTATCTCACCGTCATTGAACTTATTACCCCACAATATCTTTGGCCTTTGGCAAAATGCTTCATTTCATTTTTGGCATGATGCTTTCTTGCTCATACAGATATGCTCCCTTGCCGTTGAAGTGCTCTTTAGGGAATGCCACCTTCTCGGTTATTGTTTTTCTTAACAATTTTGTACGACTCCCCTGAGGTAATGTGGTGTGCATGTTTTGTTATTTTTTACGCACCTTTTTCGATCGTTGCTGTGCTAAGCCGAAACAATTATCTTAATGAGCACCCTCAAACTCTTTCAGTAAACTTATTCAACCAGCTTTTATTTTACGGCGTGAAGAAATCCGTAGCATAAAAGCAAGAACAATAAAAAAAAGCCGAAACAAGACGAAGTGGAAGAAAGAACCAGCATAAATGGGCTGGAAGCGTTGCTTCCATGCCTGCCAAACGAATCAGCCGACTTTCTGTTTGGTTCATAGTTGACCCAAAAACCTCTCACTTTGCTTGGTGGAGTGATGGCGGCTGAACGGAGAACTTAACTTACATATTTAGCAAAGGCGAATGTTAAACCGGAAAAGAAAAAGGAAAGCAGAAAAGATGACCAACTTAGTCACTCATTTGCAACTGAGCTGTACTACAAAAAAAAAAAACTCTACTAAGATCATTTGTGCGCACACGCTCACCGAGTTTTCTCTTCTCTGCATTCCGTTATGCTTTAGTGCTCCCTTTTTCTGGAAATGCCAAGTCAAATAGCCCAACAATTTACTCTTCTTAAGCAGGCCCTTCCGGAACAGCTCAGGGAAAAGAAACACAACTGCGCATAGAAGTCTGCTCTGTCGACGTATATCCGGTACCCTTGCGCCAATGAGCACAACATATAAACTTCATAATTGACGTGCGCTTTCGGCTTTCCCAATCGACCGTCAACCTGACATTCTTGCTCAGAAACTAGCTATCTGATTTTTTTTTCTTTTGCGCTATTTGCTCCATGCACTTTCTATTTCCATGTGACATAGCCGAAGAAGCAGAGCCAAATTCGACTCTCTTTTCGGCGAAAGTAGCCAAGCGGGGATGGCATCAAAAAGTCGCAGCATCGCCAGAAAGGGGAACAACTGATAGCGATAGCAATGTACCGGAGAACTACATCAATTAATTTTCGTAGTTTTATAAGTCCTAAAAATTGCAGTAAAAGTTTGCTTACTGGACCAATTATCAAGCATACGGTATTTTCATAACACAAATGTATTTTCATAACTGGATGCGACTCAATCAAATCTCTTTTGTAGCTGGCGGAACGGATTCCAAGTCTGAGCGGAACGACTGTGACTCTGCGCAGAGCCAACTTCAGTTAGGTGCTTCATTAAGCTAGCGTACATGATGTTCCCCAGAGAACATTTGTGTATCCGCTGAAAAACATCATTTAAATAAATGGCAGATGCTGCAAGTTGCACCGGCCTCTGATTTTATTGTATTAGATTGTGGCTGTCAGGATGGGATCAGCTTATGCTGTTCAAAGGAACAGATGACGCGGAGATAAATTTAGTATTCATAGTCTTACAATGTTGTGAATGGCTGTGACTTTAAGAAAACTGCTTTAGAATAGGCAAGCTAGCATGCTTTCATGCAAGCTGTCTCACGTGGAGCCTTCATATGTCACCGAAGGTCACATGTCAGGAAGATACGAAGGCAGAAATTCACTAAGCCAAGGCACGGTAAAAAACAAACGAGACTGGCAAACTATAGCTCGGTAGTCTGTGGTAGAGTGCGTAAAGGTCTGAAGAAGAACCGAAAACAGGAAGAAGCGAACGGCGAGGCACAATGCGCAAACAAGGGTTGTTCACGTAAACCAAGTAACAAGTGGCGAACCCGTTGTGACGCGTATGATTACCGTTCAAGAAGAAAGAAGAGTGAACTGGAAATATAAAACCTTTGCGCACTTGTTCACACTGCTTAAAATGCTTGTTATAGGCGAAAAATGTAAAATATTACTAAGACTAACCTTCAGAAACTTCATTCTGCCATAACCTGATTTTGTGAAGATCGAATGGAACAAAGAGGGAGTACTGGAGGGCAAAAAAAATCGGTGCCAATGAGCATACCGCATTAGGCGAAAATTGAGCGCAGCACTATATGTGTTTTCATTTCGCGATATATTGGCTGGCGCGGACAATCAATCTCATGCGGCAGGTTCCTAACGGAGCGAAGTGTGGCGCGTCTTCCACGCTAATCGGGAGATCGTGAGAGGCAACGCGTGGGTGATGCGTGGGTGCGATTCACAGCAGCCGCAGCAGACAGACCTCCGCTCATGCAGCGCTTTCTTTCAATACGGACCACGCCTGCTACTCTGGGGCCATATTGTAGCCATCGTCAACGGATGCAAAAACTATAACGCAAAAACAACAAGCATCATCGCAAGTGATTACCCCTTCACCACTGATGTAGGTTATCAAAGTACACGATTTCTGTACAACACAACGCAGCACCATGTAGAGACAAAAAAAAATTGAATAAAATAGCTGATGGTTAAAAAGAATTATGTTTATTGTGCACATACCTACCCCGCATGGCACAATCAGCATGAAAGCGCTGACGTAACACGTATGGAGCTATTTTATAAATACCGCGTTTCTTGGGTTTTATCAAGTCCTGCTTGGCCCCTCAGGACTTGAGAGGCCGCCAATTGAGTCGAAAATTTTAATATTCCTAAATCTCTAAAAATTATGGGGACCAAAGTACCCAATTACACATCGCTTACGCATATTGCTGAAAAATATTTTAGCAGTTGTAATTACTACGCAGTTACACCAACAGTGCGCTTGGTATTTAACGAAGCTTTTGCGCACTGTACGCCTGTTGAGCTTCCAAAATCAGCCATTAATCTCAGTGGCTTTGTTCTGGTCCAGAAAAAAAAACTGCGGTGAGGAGTCATCATCATCATCAGCCTGGTTACGCCCACTGCTGGGCAAAGGCCTCTCCCATACTTCTCCAACTACCCCGGTTATGTGCTAATCGTGGCCATGTGGTCCCAGCAAACTTCTTAATCTCATCCGCCCACCTAACCTTCTGCCGCCCCCGGCTACGCTTCCCTTCCCTTGGAATCCAGTCCGTATCCCTTAATGACCATCGGTTATCTTCCCTCCTCATTGCATGTCCTGCCCATGCCCACTTTTTTCTTGATTTCAAGTATGATGTCATTAACTGGCGTTTGTTCCCTCACCCAATCTGCTCTTCTTATCCCTTAACGTTACATGCATTATTTTTCTTTCCATAGGTCATTGCGTCGTCCTCAATTTAAGTAGAACACTTTTCGTAAGCCTCCAAGTTTCTGCCCCGTACGTGAGTAGTGGTAAGACACAACTGTTACACACTTTTCTCTTGAAAGATAATAGCAACCTGCTGTTCTTAGTCTGAGAATGCCTGCCAAACGCCCCCCAGCCCATTCTTGTTCTTTTTATTATTTCAATTTCATGATCCGGATCCGCGGTCACTACCTGCCCTAAGTAGATGTATTCTCTTAGCATTTCCAGTGGCTCACTACCTCTCGTAAACTGCTGATCTCTTCCGAGATTGTTAAGGAATAATTTAGTTTTCTGGAGAATAATTTTTAGACCCACCCTTCTGCTTTGCCTCTCCAGGTCAGTTAGCATGCATAGCGATTGGTCTCCTGAGTTACTAAGGAAGGCAATATCATCAGCAAATCGCAAGTTACTAAGGTATTCTCCATTAACACTTATCCTCAGTTCTTCCCAATCCAGGTCTCTGAATACCTCCTGTAAACATGCTGTGAAGAGCATTGGAGAGATCGTATCTCCCTGCCTGACGCCTTTCTTATTGGGATTTTGTTGATTTCTTTATGGAGGACTACGGTGGCTGTGAAGCCGCTATAGATATCTTTCAGTATTTTTTACATACGCCTCATCTACACCCTGATTCCGTAATGCCTCCATGATTGCTGAGGTTTCGACTGCATCAAACGCTTTCTCGTAATCAATGACAGCTATATATAAGGGTTGGTTATATTCCGCACATTTCTCTATCACCGGATTGATAGTGACACGTGTACTTATTTGTCTTTTTGGGCGACACGTTTCATCATCTAACAAATGTTATCGCACAGATCAGGACGCGCCTGCATGTATCCGAGGTTTCTGGAAAATTATCGACGCTTCTATCCGCTGTCTGTTGTCGCCGAACCTTATGTTATCTGATTTCATCGCCTGACGCGAATGGTGCAGAACTTTGTGAAAGGGACGCAGGTCCCAACGATTAGTATGGAATATTCGACGATTGACGTATAAAAGCCGACGCGCTTGACCCGTTGATCAGATTTCGACGATCGCCGACCGTATTCGCCGCTATCGTTGTGCTATAAGTGTAGCCTGTTTTTGTGCGCACAGGTTCGCCCAATAAAAGTTAGTTTTGTCTTTCACAGTATTGCTACTGTGTTCTTCAACGTCACCACCACGTGACAATAGTGTGAATATGGTCTATTGTTGAGTAGCCTTTATGGAATCCTGCCTGGCAGAAGTCTAAGGTATTCCTGATTCTATTTGCGATTACCTTAGAAATACGTTGTATGCAACGGACAGTAAACTCATCGGTCTTTAATTTTTCAAGTCTTTGGCGTCCTCTTTCTTATGGTTTGGGGTTATGTTACCGTTCTTCCAATATTCCGGTACACTAGAGGTCATGGGGCATTGCCTATACAGGGTGGCCAGTTCTTCTAGAACAATCTGCCCACCATCCTTCAACAAATCTGCTGTTACCTGATCATCCCTAGCTGACTTACCCCTTTGCATAGCTCCCAAAGCTTTCTCTACTTCTTCCGGCGTTACTTATCGGATTTCAAGTTCCTCTAGACAATTCCGTCTTCCATTATTGTCGTGAGTGCCACTGGTACTGTATAAATCTCGATATACCTCCTCAGCCACATGAACTATCTCATCCATATTAGTAATGGTATTGCTGGCCTTGTCTCTTAACACATACATCTGATTCTTGCCAATTCCTAGTTTCTTCTTCACTGCTTTTAGGCTTCCTCCGTTCCTGAGAGCATGTTCAATTCTATTCACATTCCTTATGTCAGCTGTCTTACGCTTGTTGATTAACTTCGAAAGTTCTGCCAGTTCTATTCTAGCTGTAGGGTTAGAGGCTTTCATACATTGACGTTTCTTGATCAGATCTTTCGTCTCCTGCGATAGCTTTCTGGTATCCCGTCTAACGGAGTTACCACCGAGTTCTATTGCACACTCCTTAATGATGCATATAAGATTGTCGTTCATTGTTTCAACACTAACGTCCTCTTCTTGATTTAAAGCCGAATACCTGCTCTTTAGCTTTATCCGGAATTCCTCTAGTTTCCCTCTTACCGCTAACTCATTGATCGGCTTCTTATGTACAAGTTTCTTCCGTTCCTTCCTCAAGTCTAGGCTAATTCGAGTTCTTACCATCCTATGGTCACTGCAGCGCACCTTGCCGAGCCCGTCCACATCTTCTATGATGTCAGGGTTAGCGCAGAGTATGAAGTCAATTTAATTTCTAGTCTCGCCATTTGGGCTCCTCCACATCCACTTTCGTCTAACCCACTTGCGGAAGAAGGTATTCATTATCCGCATATTATTCTGTTCTGCAAATTCTGCTAATAACTCTCCCCTGCTATTCCTAGAGCCTATGCCATATTCCCCCACTGACTTGTCTCCAGCCTGCTTCTTGCCTACCTTGGCATTGAACTCACCCATCATTAGAGCGTATTTTGTTTTGACTTTACCCATCGCCGATCCCATGTTTTCATAGAAGTTTTCGACTTCCTGGTCATCATGACTGGATGTAGGGGCGTAGACTTGTACGACCTTCAATTTGTACCTCTTATTAAGTTTCACACGACCTGCCACCCTCTCGTTAATGCTATAGAATTCCTGTATGTTACCAGCTATATTCTTATTAATCAGGAATCCGACTCCTAGTTCTCGTCTCTCCGCTAAGCTCCGGTAGCACTGGGTGTGCCCGGTTTTTTGCACTGTATTCTTCATTTGTCCTCCTAACTTCACTGAGCCCTATTATATCTTATTTACTGCCCTCTAATTCCTCCAATATCACTGCTAGACTCGCCTCACTAGATAACGTTCTAGCGTTAAACGCTGCCAGGTTTAGATTCCAATGGCGTCCTGTTCGGTGAGGAGTACTATATGGTAATGCTCACAGCGGAGTCTGCCAGACGATCTTCGGTCAAAGGAGAGGGAGGAGAAGAATAATTGTAAGGAAGGGGCGTTGACCAGGAGATATTCTTATTGGCTGCATGGTACTGGGTAAAGAGGAAATCTGATGAAAAGATTAGAAGAAGAAGAGGACGAACTGCGCTGATGCCGCCAACGCAGTGAGAATGTTTTACTTCATATCACAGGTGGCCACTCAGTCTGGTTTCAGCACAAATTATCAGCGCGATTTTGAAAATTTGGTGCTTAAGAAAGCCCTGGTACATGCGCTTTACTTGTTGTAGACTTTCTGATACATGAAGTAGCTGTCCTGAAGTCCTCATGTGAACAACTTGAAAAAGCGACTGATGGCTATTTCACATCTATTCAGGTTCCTTCCAGGAAGAAACTGGGCGATGTCCATACAATCCCTACTAAAGCTGTAAAGTGTGCTGTTTCTTTGGCCTCTCCGGTACAGCCTCCCTGTTATATTCAACAGTTACAAAACAATTTCTGTACAATTCAGGGCATTCAAGCCCAAGCTCTGAGGCTATGCCTTGGATTACCACACAGTACATCAACGGCTTAAACTATTGCCATTGCTCAAAATTGTTCAATCACGAGGCACGCCGCCGTCGAGACAATGCCTGCATATGTGAGGCACACTGACCTTGCCGCACTCACCATGGAAGGACTCCGCACGTCCTTTAGCACAACTGTCAGTGCATATCACGCCTTGTTTACATTGCGGTACACACCAGTGGCCCGTTCGGTGTGTCTTGCTGGGTGTTTGTGCCATCCTGAAGTACACCTCAGAATTCCAACACTTCGGAAATGTTAGATCTAACACCGTCCGCACTTAAACAATCGAGCTTACTACTGTTGTACGAGAGATACAGCAGTCACGTTCACATCTATACTGTCGACTACATCGACCACTTGTGGCGGTGCTGTGTTTATACCGACGGGAGGAATAACACTGCGATTCAAGAGACCATATGTCACGACGGCATTGGCTGCAGAACACACGGCTCTGCGCAGTGCACTTCAATTTTTTGACATGGAGAGTCCTGGTACATGGGCCATATTTTCCGACTTCCCTCAGCGTGCAGTCAGTTCTCCGACGTGGAGCTCACGAGGAGCCAACATACGAAACTATCAACCGTCACCAGGACGTCAAACAGAAAAGCCACAAAATTATTTTCCACTAGCTACCTGGCCATTGAGGGATCAGTTGACATGATCAAGCATACAAAACGGCGCGGCAGTCACATCAAGAACAACACAACGTAACCATTATTCTTTCCAGGACAGACACTGCAAGGCACCTTCGTCACCTGGCACGCCTCACTTTAAGAGAGTGTAATGTTCCAAAATGCGCCCAAATAATATCCCAAACGCGCCCGTGCGCCCAAATATAAGGCGCACGGGGTTGCACGAACTGAACACTTTGCTGCAACTCCGCCCTCCAGCCGGGCTTCACCGACGTGACGTATCGCTTCTATACGGGCTGTGATTGGGAGTGGCTTTCACGAAGGCGTGCAATACTTAGATTTGAATGACCGACAGCGCTGCATGCGACGTCTGCTGCGTAGAAGAGAATACCAAACATTTATTGTGCCACCTTTATCGATTTCGGTCTGAAAGACAAACATTACCTTCGCATTGCGACGACTGGACGATCGGCCGTTGTCTCTGCAGGTGGCAATTGAAGACCGTCCGCATAGCTCGGTGGCCCACAAAGCTGTGAAGGCACTTTTGTCTTTTTTGAGGGCGAGTGGCCAATGCGAACGCTGTTGACTCGTTCAGACCCTTCGCGTGCGTGCGGGATCTCCCGGCGACTTTCCTCCGCCCCCACCCCTCTCTGTATCTTATTTTTCTATTCCCGCTTTCCCGTCCCCCAGAGTAGGGTAGCCAAGCAGATACAGTCTTGGTTCAGATCCTTGCCTTATATTTTTATTTCCTCCTCCTCCCCTGCTCTGATACAAGACAGAATACTTTCCGCACCAAAGATACAGCAGCATGCTTAACTTCCCATAAAAATTTATGATGTTTTCACGGGATTATTCTTAGCTATAAAATGGTGTACAATATTGCTGTTCTTTAGCAAAAAAAAAAGAAACATTGCATTTGGAGCAGTCATCGCAATGCATGTGGCGGCAACTGCGTGGAACAACCAGCCGCAAATAAAAGGATTTCTTGAACAAGTTGATGCCGTTCGTTAAATATTGC